>NC_060120.1:487970496-488595496 GCF_021461395.2 Schistocerca americana
GCGCCTTTTTGCCATGCAAAGGATAACAGTAAGCGAATGGTTTACAAACTTACCTGTTTTGTAAATTCTTACACCGTTGGACGAAAGTTAGTGGCCACGCCCTTTTGGACGTCAGATAAATCGCTTCATTTACGAAAACGACTGCACTGTTTTCCGCTTCGACCCCATAGCCACGACGCGATTTGCACACGGTGATTCAACCGCCTGCTCTCTTAGGTTTTATGCAACCTGCAGCGCCTTCAAATACCACATGCAACACTGCCATATTCTCTCGCTTGCTACGTGCAACATACCAGAGCTACAGAAAAAACTGAACAGCACCATTTTGTAGGAAATTTAATGTAGCTAAATTTTGTACTGGGATGCGTTTACTCTAGAGGCCGTATGCAATAAAAACCACACGAAAATGATCTTCAAACGCGTTTTTCTTGAGTGACTCGATAAGTGTGGCCTCAGCGGAAAACGTATCGCAGTACAAAGTATACTCCCTTATAGTCGCCAACCCTTTTTATGGAAGACTTTGAGGACATGGCACTTAAAACTTCATTTCTTAAACCAGAGTGTTTTTTGAGATACGTTGATGACATTTTTATGGTTTGGCCACATGAAATTGATGCTTTGCATCGCTTTTTAGATCATTTTAATTGTCTACGTCCGAGTATTCAGTTTACTATGGAAATTGAAAGTGATGGTAAACTTCCATTTCTTGATGTTTTACTTCAAAGAAAGGACGATGGGACTTGTGGACACAGTGTGTTGGAAACCTACTCATACTGATAGCTATCTTCATGCGACCTGCTGTCATCCACCACACCAACGTAGTGGGGTTTTGCGGACTCTGGTGAAAAGAGTTTATGCCGTTTCTGACCAGGAACATTTGAAAGAAGAACTTGATCATTTGAAAATTGTTTTTAAACGGAATGGATACACGGAACAACAAATATGCCGTGCTCTTCAGTTTGGTCCGTCACGCGAGCCAATAGAAGATACTTTTGAAGCTGTTGCTTATTTACCTTTTGCGGGAAGTATATCATCCAAAATTTCAAGAATTTTAAGAAAATATGATATAGAAGTGTTTTTACGCCGATGTCAAAGACTAGAGGCCTTCTTGGCTCAGTTAAAGATAATTTGGGCTTGAAGAAGCCCGGAGTTTATGAAATTCCCGTGTCACTGTGGAAACAAGTATATTGGTCAAACTATTCGAATTATTCGGGACCGGTGTGTGGAACATCATCGGCACACTCGTTTGTTCCAGCCTGAGAAGTCGGCAGTGGCGGAACACTGCCTTAACAAAGAACACAGAATGATGTATGACAAGACACAATTGATCTCTCCTGCTTCTCGCTATTGGGAATCTCCTCTTAAAGAATCCATTGAAATTAGATTATTAAGTAATATTATTAACAGAGATAAAGGTTTTCCTCTAAGTAAGATGAGGAATCCGATTTTGTCAGACATTAAACAACAACGGTCTTCTTTTCGATCACTGGATTCTTCCAGCTAGTGCTGTTGCGATTTATCATTTCTGCCGCTTCTCCCACCGACGCGCTGCGTATCTACTTGCCGCCAGGAGGCGCTGCCCATCGTCTCGCGCACGCGCGGTGCTGTGTCCGTGGTGTATAAAGGTTCCCGTCGTTGTGGCTGGAATTCAGTTCTGGCGAGGCAGTGCACGAGCATTAACTCACCTGAAGATGGCGGCCAGCTCTTCCGCCGAAATATTGTGTCTGGACGCCGACATCATCCGGCTGCAAACCCGTGAAGAATATCATGACTACATTAAATACCCTACAAAAGGATTCTGTTTATTTTTTTCTGTAGGACTAATAGCTTGCGAATAGCAAGCGAGAATTTGTAAACCTTACGTGCGGTATTTAAACTCGTTGCAGGCTGCATAAAACCCAGTGGTGGGGCAACTGAATCACCCTGTATACCCTCCATTGCTAGCGCTGTCCGCCCCCTGTAGCTGAGTGGTCAGCGCGATAGACTGTCAATCCTAAGGGCTCGGGTTTGATTCCCGGCTGAGTCGGAGATTTTTTCCGCTCACGGACTGGGTGTTGTGTTGTCCTAATCATCATCATTTCATCTCCATCGACGCGCAAGCCGCCGAAGTGGCGTCTAATCGAAAGACTTGCACCAGGCGAGCGGTCTACCCGACGGGAGGCCCTCGTCGCACGCAATTATTATTATTATTGCTAGCGCTGCCATCTGCCGTCTGTGAGAGTTCATTGGACGTTGACGTGTCGAACATACGCGGTGGTCACGTTAATGTGACTGGACCGTATGGATTACCACGAACTTTAGTACACCCAACCACGAACTGTAGCGGCGGAGGCGGCCGGCACGGCAGCTCAGCGTGTTCGGTCAGAGAGCTGGTTGGCCTCTGTAATAAAAAAAACTGAGTGCAAGGACCAACAACGAATTTGAACGGATGTCATGTGACATCCGCAACTACCAAACACAACGATCAATTAAAAAATGAAAAAAAAAAAGAGGCGTGACGCGCTTGCAGAATGATCCCGGGTTCCCAGCAACCTGTTGTGTGCGGCTGGCGGTCGCAGCTTCTAATGGAGGCGGCGAGTAAAATAAGGCGCGTACGGGATGTGTAGCAGAGCCGCCTGGCCGGGCCTGCTGCGAGTATACTGTAAACAAACTGCGCGTGGCGCCTGGCGGCTGAGTTACGGCCGCGCCGGCACCTATGGCCGCCGCCTCGTTACCGGGCAGCTCCCAGCCCCGCCGCCGGGTTAATTGGCCGCCGAAAGCCGGCAGGCAATGCGCGGCTCCCAAAGCCCCAGCAAAAACCCGCCAGCAGCGGCCACAGTGCAGCTCCTGGCCTGCCTGCCCTCACGTCACCGACGGGATTTATGTCGGACTCTCGGACTGCCGCTACCCCACATAGCGAGGCCGCGGCCTTGTAGGGCGGCGCGGCGCGGCGCGGGAACCGGCAGCGGCTCACAGCACAGCGACACACTTCTGCTGCTTCACAGGCTGGGCACGATTCGCCCCAGTCCACATCAGCGCAGCATTTGGACTCGACAAGTTTTTGATCGAGGACCGTATCCCACTTCATTCAAACAAAATCCAGACCTAAAAAGGGGCGACAGCTGCTGAAGTATCCGCTGGCATTATCCGAGTTACAAATAAAACTGGGAACTGTCGTGTCAGCTTCCTCGCATGACCGTGATACACCCAAGCATCTAGGAAGACTTTCTGACAGTTAAATCAATACTCGATGTTCATAAACTTCTCTTCTTCAGAAACTCTTTCGTCGCCATAGCCTGTGTGCATTTTATATCCTCTCTACCGAGTGAGGTGGCGCAACTCACATTCGGGAGAACGACGGTTCAATCCCGCGTCCGGCCATCCTGATTTAGGTTTTCCATCGCTCCAGGCCAATGCCGGCATGGTTCCTTTGAAAGGGCACGGCCGACTTCCTTCCCTAATCCGATGAGACCGGTGACCTCGCTGTCTGGTCTCCTTCCCCAAACAACCCAACCCTCTCTACTTCGACCATCATCAGTTATTTTGCTGTCCAAATAGCAAACCTTTGCTGTCTCTGTCAGAAGTACAAACTCACCCTCAGACGACAAGGTTTTTATTTCTTCTCCCTGGATTTTAATTCCTACGCCAAATTTGTCTTTTGCTTCTTTATTTATTGCTTGCTCAATACACAGATTGAATACCGTAGGGGAGAGGCTACAACCCTATCTCACTCACTTCTCAATTACTGCTTCCCTCTCGTGCCCCTCGATTCTTGTAACTGCCGTCTGGTTGCTGTATAAATTGTAAATAGCCTTTTGCTCCTTCCATCTTACCCTTGTCAGCTTCAGAATTTGAAGAGAGTATTCCAGTCAATATTGTCAAATGCTTTCTCTAAGTTTACAAATGCTATAAAAGTAGGTTTGCCTTTCCTTAAGCTATCTTCTAAGATAAGTCATACGGTCAGTATTGCATCACGTGTTCCAACATTTCTACGGAATCCAAACTGGTCTTTCCCGGCGATGGTTTCTACCAGTTTTTCAAATCGTCTGCAAATAATTCATGTTAGTATTTTGCAGCCACGACTCATTAAACTGATAGTTCGGTAATTCTCATACCTGTCAGCACCTGCTTCCTTTGGAATTGAAATTATTACATTTTTCTTGAAGTCTGAAGATATTTCGCCTGTTTCATACATCTTGATCATCAGATGGAAGAGTTTTGTCACGGCTGGCTCTCACAACGCTTCCACTAGTTCCAACGGAATGTTGTCTACTCCCGGGGCCTTGTTTCGACTCACGTCTTTCAGTGCGCTGTCAAATTCTTCACGCAATATCATATCTCTCATCTCATCTTTATTTACATCCTCTTATATTTCCACAATATTGTCCTCAAGTAACCCTTCTTTGCTTAGGATTCGTGTTCCATCTGAGCTCTTGACATTCATACAGGTGGATCTCTTTTCTCCAAAGGTCTCCTTCATTTTCCAATAGACAGCATCTATCTATCTTACCTCTGGTAACATATGCTTGTACATCTTTACATTTGTCCTCTAGCCATTCTTGCTTAGTCATTTTACGTTTCCTGACGATCTCATTTTTGAGACATTTGTATTAAGAAAAATGGTTCAAATGGCTCTGAGCACTATGGGACTTAATAACTGAGGTCATCAGTCCCCTAGAACTTAGAACTACTTAAACCTAGCTAACCTAACTACATCACACACATCCATGCCTGAGGCAGGATTCGAACTGCGACCATAGCGGTCGCGTCGTTCCAGACTGAAGCACCTAGAACCGCTCGGCTACACCGGCCGCCATTTGTATTCCTCTTCGCCTGCTTCATTTACTGCATTTTTATGTTTTCTCCTTTCATTGATTAAATTCAATGTCTGTTGTGTTACCCAATGATTTCTACTAGCGCTTGTCTTTTTACCTACTTGATCCTCTGCTGCCTTTAGTATTTCATCTCTCAGAGCTACTATCCTTCTTCTGGTGTATTCCTTTCCTCTGCTCTTGTTCCCTAATGCTCTCTCTGAAACTCTCTACAACCTCTGATTCTTTCAGGTTATCCAGGTCCCACCTCCTTAAATTACTACCTTTTTTGCAGTTTCTTCAGTAACCAATAAATTGTGGTCAAGAGTCCACATTCCAGAAGTCTCGTTCTTCATGTCACCGAACTTCACTAATTCCCACTATATCTAACTTTGACCTATTCATTTCCGTTTTTAAATTTTGTAACCTACCTGCCCGATAAATGGTTTCTGACATTCCACTCTCCGATCCGTAAAGCGCCGATTTTGTTTCTCCTGATAACGTCGTCCTCCTGAGTAGTCTCCTCCAGGAGATCTGAATGGGAAACTACACTCCTGGAAATTGAAATAAGAACACCGTGAATTCATTGTCCCAGGAAGGGGAAACTTTATTGACACATTCCTGGGGTCAGATACATCACATGATCACACTGACAGAACCACAGGCACATAGACACAGGCAACAGAGCATGCACAATGTCAGCACTAGTACAGTGTATATCCACCTTTCGCAGCAATGCAGGCTGCTATTCTCCCATGGAGACGATCGTAGATATGCTGGATGTAGTCCTGTGGAACGGCTTGCCATGCCATTTCCACCTGGCGCCTCAGTAGGACCAGCGTTCATGCTGGACGTGCAGACCGCGTGAGACGACGCTTCATCCAGTCCCAAACATGCTCAATGGGGGACAGATCCGGAGATCTTGCTGGCCAGGGTAGTTGACTTACACCTTCTAGAGCACGTTGGGTGGCACGGGATACATGCGGACGTGCATTGTCCTGTTGGAACAGCAAGTTCCCTTGCCGGTCTAGGAATGGTAGAACGATGGGTTCGATGACGGTTTGGATGTACCGTGCACTATTCAGTGTCCCCTCGACGATCACCAGTGGTGTACGGCCAGTGTAGGAGATCGCTCCCCACACCATGATGCCGGGTGTTGGCCCTGTGTGCCTCGGTCGTATGCAGTCCTGATTGTGGCGCTCACCTGCACGGCGCCAAACACGCATACGACCATCATTGGCACCAAGGCGGAAGCGACTCTCATCGCTGAAGACGACACGTCTCCATTCGTCCCTCCATTCACGCCTGTCGCGACACCACTGGAGGCGGGCTGCATGATGTTGGGGCGTGAGCGGAAGACGGCCTAACGGTGTGCGGGACCGTAGCCCAGCTTCATGGAGACGGTTGCGAATGGTCCTCGCCGATACTCCAGGAGCAACAGTGTCCCTAATTTGCTGGGAAGTGGCGGTGCGGTCCCCTACGGCCCTGCGTAGGATCCTACGGTCTTGGCGTGCATCCGTGCGTCGCTGCGGTCCGGTCCCAGGTCGACGGGCACGTGCACCTTCCGCCGACCACTGGCGACAACATCGATGTACTGTGGAGACCTCACGCCCCACGTGTTGAGCAATTCGGCGGTACGTCAACCCGGCCTCCCGCATGCCCACTATACGCCCTCGCTCAAAGTCCGTCAACTCCACATACGGTTCACGTCCACGCTGTCGCGAAATGCTACCAGTGTTAAAGACTGCGATGGAGCTCCGTATGCCACGGCAAACTGGCTGACACTGACGGCGGCGGTGCACAAATGCTGCGCAGCTAGCGCCATTCGACGGCCAACACCGCGGTTCCTGGTGTGTCGGCTGTGCCGTGCATGTGATCATTGCTTGTACAGCCCTCTCGCAGTGTCCGGAGCAAGTATGGTGGGTCTGACACACCGGTGTCAATGTGTTCTTTTTTCCATTTCCAGGAGTGTATTTTATCTCCGGAATATTTTACCCAACGGGACGCCATCATCATTTAACCATACAGTAAAGAGGCATGCCCTCGGGAAAAACTGTAGCTGTAGTTTCCTCTTGCTTTCGGCCGTTCGCAGTACCAGCACAGCAATGCTGTTGTGGTTGATGTTATAAGGCCAGTTCAATCAATCATGCAGACTGCTGCCCCTGCAGCTACTGGAAAGGCTGCTGCCCCTCTTTAGGGTGCAGACGTTTGTCTGGCCACTCAACTGATACCCCTCCGTTGTACGGCTATTTATATTGCTAAGGCACTCGTGTCTCACCACCAACGACAAGGTCCATGGTTCATTATTCTCGTAATGTTTGGAGAAATCTGGGACATACTTCTTCAAATATTATAAGAGTGATGAAGAAGTATAAGGTGGGGTGTGATGTTCCTCCCAAGACAGCATTTAGTCTGGGATCTCTGAAGGATGATCTGCTATTACGAAAGACGGGTATACAGGAAATTCCATGTGAGTGTGGTAAAAGGTAAAGAGTGCAAACAAGACGCACTGTAAAGGAACGTTGCACTGGACACCAGCGATACACTCCCCTGCCCGCAGACCAGTAAATCCACAGTGGCTGGATACTGCATTTCCACTGACCATTCCATGGATTACGGGGAAGTCAAGATACAGGCCACAACCCTATCCTACTGGGATCTAGTCGTAAAGGAAGCCGTGGAAATGCAATTAGCAAACAACCTATTGAACAGGGACGACCGTTTCCAGTTCGACAAAGCATGGAAATCCCTCATTTAAAAATGTCTGCACTCTCGGAAGAAATATTATTCTAGGTCTCACTGCCTGGCATTCCAGAATATTCTGTCCATAATAACCAACCAAATACTTCGTAAGCACTGTGGATACTCTGATACTATACTTACTTCGTTTTAGTCTTAGAGGTGTTAACTTTTATCTATAACTATTATAACGATCTCAGGTGCTGTTACCGGCAGTGCTGTCTCTGGCGCGTGAGCGTTTACTCCACACCGTAAAGTGCTCTAAAAATCTTGCTAGTGACTCACCTTGAGAATGGCTAAAAGGTTGTCAGCCGAAATACCGGTACAAATGTTAATAATATCCCGGGTGCACTCCTGAAAAATTGTGGAATATTCTTTCTGCGGGAAAAACTTAAACATAAATTTATTCAACAGAAGATTATTAATTGCTTTTGGAAGAACTAACATAATTGGGAGTGTGGGAAATAGGTTACTGCATAGTCTCCAAAATATATGAAACAAGATGTTTACTATGACATCCCAAGGAAAGCATAACCAGCACAGTAACCAGAGATAAATGTCACAACCATCGTAGGAACAGCTTGGCAAGCACGTTATTTTGTACGAACATCGGTTTATCTACAGGAAAGGCAAATGAGCCAGTAAATGAGCCTCAGAAGCAATTCTGTTAAAAGAGAAAAGTTAAAAGCTAAAAAAGAAAAAAAATAGAAATAATGACACACCTAGAGAACTTAGACGACATTTTAAATATGGAATAAAGAAGTTCGAAATACTGATGCGATAAAAAAACCCGCGACATAGGTGAAAACTATCGCTCTAACACAGAATTCACTGAATGATGAACATCAGTGACGTTCTTACCCTACAAATACAGTCCGTTTGCCTTTCGTTACGTTCTTGGCACAATAATCTACAGATATGCATTCACGATAACCAGTCTCACTTAAAACTGCTATTACAATGGTGGCGAGCCTTGTCTCTGTCGATACATCAAGCAGCTTCCAACTTGACTCAGAACGTACGATGCCGCAAACTATGGAGCAGCGTTCTTTCACACGTTGCCGCTGTTATTACTCTGAACTTTTTCGTCCGTGGTGGAACTTGTGCTAGATGAGCCACGGCTGTTCTTTGATCGTATGGTTGCAGACAAGTTACAGCATGCGTCGACACACGGTGTCCATACGAAATGCGGCAACTTCGAACCCTTCGCTTGCTCATGCAAAATACTTACAAATTCAAAAAGACAAGATGAGTGTTTGCAGAAGTTTACATCTACATCTATATCCATACTCTGTGAACCACTGTGAAGTGCGTGATAGAGAATACTTCTCATTCTAGCAGTTCTTAAGGGCGTCTTCCCTTTCCATTAACGTTCGCAGTACTAGAAGAATGACTGTTTCAGGGCGTCTGTATGTGTTGTAATTAATCTAATCCTGTCGTCGCTATGCCTACTGGAGCGACATGTAACGAGTTGTATTATATTCCATATGTAGTCATTTAAAGCTGCTTCTTGAGACTATGTAATTAGACTTTCTGGGTATATTTCCTCTGACCTCTTTCTTCACAGTCTCTATGATATACTCCTACGGTCAAACAAACCTGTGACCAATCTTCAGGTAATCGTATTTGGTATAGTTCCCACACATTTCAGTAATATTTTAAGCAATATCCTTTGTAGACCGATCGTATTTCCCCAACATTTTACCCATGATCCGAGGTCTATCATCGGCCTTACGTACGACTGAGCTTGTGTGATCATTTCATTTCATATCCTTACGCAGTGTAACGCGGAAATATTTGTGTGAGCTGACCTAATTACATTTTTGACTCGTTGATACTGTATTCATGGCATACTACGTTCATTTTTCCTTTGTGAAGTGCTGAATTTCACATTTCTGTACATTTAAAGCAAGTTGCTAATCTTCACATAGTTTTAAAATCTTATCAAGATTCGAGTGAATGTTTCTGCAGCTTTTGCCATACAGTACTTCAGTATAGATAAGTGTACCATCTGCGAAAAGTCTGAGATTACTCTGAATATTGTCTGCAAGGTATAGACAATATAAATTTCCTGGTTGTGTTGGTGACCTAGGACGCATACGTAACATATAATAATAATAATAATAATAATAATAATGATAACTACGCTTCGAAGATGAGACGTTACGCGACTAAAGCATTGCATCGCCCACTGTATTAAGGCACTTTCCCTTGATGCCAACAGTAGTTTGTCGCCAATGGATAGTTATTCAATATCCCTGTTTTTTCGTCGTTACTACGATTTGAGCCAGCGTCCCTCCATAGCGAACAACAGCTCAGCAAATTAGAAGGTAAGACTAGATTTACGGCTCGTTCTCGTGCTAGCAGAAGATAATCACTGTTTGGTCCACCTGTTTATAAGAGCAAGATCTTCTCTTATTGTTACCGAAACAAGTTTTACCACAGCTGTATCAGCAGGCGCTTCTTTATTTGTTCTGAAAATAGGGATGTAAATAAATGTGTAGTTACTGTTAGTAAATTTATTATTATTTTTAACATTTCTATGCAGCGACAGCAACCGATATTGTTTATATAAGAATATACAGCCTACAGTTGCAGGTTAACTTTATCGTTTACCTATGTTTCAACGTTAGTAATAACGTCTTCTAGCGGTTCTAGGCGCTCAGTCCGGAAACGCGCGACTGCTACGGTCGCAGGTTCGAATCCTGCCTCGGGCATGGATGTGTGTGATGTCCTTAGGTTAGTTAGGTTTAAGTAGTTCTAAGTTCTAGGGGACTGATGACCACAGATGTTAAGTCCCATAATGCTCAGAGCCATTTGAACCATTTGCCATAAAATATTATTTAAATGTTTGCCTAAAACAAGCCATGTCCTAAGTCAACTTTATAAAACTTGATGCATAACCTTAAGGTTTTGTCACTTCTATTAAACAAGCTGTACCAAATTCACTTTAAGCTCTAGTCACACGACGAGGCCCATACAACGGGCTTAAAGCGAATTTGCTACAGCTTGTTTAATAGAAGTGACAAAACCTTATGGTTTGTTATACATCAAGTTTTGTAAAGTTGACTTAGGACATGGCTTGTTTTAGGCAAACATTTAAATAATATTTTATGTTCTGAAGAAGACGTTATTACTAACGTTGAAACCTAGGTAAACGATAAAGTTAACCTGCAACTGTAGGCTGTATATTCTTATATAAATTTATCATTACGTTTCTTCTTACTGCCGATGCGTTTCAGACAGCCATTTTACGATCCAATAAATATCGTGCTCACACATCCCTGTGTAGCATTCATCATGGCAGTTACTTACGATTCCTATTATAGTGATTTATGCGAGTCAGAATGCTCCGACTTTTCAGGAGTATGTACACACTCTCTTTGTTGTACTCGCACAGGCTGTAAATATAAACTAAGTAAGCATTTTTCCTGGCCTCTTCCATCTCCTGTTGGCTAATGCGATCCCCATCGAATATGGTACTCTCCATTAGGACAATTTGCCAGGGTACCGATGTAAGATTGTTCTGCAATAGTTTGGGTAGCTTGACGGTAAATCACTTAATCCCTTCTCACCTTCAGATTCCCCACGTATCAGCCTTGTCGTACTCATCTATGATGTCAGCTATCTCCATTAAAAAATTTGCAAAATACCTTGCTTTGTCGCTAGGCACTGAGTGACTTGTCCTTGGATGTCTAGAGTCATATATTTCCGAAAACGTGCTAAGTACTTGTACGATATATGTCTCTTGCATTCAAAGGAGCACCAACAGGCTGCTGGATGAATAATAAAATTTCTATGACCGACAATTGAATGTGGAAGAGAGGAGAAGAGTATCTTCTCTACCTGATGACTCCAACATAAAGTGAGATTTAATTGAATGAACAACATAATTTTTTGTAAGATGTGTGGGTAAATAATTCATGCCCAACACTCGCTGTTACATATCTGTCAGACTGGATGCTTACACCCAACTCCGTGAAGTCCATGTACAATCAGAACCACCGTATAACCAAGCAAATGGAAACATTCAAAGTTGTGAGTTATAAGAGGATCTTAATCATTATCATTCCTTCACAGGATATGGAAGAGGACGATTCTGAGGCCTCAGGAGCTAATTACCTGACCGACTCTGCAGCTGGCGATGTTGCGCTGATATCGAATTGATTAATTAGGAAGTCGTTTATCTCCGCTTAGACTACTCCCCGTATCTGGCTCCCGTTACGTTTATAGCTGCAGCCGGTAACTGAAGCAGTAAATGGTGTGATCATAACAACTTATTTAAACACAAAGGAATTAAACTTTTCTGAAGAGTGTGACTCAGAAGTTTCCGTAAATCGTAGCACCGACCTTCTTTAGAGTCCAATACGTCATTACAGCATAGCTGGTCACAAATTCCGAAGTCCAAACATAAATCGCTGGTATCAGATCTTGATTTAAATCTTTAGGCCATTCATCTTGGGTAATTAGCCCATTCTCCCTGTAACAGCGGTATACAAGAGCCATATTAGGCGATTCGGCAGCTACAAAAGCCATCCATCATGTACACCTGCTTCAAAGATACCCAACACCGCATTATTAGTTGTTTGTTACTGGTGTGAGTATATTTTTGTCTCCGTTGACCAGTTTTGTATAACTATTTATTAAGCACGAATGTAGTTCCAATCAGGGTAATGTTTGCTTTACATCTTCTAGAAAGTACTCTGACTTTTGACAATTTCGTCAGAGATACGGAAGTTCCAGGGATTGTGGATCTGACATTAGCGGTCATTCATGACTATTTCCGAATAACAGATACACAGAGACTTCAGTTTTACATATTATCATTCCCTTGATACATAGTAACCGTCATAGAACCCCTTTATTCAAGCAGAGTTTTCCAGGCAGAGTACGTTACAGCCATTAGAGAAGGGGATGCCCTGTCACAAAGGTAACGCAACTGCTCATGTCAAAGTTGCTACAGACATTTCTTATAGGGTGACTTGTGGGGCAGTAGTCTTGTTGTGTGTAGGAGATTTGTAAGAAAGCGACACAGTCCTTCGTGCGAATAATGACTTGCGTTGGTGGTGGAAAAGTCTCAGACAACACTGGCGGCAGTGGTTCAACAGCTCACAGCTTTTATACAATCGTGTCGTTAGAATTCTGATTACTAGTTGAGCAGCTGTCTACGAAAACTAAAATCAGTTTTAATTTTAACTTGGTTTATTGCGAGCTGTTACAGATTAATAAGCAATTTGAAAACTGGACACACAGTTACAGTAGTTCACAATTTGAGCGTTCTTTACAGAGTAAACCTGTTTCACTGTTATGGACCATATTTGACATCTCCTAATTAGAGAGCAACACGGCCTTCATTATAAGTGGCAGTCAAATGAAAAAGAGGGAGAAAGGTGTGTAAATTGTTGTTTCAAACGTAATCACCATAACTGTTAATAAATTTATCTCACTGCGAGACAACACTGTCAGTGCCTCCATGGAAATACACTACTGGCCATTAAAATTCCTACACCAAGAGGATGACGTGCTACAGACGCGAAATTTAATCGACAGGAAGAAGATACTGTGATATGCAAATGATTAGATTTTCAGAGCATTCACACAAGGTTGGCGCCGGTGGCGACACCTACAACGTGCTGACGTGAGGAAAGTTTCCAACCGATTTCTCATACGCAAACAGCAGTTGACCGGCGTTGCCTGGTGAAACGTTGTTGTGATGCCTCGTGTAAGGAGGAGAAATGCGTACCATCACGTTTCCGACTTTGATAAAGGTCGGATTGTATACTATCGCGATTGCGGTTTATCGGATAACCGACATTGCTGCTCGCGTTGGTCGAGATCCAATGTTAGCAGAATATGGAATCGCTGGGTTCAGGAGGGTAATAGGGAACACCGTGCTGGATCACAACGGCCTCGCATCACTAGCAGTCGAGTTGACAGGCATCTTATCCGCATGGCTGTAACAGATCGTGCAGCCACATCTCGATCCCTGAGTCAACAGATGGGGACGTTTGCAAGACAACAACCAACTGCACGAACAGTTCGACGACATTTGCAGCACCATGGACTATCAGCTCGGAAACCATGGCTGCGGTTACCCTTGATCCAGACAGGAGCGCCTGCGATGGTGTACTCAACGACGAACCTGGGTGCACGAATGGCAAAACGTCATTTCTTGGGATGAATCCAGGTTCTGTTTACAGCATCATGATGGTCGCATCCGTGTTTGGCGACATCGCGGTGTACGCACATTGGAAGCGTGTATTCGTCATCGCCATACTGGCGTATCACCAGACGTGATGGTATGGGGTGCCATTGGTTACACGTCTCGGTCACCTCTTGTTCGCACTGACAGCACTTTAAGAGTGGACGTTATATTTCAGATGTGTTACGACCCGTGGCTCTACCCTTCGGTCGATCCCTGCGAAAACCTACATTTCAGCAGGATAATGCACGACCGCATGTTGCAGGTCCTGTACGGGCCTTTCTGGATGCAGAAAACGTTCGACTGCTGCCCTGGATAGTACATTCTCCAGATCTCTCACCAATTGAAAACGTCTGGTCAATGGTGGCCGAGCAACTGGCTCGTGACAATACGCCAGTCACTACTCTTGATGAACTGTGGTATCGTGTTGAAGTTGCATGGGCAGCTGTACCTGTACACGGCATCCAAGCTCTGTTTGACCTAATGCCCAGGCGTATCAAGGCCGTTATTACGGCCAGATGTGGTTGTTCTGGGTACTGATCTCTCAGGATCTATGCACCCAAATTGCGTGAAAATGTAATCACGATTCAGTTCTAGTATAATATATTTGTCCAATGAATACCCGTTTATCATCTGCATTCCTCCTTGATGTAGCAGTTTAAATGGCCAGTAGTGTATGTTTGCGTTTACGTACGGAACAAAGACTGTACCTAGGTGTTCAGCTCTTCGTTCAAAGCAAGTCGACGGCTACGAATGTCTTTCATCATGGTTAAAAAAAATGCAAATCGCATCGGGAGAGGTCGGGAATGTACTGAGGATGTGTAAGGGCTTCCCAGCAAAAATTCTGCAGCATAATCCAAACAATCTTGGCAACACGTGCACCCGCCCACATGTTGCCACAGTTGTTTCAATTACACTCCAAAAGTTTCGCTCGAACATCAAGTGTCGTCTCCAATTATAATTTTCTGAACAAAAGAATTTCCGCATGTTGCATTTCAATTAACCCGCAGCAGGCGTCCAAATGTAGTCGATTCCTGTTCCGTAGTTAGCATGTGCGGGACAAATTTTGCAAACACTTTTCTCTTCTTCAAATCATTGTGGAGAATGTCTTGAGCGTGACACAACAACGTCGATGCACTACGGCCGCATCTCCATTTCTTAATACTACCTGCTCCCAGCTGACACAGCTGATTGGTCGAAAGTACTTCTGTGGTTTATAGTTGCTATTTCAAGCTGCCACAGCCGCTACTGTACTGACGTCGCTTAAACGCCAGAAATAAAATTAATCTCGGGTCTTTTTGGACGGACAATGTTATTTATAATGTCTTCCTGATTTAATCCAACTGCCAGCCGGAGTGGCCGAGCGGTTCTAGGCGCTACAGTCTGGAACCGCGCGACCGCCACGGTCGCAGGTTCGAATCCTGCCTCGGGCATGGATGTGTCTGATGTCCTTAGTTTAGTAAGGTTTAAGTAGTTCTAAGTTCTAGGGGACTGATGACCTCAGCAGTTAAGTCCCATAGTGCTCAGAGCCATTAACCCAACTGTTCTTTATTAGTCAGATATGAAGTGTTTTCTATTCATTTTTGACTATGTTATTAGTGACTATCAGATCGACCAGATGTGATTACTCTCCTAGTTTTCATCATTACGTTTTCGTTCCCGTAAAATTATTATGCACACTAATCCCTCTTTCGTTAGTGACTCTCTCGAAAAGATCAGGTCTGTTTGCAGGCAGAAAATTTCTTTATCAGGTGTGGTTCTCGGATATTTGTTCAAGGCAGCTGACAGTATACAATAAGGTGACGAAAGTCATGGGACACCTCCTAATATCGTATCGGACCACCTTTCCCGCGGCATAGTGCAGCAACTCTACATGACATGGACTCAGCAAGTCGTTGGAAGTCCTCTGTAGAAATATTGAGCCATGTTGCCTCTATAGTCGTCCATAATTGCGAAAGTGTTGCCGGTGCAGGATTTTGTGCACGAACAGACCTCTCGATTACGTCTCATAAATGTTCGATGAGTGGCGAAATCATTCACTCGAACTGTCCACAATGTTCCTCAATTCAGTCGCGAACAATTGTGGCTCGGTGACATGAAGCATTATCATCCATAAAATTTTCATCGCTGTTTGGGAACATGAAGTCCATGAATGGTTGCAGATGTTCTCCAGGTACCCGAACGTAACAGCAACGTAACGATTTAACGCCAATGATTGGTTCCGTTGTATCAAAGGACCCAGTGTTTTCCTTGTAAACACAGCCCACACTATGGTGGAGCACCACCAGCTTGCACAGTGCCTTGTTGACAACTTGGGTCCATGGCTTCGTGGTGTCTATGCCACACTGTAAATCTACCATCAGCTCTTACGAACTGAAATCGGTTAACTTGACCAGTTCACGGTTCTTCAGCCGTATAGGGTCCAACGATGTGGTCACGAACCCAAGAGAGGCGCTGCTGGCGATGTCGTGATATTAGGAGAGGCATTCGCGTTGGGCGTCTGCTTCCATAGTCCATTAACGCCAAATTTTTCCGCCTTGTCCTAACGGATACGTTCGTCATACGTCTCACATTGATTTATGTGGTGATTTCACACACTATTGATTGTCTGTTCGCTCCATGCAAAGGTGGCTGCTCCCGGCTTTTAAGTGAAGGCCGTCGGCCACTGACTTGTCTGTGGTATTCTCGGCATACTCTTGACAGTCTGTGTCTCTTGACAGTCTGGATCTTGACAGTCTTGACAGTCCGAAACGGAATGTCCCATGCGTCTAGCTCCAGCTACCATTCCGCGTTCAAAGTTAGTTAATTCCCATCTTGCGGCCATAAACACGTCTGAAACCTTCTGACATGAATCAACTGAGTACAAATGACGGCTCCGCCAATACACTGCTCTTTAGTACCTCCTGTAAGCGATATTACAGCCATCTGTACATGTATATATCGCTATCCCATGATTTTTGTCACGTCATTGTATTAAATGTTACATCACGTGACTCTTTGTCCTTACTGCTGGTACGCTTCATTTCCCGAGATGATACAGGCAATTCCATTTCACCATTTACCACCAATGCAAACTTGTTGGTACCAGTCTAGACTTCATTTAAATGACTGTACAGCCAATATGTCTCAATCTGGTGGCTTAATTCGGTTGTTAAAGTCCACCGAGCACAATTACTCTAATCGGTGTTAGTTCTCAATGGGAGTCGTTTCAGACTTCATTACACCTTACGTTTCTACTTATTACTGAAACCTACCCTTCTCCTAAGAAGAATAATTTATTTCTTCGGTATACTTTCCGTTTAATTACGCCACTGGAGAACACAGTTGCAGTACAACTTTGTATGCGCTGACGCTAAAACCAATTTGACGTGTCCATGTTTGTAAACGTATGTATCTGTACCAGGTGTAATCAAAAAATTATAATTATCACCACGAATTCGTCTGCAGCTGTAGTACATAGTCACTGAAATCCCCATCACCATGGCACGCCACTAGAGGTGCCGGAACAGTATGGCGCTGCGCATCTTCAACTTCTCACAAGGGAACCTCCCCATCGCACCCCCCTCAGATTTCGTTATAAGTTGGCACAGTGGATAGGGCTTGAAAAACTGAACACAGATCAATCGAGAAAACAGGAAGAAGTTGTGTGGAACTATGAAAAAAATTAGCAAAATATACAAACTGAGTAGTCCATGCACAAGATAGGCAACATCAAGGACAGTATGAGCTTAGGAGCGCCGTGGTTCCGTGGTTAGCGTAAGCAGCTGCAGAACGAGAGGTCCTTGGTTTAAGTCTTCCCTCGAGCGAAAAGTTTAATTTTTTATTTTCAGACAATTATCAAAGTTCAGACACTCACACATAATCAACTTAGCTCTCCAAAATTCCAGGACATGTTCAGATTTGCTTGGACATATGCAGGATTTGACGGTCTACACACGGAAAAATTTGAAAACCTTAAAAACATATGTTTTGACAGAGCACAGGGAAAACTATGCGACTGTGAAACTGTTGCATTCATTTGTTTCATTTTATGTGACAAACTCTTATGTTTTCATCACTTTTTTGGAGTTGGTTATCACATCCACAAGAAAACCTAAATCGGGCAAGGTAGGAGAATCTTTTTACCCATTCGCCAAGTGTACAAGTTAAGTGGGTCGACAACATATTCCTGTCATGTGACGCACATGCCGTCACCAGTGTCGTATAGAATATATCAGACGTGTTTTCCTGTGGAGGAATCGGTTGACCTGTGACCTTGCGATCAAATGTTTTCCGTTCTCATTGGAGGCACGTCCTTTCGTCTACTAATTGCACGGATTTGCGGTGCGGTCGCAAAACACAGACACTAAACTTATTACAGTGAACAGAGACGTCAATGAACGAACGGACAGATCATAACTTTGAGAAAATAAAGAAAAACTTCTCATTCGAGGGAAGTCTTGAACCAAGGACCTCTCGTTCTGCAGCTGCTCACGCTAACCACGGGACCACGGCGCTCCTGAGCTCACATTACCCTTGATGTTGCTTATCTTCGCATGGACTACTCAGTTTGTATATTTTGCTTATTTTTTCATAGTTCCACACAATTTCTTCCTGTTTTCTCGATTGATCTGTGTTCAGTTTTTCAAGGCCTATCCACTGTGCCAACTTATAACGAAATCTGAGGGGGACGCGACGGGGAGGTTCCCTTGTCAGTGGGATGCGGCATTTTGTTTCGGTCCTCTAGCAGCGTGTTCTGGTACTGTGGTGCTTGAAGAAGTGTGCCTACAAGAAAAAAATGATAAAATAAAGAATCGAACTTTACTTTCTCGAAGCGATATTTAATAGTGTATGACTATCCTTCGTACAATACTAAAATCGCACTGCTATAGAATTCTTGTGCAAGCTCCTGACATTCTGTACCATAAAACTGATACCGCTTCCACTGAAAAAAGATACACAATGAAAGACAGCCTTAATACTTATTCCACCGGCTGCAAACTTCGTCCACAACTGGCCATGGTAACTGACACCCTGCCGAAAGGTATGGCAGCAGTGAAATGAAGGCTGCAGTGGCAGCTGTCCTGTAAATAATTGGTTGTCAATCAATTCTATATTAATTCTTCAGGCTTTCCCGGCGAGGCGTTGTCATGTTGATTAATCGGGTTTCTGCCGGTTACCTGCGTCCGATAGTATCGGGCAGCATCTGAAGAATGCTGAGAGTAACGCAGTTGAAATATCGAGCAGGAAATACGCGAATAACCGGCAAAAGCCCGATTAATCAACATGATAATTTTATATTCTTATCCAAACACAGCTTGTGTGATTAAATTTATTTTTCCCTTGCAGTGACGTTAATGCAGTCTGCATAAACTGATATTATCACAATAAGCTATTTATCGTTACTGTCGCAATGACTATCCCTTCTTTTCAATTTTATCATTTACTAGTGAGCTGTGCAATGCTTCTCAGTAGCTAAATTTGTATGGAATTAGATATACATCCTAATCTTCTTGTACCCCCACTCTCTATCCCTCCTCCCTCATCCATTTGTCCATCGCCTGTTATCTATCTCTGTCACTCTGCTCACGGTACATCTCTTATACCACACACCATCCATCTCCTCTCTTAACTCTCCATTAACATCCTCCTTCCCTTCCTTTATATTCATGTCCTTCTCACCTTCTCTGCCCATCTTCTCCTCCCCCTATCAGTATATTGAAACGACAGTTGTCAACAAAACACTCACCTCTGTTGAGCAAAGATGTGAATTACTGTCGTCGGTTGCTGGGAAAAATGAGAAACAAGTGAATTTCATGGCTATAAGGTAGCCGAACTTAACCGTAAAGGCCAAAAAAACCTTTAATGCTCGCGTGTAGAGAAACGATAAACATAGTTCTTGGCTTAGAGGCTGCTACTGAGATTTAGAAAATTCGTCTCCTTCCTTTCAAAATCAGCCGCCGATTTAGTAACGTGTCCTGTGATTCAATGTCATCGAAGACATTTTGGAAGGAGAAACTAAATAGCAGTCATTAGGTCTCACTTCAGATAGACGAGTCCTCAGTTGATGGCGGTCGCTTCGTTCCTAACACCACGAAAGAAATGGTAAGGGACCGAAAAAATGGTGTGAAACCCAGTTGATACAAGGTAGTCAATAGTGTAAACGAAGTTGTCTAAGTAAATTACTCCACTGTTACTTTAGCAAGACGACAGTACAGAATTTTGCAAACGTAACTCTAGACTACCTTGCCCACCGTTCACTACTAGTAAACAGTGAAGTTTACCTACCATATGTCTGATTGGCAATGCGTATGGTCTCCTTCTTATAGTTCATTATTTAAATAAAAATTATAATATTCCACGCCTATATTGTTATTCATTAGAATGGCATGGATGTGTCTGATGTCCTTAGTTTAGTAAGGTTTAAGTAGTTCTAAGTTCTAGGGGACTGATGACCTCAGCAGTTAAGTCCCATAGTGCTCAGAGCCATTAACCCAACTGTTCTTTATTAGTCAGATATGAAGTGTTTTCTATTCATTTTTGACTATGTTATTAGTGACTATCAGATCGACCAGATGTGATTACTCTCCTAGTTTTCATCATTACGTTTTCGTTCCCGTAAAATTATTATGCACACTAATCCCTCTTTCGTTAGTGACTCTCTCGAAAAGATCAGGTCTGTTTGCAGGCAGAAAATTTCTTTATCAGGTGTGGTTCTCGGATATTTGTTCAAGGCAGCTGACAGTATACAATAAGGTGACGAAAGTCATGGGACACCTCCTAATATCGTATCGGACCACCTTTCCCGCGGCATAGTGCAGCAACTCTACATGACATGGACTCAGCAAGTCGTTGGAAGTCCTCTGTAGAAATATTGAGCCATGTTGCCTCTATAGTCGTCCATAATTGCGAAAGTGTTGCCGGTGCAGGATTTTGTGCACGAACAGACCTCTCGATTACGTCTCATAAATGTTCGATGAGTGGCGAAATCATTCACTCGAACTGTCCACAATGTTCCTCAATTCAGTCGCGAACAATTGTGGCTCGGTGACATGAAGCATTATCATCCATAAAATTTTCATCGCTGTTTGGGAACATGAAGTCCATGAATGGTTGCAGATGTTCTCCAGGTACCCGAACGTAACAGCAACGTAACGATTTAACGCCAATGATTGGTTCCGTTGTATCAAAGGACCCAGTGTTTTCCTTGTAAACACAGCCCACACTATGGTGGTGCACCACCAGCTTGCACAGTGCCTTGTTGACAACTTGGGTCCATGGCTTCGTGGTGTCTATGCCACACTGTAAATCTACCATCAGCTCTTACGAACTGAAATCGGTTAACTTGACCAGTTCACGGTTTTTCAGCCGTATAGGGTCCAACGATGTGGTCACGAACCCAAGAGAGGCGCTGCTGGCGATGTCGTGATATTAGGAGAGGCATTCGCGTTGGGCGTCTGCTTCCATAGTCCATTAACGCCAAATTTTTCCGCCTTGTCCTAACGGATACGTTCGTCATACGTCTCACATTGATTTATGTGGTGATTTCACACACTATTGATTGTCTGTTCGCTCCATGCAAAGGTGGCTGCTCCCGGCTTTTAAGTGAAGGCCGTCGGCCACTGACTTGTCTGTGGTATTCTCGGCATACTCTTGACAGTCTGTGTCTCTTGACAGTCTGGATCTTGACAGTCTTGACAGTCCGAAACGGAATGTCCCATGCGTCTAGCTCCAGCTACCATTCCGCGTTCAAAGTTAGTTAATTCCCATCTTGCGGCCATAAACACGTCTGAAACCTTCTGACATGAATCAACTGAGTACAAATGACGGCTCCGCCAATACACTGCTCTTTAGTACCTCCTGTAAGCGATATTACAGCCATCTGTACATGTATATATCGCTATCCCATGATTTTTGTCACGTCATTGTATTAAATGTTACATCACGTGACTCTTTGTCCTTACTGCTGGTACGCTTCATTTCCCGAGATGATACAGGCAATTCCATTTCACCATTTACCACCAATGCAAACTTGTTGGTACCAGTCTAGACTTCATTTAAATGACTGTACAGCCAATATGTCTCAATCTGGTGGCTTAATTCGGTTGTTAAAGTCCACCGAGCACAATTACTCTAATCGGTGTTAGTTCTCAATGGGAGTCGTTTCAGACTTCATTACACCTTACGTTTCTACTTATTACTGAAACCTACCCTTCTCCTAAGAAGAATAATTTATTTCTTCGGTATACTTTCCGTTTAATTACGCCACTGGAGAACACAGTTGCAGTACAACTTTGTATGCGCTGACGCTAAAACCAATTTGACGTGTCCATGTTTGTAAACGTATGTATCTGTACCAGGTGTAATCAAAAAATTATAATTATCACCACGAATTCGTCTGCAGCTGTAGTACATAGTCACTGAAATCCCCATCACCATGGCACGCCACTAGAGGTGCCGGAACAGTATGGCGCTGCGCATCTTCAACTTCTCACAAGGGAACCTCCCCATCGCACCCCCCTCAGATTTCGTTATAAGTTGGCACAGTGGATAGGGCTTGAAAAACTGAACACAGATCAATCGAGAAAACAGGAAGAAGTTGTGTGGAACTATGAAAAAAATTAGCAAAATATACAAACTGAGTAGTCCATGCACAAGATAGGCAACATCAAGGACAGTATGAGCTTAGGAGCGCCGTGGTTCCGTGGTTAGCGTAAGCAGCTGCAGAACGAGAGGTCCTTGGTTTAAGTCTTCCCTCGAGCGAAAAGTTTAATTTTTTATTTTCAGACAATTATCAAAGTTCAGACACTCACACATAATCAACTTAGCTCTCCAAAATTCCAGGACATGTTCAGATTTGCTTGGACATATGCAGGATTTGACGGTCTACACACGGAAAAATTTGAAAACCTTAAAAACATATGTTTTGACAGAGCACAGGGAAAACTATGCGACTGTGAAACTGTTGCATTCATTTGTTTCATTTTATGTGACAAACTCTTATGTTTTCATCACTTTTTTGGAGTTGGTTATCACATCCACAAGAAAACCTAAATCGGGCAAGGTAGGAGAATCTTTTTACCCATTCGCCAAGTGTACAAGTTAAGTGGGTCGACAACATATTCCTGTCATGTGACGCACATGCCGTCACCAGTGTCGTATAGAATATATCAGACGTGTTTTCCTGTGGAGGAATCGGTTGACCTGTGACCTTGCGATCAAATGTTTTCCGTTCTCATTGGAGGCACGTCCTTTCGTCTACTAATTGCACGGATTTGCGGTGCGGTCGCAAAACACAGACACTAAACTTATTACAGTGAACAGAGACGTCAATGAACGAACGGACAGATCATAACTTTGAGAAAATAAAGAAAAACTTCTCATTCGAGGGAAGTCTTGAACCAAGGACCTCTCGTTCTGCAGCTGCTCACGCTAACCACGGGACCACGGCGCTCCTGAGCTCACATTACCCTTGATGTTGCTTATCTTCGCATGGACTACTCAGTTTGTATATTTTGCTTATTTTTTCATAGTTCCACACAATTTCTTCCTGTTTTCTCGATTGATCTGTGTTCAGTTTTTCAAGGCCTATCCACTGTGCCAACTTATAACGAAATCTGAGGGGGACGCGACGGGGAGGTTCCCTTGTCAGTGGGATGCGGCATTTTGTTTCGGTCCTCTAGCAGCGTGTTCTGGTACTGTGGTGCTTGAAGAAGTGTGCCTACAAGAAAAAAATGATAAAATAAAGAATCGAACTTTACTTTCTCGAAGCGATATTTAATAGTGTATGACTATCCTTCGTACAATACTAAAATCGCACTGCTATAGAATTCTTGTGCAAGCTCCTGACATTCTGTACCATAAAACTGATACCGCTTCCACTGAAAAAAGATACACAATGAAAGACAGCCTTAATACTTATTCACCGGCTGCAAACTTCGTCCACAACTGGCCATGGTAACTGACACCCTGCCGAAAGGTATGGCAGCAGTGAAATGAAGGCTGCAGTGGCAGCTGTCCTGTAAATAATTGGTTGTCAATCAATTCTATATTAATTCTTCAGGCTTTCCCGGCGAGGCGTTGTCATGTTGATTAATCGGGTTTCTGCCGGTTACCTGCGTCCGATAGTATCGGGCAGCATCTGAAGAATGCTGAGAGTAACGCAGTTGAAATATCGAGCAGGAAATACGCGAATAACCGGCAAAAGCCCGATTAATCAACATGATAATTTTATATTCTTATCCAAACACAGCTTGTGTGATTAAATTTATTTTTCCCTTGCAGTGACGTTAATGCAGTCTGCATAAACTGATATTATCACAATAAGCTGTTTATCGTTACTGTCACAATGACTATCCCTTCTTTTCAATTTTATCATTTACTAGTGAGCTGTGCAATGCTTCTCAGTTGCTAAATTTGTATGGAATTAGGTATACATCCTAATCTTCTTGTACCCCCACTCTCTATCCCTCCTCCCTCATCCATTTGTCCATCGCCTGTTATCTATCTCTGTCACTCTGCTCACGGTACATCTCTTATACCACACACCATCCATCTCCTCTCTTAACTCTCCATTAACATCCTCCTTCCCTTCCTTTATATTCATGTCCTTCTCACCTTCTCTGCCCATCTTCTCCTCCCCCTATCAGTATATTGAAACGACAGTTGTCAACAAAACACTCACCTCTGTTGAGCAAAGATGTGAATTACTGTCGTCGGTTGCTGGGAAAAATGAGAAACAAGTGAATTTCATGGCTATAAGGTAGCCGAACTTAACCGTAAAGGCCAAAAAAACCTTTAATGCTCGCGTGTAGAGAAACGATAAACATAGTTCTTGGCTTAGAGGCTGCTACTGAGATTTAGAAAATTCGTCTCCTTCCTTTCAAAATCAGCCGCCGATTTAGTAACGTGTCCTGTGATTCAATGTCATCGAAGACATTTTGGAAGGAGAAACTAAATAGCAGTCATTAGGTCTCACTTCAGATAGACGAGTCCTCAGTTGATGGCGGTCGCTTCGTTCCTAACACCACGAAAGAAATGGTAAGGGACCGAAAAAATGGTGTGAAACCCAGTTGATACAAGGTAGTCAATAGTGTAAACGAAGTTGTCTAAGTAAATTACTCCACTGTTACTTTAGCAAGACGACAGTACAGAATTTTGCAAACGTAACTCTAGACTACCTTGCCCACCGTTCACTACTAGTAAACAGTGAAGTTTACCTACCATATGTCTGATTGGCAATGCGTATGGTCTCCTTCTTATAGTTCATTATTTAAATAAAAATTATAATATTCCACGCCTATATTATTATTCATTAGAATAACGGCTTATCGCTTAAGTTTTTATACACTCCCATTTTTTAATACCTGATATTAACCTGTAATAAAACGATTGTGCATACACGGCTTCATCTGTATTTAATGATACCACGTAAATGGCTAGTGTCCAGAGTGATGACATTTTAACGGAAATGACCAAAAATATAATTAGTTTCATTAAAATTATCCATTATGTAATATCATTATAATAGAAGTGTTTTGCATAATAAATCATAAATTACAGTTGTTATATTGATTGTTTATGTATGGTATGTTGTATTTAGAGCCTGAAGATGATGTTGCAACAACATCGAAACTGGTTGCCAATAAAACCAACACCTTAATATAGCTGGAGGAATTTCCTCATTTTTTAACATATATTATATTAGCTGATGTCCCAATTCGTCCGTTTCAATTAGGGATATACGAATATTAATGAATATTTGGTCCGTAATGAAATACTGTGATCAAACCTGAATGTCTTTATGGAGCAGAAACTTTAACTTGGAATACAAAGACAGATGTTGAATAACTACAAAAGAAAGAAAGAAAGATTATTAGGAAGGTATTAGGCCCCAAAATTACTGATGGAGAAACTTATAGCCTGAGAAGTAACAAGGAAATAGAAGAATACGCAGACATATAAGGTCATATGAAAAAATGAAGACTTAAATTTTATGGGCACACTAAAAGAATGGCACCCACTAGGTTGACAAAACAAAAATTATGGCCAAAACTGAGCCAAATAAATGGATCGCTACGATTAAGGGGGGTATTAAAATAGCCAGTGTAACTCAGGCAGAAGTTACACATAGAAAAAACATTCAGCAAAAGGTATTTGGGGAGAAAGTTGGCCAGGGAAATTAGAAAACGGACTGCAACACCGTGGTCTGATGAAAGAAAGAGACTTCATTCTGAAAGGATGAAACATATTTGGACACAAAGGAAGGCCAATCATCAGAAGTGACATTGACGGATTGTACCTCGCGTGGTCCTATTGGGCCCACATGTGAATAATAACAAATAATAAGTTCTTAATAAATGCATGAGTCTCTTCCTGTTTAATAATAATAATAAAATTATAATATTAATTGATTGCGAAACGACGTAATAATTCGTAATTATATAAAGATTCATATTTTCAATATCGTCAGTCCAAGTGTTTCAAAGCCAGGAACTGCGGAGCAACTAATAGCTGCAAATTTCAACATCATGGCACAGCGTCAGAAAAACGAGTACCGTCAACTTGACGCTTCATTGGGACATATCCGACTCCCACACTAAGATCGACTAGGTTCGAACTTCCCGCCGACAGCGGGAAAGACTTAACAGGATTCTAACATCACCTGAAGTTTGCCAGGACTTTCTGTACAAATGGAGCAAATCTTCAATCCCCCACCGTGACTGTGGTGTTCTGCGTCAAACAGCTAACCGTATTGTGAGTGACTGCAGCATTGGAGCGTATCCGAGACCAAAATCAGACCTATACTGAATGATGCTGCAGTTTCCTGACTGGATGGATTATACATTAGTAGATGACATTTATGCTTGCTGCCAAAGCTCATTAAACAACTCCTTTAGTGTAAATTTAGTGTTCATTTCATTGTTCTTTATAGTACTTACCTCGTTGTTCATTTTAATGTTCTTCTTATAGCCGTCTTGAATATCCATTCAACTGTTCATCTGAATGTAAGTTTATGGTTCGTTTTATTGGCTCCTCTCACAGCCTATTTCTACGAGTCACGTTACAGTCTACTGCATCACACATTTTGCTGCTCATTTTACTTCATATTTTAGAACGAATGCACATAAAACTTGATGCACTTGTTTTGTTAGCTCCTCAGCTGGAACAATTTAAATGCCCAATATGCCATACAAGCACAACTACTTATGCCAAAAGATAAACAAGTAAATCACACGATTTTGAGGGGACAGACATTTTCGTATGCCGTGTTGAGCCTAGACCCCCTCTGGTTGTTCTGTGAGTAATAGAAGGTTCTGGAACACTGTTTTATTATACAGGAAAGATGCATACAGTGTTGTCGCTTGAAATGTTAGAATTCTTGTCCACGCAGGTGGTCGCAAGCTACAGAACGAGAAGAGAATAATGCAGATAATCCAGGGTCAGGCCGATCCTGATTAGTCGTTGTAGCAGCAATTCAGAACGTAGTCCTGTTGTAATCTAGGCAAGGTCCAAGTCGCAAAAATTGCAGCGTAAGCGATAATCACCATTCAGCACATCACGATTCGAATTCTTTTGTAGTGGCTCGGCGGCCCGTTCTTATCTCTAGCTTGACATCATCCGCCGCTATAATGCGACAACCTGCTGGCAGGGTATTGACCTAGCTTTCGAATGCCAGAGATACAGGTTTCGTTTATAGATTATCTCTGATGCATGTTAACAGGAGATTCCATTACAGAAAGTTAGAAACTAAAAGTATTCATGCAACCAACACAGTTATTTGCTGTGTTTCTTAGTCAGCAGACATTTCGTACGTATACCATCATACCTCCTTCACCAACACCACTGCTAATACACCCATACAATTGCATACGCTCCATTATGTTGACAATGCAAGGCCAGCAGCAGCCGTTTCCTCCTCGGCTATGCGCTATGATCCTGTTGGGCGTTTGTCCATACTGTTATTCAGATAGGGCTGTTGAGGAGCACCGAAGATCTATCTGGAAATTACGGTCATCAACTGTTGTCATTGATAAGGAAATTTCACCTATTAGTATACCCCTTTTGTGATAATTCACCACTGTGTTACCGAATTGCAACACTATAGATCTGATTCCAGTACCAGAGCGGCGTAACAAGAAAATCATCATGGTATGGTTAAAGCAACACGATGGCATCACGGACATTGAAGTTGTCGACGCTGCAGCTAAGACTGCCATCCATCATGCTACCAAGCTATATGATCATGTTCCTTATACAGACTGCCTCCAAGGCGTGCAGATCAGAACCTTGTGGAAAAATAAGTAGCGCATATCGTAACAACAGAGGGGATTAATTTATTTAGACATACTGCTAAACGTCGCTGGACAATGACCGTACTTCCCTGGTACGTACCACACAAAAGTCCCGGTTACCATGTTCTGATTCCGCTTTAAAACCAGGAGGTTTCAACTGCGCCTTCATCGGCTGCAACTGATTCACCACTAAATAACTGAGGCGTGGAGGAGGATATCGAAAACATAATTTTCAGCTGCGTTACCACAAGACAACATATACTGATGGAAAAAAGTCGCAACGTCAAAAGATAATTAATTTTGGGAATAAATTTATCTGGGTAAGATATGTAAGTGATTAACATTGCAAGATCACGGGTTAATGTAAGCGCGAGATAAGCCGTTGGAAATGTAAAACGCTTAATAACCGTTGTAGCCGTCAGAATGTTGAATGCAAGCTTGCAAACGTGCGTGCATTGTATTGTACAGGTACTAGATGTCAGTTTATGGGTAGGAGTTCCATGCCTGTTGTACCAACGCTGTTTGTGAAAAAGCTGGAGTCCTCGTCCGATGATGTCCCACATGTGTTCGACTGGAGACAGATCTGGTGATCAAGTAGCCAAGGCAACGTGTCGACACTGTGTAGAGAATGTTGGGTTATAATTGCGGTATGTGGATCAGCGATATCCTATTGGAAAACACCCTCTGGTATTCTGTTCATGAAAGGTAACACAACAGATCGAATCACCAGACTGACGTACAAATTTACAGTCGGGGAGCGTGGGATAACCACGACAGTGCCCCTGCTGTCGTACGCACTCGCACTCCACACATTAACTCCAGATGTTGGTGCAAGTGTATCTAGGCTGCAGCAGGTTGGTATCAGGCTCTCACCTAGCCTCCTCCTAACCAACAAACGACCATCACTGGCACCAAGTCAGAACCAGCTTTCATCGGAAAATTCAACAGACCTCCACCCTAAACCCCAATGAGCTCTCACTTGACAGCACTGAAGTCACAAATGGCGGTGATCTGCGGACAGCAGACTGCTCGCTACAGGGCCTCTGACTCTCAGCTGTCTACACCTATATTTATACTCAGCAAGCCACCCAACGATGTGTGGCGGAGGGCACTTTACGTGCCACTGTCATTACCTCCCTTTCCTGTTCCACTCACATATGGCTCGCGGGAAGAACAACTGCCGGAAAGCCTCCGTGCGCGTTCCAATCTCTCTTATTTTACATACGTGATCTCATCGGGAGGTATAAGTAGGAGGAAGCAATATATTCGATACCTCATCCAGAAACGCACCCTCTCGAAATCTGGGCAGCAAGCTACACCGTGATGCAGAGCGCCTCTCTTGAAGAGTCTGCCACTTGAGTTTGCTAAACATCTCCGTAACGCTATTACGCTTACCAGATAACCCTGTGACGAAATGCGCCGCTCTTCTTTGAATCTTCTCTATCTCCTCTGTCAACCCGACCTGGTACGGATCCCACACTGATGAGCAATACTCAAGTATAGGTCGAACGAGTGTTCTGTAGGCCACCTCCTTTGTTGATGGACTGTCCTTGAGCCAACCGATTTGTAACAGCCCGTTGTGTCACTGTGGTGCGAACTGCTGCTCAAATTGTTGATGCAGATGCAGTACGATGCGCCAGAGGCATACACCGAACACGATAGTCTTCCCTCTCGGGTGTGCCACGCGGACGTCCGGAGCGCAGGACATCGACCGTACATTCTCGTGACCACCGACGCCAGCAATCACGTATAGTGGCTACATTCCTGCACTCTATCTGCCATATCGCAGAAGGAACATCCAGCTTTTCGTAGCGCTGTTACACGACGCTATTCAAACTCAGTGAGATGCTGAATTTTTGTCGCCATAGTGGCATTCTTGACTAACGTCAACTCACCACATCCAATCTCTAAGGTAACTAACGCTCACGACCGCTACAGCAGGAGAGATCGACAAGTAGCTGATCAACATGCGAGTAAGTATGCTAGAGATAAATTTCGGCATGTACCGGCGTTTTCATTTAACCTGTTTCTGGGCGTACTTACTCAACGATTAGCAATAACAGAACTGTAGTATGTCAACTTCTGTAGGTTTTGTTTCTTTTTCTGAGCAGAAATCTAAAGTTTTCTACTTTCATTGGCTAATAACAGCTCCTTTCTTAGATAACATTATGCTTTATGACTTGAGTGCAATATGAGATGAAAAGTTGAAAACCGTCGCCTTACGTCATATGATAAATATAGAGTGGTTATAATTAAACTGATTGTGTTACAAGTGGTGTAGTGCTGGCTGATACGTCGTAGGACGCTGAAACATCGTTGGTATTTTCATTAATCGGTGCGCAGCTGAATTACGGGGTGCAGCAGGGAGGCTGCCCATTCCCATGGCAGTTGATGAAATTGCTGCTGCTATAGCCGACCGTGCAGCAAGTGCCTCAGATTCCACAGCTAGCTGGTCACCAGTTCAAAAGATTTCGCGGAGTATTTTACACTGATAACAGTGCAAGACACAGACTATGTGCTAAATGGTGCCCCAGGAGAGGCTACAACGCCCTGACTTTTCTCTTCGTTTTTTGTCACGCTTAGAGATGGATTAACAAGTTGCTGGGAAATATTCTTTGTACGGAAAAGTAACATTTCACTCTCCACGATGCCGTGAATGCACAGAACTGTCCCATATGGTGTTCTACTAGGCCAAATTTCCTACGGGAACACCTTCTGCACTCAGACAGCGTGGTGTGATTTCACAAGGTTCAAATGGTTCAAATGGCTCTGAGCACTATGGGACTTAATATCTATGGTCATCTGTCCCCTAGAACTTAGAACTACTTAAACCTAACTAACCTAAGGACATCACACAACACCCAGTCATCACGAGGCAGAGAAAATCCCTGACCCCGCCGGGAATCGAACCCGGGAACCCGGGCGCGGGAAGCGAGAACGCTACCGCACGACCACGAGCTGCAGCCGACCATCTGAAAGTACGGCTTTTAAACTTTCGCAAGCACTGATAGCATGTCACTCACTCCCTACCACTTCAGCCACGGATGTGTGTCATGTCCTTAGGTTAGTTAGGGTTAAGTAGTTCTAAATTCTAGGGGACTGATGCCCCAAGTGCTCAGAGCCATTTGAACCATTTTTTTAAGTATTGCTACTGGACTAGAATACCCGTCTGCACGCTGCTGATTTCACTAAAGAACATATCCAGAAGCTTGGCTGGAAAGCTACCACGACCACACTTATTATTGCCTTCTCAAACGAGCGTTTACCTTTCTCGCTCCATATAGAACAACCACCAAGAAAATTTCTTTTTGGTTCAGGGTGTGGGTTTCTGGTATCATGTCCTAGTTCATGATCCACAGGCAACGTATGAGTGGCCAAGTAAGTGGTCCTGACAGTCGGGATACCAGTTACTTTGGAATAAGGCTGGGCATCTCGGACATATTCCGAGTCGTGGCCACCTTTGTGCTCAGACGGCAAAGACTACCAAATCCACAGGTTACTCCCTCATCCGTTAGGGGTAAAACTCAATGGGACCCGGGGCAAGTAAGGCTAGCAACCTGTTTCCCTGGTACTATAAATATGATGCTGGCAACAATCAGCAAAATTCCTCGGACCTTCAGAGGCGACGGAGTCCCACCTCTAATTGACAAACCAGGGACTCCTAAGATACGACTCGGCAAACGAATGGTAACGAGATGGGGAGCTATTAATAGCAATGGGGGCTACTCTGGAAAGAAGGTAGAGCTGGTAGAGGCTGCAAGTAAGATGGGGTTGGACATTTTAGCTGTTAGTGACATTCGGGTAAGAGGTGAGAAAGAAGAGGAAGTGGGAGAATACAAGGTCTACCTGTCAGGAGTCAAAGCAGGAATAGCACAATGGGGTGTAGGGCTTTTCATCAGGAAAGAAATGGAACCCAGTGTAGTTGCAATAAGGTATGTAAACGAACGACTGATGTGGACAGATTTGACAGTGTCTAGCAAAGAAAATTAGGATTGTGTCAGTATACTCGCATTGTGAAGGGACAGATCAAGATAAGATGGATAGTTTTTATGACACCCTCAGTGATGTAGTTGTTAGAGTAAAGGACAAGGACAGTGTTCTGATCATGGGTGATTTTAATGCCAGGATTGGAAATCGAACAGAAGGGTATGAAAAGGTTATAGGTAAGTTTGGAGAGGATATGGAGGCCAACAGGAACGGGAAACAACTCTTGGATTTCTGTGCCAGTGCGGGCTTAGTAATCACAAACTCCTTTTTTAAACATAAGAACATTCACCGGTATACTTGGGAAGGCAGGGGAACCAGATCTATCATTGACTATATAATAACAGATCAGGAATTCAGGAAGGCTGTGAGGGATACACGTGTATTCAGGGGATTCTTTGATGACACTGATCATTATTTAATCTGCAGTGAAATTGGGATTGTGAGGCCGAAAGTGCAGGAGGTCAGGTCCATATGTAGGAGGATAAGAGTGGAGAAACTTCAGGATAAGGAAATCAGGCACAAGTACATAACAGCGATCTCAGAAAGGTACCAGTTAGTTGAATGTAGTCAATTACAGTCATTGGAAAAGGAATGGACAAGGTACAGGGACACAGTACTAGAAGTGGCTAAAGAATGTCTTGGAACAGTAGTGTGTAAAGGGAGGATGAAGCAAACAGCTTGGTGGAATGATACAGTCAAGGCAGCCTGTAAAAGGAAAAAGAAGGCGTATCAAAAATGGCTACATACCAGAACCCAGGTAGACAGAGAAAGTTATGTTGAAGAAAGAAACAAAGCCAAACAGATAATTGCAGCATCCAAGAAGAAATCGTGGGAAGGCTTTGGAAACAGGTTGGAGACTATGGGTCAAGCTGCTGGAGAACCATTCTGGAGTGTAATTAGCAGTCTTCGAAAGGGAGGTAAGAAGGAAATGACAAGTATCTTGGACAGGTCAGGAAAACTGCTGGTGAATCCTGTGGATGCCTTCGGCAGATGGAAGGAATATTTTGAAGAGTTGCTCAATGTAGGTGAAAATGCGATCAGTAATGTTTCAGATTTCGAGGTAGAATGGGATAGGAATGATGATGGAAATAGGATCACATTTGAGGAAGTGGAAAAAATGGTCAATAGATTGCAGTGCAATAAAGCGGCTGGAGTGGATGAAATTAAGTCGGAACTCATCAAATACAGTGGAATGTCAGGTCTTAAATGGCTAAACAGAATAATTGAAATGGCCTGGGAGTCGGGACAGGTTCCATCAGACTGGACAAAAGCAGTAATCACACCAATCTTTAAACATGGAAACAGAAAAGATTGTAACAACTACAGAGGTATCTCTTTAATCAGCGTTGTGGGTAAAATCTTCTCAGGTATTGTTGAAAGGAAAGTGCGAGTATTAGTTGGATTGGATGAAAATCAGTGTGGGTTTAGGCCCCTTAGAGGTTGTCAGGACCAGATCTTTAGCTTACGGCAAATAATGGAAAAGTGTTATGAGTGGAACAGGGAGTTGTATCTATGCTTTATAGATCTAGAAAAGGCATATGACCGAGTTCCTAGGAGGAAGTTATTGTCTGTTCTACAAGATTATGGAATAGGAGGCAAACTTTTGCAAGCAATTAAAGGTCTTTACATGGAAAGTCAGGCAGCAGTTAGAGTTGACGGTAAATTGAGTTCATGGTTCAGAGTAGTTTCAGGGGTAAGAGAAGGCTGCAACCTGTCTCCACTGTTGTTCATATTATTTATGGATCATATGTTGAAAACGATAGACTGGCTGGGTGAGATTAAGATATGTGAACACAAAATAAGCAGTCTCGCATATGCGGATGACTTAGTTGTGATGGCAGTTTCGATTGAAAGTTTGCAAAGTAATATTTCAGAGCTAGATCAGAAATGTAAGAACTATATTATGAAGATTAGCATCTCCAAAACGAAAGTAATGTCAGTGGGAAAGAAATATAAACGGATTGAGTGCCAAATAGGAGGAACAAGATTAGAACAGGTGGACGGTTTCAAGTATTTAGGATGCATATTCTCACAGGATGGCAACATAGTGAAAGAACTGGAAGCGAGGTGTAGCAAAGCTAATGCAGTGAGTGCTCAGCTACGATCTACTCTCTTCTGCAAGAAGGAAGTCAGTACCAAGACTAAGTTATCTGTGCACCGTTCAATCTTTTGACCAACTTTGTTGTATGGGAGCGAAAGCTGGGTGGATTCAGGTTACATTATCAACAAGGTTGAGGTTACGGATATGAAAGTAGCTAGGATGATTGCAGGTACTAGTAGATGGGAACAATGGCAGGAGGGTGTCCACAATGAGGAAATCAAAGAAAAACTGGGAATTAACTCTATAGATGTAGCAGTCAGGGCGAACAGGCTTAGATGGTGGGGTCATGTTACGCGCATGGGAGAAGCAAGGTTACCCAAGAGATTCATGGATTTAGCAGTAGAGAGTAGGAGGAGTTGGGGCAGACCGAGGAGAAGGTACCTGGATTCGGTTAAGAATGATTTTGAAGTAATAGGTTTAAGATCAGAAGAGGCACCAATGTTAGCACTGAATAGGGGATCATGGAGGAACTGTATAAGAGGGGCTATGCTCCAGACTGAACGCTGAAAGGCATAATCGGTCTTAAATGATGATGATGATGATGATGACTAATCATATATGCTGATGGGCCAAAACATAATGACCACATGCTGGTCTACTTTAGAAATATGATAAAACAGCTACACTCCTGGAAATGGAAAAAAGAACACATTGACACCGGTGTGTCAGACCCACCATACTTGCTCCGGACACTGCGAGAGGGCTGTACAAGCAATGATCACACGCACGGCACAGCGGACACACCAGGAACCGCGGTGTTGGCCGCCGAATGGCGCTAGCTGCGCAGCATTTGTGCACCGCCGCCGTCAGTGTCAGCCAGTTTGCCGTGGCATACGGAGCTCCATCGCAGTCTTTAACACTGGTAGCATGCCGCGACAGCGTGGACGTGAACCGTATGTGCAGTTGACGGACTTTGAGCGAGGGCGTATAGTAGGCATGCGGGAGGCCGGGTGGACGTACCGCCGAATTGCTCAACACGTGGGGCGTGAGGTCTCCACAGTACATCGATGTTGTCGCCAGTGGTCGGCGGAAGGTGCACGTGCCCGTCGACCTGGGACCGGACCGCAGCGACGCACGGATGCACGCCAAGACCGTAGGATCCTACGCAGTGCCGTAGGGGACCGCACCGCCACTTCCCAGCAAATTAGGGACACTGTTGCTCCTGGCGTATCGGCGAGGACCATTCGCAACCGTCTCCATGAAGCTGGGCTACGGTCCCGCACACCGTTAGGCCGTCTTCCGCTCACGCCCCAACATCGTGCAGCCCGCCTCCAGTGGTGTCGCGACAGGCGTGAATGGAGGGACGAATGGAGACGTGTCGTCTTCAGCGATGAGAGTCGCTTCTGCCTTGGTGCCAATGATGGTCGTATGCGTGTTTGGCGCCGTGCAGGTGAGCGCCACAATCAGGACTGCATACGACCGAGGCACACAGGGCCAACACCCGGCATCATGGTGTGGGGAGCGATCTCCTACACTGGCCGTACACCACTGGTGATCGTCGAGGGGACACTGAATAGTGCACGGTACATCCAAACCGTCATCGAACCCATCGTTCTACCATTCCTAGACCGGCAAGGGAACTTGCTGTTCCAACAGGACAATGCACGTCCGCATGTATCCCGTGCCGCCCAACGTGCTCTAGAAGGTGTAAGTCAACTACCCTGGCCAGCAAGATCTCCGGATCTGTCCCCCATTGAGCATGTTTGGGACTGGATGAAGCGTCGTCTCACGCGGTCTGCACGTCCAGCACGAACGCTGGTCCAACTGAGGCGCCAGGTGGAAATGGCATGGCAAGCCGTTCCACAGGACTACATCCAGCATCTCTACGATCGTCTCCATGGGAGAATAGCAGCCTGCATTGCTGCGAAAGGTGGATATACACTGTACTAGTGCCGACATTGTGCATGCTCTGTTGCCTGTGTCTATGTGCCTGTGGTTCTGTCAGTGTGATCATGTGATGTATCTGACCCCAGGAATGTGTCAATAAAGTTTCCCCTTCCTGGGACAATGAATTCACGGTGTTCTTATTTCAATTTCCAGGAGTGTATTTAGCGTCACATGGATTCGAGAAGTACTTGATATGTTTCTTCGTACATCCATAGTTGAAATGGAGGACAGTGGGTCGTCAGCTGGTATAAATTTATATTAAAGAAATTCCTCCAGCTTTATTTCATTTTGGCAACTACACTCATGCTCATAAATAAAGGATAATGCTGATACATGGTGAAACAACGCTCTGGTGGGCGGTTTGCGTGTTTAAATCACCTCGTGGTATGGCTATGCTGTGCATTTGACCTGCGGTCGTCGTACGGGGGCGCTGGCTGCAGTCCACATACGCAGAGATGTGTTGGTGCAAGTCAAAGTACAGTGCAGCGCGTAAGTGTGCAGATGTTTTCAGACGTACTAATGGTGACTGTGTGTTGAAAATAGTTCAAAGAACACATATTGATGAAGTTATGAGGGGTAGAATACTAGGGCCACTTTAGGCTGGTCAAACAGGGCAGGTCGTAGCACGGGCCCTCCGTGTGCCACAAAATGTGATCTCAAGATTATGCCAATGATTCCAGCAGAGAGCAAACGTGTCCAGGCACCACAGTACGGGACGTCCACAGTGTACAACACCACAAGAAGACCAGTATCTCACTATCAGTGCCCGCAGACGGCCACGGAGAACTGCAGGTAGCCTTGTTCGGAATCTTACCGCAGCCACTGGAACAGTTGTCTCCAGACACACAGTCTATAGATGACTGAACAGACATGGTATATTCGCCCGGAGACCTGCAAGGTGCATTCCACTGATCCCCGATCACTGGAGAGCCCGTAGAGCCTGGTATCAAGAACACAATACATGCTCATTGGAACAGTGGTCCTAGCTTATGTTCACGGACGAGTTCAGGTATAGTCTGAACAGTGATTCTCGCCGGATTGTCATCTGGCGTGAACCAGGAAGCAGATACCAATCCTTTAATGTCCTTGAAAGGGACCTGTATGGAGGTCGTGGTTTGACAATGTGGGGTAGGATTATGATTGGTTCACGTACACCCCTGCATGTCGTTGACAGAGGAACTGTAACAGGTCAGGTGTATCAGGTGTATCAGGACGTCATTTTGCTCCAGTATGTATGTCCGCCTTTTCAGGGGTGCAGTCGGTCCCACCTTCCTCCTGATGGATGATAACGCACAGCCCCACCGAGCTACCATCGTGAAGGAGTACCTTGCAACAGAAGATATCAGGCGATGGAGTGGCTTGCCTGTTTTTCAAACCTGAACGCCATCAAGCACGTCTGGGATGCTCTCGGTCGACATATAGCTGCACGTCTTCAAACCACTAGGACACTTCAGGAGCTCCGACAGGCATTGGTGCGAGAATGGGAGGCTATACCCCAACAGCTGCTCTACCACCTGATCCAGAGTATGCCAACCCGTTGTGCGGCCTGTGTACGTGATCATATTCAAAATTGATGTTGGGGTACATGCGCAGGAAACAGTGGCGTTTTGTAGCACATGTGTTTAGGGTCGGTTTTCTCAACTTATCACCAATACTGTGGACTTACAGATCTGTGTCGTGTGTGTTCCCTATGTGCCTATGCTATAAGCGCCAGTTTTGTGTAGTGCCAAGATGTGTGGCACCACATTCTGAAATTATTCTTAATTTACGAGCATGAGTGTAGTTTCAACGTTGTAACAATGTCACCTTCAGGCCCTATAAAATTTACCGTACATACAACAACCAATGGGACATCAGTAATCTAAGAGTTATTATGCAAACAAATATATTATAAGTATATTACATAATGGACGAATTCAATAAAATTAATTACATTTTGGTCATTTTTATTAAATGCAATCATTCTGGAAATTAACAATTTAAATGATACAAATAAGTACAAATGAAATTATATATACATGATCGTTTTTATTACAGATCAATGCCAAGCATTAAATGAAATAGGAGTACGTATAAAAAAAACTTACGGATAATAAACAGTGCTAAAGAGAACATATGAAGGGTAAGATACATTATTAAAGAATGGTAAAGGGAGGGAAAGGTAGAAATAGAGTTCTGTTTGCATAACACTGCATTGTCATCATACTAAAGTGACAGTGAAGCGAGTTACTTAAACAACGTCAATCATAACGTCGCAAAACGAATAATAAGAAACCGGAAAACGAATATGGAACCCAGTTAATAAAAGGTAGTCTGTGGTGTAAAATACATATTAATCGATCTAAAACCTACTCATTCGAATTAAAATGTAAGTTAACATGTCGCTGAAATACCCTATTTCAACATATTTGTCTCATCAACGGCAGTAACCTTGGTCACACTTAGTGTAATTCTAGTATGTTTAGATGGTCAATATAACGATCAAGTTCATAGCAATACTCCAAATCAAGTAACTAGGCATTGACAGTCGAAACAATTCGTCACACCTGTAAAATATTTGCTGTTGCTCTAATAAACACTTATCAAAACGACGACACACAATAAAGTATACAGCGCATAACACTCGTATTGTAAATGTGATCTCGTCAAAGGTTGATTCGGTTAATTGCACTCAATGACATGCTTAATCACAACTTATTAGGATGGTGAAAAGTCTAACAATCAATATCACCATTACACCATGGGTACTCATTCGTTTACGTTATCCATATACATCAGTTCTTGTATAAAATTAATAGTTAAAATATAAGCTATCCACTGATTATGAGAACAAATATGAGAGTGGGGAGTTTATGGACGTATGTGATTTCGGACGGACAGATTACGCAGTTCCCGTATGTAGCAGGCACCCGACAGTGTCGCAGACGTGTTCCATTGGTTGCAGAGCAGGTGAATTTGGTAGCCAAGACATCACTCAGTTAACCAATGTACACGATTCTAGCCTTCTGACACCAACAGTTTCCCTGCTAAAAGATGCCACTGCCGTCTTCAAAGACATCAAGCGGGAACCGGCGCTGATGGTCCGGAATAAGGCACAAGTCGTCCATAGCTGTCATGGTGTCTTGGATTAACATCACAAGCCACATGAAAACCCAGACCAATTTCTCCAGTGGCGTAAATCTGCCCCCATTAGCCTGCGTCGCTACCACAATGCATATTTCGAACAAGCATTAGTCTGGATGACGGGATATCCCGACACAACCATCGACCTGGTGCAACAGGATACGTTATCCATACGACCAGGTGACACGTCTCCATTAATCCATAGCACAATCTCGATGATCCGAGGTCGATTAGAATCGTAACTGACGATGACGTTGGATCAGCGTAAAAATCTGCTCCGGAGCCCCAGGTTCTGTACATTTCGCAGAATATTGATCGCTGAACAGAACGCTTCGCAACGTCTATACCTGCACCAGCATTGTGCAATATTGCCAGATCTGCCACAAATCATCGTCTATCCCGCTTACTAGAACAAGGAGGCCTCCGACATCCAAGTTCTACGATGAGGCGTGACATCCAACAATTTGTCGCCTACTCGTAGTTTCACCGTCCTTCAACCAGTTTCTATAGATTTTCACGACAGCAGCATGCTGGCAACCAGCCAGCTATGTATTGTCCAAGATGCTCGTTCCCAGGTGTCTTTGCAGAACAATCTGCACTTTGTGCTACTTGCTTATGTTAGTGGAATTGCCCGTTTGCGGCCCGTATCGTCACTAGAATAAATCATCATTCGTTTCTCCTTAGCTTATTCATTTATTTTCCTTATCGCATCAAGTGCTCGCAACACCAGCACAGGCATTCAGTCTTGCTGTGAGCAGTCATCATTCACTTTTGGCTCATCAACGTAACTTTCTCCTCTGACGTAAAATTGAATTCCATAAATAAGTACAATTCTTGCTATTTAATCTGACGATTATGATTACGGGAAAAATAACAGAGAATGTGTATCCTCGCACATTCTAAATACTCCCTGAAACTATAAGTGGTGATAGCATCAGCTTGATATGCTGCCAGTGATGGAATACGGGTGTGTATGTTGGTCCGTTTCGGCGCGTTTCTGTAGTGCCGCAACTTCTAGAGAAACGAGTTCAACACCATTAATCTTACGGGCACCTTCATATATTACTTTCACTCTCGTAATAACTACAGAATGGAAACAAGGGTGACGTAGGATAGCGCAGAAAGAAAACATTCATTAGGACACGAAAGAGTCTAGCGAGAAATGTATGAGTAGCAGCTGTGAGAAGTAGAGGAACGTGGGATGACAACGCTGCACAATCATACTGTCGCAGAGGCGGGAGAGCCGTTAGCAAACTATGCTAGTATGAAAGAAATAACTTACGGTAATATCTTACGTGTTCCAGTCAACATTAAACGATCTATATATGCTTTCCTGCCGCGTGGGGTGACGAGCGGTCTAGGGTGCCTTGTAACGGTCAGCGCGGCTCCTCACGTCGGAGGTTCGAGTCCTCCCTCGGGCATGGATGTATGTGTTGTCCATAGCGTAAGTTAATTTAAGTTAGATTAAGTAGTGTGTAGGCTTAGGGACCGATGACCTAAGCAGTTTGGTCCCGTAAGACCTTACCACCAATTTACAATTTTGTATGCTTTTCTGTCATTTAACCGTCGTACATTAAGCTATTGATTATTCTTGTTTTAGATAAATGCAGAAAAACTATTCAGCCTGTGCACCTCCATGCAGATATTGTAAACGTCACTGCAAAGGGATCCAAAGTACGTACATTAGATATCAAGAGATCTCCCAGACAGATAAGCGCATAAAGGAATTAGTAATAAAATGTTGAATTAGCAAAAATGTACCCGAGTTCGAAACACTAAAAATGCCAAAAAGCAGTGGGACCTACAGAATTTCGTCCCGAGTATCAGCTAAAGCAAAAAATTGATAGTAGTGATATCTCCTGAGGAAACCTAATTGCTTATCAAAAATCCAGTGAAATGGGAGGTGGTGTTTTTGTAGCAAAAAACAAGAATATTGAATCAAGTGCGGTCGAAACCAGGTCTACATGCGAAGTGGTTTGTTTACGAATAACAATCGCAGCCGGCCGGTGTGGCCGTGCGGTTCTAGGCGCTTCAGTCTGGAACCGCGTGACTGCTACGGTCGCAGGTTCGAATCCTGCCTCGGGCATGGATGTGTGTCATGTCCTTAGGTTAATTAGGCTTAAGTAGTTCTAAGTTCTAGGGGACTGATGACCACAGATTTTACGTCCCATAGTGCTCAAAAAAAAAAAAAAAAGTAACGAAAACTTTAACTGGAATTTACGTGGGACAACATTTCGTTACTGTACCAATAATGGAAATGTACTAGGTCTGTACGCAACAAACAGACCCGACTTCTTTCAGTCTGAGTACACAGAGACTGGAATTAGGGATCACTGTTCAGTTGTAGCAACAATGGGAACCAAAGCACAAAGGACTAAAAAAGAAAGCAAAAACTCTACATGTTCAGTGAACGGACATGGAGGAGCCTAACTTATTTCTCATGCACGAGTAAAAACCATCTCATTCGGGTAGTGAACACGAAGAGGATCTATGGGCCAAGTCGAAACGATATGCATAAATATGAACGTAGTAGAGTAATTAATAAAGTGGGTATTCAGATAAAATCAGGAAGCTTCCTATTAAATAGCACCTATTCAACAATAATTACAAAACTAAGCATAATTTCTAAAATATTCAGGTCTTAACTGGAACATCCTCAGCCACAGGGAGGATAATTTGCGACGAGTTCGTTACCGTAGCAAAATATCTGCACAGGACTTGCTTTAAAATCCCAAAAACTCGTGGTACAGACAGGAACCGATGTGTAAAATAGCAAAACAAACGCCGAAATGTTCAGTGGACATAGTAATCAGAACTTGTAGTGTTGCAAAGCAATTTAATGTGCTGAAACTTAGTTAAGACCTCTGAGGGATGTATGCTGAATCACCGTTAAGGAGTGGGACAATCTGGACCAACAGTGACTTGATGAACTTGTGGATAGTATGCCACGACGAATACAGGCATTCCATCAATGCAAGAGGACGTGCTACTGGGGTATTAGAGGTACCGGTGTGTACAGCAATCTGGACATCCACCACTGAAGGTCTCGCTGTATGGTGGTCCAACATGCAATGTGTGGTTTTCATCAGCAATAAGAAGGGCGGAAATGATGTTTATATTATTTCTATTCCAATTTTCTGTACAGGTTCTGGAACTCTCGGAGCCGAGGTGATACAAAAAGTTTTTGATGTGTATGGCATGACGTACTGCACCAAGGTTCATAGCGTAGTGCTAGGCATACTGGAGGTCCTCGGTTCTAGACTACTTTCGGTTATCCGGATTTTAACTTGCAGTGTATTTCCTAAACCACGTACAAGAGTACTGAGAGATTCCCGTTAGGAAGGCCAATTTTTCTCCCATCCCTCGACAACTCATCTTACACACAACGGTTCACGATGAACAACTGCCCAAAAGAAGAGCCGTAAAAAATCGTCTTCCACTCAAATAACTCACCAAGAGATCTCCAACTATATTTTCATATTTATTTAAAAAAGAATATTGAAATTACCAAGAATAGTGTTCCAACTGTGGATGCTTAACTGTTAGTTTGCTTAACGGGCAACTTTTCTTCCTACAGTAATACTTTTCAGTCATCTTTCGTCTCTTATAGTCAAAGCATCTACAATGGACTTTTAAAACATTTTCTCCTCTGACAGTTCCAGCGCTTCCCTTCATGTTACTAAAGGTCAGATCCACTTCCGCTACATTTAACGAAATCAACACATATTGTTGTTGTTGTTGTGATCTTCAGTCCTGAGACTGGTTTGATGCAGCTCTCCATGATACTCTATCCTGTGCAACCTTCTTCATCTCCCAGTACCTACTGCAACCTACATCCTTCTGAATCTGCTTAGTGTATTCATCTCTTGGTCTCCCTCTACGATTTTTACCCTCCACGCTGCCCTCCAAAGCTAAATTTGTGATCCCTTGATGCCTCAGAACATGTCCTACCAACCGATCCCTTCTACTGGTCAAGTTGTGCCACAAACTTCTCTTCTCCCCAATCCTATTCAATACTTCCTCATTAGTTATGTGATCTACCCATCTAATCATCAGTATTCTTCTGTAGCACCGCATTTCGAAAGCTTCTATTCTCTTCTTGTCCAAACTATTTATCGTCCAAGTTTCACTTCCATACATGGCTACACTCCATACAAATACTTTCAGAAATGACTTCCTGACACTTAAATCTATTCTCGATGTTAACAAATTTCTTTTCTTCAGAAACGCTTTCCTTGCCATTGCCAGTCCACATTTGATATCCTCTCTACTTCGACCATCATCAGTTATTTTGCTCCCCAAATAGCAAAACTCCTTTACTGCTTTAAGTGTCTCATCTCCTAATCTAATTCCCTCAGCATCACCCCACTTAATTCGACTACATTCCATTATCCTCGTTTTGCTTTTGTTGATGTTCATCTTATATCCTCCTTTCAAGACACTGTTCATTCCATTCAACTGCTCTTCCACATCCTTTGCTGTCTCTGACAGAATTACAATGTCATCGGCGAACCTCAAAGTTTTTATTTCTTCTCCATGAATTTTAATACCTACTCCGAATTTTTCTTTTGTTTCCTTTACTGCTTGCTCAATATACAGATTGAATAACATCGAGGAGAGGCTACAACCCTGTCTTACTCCCTTCCCAACCACCGCTTCCCTTTCATGTCCCTCGAGTCTTATAACTGCCATCTGGTTTCTGTACAAATTGTAAATAGCCTTTCGCTCCCTGTATTTTACACCTGCCACCTTTATAATTTGAAAGAGAGTATTCCAGTCAACATTGTCAAAAGCTTTCTCTAAGTCTACAAATGCTAGAAACGTAGGTTTGCCTTTCCTTAATCTTTCTTCTAAAATAAGTCGTAAGGTCAGTATTGCTTCACGTGTTCCAATATTTCTACGGAATCGAAACTGATCTTCCCCGAGGTCGGCTTCTACTAGTTTTTCCATTCGTCTGTAAAGACTTCGTGTTAGTATTTTGCAGCTGTGGCTTATTAAACTGATTGCTCGGTAATTTTCACATCTGTCAACACCTGCTTTGTTTGGGATAGGAATTATTATATTCTTCTTGAAGTAAGAGGGTATTTCGCCTGTTTCATACATCTTGCTCACCAAATGGTAGAGTTTTGTCAGGCATGGCTCTCCCAAGGCCGTCAGTAGTTCCAATGGAATGTTGTCTACTCCGGGGGCCTTGTTTCGACACAGGACTTTCAGTGCTTTGTCAAACTCTTCACGCAGTATCGTATCTCCCATTTCATCTTCATCTACATCCTCTTCCATTTCCATAATATTGTCCTCAAGTACATCGCCCTTGTATAGACCCTCTATACACTCCTTCCACCTTTCTGCTTTCCGTTCTTTGCTTAGAACTTGGTTTCCATATGAGCTCTTGATGTTGGTACAAGTGGTTCTCTTATCTCCAAAGGTCTCTTTAATTTTCCTGTAGGCAGTATCTATCTTACCCCTAGTGAGATAACCCTCTACATCCTTACATTTGTCCTCTAGCCATCCCTGCTTAGCCATTTTGCACTTCCTGTCGATCTCATTTTTGAGACGTTTGTATTCCTTTTTGCCTGCTTCATTTACTGCATTTTTATATTTTCTCCTTTCATCAATTAAATTCAATATATCTTCTGTTACCCAAGGATTTCTATTAGCCCTCGTCTTTTTACCTACTTGATCCTCTGCTGCCTTCACTACTTCATCCCTCAAAGTTATCCATTCTTCTTCTTCTGTATTTCTTTCCCCCATTCCTGTCAATTGTTCCCTTATGCTCTCCCTGAAACTCTGTACAACCTCTGGTTCTTTCAGTTTATCCAGGTCCCATCTCCTGAAATTCCCACCTTTTTGCAGTTTCTTCAGTTTTAATAAACAGGTCATAACCAATAGATTGTGGTCCGAGTCCACATCTGCCCCTGGAAATTTAAAACCTGGTTCCTAAATCTCTGTCTTACCATTATATAATCTATCTGATACCTTTTAGTATCTCCAGGCTTCTTCCATGTATACAACCTTCTTTCATGATTCTTCAACCAAGTGTTAGCTATGATTAAGTTGTGTTCTGTGCAAAATTCTAACAGGCGGCTTCCTCTTCCATTTCTTAGCCCCCATCCATATTCACCTACTACGTTTCCTTCTCTCCCTTTTCCTACTACCGAATTCCAGTCACCCATGACTATTAAATTTTCGTCACCCTTCACTATCTGAATAATTTCTTTTACTTAATCATACATTTCTTCAATGCCTTCGTCATCTGCAGAGCTAGTTGGAATATAAACTTGTTCTACTGTAGTAGGTGTTGGCTTCGTATTTATATTGGCCACAATAATGCGTTCACTATCCTGTTTGTAGTAGCTTACCCGCAATCCTATTTTCCTATTCATTATTAAACCTACTCCTGCATTACCCCTATTTGATTTTGTGTTTATAACCCTGTAGACACCTGACCAGAAGTCTTGTTCCTCCTGCCAAAGAACTTCACTAATTCCCACTATATCTAACTTTAACCTATCCATTTCCCTTTTTAAATTTTCTAACCTACCTGCCCCATTAAGTGATCTGACATTCCACGCTCCGATCCGTAGAACGCCAGTTTTCTTTCTCCTGATAACGACATCCTCTTCAGTAGTCCCCGCCCGGAGATCCAAATTGGGGACTATTTTACCTCCGGAATATTTTACCCAAGAGGACGCCATCATCATTTAATCATACAGTAAAGCTGCATGCCCTCGGGAAAAATTACGGCCGTAGTTTCCCCTTGCTTTCAGCCGTTCGCAGTACCAGCACAGCAAGGCCGTTTTGGTTATTGTTACAAGGCCAGATCAGTCAATCATCCAGACTGTTGCCCTTGCAACTACTGAAAAGGCTGCTGCCCCTTTTCAGGAATCACACGTTTGTCTGGCCTCTCAACAGATACCCCTCCGTTGTGATTGCTCCTACGGTACGGCTATCTGTATCACTGAGGCACGCAAGCCTCCCCATCCACGGCGAGGTCAATGGTTCATGGGGGGAGGATTCAGCACGTATTCGTATCGAATTTGGGTATTTTTGTCACACTTTGTTTTTTGTGTAGTTATGATGTGAAACATTTCGCTGGTTGTCTGGTTGTCTGGCAGTTTCTTCAGGTTGTGACATCAGAGGAATGATGGTTTTTGCTGGAAGAAATGAAGGAGAGTAGAAATTTTCGGGGTAGGCAGAAAAAGGCAAAAATATCGCTTGAGGATACGTTAGATATAAAAGGCAATACAAGACGAATTTAAATAGCAATGCCACAACAAGAAAAGACCCATTTAATTCATAAAGCAAAAATCATGTACTTGCTTCGACAAATGGGATACTCTAATAAATTTTGTAATGATACAATGATTATAACGTGTTTGGAGGTTTCAAAAACGAGGTACCTAGCAGCGGTACTGAAACATGTTAGACAATAGAGGTAAAAATAAATATGACTAAACAAAGTCTGTGTAATGTATGCATCCGCACGAAGTACCATTGTACACTGAAAAGCTCTGAAAGCTGTCGTTTTCTAAACCTGACACACAAGAACTGGCAAAGAAAATAATGAGTAGAAATTAAAACACTATATTTGCAGTTTGCTAAAATTACTGCTTGAATCCAAAATTTTCGCATAGACTTTGAGAATTTGGAACGTAATATTTTGGACCTTCCTTTAAACAGTGATCAGGAACTACAACGCACGCATTTTCGAAGGAAAATCTGATGGGAACACGAATCAACCGTGCGTCACAAACAAGGATTCCCGACTGACTTAAAATAGCTATAAAATGTCAGAATGATGAGCACGTGCCTGTTTAAGTCCGACCATCCTCATTTAGGTTCTCTTCGTTCTCCCTGAATCCGTTCGAACAAAGGCCAGTATGAAATCTGTAGTGTCCCGTTAGGTTAGTTGATCTTGTGCTTCATCAGCTGTAATAGTAGCACGAGCATAAATTTAATCGGAAACACAAACGAAAGGAAACGTATTTTACGTGTGGTGAGAAAAACAAAAACGACCAGAAAGAAAGGTAATCGGTTAATAGAGCTGAACGTCTGAGTAGCCTTATGTAAATTGTGACAAATTCGTCCCAAGCAGATTAGTGCCTCTGACAGGTAAATTGTAACCGTTGCTCGTCCTAATTCATTCTTTTATCTTTTGAATCCTGTTTTTCCACAAGTAATAGACGCAATAGATACGCAAAAAAGAGACTCTAATCATCAATAATTTATTCTCCTTTACTAGTTGCAATAGTCTGCAAACGCTGCGGTAACTTTTAGAGTTCGCGTGGTTTTGAGGTGAAGAAATCGTCGAGTCATGTTTGGAGCGCATATTCATATGGGACGGAAGTTCCTTGAAAGTCGGTCGATAGAATGCGGAAAAGTTGAAAATCTGAAATCCCTTCAAGCAGTCTTCCTGGTCGTTGTTCTCGGACTGAATCTGCAAGATGTCTCAGTTATTGACAATAAATGTCAGCAGAGATGGTTACACCAAGGGAAAGCTATTTGTAGTACAACAAGCCCTAGCTGTTCCACCAGATGCGTAACATTATGTTTTGTGGATGCACGCAATTTTACTTTGTGAGGGGAGTTGCTGCTTTGCTTGGGCTCAACCATTCCTTTCTTTCCCTTACGTCAGAATAAAGATACAATTTCTCGTCACCAGTAACGATACATGATAGTAGTGTCCGGTGTTGTCCACGAGCCAACTGATGGCGAGCAAGCAGAGAAGAACGTGTGGCCACCCGCTGATTTTTGTGCGTTTGGCTTAGAGCGCATACCCATACATCCGATTTATGAACCTTGCATGCGAATAGCGGACGACGGTGGATTGATTATAGTTCACTGACGTGGATCACTGCGGGTTAACGCGTTTAAACCAATTCTGAAGGTTTCCCCGAACGTGGAGTATCACTAATATGAAAACAATCCTCCTTAAAACGAAAAACAATATACTGGCCGCGCTTTGTCCAATTACATTATCCTCATACACGGCGAAAATATTTCTGGCCGCTCTGATGTTGTCAACCCTCTATAGAACTCAAACAGAACAATAAATCCGAAACGTTCCGATTTCTCCACTTGCCCCTTAATTTTTTAGAGTCCACAGCTCCATTGAGCCTCTCCAAATGACAAAATTTCAAGATGTAAACTCAAATAGCAACAGTGAACTACAAATAAAAATTGACAATTGACAAATAATCCTTAGCAGCCGAAATACCAACATACAACAAATTCTCTACAAACTTTTTCACCAACCCCATACGCTATAAAAAGTCTTCGTGCCGCGTAATTACACTCCTGGAAATGGAAAAAAGAACACATTGACACCGGTGTGTCAGACCCACCATACTTGCTCCGGACACTGCGAGAGGGCTGTACAAGCAATGATGACACGCACGGCACAGCGGACACACCAGGAACCGCGGTGTTGGCCGTCGAATGGCGCTAGCTGCGCAGCATTTGTGCACCGCCGCCGTCAGTGTCAGCCAGTTTGCCGTGGCATACGGAGCTCCATCGCAGTCTTTAACACTGGTAGCATGCCGCGACAGCGTGGACGTGAACCGTATGTGCAGTTGACGGACTTTGAGCGAGGGCGTATAGTGGGCATGCGGGAGGCCGGGTGGACGTACCGCCGAATTGCTCAACACGTGGGGCGTGAGGTCTCCACAGTACATCGATGTTGTCGCCAGTGGTCGGCGGAAGGTGCACGTGCCCGTCGACCTGGGACCGGACCGCAGCGACGCACGGATGCACGCCAAGACCGTAGGATCCTACGCAGTGCCGTAGGGGACCGCACCGCCACTTCCCAGCAAATTAGGGACACTGTTGCTCCTGGGGTATCGGCGAGGACCATTCGCAACCGTCTCCATGAAGCTGGGCTACGGTCCCGCACACCGTTAGGCCGTCTTCCGCTCACGCCCCAACATCGTGCAGCCCGCCTCCAGTGGTGTCGCGACAGGCGTGAATGGAGGGACGAATGGAGACGTGTCGTCTTCAGCGATGAGAGTCGCTTCTGCCTTGGTGCCAATGATGGTCGTATGCGTGTTTGGCGCCGTGCAGGTGAGCGCCACAATCAGGACTGCATACGACCGAGGCACACAGGGCCAACACCCGGCATCATGGTGTGGGGAGCGATCTCCTACACTGGCCGTACACCACTGGTGATCGTCGAGGGGACACTGAATAGTGCACGGTACATCCAAACCGTCATCGAAGCCATCGTTCTACCATTCCTAGACCGGCAAGGGAACTTGCTGTTCCAACAGGACAATGCACGTCCGCATGTATCCCGTGCCACCCAACGTGCTCTAGAAGGTGTAAGTCAACTACCCTGGCCAGCAAGATCTCCGGATCTGTCCCCCATTGAGCATGTTTGGGACTGGATGAAGCGTCGTCTCACGCGGTCTGCACGTCCAGCACGAACGCTGGTCCAACTGAGGCGCCAGGTGGAAATGGCATGGCAAGCCGTTCCACAGGACTACATCCAGCATCTCTACGATCGTCTCCATGGGAGAATAGCAGCCTGCATTGCTGCGAAAGGTGGATATACACTGTACTAGTGCCGACATTGTGCATGCTCTGTTGCCTGTGTCTATGTGCCTGTGGTTCTGTCAGTGTGATCATGTGATGTATCTGACCCCAGGAATGTGTCAATAAAGTTTCCTCTTCCTGGGACAATGAATTCACGGTGTTCTTATTTCAATTTCCAGGAGTGTATTTGGCACGATCATTCATTAGTAAAATTAGAACTCCTACTACTTAAGTAAATGTTTTGATAGCCATAAAACTTAACTAGCGACGTCAGTTGCAAACTGAAACGAATATATATGACGTTCAGTGTACAGTTTCACGCTGCTAGAGCAGCCACAACACGACGGCGGAGTTCATGCAATGTCTAGCGACACTATGGTGCGTGCATTTCAATGTACCAAACATACGTCATGTACCTGTAAACAAACAAAAATTTCTTTTCGTAACTTTATTACTTTCTTTTCTAGATGTGAGAAAACTTTTTGACTTGCGTCCCCATTTTGTTTCTTATTAGGCAAATAAAATCAAGAACTTCACATATTTTTCAAGTGTCTTCCACTATAACTATTCATCTACAAAAACTGGATTAAATACACTACTGGCCATTAAAATTGCTGCACCACGAAGACGACGTGCTACAGACGCGAAATTTAACCTACAGGAAGAAGATGCTGTGATATGCAAATGATTAGCTTTCCAGAGCATTCACACAAGGTTGGCGTCAGTGGCGACACCTACACCGTGCTGACATGAGGAAAGTTTCCAACCGATTTCTCATATACAAACAGCAGTTGACCGGCGTTGCCTGGTGAAACATTGTTGTGATGCCTCGTATAAGGAGAAGAAACCATCTCATTTCCGACTTTGATAAAGATCGGGTTGTAGCCTATTGCGATTGTGGTTTCTCGTGTCGCGACATTGCTGCTCGCGTTGGTCGACATCCAACGACTGTTAGCAGTATATGGAATCGGTGGGTTCAGGAGGGTAATACGAAACGCCGTGCTAGATCCCAACATTACCCTTGACGCTGCGTCGCAGACAAGAGCGCCTGCGATGGTGTACTCAACGACGAACCTGGGTGCACGAATGGCAAAACGTCATTTTTTCGGATGAATCCAGGTTCTGTTTACAGCATCATGATGGTCACATCCGTGTTTGGTGACATCACGGTGAACGCACATTGGAAGCTGCAGTCGTCATCGTCATACTGGCGTATCACCCGGCGTGAGGGTATGGGTTGCCATTGGTTACACGTCTCGGTCACGTCTTGTGCGCATCGACGGCACTTTGAACAGTGGGCATTACATTTCAGATGTGTTACGACCCGTGGCTCTACCCTTCGGTCGATCCCTGCGAAAACCTACATTTCAGCAGGATAATGCTCGACCGCATGTTGCGGATCCTGTACGGCCCTTTCTGGATATAGAAAACGTTCGACTGCTGCCCTGACCAGCACATGCTCCAGATCTCTCACCAATTGAAAACGTCTGGTCAATGGTGGCCGTGCAGCTGGCTCGTCACAATACGCCAGTCACTACTCTTGATGAACTGTGGTATCGTGTTGAAGCTGTATGGGCAGCTGTACCTGTACACGGCATCCAAGCTCTGTTTGACTCGATGCCCAGGCGTATCAAGGCCGTTATTACGGCCAGAAGTGGTTGTTCTGGGTACTGATTTCTCAGTATCTATGCACCCAAATTGCGTGGAAATGTAATCACATGTCAGTTCTAGTATAATATATTTGGTTCAAATGGCTCTGAGCACTATGGGACTCAACTGCTGGGGTCATAAGTCCCCTAGGACTTAGAACTAGCCTAAGGACATCACACACATCCGTGCCCGAGGCAGGATTCGAACCTGCGACCGTAGCGGTCGTGCGGTTCCAGACTGTAGCGCCTTTAACCGCTCGGCTACTCCGGCCGGCTATAATATATTTGTCCAATGAATACCCGTTTATCATCTGCATTTCTTCTTGGTGTAGCAATTTTAATAGCCAGTAGTGTATATGACGTTCAGTGTACCGTTTCACGCTGCTAGAGCAGCCACAACACGACGGCGGAGCTCATGCAATGTCTAGCGACATGAAACGGTACTATGGTGCGTGCATTTCAATGTACCAAACATACGTCATGTACCTGTAAACAAACAAAAATTTCTTTTCATAACTTTATTACTTTCTTTTCTAGATGTGAGAAAACTTTTTGACATACGTCCCCATTTTGTTTGTTATTAGGCAAATAAAATCAAGAACTTCACATATTTTTCAAGTGTCTTGCACTATAACTATTAATCTATAATAACTGGATTAAATAAATAAACAGAACGATATGCCTCTGATCGAAACAGCCGATAGAGCATTGAAAGTGTACTGAAAGGTAAATAAGAGGATCTGATGCAATGCTTCAGGTCAGAGAGAGAGAAGCCGCCGGGAGCAAATAAACTCCGAGACCACAAAACAAATTAACCTGCTGTCGGTGGCCGGATAGGAAGGAAGAAACTTTAATTGCTTGGAAACTGCGGCGGGATGAGCTGGCTGGCGATGACAAGCCTACGCGGCTGATTCCTGGACAAGTTAGCTGCAAGTAATTACCTACCCTCTCGCTACTCCTGCTGCTGCTGCTACTGCTCGGAGCTGCTCCATGTCGTAGCCACACACACGCACACACACACACACACACACACACACACACACACACACACACATACAGGGCCACGCCAGACACAAAACAGCGCCACAGGACGCCGCGCTGAGTTGCGGCCGACGTCACCTCCTCGCGGCGAAGAAGCGCCCCTAGGAATATTGCTGTGTGTCATCCTGTGCCTCCCGCCGTCGTATCTACTTGGCGAGCGGCCGTCAACACCCGTTGTTTGTCCACGTCAGCGCTCTCCTTCGCGGAGCAGCAAAGTAGAGAGAGCCACGCAGAAGCGCGTATCCTTTCACGCAGGCACTGGGAAGAGCCATATAAGGTAATTACCTAAAATCTAATCAGATATCATTCCCGTGTTAGTAAATACTTACATGCAAAGTAGTTTAACCCTTAACTCACGAGCTGAAGTTGCTGTAACTTGTACTACAAGGTTTCGTCTCTGGGATTCTTACGTTCAAACCAAGCCTGGAGGCTTTATTTTAAGCCATACAACATTTATTTTTACATGTATGTAAGTGTTTTTTAAATACTTCTCGTTGATTTACGTGCACTAAATAAGGCCGATAGTACTTTACTTTTTATCACTCTGAACCACATACAATAGTGCAATTTTTTTAGATAGTAAACATAAACGAACTGTCAGAGGATTGAACTTTACACATTGAAAACTTATATAGTGCCCTTGGAGGAAGCAAATTTTCACACAAAACTGAAGTCCAGGGTTTAAATACGAACATACACATTTCACTCGATACGAACATAAAGGAAGTCTGCAAAATTGACATTCAGTGCTGGGATCTACATTTCTCTCTGCCACCACTCAAATAACACTTGATTTTAGCTCACAGCCGGGCGTTGTGGCCGTGCGGTTCTAGGCGCTTCAATCTGGAACCGCGTGACCGCTGCGGTCGCAGGTTCGAATCCTGCCTCGGGCATGGATGTGTGTGATGTCCTTAGGTTAGTTAGGTTTAAGTAGTTCTAAGTTCTAGGGGACTGATGACCACAGATGTTAAGTCCAATAGTGCTCAGAGCCATTTCCACCATTTAACTCACACTTTAAGCATTTTATCGGCGAAACCGGAAGTTGCCCGTCAACAGTGTCCTGAAGATTTTCCTCAGAATGTTCCTCTTGTTCGTCAGCAGACTTGTAATGACTGGCTATTGCAAAACCGTCGTCGTTTCCGTCTATTTCTGGGTCTATATCATTTCCATCTTCCTCAACCGACAGACTGACAATTTCATCAAACATGTGATCGTTAAAACTGACACATTCAAGCGAACACATTTTGGAGCATACTGAAAGAAACAGGTGCCTATGTCACTAGACGTGATCTAGGAAACCAGAATGCGAGTCAACAAGACCAGTGAACAACAAGAAAAAGGAAGTTACAATGCAACCGAGAACACATTGTAGGATTGGCGATTTGAGGAGGGTTGTGGGGGGTATGTAAACATTCGTCAGAACTGGCCTTAAGAAGAGCGAGTTCCAAAATTCTCGCGCGGCCTGAGAGACCACACCTCGTGAGTTGAAGATTAGTAGTACTTCAAAAGCTGCCATAGGAAGCGGTTTTTAGAGCGGACTTAAAAAAAAATGGTTCAAATGGCTCTGAGCACTATGGCACTTAACATCTATGGTCATCAGTCCCCTAGAACTTAGAACTACTTCAACCTAAATAACCTAAGGACATCATACGACACCCAGTCATCACGAGGCAGAGAAAATCCCTGACCCCGCCGGGAATCGAACCCGGGAACCCGGGCGTGGGAAGCGAGAACGCTACCGCACGACCACGAGCTGCGGACAGAGCGGACTTCCAGATATACACAATTTCTCACGCAAACCTAAGGCAGCTCCTAGCATTGGTTAGGAAATATGTATTCGGTGGTGCCCAGGTTCCTTATTCGCTTTTCCTGGTTTTCGTTTCCTTTTATCCAAGTACTATTACTTTTTTAAATAAACGGTTGTCACTCCGTCATAAGTTGCTTTAATAAGTATCTTTTGTATTTCTTGATGGTGACTAGTTTCGTAGATCTATGTCCATTTTCAAGCCACCCGTCTCGCAAGCGTGGCAACAAAGGCAAAGTTTTAATCTGCCAGGAAGTTTCATATCAGCGCACACTCCGCTGCAGAGTGAAAATCTCATTATGCTCCTTGTGTATTGCGTAGCTGAAGGTAACGGAAGAGCTGCTAGTCGGCTGTGTCACGAACGTTTCCCACACCGTCACACTCCATCGCGCAAACTGTTTGCCCAAGTTAGACAACGGCTGCGAGAAACAAGTACCTTCACCGTGATTAGGCAGGACTGTGGTGCTCCACGGCGACGCCGCACTGTAGAATTTGGTGTACTGCGTCGCATTGAAGATATCCCGTCAAAGAGTTCGCGAACAATTGCGTGTGCAATGGTTGTCAGTCACAGTACCGTCTTGGACGTCCTGCATGAGCATCAATTACACCCGTACCACTTACAAAGCGTACACGCTATGGGTCCAGCATACTATCCACAACGCATCGCCTTCTGCACATAGTTCCTGCACCGTTGCATGGACGCGCCTCTGTTTCCACGTCGAGTTCTCTTCACAGATGAATGTAGGTTCACATGGGATTGTGTTCTGGATGCTCGAAATAGCCATGTCTGGGCGGACGAAAACCCTCGTGCCACGCATGTTCGGGGATTTGAAGACAGGTTTGCAATTAACCTTTGGGCAGGTATTCTGGACGGTCATGTGATCGGACTAGACCTCCTTCCATCCAAGCTCACGGGTCCCGCATACTTAGTCTTTATACAACACGTAATGGATCCGTTCTTGGAAGCTGTGCCATTGAATGTCCGTCAGGAAATGTGGCTTCAGCATGATCGAGCACCACCTCACTTTTCATTGGCTGTCCGGAGACAGCAGACGGTATGGTGAAAGACGGATAGGCCGTGGTGGTCCAACCGCCTGGCCGCCACAATCGCCGGATTTAACCCCTATGGACTACTTCTTGTGGGGTCGTATGAAGAGCCTAATTTATGAGACACCTGTACAGACAGTGGAAGATCTGCCGGCACGAGTTCTGGCCGCTGCACAAGACACTGATGAGACACCAGGTGGGATGGAGAGAGTGTACCAGAAGATGCTTCGGAGGTACAACGTGTGTAACAACGTTGGTGGTCGCCACATCGAGGCGCCGTTGTAATGCATCGGTACGTTGCGGCTGGTGCTGTAGATGCTGGGTTGTTGTTGTTGTCGACTAATGTAAACCATAAGGTGTAAATTGCAATGCAAATGCGTGAGTAATAACGGAACGAGTCAGTACTCTTTTCAAACGGATTGCAACAGTTGTACTGGTTCACGCCTAAGTGCATTCCTCACGAGGGTGTGGATGAGATAATCATCAGCATTGAAACTGTCGTAGAACGGAAACGATACGTTTCTTGACATGGGTTCCTATTCAGAATGTTATGTACTCACAACTCCCTATAACGGGAATTTCCTACCACCCTGTATTATCCTACAAAACGTCCTGCATTGCTATCCATACAAAATCACCCATGTTTATGAGTTGATTTCTGCTGACCTACCTGCGAGACAAACGTACGCTCTGTAATTTCTTGCTCTGTGGAGGTGGACAATAAATGAGCAGGAAACATTCTGTGGACAGACAAAATTCACTTCCATCTCCAAAGTTGTGTCAATAAGCAGAACTGCAGAATATGGGCAACAAAAGTCCGCACGCACGTCGATCAGTACTTCTGCGGAAGTGAGTGTGTGGTGCTTGCTGATGGCATCGTTTATCGCAGGGCCGTATCTCTTGGAAGAGCTGACTCCTGCGGGTCTTGTCACTTGTATCGTAACTGATAAACGCTATGAGAGTCTTGCACACAACGTCCTCCCAACCTCTACGCAGTGTGCATGTGTGAGTAGGGTCATTTTTATGCAAGATGGCGTTCCTGCGCACATTGCACAGCTAGTGAAGTGGCTGCTGCAGAGGCCTTTCGGAAATGTTAGAATTACCAGCCGTCGTTTCCCTACAGCCTGGCCGTCCAGATCAGCTGATCTTAATCCGTGTGTCATCTGGCCGTGGGGTTATCTGAAAGATTTGTGTTCAGTGCTCAAAATACGAACGTTATGCATTCTGAACGTGACCCCCGAGACACTCCGATGTATTCTGGGACATTCTGTTTCTCGCTTTCAACTTGTGGCAGCAAACGGTGGACAACATATTGAACATATCTTCGACAGTTACAAACCGAAGTCATTTTCTTTTTATGTGACTCTTAGCCCCAGGAAATTAAAAACTGATGTCATTTTGCTTTTTATGCAGTTTTTGTCCCTAGGACGACAAAAAACCGATGTCATTTTGCATTCTATGTGGTTTTTAGCCTCAGGACAATTAAAAACCGATTTTTCCCATCCGCTGTAGTACAACCTTGCCATGGTGTATGGTATTATGTAACGAGCAGTGCCACAACTGTTGACTGCCAGACTTCCGCAGTCATGCACATTGAACATTTCGGATACTACAATATGCATCATCAGTGGTATAGAGGTAGCGTCTTTGAATCATAAACAAAACGTCTTCGGTCTCGGGTTCGAACCCCGCCACTGCCAAAATTTTGATGAATAATCAGCATTGGCGGCCGATGACTTCCGGCATAAGAAGTCAGCCGCATTCTGCCAACGGCCTTGTCAAAGAGGGCGGAGGAGCGGATAGAGGTTCAGGGCACTCTCTTGTCCTAGGGGTGGCAAATTGCCCCTAAAGGCGGAAGAATCAGCAATGATCAACGACATGAGGATGCAGAAGACAATGGAAACCACTGCATTAAAGACACGTAACGTGTATCCACAGGACATGTGGCCTGTAATTGAAGAAGTGTCATGATGATCTCTCCATTGGCAAAAGATTCCGGAATAGTCCCCCATTCGAATCTCCGGGAGGGGACTGCCAAGGGGGAGGTTACCATGAGGAAAGGGATTGACTAATCAACGAAAGTATAACGTTCTACGAGTCGGGGCGTGGAATGTCAGAAGTGTAAACGTGGTAGGGAAACTAGAAAATCTGAAAAGGGAAATGCAAAGGCTCAATCTAGATATAGTAGGGGTCAGTGAAGTGAAGTTGAAGGAAGACAAGGATTTCTGGTCAGATGAGTATCGGGTAATATCAACAGCAGCAGAAAGTGGTATAACAGGTGTAGGATTCGTTATGAATAGGAAGGTAGAGCAGAGGGTGTGTTACTGTGAACAGTTCAGTGACCGAGTTGTTCTAATCAGAATCAACAGCAGACCAACACCGACAGGTACAGAAAGCTGGCTGAAGCCAGAGATAAAGTCTGCCGAAATTTTTACAAAGGTACAGACGGTGTTTAGAAAGGATAGATTGCATGCAACCTGTGGTGGAGTGTTCGTCGCTGTTAGTAGTAGTTTATCCTGTAGTGAAGTAGAAGTGGACAGTTCCTGTGAATTATTATGGGTGGAGGTTACACTCAACAACCAAGCTAGGTTAATAATCGGCTCCTTTTACCGACTTCCCGACTCAGCAGCATTAGTGGCAGAACAACTGAGAGAAAATTTGGAATACATTTCACATAAATTTTCTCAGCATGTTATAGTCTTAGGTGGAGATTTCAATTTACCAGATATAGACTGGGACACTCAGATGTTTAGGACGGGTGGTAGGGACAGAGCATCGAGTGACATTATACTGAGTGCACTATCCGAAAATTACCTCGAGCAATTACACAGAGAACCGACTCGTGGAGACAACATCTTGGACCTACTGATAACAAACAGACCCTAACTTTTCGACTCTGTATGTCCAGAACAGGGAATCAGTGATCATAAGGCCGTTGCAGCATCCCTGAATATGGAAGTTAATAGGAATATAAAAAAGGGGAGGAAGGTTTATCTGTTTAGCAAGAGTAATAGAAGGCAGATTTCAGACTACCTAACACATCAAAACGAAAATTTCTGTTCCGACACTGACAATGTTGAGTGTTTATGGAAGAAGTTCAAGGCAATCGTAAAATGCGTTTTAGACAGGTACGTGCCGAGTAAAACTGTGAGGGACGGGAAAAACCCACCGTGGTACAACAACAAAGTTAGGAAACTACTGCGAAAGCAAAGAGAGCTTCACTCCAAGTTTAAACGCAGCCAAAACCTCTCAGACAAACAGAGGCTAAACGATGTCAAAGGTAGCGTAAGGAGGGTTATGCGTGAAGCGTTCAGTGAATTGGAAAGTAAAATTCTATGTACCGACTTGACAGAAGATCCTAGGAAGTTCTGGTCTTACGTTAAATCAGTAAATGGCTCGAAACAGCATATCCAGACACTCCGGGATGATGATGGCATTGAAACAGAGGATGACACGCGTAAAGCTGAAATACTAAACACCTTTTTCCAAAGCTGTTTCACAGAGGAAGACCGCACTGCAGTTCCTTCTCTAAATCCTCGCACAAACGAAAAAATGGCTGACATCGAAATAAGTGTCCAAGGAATAGAAAAGCAACTGGGATCACTCAACAGAGGAAAGTACACTGGACCTGACGGGATACCAATTCGATTCTACACAGAGTACGCGAAAGAACTTGCCCTCCTTCTGACAGCCGTGTACCGCAAGTCTCTAGAGGAACGGAAGGTTCCAAATGATTGGAAAAGAGCACAGGTAGTCCCAGTCTTCAAGAAGGGTCGTCGAGCAGATGCGCAAAACTATAGACCCATATCTCTGACGTCGATCTGTTGAAGAATTTTAGAACATGTTTTTTGCTCGAGTATCATGTCTTTTTTGGAAACCCAGAATCTACTCTGTAGGAATCAACATGAATTCCGGAAACAGCGACCGTGTGAGACCCAACTCGCTTTATTTGTTCATGAGACCCAGAAAATATTAGACACAGGCTCCCAGGTAGATGCTATTTTTCTTGACTTCCGGAAGGCGTTCGATACAGTTCCGCACTGTCGCCTGATAAACAAAGTTAGAGCCTACGGAATATCAGACCAGCTGTGTGGCTGGATTGAAGAGTTTTCAGCAAACAGAACACAGCATGTTGTTATCAATGGAGAGACGTCTACAGACGTTAAAGTAACCTCTGGCGTGCCACAGGGGAGTGTTATGGGACCATTGCTTTTTACAATATATATAAATGACCTAGTAGATAGTGTCGGAAGTTCCATGCGGCTTTTCGCGGATGATGCTGTAGTATACAGAGAAGTTGCAGCTTTAGAAAATTGTAGCGAAATGCAGGAAGATCTGCAGCGGATAGGTACTTGGTGCAGGGAGTGGCAACTGACCCTTAACATAGACAAATTTAATGTATTGCGAATACATAGAAAGAAGATTTCTTTATTGTATGATTATATGATAGCGGAACAAACACTGGTAGCAGTTACTTCTGTAAAATATCTGGGAGTATGCGTGCGGAACGATTTGAAGTGGAATGATCATATAAAATTAATTGTTGGTAAGGCGGGTACCAGGTTGAGATTCATTGGGAGAGTCCTTAGAAAATGTAGCCCATCAACAAAGGAGGTGGCTTACAAAACACTCGTTCGACCTATACTTGAGTAATTCTCATCAGTGTGGGATCCGTACCAGGTCGGGTTGACAGAGGAGATAGAGAAGATCCAAAGAAGAGCGGCGCGTTTCGTCACAGGGTTATTTGGTAAGCGTGATAGCGTTACGGAGATGTTTAACAAACTCAAGTGGCAGACTCTGCAAGAGAGGCGCTCTGCATCGCGGTGTAGCTTGCTCGCCAGGTTTAGAGAGGGTGCGTTTCTGGATGAGGTATCGAATATATTGCTTCCCCCTACTTATACCTCCCGAGGAGATCACGAATGTAAAATTAGAGAGATTAGAGCGCGCACGGAGGCTTTCAGACAGTCGTTCTTCCCGCGAACCATACGTGACTGGAACAGGAAAGGGAGGTAATGACAGTGGCACGTAAAGTGCCCTCCGCCACACACCGTTGGGTGGCTTGCGGAGTATAAATTAAGATGTAGATGTAGAACGATAGTTCAGGCATACATGCCGACGTCGCAAGCTGAAGATGAACAGATAGAGAAAGTGTATGAGGATATTGAAAGGGTAATGCAGTATGTAAAGGGGGACGAAAATCTAATAGTCATGGGCGACTGGAATGCAGTTGTAGGGGAAGGAGTAGAAGAAAAGGTTACAGGAGAATATGCGCTTGGGACGAGGAATGAAAGAGGAGAAAGACTAATTGAGTTCTGTAACACGTTTCAGCTAGTAATAGCGAATACCCTCTTCAAGAATCACAAGAGGAGGAGGTATACTTGGAAAAGGTCGGGAGATACGGGAAGATTTCAATTAGATTACATCATGGACAGGCAGAGATTCCGAAATCAGTTACTGGATTGTAAGGCGTACCCAGGAGCAGATATAGACTCAGATCACAATATAGTAATGATGAAGAGTAGGCTAAAGTTCAAGACATTAGTCAGGAAGAATCAATACGCAAAGAAGTGGGATACGGAGGTATTAAGGACGAGATACGTTTGAAGTTCTCTAACGCTATAGATACAGTAGGCAGTATACAGTATAACGCAGTAGGCAGTACAGTTGAAAAGGGCCATCACAGAAGTTGGGAAGGAAAACATAGGTACAAAGAAGGTAGCTGCGAAGAAACCATGCGTAACAGAAGAAATACTTCAGTTGATTGATGAAAGGAGGAAGCACAAACATGTTCCGGGAAAATCAGGAATACAGAAATACAAGTCGCTGAGGAATGAAATAAATAGGAAGTGCAGGGAAGCTAAGACGAAATGGCTGCAGGAAATATGTGAAGACATCGAAAAAGATATGATTGTCGGAAGGACAGACTCAGCATACAGGAAAGTCAAAACAACCTTTGGTGACATTAAAAGCAACGGTGGTAACATTAAGAGTGCAACGGGAATTCCACTGTTAAATGCAGAGGAGAGAGCAGATAGGTGGAAAGAATACATTGAAAGCCTCTATGAGGGTGAAGATTTGTCTCATGTGATAGAAGAAACAGGAGTCGATTTAGAAGAGATAGGGGATCCAGTATTAGAATCGGAATTTAAAAGAGCTTTGGAGGACTTACGGTCAAATAAGGCAGAAGGGATAGATAACATTCCATCAGAATTTCTAAAATCATTGGGGGAAGTGGCAACATAAAGACTATTCACGTTGGTGTGTAGAATATATGAGTCTGGCGAAATACCATCTGACTTACGGAAAAGCATCATCCACACAATTCCGAAGACGGCAAGAACTGACAAGTGAGAGAATTATCGCACAATCAGCTTAACAGCTCATGCATCGAAGCTGCTTACAAGAATAATATACAGAAGAATGGAAAAGAAAATTGAGAATGCGCTAGGTGACGATCAATTTTGCTTTAGGAAAAGTAAAGGGACGAGAGAGGCAATTCTGACGTTACGACTAATAATGGAAGCAAGGCTAAAGAAAAATCAAGACACTTTCATAGGATTTGTCGACCTGGAAAAAGCGTTCGACAATATAAAATGGTGCAAGCTGTTCGAGATTCTGAAAAAAGTAGGTGTAAGCTACAGGGAGAGACGGGTCATATACAATATGTACAACAACCAAGAGGGAATAATAAGAGTGGACGAAAAAATGGTTCAAATGGCTCTGAGCACTATGGGACTCAACTGCTGAGGTCATTAGTCCCCTAGAACTTCGAACTAGTTAAACCTAACTAACCTAAGGACATCACAAACATCCATGCCCGAGGCAGGATTCGAACCTGCGACCGTAGCGGTCTCGCGGTTCCAGACTGCAGCGCCTTTAACCGCACGGCCACTTCGGCCGGCTAAGAGTGGACGATCAAGAACGAAGTGCTCGTATTAAGAAGGGTGTAAGACAAGGCTGTAGCCTTTCGCCCCTACTCTTCAATCTGTACATCGAGGAAGCAATGATGGAAATAAAAGAAAGGTTCAGGAGTGGAATTAAAATACAAGGTGAAAGGATATCAATTATACGATTCGCTGATGACATTGCTATCTTGAGTGAAAGTGAAGAAGAATTAAATGATCTGCTGAACGGAATGAACAGTCTAATGAGTACACAGTATGGTTTGAGAGTAAATCTGAGAAAGACGAAGGTAATGAGAAGTAGTAGAAATGAGAACAGCGAGAAACTTAAAATCAGGATTGATGGTCACGAAGTCAATGAAGTTAAGGAATTCTGCTACCTAGGCAGTAAAATAACCAATGACTGACGGAGCAAGGAGGACATCAAAAGCAGACTCGCTATGGCCAAAAAAGGCATTTCTGGCCAAGAGAAGTCTACTAATATCAAATACCGGCCTTAATTTGAGGAATAAATTTCTGAGGATGTACGTCTGGAGTACAGCATTGTATGGTAGTGAAACATGGACAGCGGGAAAACCGGAACAGAAGAGAATCGAAGCATATGAGACGTGGTGCTATAGACGAATGTTGAAAATTAGGTGGACTGATAAGGTAAGGAATGAGGAGGTTCTACGCAGAATCGGAGAGGAAAGGAATATGTGGAAAACACTGATAAGGAGAAGGGACAGGATGATAAGACATCTGCTAAGACATGAGGGAATGACTTTCATGCTACTAGAGGGAGCTGTAGAGGGCAAAAACTGTAGAGGAAGACAGAGATTGTAATACGTCAAGCAAATAATTGAGGACGTAGGTTGCAAGTGCTACTCTGAGATGAAGAGGTTAGCACAGGAAAGGAATACGTGGAGGGCCGCATCAAACCAGTCAGTAGGCTGATGACAAAAAAAAAAAAAAAAAAAAAAAGAAACCATAGCCGTTACATTGCGATTCATTTGTCATTTGTAGCCGACGCCATTTATGTTAATATTGTTAACTGTCCGCGACATTTCCCCCTGCATCAATAATATGCTGTCAAAATGTGGCATGATTCTGAGCAGTGGTTCTCTTTCTACAGCATGTAAGACCTAACATCCCTTTTATTTCGTGAACGGTTTTACATATCGAAACATGGTTTTCGGCGAATGTTAGAGCGTCGAGGACACGTATGTTTTTGTTTGGTTAATCTACTGGTATCAACTGAGATACTGAAGTAAGTACGGTTTTTAAATGGAACCATATACTTGTTATACTTGCATTTGATAGCTCTTGAGAAGACAATTACAGTGCTATAGCGGTTGTTAATGGTGACGGCATTTGCGGTGCTAACAATGCCAAGCAGGCGTCTCGGACCAGGCTCCGTAGTTGTTTAGCATTAGGTAGGTAGGCGCTTCGAAAAAGAAGCTTTATTTCCCACTGAACCAACTTACGACCCAGATGCAGATTCACCTACAAATGTTGTATGTGGAAGTACTACTTGGCTACAATCTAGCGCATCACTTAGGAAAACTATTTCACATATGTGTATCCTCCCAGATTTATACGAGCTGAGACAGAGAAATCAACTGTTCATTCTTCCAAAATAAAGATGTCTTATTCGCTCCAAAAATCAACTTCTGTTTTAAGTATCTAAATGTCAGAAGCAAGGTCTGACCTCTCTTTTCCGGTACGTGGCTGTATGCTTCTTATAGGTGAAATATCTTCAGTCGGACAACTATCTACATATACGGCTATAAATTATATATGGGATACATTCGTTTAACAAAACATTTCATTAAAAATATTTTGCTGACCACCTATACAACGCAAGATAAATATTCTTATCGAAACATCGTTCCATGCTGAACGTAAGCGCGTAATGACAGTGTTACCAGCTACCTGCCTTCATTTTATTTGACTTGCAATGCAATTTCGTACACACGTTAATGAAATAAAGAGTTTACTAACAATGATTTGGTAATCATCCAAATCACATAACATAAATATTGTCTTCCAAAAGATAACTTTATTCTTTATTTAAGTATGTGCAATCAGTTGACCATGGACTAAAAGTCACCTTTGCAATCGCCGTTCGAAAGAAGGATGAACAGATGTAAGTACGGCAGATGATATGCTAGAGCATGCACTCGCGATTCGACGACATATATCGTCTGCCATAGTTGGGGTTTCGTCATAGGCTGCATCTTCGAGTGCTCCCCAAAGAAAGAAATCCAGAGACGTCAAATCGGGGGATGTCGCAGGGTATTTGAAAACAGAATTTCGTCCTGTCCAACGTCCAGGAAACTTCTCTTTCAGTTATTTGCGTTGCAAAACGGGGCGAGTAAACTGGGCAACCTTCATGTTGCATCCACATACACAATCGAATATCCAGTGGTATCTCTTCTAGAAGAACCGGCAGAATGTTCGTCAGGAAGTGTGCGTACAAATGTGCTTATAGAACGTCTGAGATGACGTAAGATCCCGCAGTGTAATTTCCTATTACGCCGCACCATACGTTTACGGGTCACCCTCGTTGATGTTGAACCTGACAAGCCAGGGTGGATTTTAGGGTTACCCAATAATGCATGTCATGTAAACTTACATTAGCGTGGTTAGTAAACGTACCAGCGCTAAAAGTATTAACCAAAGAAAAACATACGTGCCTCTCGACGCTGTAACATTTGCTGAAAACCGCGTTTCGACATGTGTAACCGTTTACGAAATAAAAGGGGTGTTACGTCTTCCGTGACTTACCCTCTATCAGGCCACACACTATATACAGAGTGTTTCAAAAATGACCGGTATATTTGAAACGGAAATAAAACTAAACGAGCAGCGATAGAAATACACCGTTTGTTGCAATATGCTTGGGACAACAGTACATTTTCAGGCGGACAAACTTTCGAAATTACAGTAGTTACAATTTTCAACAACAGATGGCGCTGCAAGTGATGTGAAAGATATAGAAGACAACGCAGTCTGTGGGTGCGCCATTCTGTACGTCGTCTTTCTGCTGTAAGCGTGTGCTGTTCACAACGTGCAAGTGTGCTGTAGACAACATGGTTTATTCCTTAGAACAGAGGATTTTTCTGGTGTTGGAATTCCACCGCCTAGAACACAGTGTTGTTGCAACAAGACGAAGTTTTCAACGGAGGTTTAATGTAACCAAAGGACCGAAAAGCGATACAATAAAGGATCTGTTTGAAAAATTTCAACGGACTGGGAACGTGACGGATAAACGTGCTGGAAAGGTAGGGCGACCACGTACAGCAACCACAGAGGGCAACGCGCAGCTAGTGCAGCAGGTGATCCAACAGCGGCCTCGGGTTTCCGTTCGCCGTGTTGCAGCTGCGGTCCAAATGACGCCAACGTCCACGTATCGTCTCATGCGCCAGAGTTTACACCTCTATCCATACAAAATTGAAACGCGGCAACCCCTCAGCGCCGCTACCATTGCTGCACGAGAGACATTCGCTAACGATATAGTGCACAGGATTGATGACGGCGATATGCATGTGGGCAGCATTTGGTTTACTGACGAAGCTTATTTTTACCTGGACGGCTTCGTCAATAAACAGAACTGGCGCGTATTGGGAACCGAAAAGCCCCATGTTGCAGTCCCATCGTCCCTGCATCCTCAAAAAGTACTGGTCTGGGCCGCCATTTCTTCCAAAGGAATCATTGGCCCATTTTTCAGATCTGAGACGATTACTGCATCACGCTATCTGGACATTCTTCGTGAATTTGTGGCGGTACAAACTGCCTTAGACGACACTGCGAACACCTCGTGGTTTATGCAAGATGGTGCCCGGCCACATCGCACGGCCGACGTCTTTAATTTCCTGAACGAATATTTCGATGATCGTGTGATTGCTTTGGGCTATCCGAAACATACAGGAGGCGGCGTGGATTGGCCTCCCTATTCGCCAGACATGAACCCCTGTGACTTCTTTCTGTGGGGACACTTGTAAGACCAGATGTACCGCCAGAATCCAGAAACAATTGAACAGCTGAAGCAGTACATCTCATCTGCATGTGAAGCCATTCCGCCAGACACGTTGTCAAAGGTTTCGGGTAATTTCATTCAGAGACTACGCCATATTATTGCTACGCATGGTGGATATGTGGAAAATATCGTACTATAGAGTTTCCAAGACCGCAGCGCCATCTGTTGTTGAAAATTGTAACTACTGTAATTTCGAAAGTTTGTCTGCCTGAAAATGTACTGTTGTCCCAAGCATATTGCAACAAACGGTGTATTTCTATCGCTGCTCGTTTAGTTTTTATTGCCGTTTCAAATATACCGGTCATTTTTGAAACACCCTGTATATATATATATATATATATATATATATATATATATATATATATATATATGTGAGTGTGAGTGAATGTCAGTGAGTGTGTGTAAATCAGAAGGAACTGTTAACCAAACGTATTAAACATTTATTTCTTACTTGTACTTAGAAAAACAGTCTTGATCGCACAAATCACGTTTATTAGTTACCGATTGCAGTCCAACGGCGGATCATCTTCAGACCGTACTCCAGAACTGATGTGTGGAGACGGAGCCATTGAGCACGAACTGTGGAAACTCCAGATGCTGTCAACTACTCAAAGATGAAATTGTGAAAACCGATCGCTGTTTTTCGCAAAATGTTTTCAAAAATATGAGATTGGTTCTTGACACAAGCAACGAGAGGGAACAAGGGAGATACAGGAATGAATTTCCCAAAAATAGTTCCACTGCACTGGCATAGCATCATAGTGGTATCTTAACTGATATCTGCTCCAGCAGTTCCCATTGCCAGCAGACTCGCAAAATCTTTCTGTCTTGACCTCTGTCACCTTTCATCAAGGGCTGTGCATACAACGGCATATAAAAGTAAGCTGCAGTGGAGAAACGGAGAGATAATTCATATATGAAGCAGATTATAATGTACACCCAATGCGGTAATCGTACACATTCGGAAGACGCTGTTCCGTTCAGACGCTTTGAAACGAGTCAGACAGATCAGTTTCATGACTGTGGGGCGCATTTGGCCTGCGAGCACAGTGACAGTGTTCATTTCAATTGAGGTATCACTCCGCCGTACCTACATGTAGCGCCTGGAAAATGGAGTTGTTTTGTTTGTTTATTCACGCCTACACAATCTGCTTAATTCTCACTCTGTTCTATAAATGTGTGTGACTGAGATGACACACGATTGAGAGTACTTCAAAGATGCTTCCAGTATGTCCAGAGAATTTAGAGTAAATGATGCGTAATTTCGTGCTTCTGCTCAAAACGCTAAGGTATCATGAGTGATCTTATTGCAGGTTTGATTTTATTCTTCAATAGTCTGTGTGCAGAGTTATGAGCCGTAGATTTTCCAGTATTTTATTTTAGAGAAGTTATCTTTGCAATATTGCTGGTCAAACTTTGTTCAACAGCTGACCTCTTCTCCAAACCTCCGACCCCCTCCCCTCCCAACCTCCTCCATCCTTTATAGTTCGCCGCTACTGACAAACGCCGTTATTCATTTTGTATATCTAAAACAACGAATCCAATTAATACCTACACGCGTAGATAATATGGGCGCGAAACTAAGCGAAAGTATAAAAAAAATGGTGACGAATCATTTGCTCTAGATACTCTGGACATACTGGAAGCATCTTTGAAGTACTCTCGGCCTTGTGTCAACTCAGTCGCACACATTTATAGGACAGAGTGGGAATTAAACGGGCTGTCTAGGCGTGAATAAACAAACAAAACACTCCATGTCAAGCGAAATGAGCACTGTCACTGTGGTAGTAGGTCAAATGCGGCTCACAGTCTTGAAATGGATCCGTCTGACAGGTCTCAAAGCGTCTTCACAGAATAGCGTCATCCGAATGTGTGCGATTACCGCATTGATATATACAGGGCGTTACAAAAAGGTACGGCCAAACTTTCAGGAAACATTCCTCACACACAAATAAAGAAAAGATGTTATGTGGGCATGTGTCCGGAAACGCTTAATTTCCATGTTAGAGCTCATTTTAGTTTCGTCAGTATGTACTGTACTTCCTCGATTCACCACCATGATTTCATACGTAATACTCTACCTGTGCTGCTAGAACATGTGCCTTTACAAGTACGACACAACATGTGGTTCATGCACGATGGAGTGCCTGCACATTTCAGTCGAAGTGTTCGTACGCTTCTCAACAACAGATTCGGTGACCGATGGATTGGTAGAGGCGGACCAATTCCATGGCCTCCACGCTCTCCTGACCTCAACCCTCTTGACTTTCATTTATGGGGGCATTTGAAAGCTCTTGTCCACGCAACCGCGGTACCAAATGTAGAGACTCTTCGTGCTCGTATTGTGGACGGCTGTGATACAATACGCCATTCTCCAGGGCAGCATCAGCGCATCAGGGATTCCGTGCGACGGAGGGTGGATGCATGTATCCTCGCTAACGGAGGACATTTTGAACATTTCCTGTAACAAAGTGTTTGAAGTCACGCTGGTACGTTCTGTTGCTGTGTGTTTCCAGTCAATGATTAATGTGATTTGAAGAGAAGTAATAAACTGAGCTCTAACATGGAATGTAAGCATTTCCGGACACATGTCCACATAACATATTTTCTCTCTTTGTGTGAGAGGAATGTTTCCTGAAAGTTTGGCCGTACCTTTTTGTACCACCCTGTATACCGCGAAGACAGCCGGCCACGGTGACCGAGCGGTTCTAGGCGCTCAGTCCGGAACCGCGCGACTGCTGCGGTCGCAGGTTCGAATCCTGCCTCGGGCATGGATGTGTGTGATATCCTTAGGTTAATTAGGTTTAAGTAGTTCTAAGTTCTAGGGGACTGATGACCACAGATGTTAAGTCCCATAGTGCTCAGAGCCATACCGCGAAGACAACGTAACCTCTGCCCTTCAGCCCACCACGTGTCCTATACTCCGAAGCTACTGATAACTGGTGTCGTTCAGTTTCTAGATAGTAAGGAACTCTCTTTAACTCCTGTCTCGCCCCTGACTCCTCTGCTGTTGGTTGTGACAGAAACCAATGTTTCATATGTTTGAATAACATGTTCTTGTCCTCTCTCCAAGAAAAAGAATACTCATTCTTGTACAATAAATTTGGATTGTCATTAATGAACGTTATTTCTGTTCAAATGCACAGCACACTACATAATATCATTTCCAGTCAGTTCCATATGACACACCAAAATATCGATATACCTGACGTCCATGTGTGTACCTTGAACAGAGAAAGATTCACAATTAGGAAACGATTTAATGAAACAACTAACCAATCGAACATGGATGGCGTTACCTTCTTCTCCTCCCCCCCCCCTCCCCCCTCCTATGCGTGCTATTCGAGGAATACATAAGATTATTCCTATCCGGACTTTGCATGTAAATAAATATCGCTTTAATTATTGGTCCATTTCACTAGCATCAACTTAATTAATGAGACAAGAATCCAGGTCCGTCAAAGTGACGTACACAGAATAACGTATATGCGATCTAAAACAATAATAGAGGGCCGAATGAAGGTACATAACCACCAGCAAGAGTCAAAGAGCCCAGTCTCCATGAAGTGAGTGACGAAGGTGTGGGTATGGACAAGATTTAGCCCGAATAACTGTCCCCAGTCACATGAGTGTTTCACATTTCACGAATAACTGACATGTCATATGAACATATAAAAGCTATTTATAGTCTGCGAGTGGTTAATCACATATTTATTGTACTGCATATAGCAAAGGACCAGCCTACTGCCTCGTGGGAGGCAATCATTCTTTCTGAATCGACTACTTCTACTGTTCAGTTTGCCACAAAATCGCCAAACGTCAGAAGTTTCACTTAAGACCGAGTACATCAGGAGCGTTTACCAAGACAAAACAGCCAGCTCAGCAGCTGGGGAATGTCCCCTTCTCGTCATATGAACCAAAGTCGTACCCAACAGTGTATATGCTTCACAGGTAACCATACTTGTATCCAATGGCGTTCTTAGTAAAAATCCCACAGAATTTGGTTGTTTTTTCGCCCTTCATTTGACTCTTTTAGTTTCTACACCTTTGCCTGGTATTAATTGTCCTAAGTACCAGATAAAAAAAGAAAATGTACGAATTCGTTACGTACTTATTCCGCAGGGTTTAGATGTGGGTAAGGACTTCTGTTTTTCCTTTTCTTATTCTCTGTAGATAATTTTGGTGTGTGCGTTATGCAGCTACCATCTCACACTGACTTGAACAGATCAATGTCTAGTTACGAAATAAAATTACGTCTCTTTGCTTGTGGTATTTCTACATTTTAAATTAAGATACAGCCATGATTTTATTTTGTCGTTCTGACGTGAGTGGACGTTGAATTCAAGGTACGAAATTTGTTCAGTACTGCTGCTGTTCTTTCTGTTGTTGGTTGTAATGTGGTGGTTATGTGTGCGTGTGTGTGTGTGTGTGTGTGTGTGTGTGTGTGTGTGTGTGTGTGTGTGTGCGTGTGCGAATGTGTGTTTTTGTGCGTGGGATCGTGCGGTTGTCCCGCTGTGACATATGTCCGTTTCGAGTCGTTTACTCCACTTGAGCAGCTCTGAACGTGACAGGCAGCGCTTGCTGTTGGCGACAGACATGCGTGATGAATTTATCCTCTGGCTAAACCCTCAGAAATCAGTGATTCACCTCTCTTCTGCTTTGGTGTCCCCATTTATGATGCCGTGTGAATGAACCGACCACTCACCTGAGTATAGTATTACGGACAAATAAATTAACTTCGAATTTAATTCACTTCTCTCTTTTTCAGTGGGGAACTCACTTCTCTAGATCATACAAGAACATACTTTATAATTTTACTTTTCTGTCTTCTCGTAAAAAGTTAAGCAAGCAAGAAAGAAAGAGTCATACGTCATTGTTAGCTGGATGATCGCGAAGGATACTTCATGTAATAGGAAAGGATATTTTCCTCTGTAATCAATAGGCCCTTTCCTCGCGAGCCGGCCGAAGTGGCCGTGCGGTTAAAGGCGCTGCAGTCTGGAACCGCAAGACCGCTACGGTCGCAGGTTCGAATCCTGCCTCGGGCATGGATGTTTGTGATGTCCTTAGGTTAGTTAGGTTTAACTAGTTCTAAGTTCTAGGGGACTAATAACCTCAGCAGTTGAGTCCCATAGTGCTCAGAGCCTTTCCTCGCGGTATGTTGGAGTTGTGTTAAGTGTATTTGTGTGACTGAAATGAATGTTGCTATAATTATGATAAACTATCCTGAACCGTTTGGTCGCGTCATGTTCGTCATCAAACTATTTCACTCCTCGACGTTTCGATCCCTATACTGAAATCTTCTTCAGCAGGCCACTGGTGTCGCTGGATGGAAGAACGCTGTAAAGTTTGAAAGGAAAATGAAAAGGCTTAACGCCTAGGTTTTATTATTAATGACAACGGCCAAGAAGGCCTTTAGGTTTACACGGTGCATTCACATTAATGTAACCACTATCTATGTTCAACTTCAGCATGCAATAACCACTCACAGACGTTAGGTGCCAGCACTAGCAGTGGAAGATACATCAGGGGTTTCGTGGGACGTGGAAGCAATGCAGTCATTGTCGTACCGGGTAAACAGAGTGATTCATCTGACGTCCAAAAGGGCCAATGATGGATGTATTTCTGAGACGGCTAGGTTTGTAAGCTATTCACGTTACTCCCAGGTCAATGTGTACCGTGCACGGCAAAATGGCGCTATCCAAAACTGGCGGCGCTGCAACTGTGGTGCACCAAGGGCCATAGATGACAGGCATGAACGATGGAGTTGTGTGCAGGCTAATAGCTGTGCAACTGTTGAACAACTGACCACTCAAGTGAACCAAGAGACTACCAACAATGTCTCATCAGCGACCATTCAACGAACGTCGCTGCGTACGGTCCTCCATAGCAGGTTTTTTGGACAACATGGTCGTGGAGATGAAGCACCGATTAGTACGATTAATCAATTATTCAAAAACAGTCTTAATCGCATTTATTATTATTATTATACCACCAACCGGTTTCAACGGCATTTAATACAGTTTATTATATGTAATTACTAGTCACCTTGGTTTAATATAAATTTAATTGACAGTAAATAACAGAAAATAGAACCATTCCATTTAAAAAGAGTTATAATTATAGTGTTAATTATAAAATAATAACAAATGTTCCGTAGTCAGATCGTAAAATTCGTAAAAGTATATTACATTATGTGCCATAATATATAGCAAAACAATTTGTGACACACAAAAACACGTGTCGTCTTGTATTATAATATATCTATTCGTACATTTACGTACAAAACATTTGAGTCAATTAACTAAAACGGCTAATATGGAAGGACTACAACGCCCTCTACTCCTTGTGGGGAGGACGCCGTTGCCATGGATTATAAAACGTATATCTGGCGCCCTCTAGTCTGTGTAGCGAGGACGCCGTCGTCATGGTAGCAGCTGGTGTGTTCGTATGGTGTTATCTTTGCCCTGGCCACGGCGTCCGTTGCCAAGGTAGCGGTATGTCATGGCTCTTCATCCACAGAGAAGTTGTCACTTATTTCAAATGGTTCAAATGGCTCTGAGCACTATGCGACTTAACTTCTGAGGTCATCAGTCGCCTAGAACTTAGAACTAATTAAACCTAACTAACCTAAGGACATCACACACATCCATGCCCGAGGCAGGATTCGAACCTGCGACCGTTGCGGTCGCTCGGCTCCAGACTGTAGCGCCCAGAACCGCACGGCCACTCCGGCCGGCACTTATTTCAGGTTATGGAAATATCGACAATCAAGGATAACCTAAAAAGTCTAAAGATAGGATAAAAGTTTAAGACACGTTTGTAATACCCATTGTAGTTCTTCCATATTAGCCGTTTTAGTAAATTAGCCCAATGTTTTCTGCGTAAATGTACGAATAGATATATTATAATACAAGACGACACCTGTTTTTGTGTGTCGCAAATTGTTTTAGTTTACATTATGGCACATAATGTAATGTACTTTTATGTATTTTACGAGTTGACTACGGAACATTTGTTATATATTTTATATTTAACACTATAATTGTAACTCTTTTTAAATGGAATAGTTCTATTTTCTGTTATTTACTGTCAATTAAATTTATGTTAAACCATGGTGACTAGTAATTACATATAATAAACTGTATTAAATGCCGTTGATCGCCGCTGGGGGTGTTGCCGTCTATTCACGTGATCTCAGTACGCTATTTAAGCCCATACGAAGGGCTAGTCTCTCATAGTTTCCTGCCGTTATGTAGACAGGAGTGACACCACCAGCAGTCGACCAATGGGTAACATATTTTAAATTTACGTAATTTTAGCTGTTGTATAATGGAATCTTTCTGACGGATACTTACAATTTCACAGTGTAGCCGCCCAGAAGATGACCCCTACGTCGGGTTGAAACCGGTTGGTGGTATAATAATAATAATAATAAATACGATTAAGACTGTTTTTGAATAATTGACTCCATAGCAGGTGTCTGACTGTAGTTCACCGGTGACGAAGGCTGGAATTAAAACACCAGATCCACGACTGGACGTCCACTGAGAGCTGACAGGTGGTCTTTTCTGAGGAATTATCATTTATGCCCCATCGGACAGATAGTCAGTGGTGTGTCGGGCCCTGCAACAATCGTCACACGGGCAAGAGGAGGCTGCGTTATGACCTGGGGAATGTTTTCTTGGCGTTCGCTGGTGATATTGCCATTCTGGAAGGCACAACGGATCAACACAGGTACGTACCCACCCCGGAGGGTCATGTCCACCACTGCATGCGGTTTTGTTTTTTGTTTTTTTTTTTCCTTAGGACGATGACATCTACCAGCTGAACAATGCAATGTGACACAGCTCATAATATTCGTAAGTGTTTCGAAGAGAACCAGGATGAGTTTACTGTACTCTCCTGGCTATCAGATTCCCCGGATTTGAACCAAATCAAGGTTCTGTGGAACCACCTCTATCACGCTGTTGACATCACGGATCCTCGAGCGAGAAACCTAGCGGAACTGACCACGGCACTGGAATCGGCGTGACTCCTCATCCCTGCCGGTACCTTCCAGGAACTCAATGACTCTCATTCAGCAAAAGATGGTTACCCAAGTTTTTGACAGACTGTCACATTGATGTGACTCGAACATGTATATGTGTGGCATCAGGTTCGTGTTGTATGATGATGAGAGAAGAGAGAGTCCGAAAGCCGGAGTCCATACGTAGCCTTCTTTTCTCGAATATTGCGCCAACGTAGCCACCCAACACATCGTCCCCAACTGATGAATAGATGACCACCAACAGTTTCACATACCCTCACTCCATGACATACGGCCAGGGATTAGGTGCAAATTCAATGATAATGAATTTTATCAACATTCCACCAGTTGTTGGCAAAATACTGGAGTAGAAAGTAATTGACACAACTAAAATTCGAACCGACCACCATTGTTTCCAGTGCTACTTTACCGAACTCAATTACGGAAACTGGTTCGTAATGAGTGTCTCATCATATAATAAAACGAATATAAAGTATTTGATCTGACCGACAGAGAAACAGAATGTCAGAGATTACGTTATGAATCTCTTACCGGAAGATGAAAGGATCCTCGTGAAAGAGGAATGACACTTTCTTGTATTAAAGAAGTTGCCCTTAGTGCGCCAAGAATAGTGGATTGGAAGATATCACGTTCCAAGAAATCCTGACGAAGGGTCGCCATTCTATGTCTCTCAATAATTTGATTCCTGCGCAGAAAGAGTTTTTAAGGGAAGTGGGAGTACCACTAGAGGGCTGTGCGGAATTGAAATTCCAGTTCTGGTGTTCTATCGACGTAGTGCTGCCGTTAAGATCTCCATTTAGCATCATAGGAAAGTAATTGCTAATCAACTTTTACGATACTCCTAAAAATAATGTCTAATGAAATACGTTTCGCAAGCTAATCTGCTGCTACGACAAATTTGTCCATCACTGTTAACATCTCTCGTATCACTCCTCAAGTGTTCCCAGCAACACGTGAGAGGTTGAAAGTTGTGTTTTTAATAAATGAAACAGCTACAAAATGATTCAGTTATTTCTCATTACTGAGTGAGGTCAGCGTTAATTTTTTAACAAGATATTGAAAAACTTACCACAAAATTTTACCATTGGGCCCTATATCGGGAACCTTGATAGAAACCACACAACAGAACATCGATAGAAAGTACATCCTAGCCATATTAATGCTTCTAGTAACTCACATACAAATAACACACCGGTATAATTTTCGAATAATCGATTACCATTCCATTACGGATGGAACACGCTAACGGTTAACTTTGTTCATCACGTTTCTGTAGTTGACTGAGTTGAAAAGTAATTACCTAACACATTTATTTCGCTTAATCTTAGGTTATTTGTCTTATTGGTGCGGTAAATTCGTAAATTTGAAATTTCACAGTCGAAACAAGCGAACATGCTGCAGATGTAAATTCTTGTTATGAAATGCACTTTGTAACGATTAGAATATTGTGAAGGGAAATATATTGAAATACTTCAGCATTTAATCAGTAACAAGGAAAATCTAAATTTAAATCAGTTTGACTCTACCTCATTCTGCATTTCATGTCGTTTTCAAAATTAAAAAAACCTACTATGAATGCGAAGCGTCGATGAAAGTAGGATACAACAAACTGTTTTGCTTCAATGTGGATCCACAAATTCTGTACCGTTTGCTGAAGACGACGACCAAGGTCGAGAAGAACGTGAGTGTACAGTACCAAAAATAACACGGTACTGTAATCATGAAACTTGTATGTACCAATCTCAGATACCGTCAATGAGCGATTTACTAGCTTCGGTGCCCGAGAAGACTTTTCAACGAACCGGACAAAAATTTAGAAGGTATTTGATTCAATGTAACGAGATGTAGAAGCTGTGAACGCAGCTTTGTTGTCCTGTAATTTTATGGTGCGGGCATTTTAACAAGGTAGTTTGGAGAAGGTAGGCGTGTTTTTGACTATGATTCCGTAAGGAACCAGTAGATGTCGGACCGGTACCATATCATTTACGGCATTATAAATCTCAACAGTCAGCTCCGGTAGCCATTACCGAATACTCTGTTTAACCACTCTGCTTTGTGCTATGCGTAACTTACCTTTTCTTATTTTGAACTGAGTGTCAGTTCTGCTTTCGCAAAATACGGATCTAGGGTGAACGCTCACTGCTCTGCGAGAGTGAGATGGCGGTTTTTTCTTTACACCCCTCCCCCCTTCGCACAGTGAGCCAGAATCCTGTAAACCTGGTCAAAATTGTAAAGTATGCTCAAATACAGCAAAAATGGGTGTAATGGGGTCTCACACCATTCGGATAACTATTTTTACTATCAAAAGTGACAAATTGAAAGTGGCGGATCCAGTATGGGGAAAATAATCTGAAAAAAATTAATGAAGTGGATAAAAAATGTTTTCGGTGAACTTTTATAATTTTTATGTTAAATTTTGTTACAAAACTGCCTCTACTACAGTCCTTGTTATAGAAAATATCTATTAGTAACGAAAATAGAATTTTCATAAAATCATCTTTTTGTGCTTCTTGTTCATCATCTTTATTTCCTTCTTCATGTTATTTCTCATTGTCATTTGTACACTGTTCGTCATAGTCAGCGTGTGATTCCTAGTAATTCTTAGCAGCAGCTACCAAGAGGGCAACAGTTTCAGACAACAAAGTTTTCACTTTCCTCTGAGATGGTTTCAGCAAAGAAGAAATACGTAATGGTAATGTACAATTTAACAAACTTAAATGTATGGAGGGAAAAGTCCTGGATATGAAATTATATAATTATTTTCTTAAGAATGAATTTTTATGTTTTTAATATCTCTAAAACACATTTCTATATTTAGTAATTTTTATTTTGTAATAGATTATTAGCAATGTTGTAGAAATATCAATTGTATGATTATAGGTGTATACGTATTTCCGTAAAATTTTCAATTCCATTTCCTCATTGGTAATAACGGCATTTTGTACCTCTCGCTTAAAAATGGCTTAAAACCGGAATTGCTGTTAGTAGCTGCACTTCTAGGCTGATTCGCGAAGATAATGATAGATGCTTAATGATGGTATGAAAAACAAGGCGGAAAGACGTTAGTTAACCAAAACCAGTTGTTAATGAATGGCTAAATAATAAAATAACTGTTCGTAATTAAGTACATGGCCTCTTGAATAGCTTCAATTTATAAAAATTTCTGTTTGATTTCGCCAAACAATAACATCGGAAGAAATAGCTGGCCGCATCTAAGAGTGGAATTCAATTGTCCCAACATTACTCTAGCCAAGCTTTGAAATGAAGCTGATTAACTCCCCATTTTTTTTCGTTTACGGCCATTTTTTCGGTATCGTGCCCAATGGCGCTGCAGAGGCCCAAATTTTCGTTTAGGCTCGCGGCTGTACTGCCACACTGCAGTGTTCGCAGCATGCAGTCTATTGTGTAGTTTTGTGTTGGTGCGTGGCGCGCCCTGCTGACGCGTGTGCCGTGTCTTGTGTGCAGATCTGTCGGTGGGGCTGATCAGCGTGCTGACCGACATCGTGTGGCGCATGACCGTCGCCTGGAACGCCGGCAACGCGGCCTGCAAGCTCATCCGCTTCCTCCAGGTACGTACCGTGTCCAGGTACACGTCTCAGCTCGCTTCTGGCATGCTCTTTGTTCGCTTGCTGACTGATCGAATGGACTTTTTTAAACGGCGCAAAGACTCTCCTAGTTAGGAAAAAAACTCAGAAAAAAATGTATTTTCAAACCAGCGTTCCTGCGATCGGGTTGCTTGCATAGCAGACGTCTGTCGTTTTAAAATCAGGACAGGAAGAGAGACAGAAGAGACAAATGGAGTTGCAAACCGTCTCTGTTTACATTTGATGCACCCAGCACCAAATGGTATATCCGAGGATAAACTAGAAAGCACTTAATACTCTACTGGCCATTAAAATTGCTACACCAAGGAGAAATGCAGATGATAAACGGGTATTCATTGGACAAATATATTATACTAGAACTGACTCGTGATTACATTTTTACGCAATTTGGATGCATAGATCCTGAGAAATCAGTACCCAGAACAACCACCTCTGGCGGTAATAACGGCCTGGATACGCCTGGGCATTGAGTCAAACAGAGCTTGGATGGCGTGTACAGGTACAGCTGCCCATGCAGCTTCAACACGATACCACAGTTCATCAGGAGTAGTGATTGGCGTATTGTGACGAGCCAGTTGCTCGGCCACCATTGACCAGGCGTTTTCAATTGGTGAGAGATCTGGAGGATGTGCTGGCCAGGGCAGCAGCCGAACATTTTCTGTATCCAGAAAGGCCCGCACAGGACTTGAAACATGCGGTCGTGCATTATCCTGCTGAAATTTAGGGTTTCGCAGGGATCGAATGAATGGTAGAGCCGCGGGTCGTAACACATCTGAAATGTAACGTCCACTGTTCAAAGTGCCGCCAATGCGAATAAGAGATGACCAAGACGTGTAACCAATGGCACCCCATACCATTACGCCGGGTGTTACGCCAGTTTGGCGATGGCGAATACACGCTTCCAATGTGCGTTCACCGCGATATCGACAAACACGGATGCAACAATCATGATGCTGTAAACAGAACCTGGATTCATCAGAAAAAATGATGTTTTGCCATTCGTGCACCCATGTTCGTCGTTGAGTACACCATCGCAGGCGCTCCTGTCTGTGATGCAGCGTCAAGGGTAACCGCAGCCACGGTCTCCGAGCTGATAGTCCATGCTGCTGCAAACGTCGTCGAACTGTTCGTGCCTTGCAAACGTAATCATCCGTTGGCTCAGGAATCGAGACGTGGCTGCACGATCCGTTACAGCCATGCGGATAAGATGCCTGTCATCTCAACTGCTAGTAATACGAGGCCGTTGGGATCCAGCACGGCGTTCCATATCACCCTCCTGAACCCACCGATTTCATGTTCTGCTAACAGTCATTGGATCTCGACCAACGCGAGCAGCAATGTCGTGATACGATAAACCGCAATCGCGATAGGCTACAATCCGACGTGATGATATGCATTTCTCCTCCTTACACGAGGCATCACAAGAACGTTTCATCGGGCAACGCCGGTCAACTGCTGTTTGTGTATGAGAAATCGGTTTGAAACTTTCCTCATGTCAGCACGTTGTAGGTGTCGCTAGCGGCGCCAACCTTATGTGAACGCTCTGAAAAGCTATTCATTTGCATATCACAGCATCTTCTTCCTGTCGATTAAATTTCGCGTCTGTAGCGCGTGATCTTCGTGGTGTAGCAATTTTAATGGCCAGTAGTGTAGCTGTTATTTTCTTAAGGGGATGGGAGGATCAGCCTTCTGATTGCGAGGGGCTTTCGGTGAGTAAGGCAAAACATCTTTTTTCCGAAAGCAGGTTGGTTTTATTCAGGCTTCGAGAGCAGCATAATATTCCCCACTCTTTTGGCTACAAAACCCTAGTTTTTCAACATAATCTCCGTTCAATGTGGCGGCTTTACGCCACATTACTAGATAGGCCTGCATGCCCACATGGTTCCATTCTACTTCTGTAAATGTGGAGCCAACGTCGTCTGCTGCATCAGTGCCCCATCATCCACGTATTACTTCCCAAGGGGGCATCCTTCGTCGAGCCAAACAGATTGAAGTCGGAAGGTGCGAGAAATGGGCCGTAGGTTGGATCAGGAAAAACAGTTCAATGCAGTTATGTGAGGTACTATTTAGCGTGCAGATTTGTTAGAGGCTCTGAATTGTCATGGAAAAGGAGAAGTGTGGGACGATACACATCAGAATTTTCAGTTCCACCATCAAACGGAATAACCACTTCAAAGCCCCAGAAGACCATGGCCTTGAATTTACCTGCTGAGGGTGCGGTTTTGGACTTTTCTTCGTAGGAGAGGTGGTGTGGCGCCACTAAGTGATCTTTTCTGTTCCCGATTCGAGGTGAGGAGCCTATGTTTCATCACCTTTGACGATGTTCGACAAAAAATTCGCGATCAGCCTGATAACGCACAACCAATTTCGCACACATGGTGGTTCGCTTCTCTTTTTGGTCTTCTTCCTTGCGGAGAGGAACCCAACAGGCAGACATCTTTGTGTACCCCAACTGGTGCACGAGTGTCTCAACTCTACCAACAGAGACGTCTAGCTGTGCAGGGAAATGTTTGTAATCTGCCGATCATTTCTAATGCGAGTGTCCGCAACTTTCAACATTCCAGGAGTCATAGCTGTGCGCGACACACCGGCAAACGAGACATTGGGCAGACTCGCGCGAACTTGTTCCGATGATCGCAGACGCCTTGCCTAAAGAGTCACCGCGCTTTTGTTCACTGCCAGATTTCCGGAGACGTTCTGCAAGTGCCTGTGATTATCTGCGATGCTCTGGTTTTCCGCCAGAAGAAGCTCAATGACACCTCTCTGATCGGAAAGCACCTCCGTTACAAACACCATTTTCAAGGCTACGCATTGCTGAACTTCATGAAATTATAGGGGCTTAGGCGGGAATATTCGACGACATTCCACAATAAATTCCTTCGTTTTGTAACCGAAACTGGCAGATAAAAAAAAGTGTTACGTTACTTATTGCACGTTCCTTGTACTTTGATGCATCCCGACAAGATAACCTCTACTGTGACAACTCTTACATCCCAGAGCAGCAGACGTAACGTCGTTAGTTACTTGTTGTATATATTACAATCTCTGGCTCCCCCTGCAGCCTTTTGACATCTGCGGCTCTTTCAAGAACTATGGAGGTATCCACATGATATCTTACACGTTACCCATCACCCTGTCCCTTCTAATCAGTGTTCTCTACACATATCTTTCCTCGTCAGTTCTGTGAAGTACCTCCTCATTTATAATCATTCCAATAAGATTTTCAGCATCTTTCTGCAACACTACATCTCAAACACTTCGACTCTCTTCTATTCCCGTTTTCCCACAGTCATTGATTAACTCGGCTACAATGTTGTGTTCCAGATGTCCATTCTGACATTAACGCCTATGTATGATACTCGTAGACTTCGATTGGCTAAGAAGACGCTCTCCGCCCATGTTAATCTGTTGCTTACATCCTCTTATCTGCGTCCGTCGTAATTTCGCATTCCCAATGAGATGCAGATGCAAGTAAGGGCATGTAAAGGGTTTCCAGACCTATTTTAACCATCGACCATTTCGACACTTTTCTTGTTAACAAGGACCACAAAGTTCAAGAAGATAAGCACTTAGTTTAAAAATAAACTTTAATCAAAGCTTTGAACATATTTGTTAAAGTAAAAAAATGACGGGCATTAACAGTACTATTATATCAGTAAGCCCAACATTTTTAGCAGAAATTACGTTCGACCTGCATCTGTGTGATATTTGAGCGTGCATTTTCTGTATAAGTTCGGTAATGCAGACGCTGATAATATCACTCAAAGCTACATGCATATCTTCACTTACTTTCAGTCTGTTCCTGGACTTGTTCTTTAATTACCAGCACGTAGAAAAGCATAAGATAGAGTAAGACGGTTTTGTCGAATTTTATGAATGAAATGGTTTTCTTTCACCAAAATTGATTAAGAGAATAGATTCGAGTACGCCATTGCAGTTTCTGTCATTTCGGAATACAATGACCTCTTCCTTGCTTCTTCTGCAGCTTCTCCAGCATTAGTGCTGTGGTTGCGAAATAGTTTTTCGTCAACTTGAGCTTCTGTTTTGATATATTCTGTCAAGTAATGATTGAATTCGTCTGCTAATATTTGCATACGAGCAAACATTTGTAGAAGAGTCTTGACGTTTTTCTGTATGTTCGCCTTAATAGCGCGGTAATTTTTATCATGAATTAGTACTTTTAATATTGCGAACACCGAGTAAATTTTATCGCCAGTTTTACCTGTTCGTAACTGAAGTTTGCAAATAAAGGTACAAACTTTATCTTCGAAGCTGAATATACTTGCTGCGCCTTCGAAATGACTGTTTCTAGAACCTTTCAAATCAAGTTTAACTTATTCAAGTGAATGATGCGGGCTTTCAAATAGAACATGAATGTGATGAGGTTGGTGGCCCTAAAGTACGTACCCTCCGCTTCAGAGTTGCAATATTAAAAGTTTTCGATGTTTTAGTTGTCTAGGGGGTGGGATACGTATATGTCGCATTACAGGCCAAATACTGCTGAGTCTACAGTATACGATAAGAAAACACACATGAATCTATTGGTAGAGATTTCTGTCACTCGGCAATTGCGAATTATGAAAGTAATATACAAACTTGTTAAAGAAAGATTGCAGTTGTATAAAATCTGCAGGTACTATCTTAACGACTTTAAATGATGAGTACGATAGTAGAAATACTTTTGAGAATGCGGTATATTTCTGCAAAACACTTATTCGTGTCTATGGTCCAGCAATTAAATAAAATAAAAGTTGAATAGCAGGGAAACAGTAGATTCCTACTTCCCGTAATTAGTTTTGAACAACAACATAGCTCGCGAGATATTCATTTCTGAATGCGTACTACGACTTCAGTGCAGAAGCCACGGAAATCACACACTAGCACAGGTCGGCACTCCGAAATATTTCTATCTTCCGCGACCAAGCGCAAACTGCTCCACTGTCCAAGTCTTTCCGCCGACTGCGCGCCCGTCACGCCGTCGCGTCCAGCACTTCCCGTGCCCTGTACCGTACTCCCCATCGCACTGCCCAGAACTACCCCGTGTTCTCTCCGAAAACGATCCTCTTCCCCCACTTCCATACAGTCTCACCATTGACGAGCGCTGTGATTGGCTAGAGCGCTCCCTCCATGTCTCCCAGCCAACGCGAGAAAGACTGGAGCTACATTTAAATAACTTCAAATTAAATAAATATTCCTACTTCTGGACCATAAACACACTCTAACACACATTATTAAATACGTAATAAATTAAATAGACACATATCAAAGGAATAGCAAGCAAAAGTAGGCCAGTAGCCTAACGTCTCTGTGCTTTCTAAAACGCAGTAAATAATTGACCAATTTCTTAATGAATCGGATAAAAACAAAGACATAGATGAATAAATGTATTTATAAGCATGCTGCTACCGTTTTTTCGTGTAACTGTGGAGTATTTATGGCATGAGGCGATCTATAGTAATCGGCCACTTTGACCTCCAACAACGCATGTACTATTCAAGTTATATGCCTGTAATTTATACCAATTTAGGTTTACACTAATAGCTTTCTATAGACACGAACCGTTTAGATTTTGAGAATTCGTTGCTGAGTGTTACTTGTATAATTTAACATCAGATTCTAAACTTTTAACTAATAAAGATATTGAAATTTTTTTTACACCATCAGAATCAACGTGGAAATAATAGTAATGTACATGTTTCCATTTGAGGTATCATGATTCATCTGGGTACTATTAATTTCTATATGAACTGTGAAATGTCTGCCATGATGGTTTCACAAAGTCCGCCATCTTTGGCACTCTCACCACACAAGTCTCTTTCACTGACACAGCGTCACCACGGAATTCCCAGCCACGCGGTCGGGCTGGACCCCTCCTGCTCCGGCCAACGTCTGGCACCACGTGGTTGGTGCCGGGTCGCGGCTTTGACGAGCCTCCTGTGCGGCCGCCCAAACTCCGAACACAGAATATTTCCAGGGCGCCACAACTCGCCCGATACCTCACACACCTCCACTTATTAACATTCTGGCTTGCCCGAATGTTCAGAAGTAACACCCTTCAGTTCATACAAGTACACATAAAACAAATTTCAAAGAATAGACTTAAATGATTAAACGCAAGGCCAATTGTGTTTACAAGATCTTTTTAGTGACGTGGGAGCAGCATGAATTTCGAAATAACTTAAACTAACACAGATTATGAACCTAACGGCATATTAATTAAACACCATCAAGTTCTTGGACAAGAAATAAAATTTTTAAATGCACTTTACCTTATGTGCGATTTTGTAAGCAGTTCTTGTGCCACTCACTCAGCACTAAGGCTCCTTCTTTCACTAATTTTTTTCGTCGCGCTACACATGCACACAAGGATTTTAGCACGAAGTATTGAGGAATAACAGCCTGTTAAACCACTGATGCCTTTGAACCACTAAGCAGCCAAGCAAAACCACTGACGCCGCCGGGAAAGGCAAAAGAAAGCGCACAGCTTGTCCGCGATAAATTGACGATTCGCACGTGGTTGAATGGCATGAAGCGTCTCATGTCCCTGCATCAGGGCAGCCGAGTGGAGAGGAGCGCCCAGGGGCTGCTTCCCTCGTTGCCGGGACTGTTTCTTTCAACTACTACCTGTTTTCACCGCTTCTGGTTGCACCAGTGAAAACGACCTTTTTATTTTATTTATTTATTTGCAATTCTTCTTCTGAAGAGGCTAATATATTGTGGCCATCGGCAGTCGTTAATATCTTTGTATAATGGTCCTTTAATGTTTGTTTCCTCATTCCCCTTTTGAACCATTCCATTTACATCTGAAATGGATAAAATTCGGGGAAGACTACAACCTATACAACTCCTTGCATAATTAAATGCTATTCTTCCTTATCTTGTTCCCTGTTTTTATTACAAAATTAGTTTCATTTTTAGAAACTTTTTATGGTTATCAGGTATCATGGAGAACATTTTCTCATAACAATTACCACAGATCTGTCCCATTTAATCTGTTAGACGGCTTGACGCAGTCGATAAAATAAATATGTCTCATTATTAAATTCGCTTCTTTTATTTCTCAATACCTGCGAACTGAGTATATTAACCATTATTGTTCATCCAACTCTAAACCCACTATGTTGATATTGCTTCAGCTGTTGATATTAACCTTAGATTTAAAATTTTTGTACATCCTTTATATCCAACTATTAAACCCCTTATTTCCCTGTAATTATTGGAGTATTTTCGATCTCTTTCTTAACAACTGAGTAAAGTCCAAACAGAATAACGTGGCTGAAAGATGCGCAGTCGGCAGGGGATGCGTGGGGAGAGTGGAAGTGCAAGGGGTAACGGACAGGCACTGTAGGGGAAATGCCGAGCGCTGGAGGAGAAGCGCCACTCTAAACTAAAGTCTACGCTCTTATTTTTGTAAACGTTAAGTGGAGCCCCTCCATGCGACCACTTGCATAGTGGCCATTCAGAAAGGTCTACCACCTCTTCTTTAGTTAGCATCTGAAAAGAGCTCCGCCGAAAATGCAACAAAAGCAGCGATTTATTTTCGCCTTACTTGTTAATCGTTTGTAACTTTCAGAGAAGCGTCATCAGTGACGAATTTTGAACAAATCCTACACATTTCTCTTGTTACCGTGTTAAAATTGGCTTCTTTTCGCCGCAGCATTGTAGAATTTACATAGTGTCACTAACATGTTGTGCAGACAGAATTGCGAAAGGGTTCTGCAACAGTTGTTTATTAAGTGAGGACCTGCTGTAAAGTAAGGTCACTAGTTCACGAGAAAGCGCATCCTCGGTACAAAAATAAACATATGATGTCTTCGCCCACATTGTTCCAAAGCCCATAGTACTGCTCGTTTCACCAGGTATCGATGGCCCTTAAAAATTACAGTGTTGCATCGAAAAACTCCGTAGATAGTGGAATAACATGATAAATAATGAAGTTTTGCATAATAGCCATACAGAAAAATACTTCCCTCTTTGCATGCTATAATTTGCCAAAATTTAATTTCGACATCTCAAACCGTTTATCGTTGTCGCGCGCGATCGCAAATAAATGTGCTACATCGGATCAATTTTCTCGAGATTGGGGACAGATACAGAATTCTTCCCAAGTCTAAAGAAAAATTTAATATGTTAGCTAAATTTCATACACAGCAACATACACTCCTGGAAATGGAAAAAAGAACACATTGACACCGGTGTGTCAGACCCACCATACTTGCTCCGGACACTGCGAGAGGGCTGTACAAGCAATGATCACAAGCACGGCACAGCGGACACACCAGGAACCGCGGTGTTGGCCGTCGAATGGCGCTAGCTGCGCAGCATTTGTGCACCGCCGCCGTCAGTGTCAGCCAGTTTGCCGTGGCATACGGAGCTCCATCGCAGTCTTTAACACTGGTAGCATGCCGCGGCAGCGTGGACGTGAACCGTATGTGCAGTTGACGGACTTTGAGCGAGGGCGTATAGTGGGCATGCGGGAGGCCGGGTGGACGTACCGCCGAATTGCTCAACACGTGGGGCGTGAGGTCTCCGCAGTACATCGATGTTGTCGCCAGTGGTCGGCGGAAGGTGCACGTGCCCGTCGACCTGGGACCGGACCGCAGCGACGCACGGATGCACGCCAAGACCGTAGGATCCTACGCAGTGCCGTAGGGGACCGCACCGCCACTTCCCAGCAAATTAGGGACACTGTTGCTCCTGGGGTACCGGCGAGGACCATTCGCAACCGTCTCCATGAAGCTGGGCTACGGTCCCGCACACCGTTAGGCCGTCTTCCGCTCACGCCCCAACATCGTGCAGCCCGCCTCCAGTGGTGTCGCGACAAGCGTGAATGGAGGGACGAATGGAGACGTGTCGTCTTCAGCGATGAGAGTCGCTTCTGCCTTGGTGCCAATGATGGTCGTATGCGCGTTTGGCGCCGTGCAGGTGAGCGCCACAATCAGGACTGCATACGACCGAGGCACACAGGGCCAACACCCGGCATCATGGTGTGGGGAGCGATCTCCTACACTGGCCGTACGCCACTGGTGATCGTCGAGGGGACACTGAATAGTGCACGGTACATCCAAACCGTCATCGAACCCATCGTTCTACCATTCCTAGACCGGCAAGGGAACTTGCTGTTCCAACAGGACAATGCACGTCCGCATGTATCCCGTGCCACCCAACGTGCTCTAGAAGGTGTAAGTCAACTACCCTGGCCAGCAAGATCTCCGGATCTGTCCCCCATTGAGCATGTTTGGGACTGGATGAAGCGTCGTCTCACGCGGTCTGCACGTCCAGCACGAACGCTGGTCCAACTGAGGCGCCAGGTGGAAATGGCATGGCAAGCCATTCCACAGGACTACATCCAGCATCTCTACGATCGTCTCCATGGGAGAATAGCAGCCTGCATTGCTGCGAAAGGTGGATATACACTGTACTAGTGCCGACATTGTGCATGCTCTGTTGCCTGTGTCTATGTGCCTGTGGTTCTGTCAGTGTGATCATGTCATGTATCTGACCCCAGGAATGTGTCAATAAAGTTTCCCCTTCCTGGGACAATGAATTCACGGTGTTCTTATTTCAATTTCCAGGAGTGTATATCAAACCCAAAATTATAGCAACCTTTATTTTTCATTGCAAATTTTTTCGAATTTCTCTCGGTGTCTCACTTCGATGTAAATATTACAATAACCATGACCACTAACTAAATGATGGGCAATTCATAATGAAACTGACATATAAGGCTATAAGTAACGCAGAAAGGAAATTTTTTACGAAACAGTTTCTGTAAAATCGTTTGAGAAAGACAGTAAGGCGTGCTGCTCCATTCTGTTATCGCCGACTGGTCGAAAGGGGGCAAACATTGTCAGTCTCCCCTTCCAAACAAACGAATGAACTCGCTCAATGTTGTGGACGAAAATTGGCCACTGCGCATCGGCTACCGTATCCTGTATGGATAATAATTCGCTGTTAATACCATCTATACCCACTGTCTTTCTATTCCTCGTCGTTTTTAAAGCTTTTTCTAATGCTAATAATGTTATCACCTCTACCTTTTTCCCAGCTTTGTACATTACTGCTTGTTCCAATAAGTTTTGGTCATCGTACAACCTTTTATAATGTTGTACACATTGTTTTTCGCCGATTGTGCTAATGTTTAATGTATCTTTCTGTTTTAAAGTTTGATTGCTTTATAGGCAATTGCTTGTTCTCCACAAAAGTCATTTTCTAGGTTACTTATATATGTCCAAACTTATCCTGTATGCTTTTCTACATTCTCGTTTAGCAGTTGCTCTTTTTAGATTATGTTAGATAAGCTTCCTTTTCCTTTTTTATTACTTTTCCTAATTGTTCATTCCATATTCTTAATCGCTTTCATTTTATAATCCCCATTAATTATAACAGTAAACAGACGTTGCCACCTCGATACACTCCTGTATCGCTTCATGATTTTTTTTTGTTTACTATTCTATAATCAATTAATGACCTTTTACCTTGAGCTGACCATGTGGACCTGTGCAGATTCATTTTTAAGAAAGTATTAGTAGTTTTCAGGTTATTAAGAATTGGGAATTGTCTTAATTATTGCCCCTCAGGTGTTATTTACATTAGTTATAACTCGGATTCATAGTTTTGCGTTAAAATCTCCAAGTTGCATTATTGAACCTTTTTTTTGGCTTCATTTTGCTAAATGTGGTTTCTCTTCATTTCGTTTTTCTGGTGCATGCAGTCCACTACTGTCAAGTACGCAGTGTTGTACTTTAATCTTATAGTCACTATTCGTTCGTTAATAAAAGTATCTTTATCCTATCTATATTCCTTATCCTTTTTTCCTGTATCTTTCCATGTTATGGTCGACATAATGCTTATTCGTCCAGCTAGTTATATATTGAAGTTTGTAAGAGGTTAATTTCTGTTTTTTTTTTTTTTTTTTTTGGTAGATGTTACTACCCTCTAGCTAAACCACTATTCAAGGTGTACAGGGAACTGCAACTTAGGGTGTTCTCTTCCTAAAGAAGCTGCCTTCACTAGGCTGACGAACTTTCTCTGTCCTTTATAGGTCAATCTTAGTTTCCCCTCGCCTCTTCCCGTGCAGCAAGCTAACGAGGTAGTCTTCCCTGGAACTAGGGTTGCCATTCATCCAGGTTCCTCCTGATTTGTCCTGGTTCTGAGGACGCCACTATTAGTAAACATGGCCCCCCAAAATTTATTCGTAGGGTGCCCGTAAATTCTTAATTACGCGACTGTGATTGCATAAATTCGATTGATAGGAAATAAATAGATTACAATAAATGTTAGTTAAAATTCACTGAATGAGGACTGGCACGTAGATGGTTTCGTTCGTTTTACAGAAGAAAATTTGTAAAAGTAAGAAATAAAAAATAAAAAACAGTGTAAAACATGTTTATATTTTCCTTACTATTTCATGGAGAAGCCGGCGAGAATCGTCGATCGCTTGCGCCCTCGCCCCAACCTTCGGACAGTTGTGTGCAGGAAAGACAATTGTGCAGGTACACGTTTCATTCCGCACGTCGTGCCGCAAACATAATATCTCGACACTGCAGAGAATTAATTAATTTGTGTCATTTACATTTGTAAAGATTCTTTATTCTTGGTTTTCTTCGTATCGTAGCTGTTGATCGGCCCTAGACCCACGCACGCTGGCCTCTGCGGTGAAAGAGAGGAAACATTCCCCCTCTCACGTCACCGCTCCTGTGGTACTGGGTAGCCATCGGCCAAATCAATCGCCTACAGACTGAATGTCTCCGGGAAAATAATCCGAACTGAACCAAATACCCGGGGTCGCAATTTATTTGATGGCTGGCCTGGATGGAACGGACGTCTGGATCACTGTGTACTGAGCCCTCCTACCATGACAATTTGAGACCCACATTCATTTATCATTATAAAGTTTTTTATCAAGAAGAGACGAATGAATCACGTAACATATTGTTCCCCTTTTACTGTTATCAGTCACGGTTTACTTATAATTTTTTGTTTATAAAATTCAGTCTTAATCACACCATGTATGTTACAGGAACATGTTCCAAAAATGTATTAAAATTGTTCACGGTTTACTTATATCCACAACGCGTTTCGAAGACTTAAACCTCTGTCATCAGTGGATTTACATCTGTTAGCACGAGTATATGTTGTGTTAAGACTTCACGGTCACCAGTTCCACTTTCTAGTGGAGAAACAGAAACAATATTTCAGTACATGATTTTGGATAGGTTTCTGACCAAAAACTAAGAAATATAAATGTAAAAGTAAAGCAACTAAAATAGAATACCTCCCGTGTCACAGGCTTTTTTTTGTCGTAATACATCACACATGAACTGTCTCATTTGGAAAACAAACATGATGTCTGGAAAGAAGTAGATGCAGAGGACATATAGCAAAACAGGAATATTACCTTGAAGTGTAAAGAATATGTAGCAAAACAGCACAGTTATTTCACAAGAGGTTTTAAAGGACTGTGAAGCCTTTTGGTTGAGGTGATGAGTACATGCGTTGGAATAAATATCTCAAGTGCTGTAGAAATCCTTTTCTGTCAATTTTATATAGTTTCGTATGGTTTATCTAGTTTGTTCTTGCACTGGACAGTGCCATAGGTTATCCCAAAATCTTCACACAACACACATGTCGTACTAACACAGATAAATCAGCCTTATTGAGACAGAAAACTTCTAAACGCGTTATGGGTATAAATAAACAGTGACAGGAAACAGGAAACTTGTTTCATTCCATATCGATAACTATCACGGTAAAGCCTAACCAGAAACGACCATATTTCAAGCACCCCATGCATTTATTATTGTGTGGTGGTGCCCCTCTTTATGTTGGCAGGGTATAACATTACAGAACAGTGAAATCATTAATCAGAGCTAATAATACGAGCTCTGTTTCGTCAACAATGCTGATTGCGCTGTTGGCGCACTATCGACAAAATCAAAGGGCTGAGGTTCCTGCATAACATAGCTTGCATGAAACTAACATCGCTCTGCTGCATGTGAAAGGAATAGTGATGTTAAAGTTCATAAGAGGTGCGGGAAGCTATACATAAGATGGCACATAGTACTCTCGTTTGTGTCTTTCTGTCAAAAAGTAAATAAAGATATTTTTATTTAAATTCGTCGTTCATTCATCCGACGTGACTAAGATAAATTGATGTTTATCATTCAAGCAGCATCCCTAAATAGCCACCACCCTAGTCTTTAAGCTTCGATTCATATTGGTCAGAATGGATTTAAAATTTCTCAGTAACACTGACGCGGATTTTGATCCAAGAGGAATTATAGTTAGGCGAGCGTTACAACAGCAATTTCTGCGATGTTGTGAACAACACCAGGAAAAAAAATTTAGAAACCCTCATAGCTACATCTCCACAGAACTGGAAGTCAAGGATAATAAGGAAATTACGAGAATAATAATACTCATAGAAGCATCAGATTACAAACAGCTGGTGGTTTATTCACACACAGTACACATTAAATAAATATTGGTACTGCGGTAGTGTGCGAGGAGTCTTGTAAACCAAAAGTGCTGTCAATGAGTAATTGCTATGCTATGCAGCAATTTATGGATTGATGTGCAGTGAGTGAGTATCCCACACGTGAGAATACTTCAGTTCGCTTTGCAGAGTGACCTATTTAGCAAAGAGAACCCAAACATTAGTGATGGAAAAATTTGTTGTGTTTTACAGCAAGAAATCTGTAATGGTGCAAGCCAAAGGGAATTTAAGCTACACACGTATGAGCCAAACGCAAGAATGCCTGGAAACATTTGCGTGCACACGTCAGTGTGCATAAAGATGTAAATGAAAATAAGAAAAACAGAAAGTAAAAATTACACTCAAATATCTTAAAAACAGCTTTTATCTGTAGAAAGAAAAAAAATTGTGATAGTATTGAGTTCAGAGCATTCGTGGCGCTTTAAAAGAATAAAATAGAGTGCGTGTAATAAACATATATTTTCGCTCTTATAAGTGGATATTATCCACCATAGGCTAGTGTGTATCTTTAACGTTGCAGTGACAGACTTTTACTTATGGTAGGCAGTACATGAGTCAGACCTTCTGAAATATGGGTTAGAAGAAAATGACTTCATCACTGACGTGCATTTAAGCTTCCTTCCTTTGTACTGAACAGCAGTTTGACTATAAATATGGTTTTTTTCAGCTGCGGTGCGTTGTTACACGACGCAATGGAAGGAGCAATGAACACTTTTAAAATATAGCCACCTAGTGTCCTTCAAGAAAATTATGAATTCTACTCCACAACTATTAAGGAGCACATGCAGTCTTCGTTAGAGGTGTCATACAGTCATTTACCAGAGCGGTCAAATTAAATTTTAGTTACAAAACAAAAGGTGTATAGAATCAAACCGATATTACCCATCACATACGTTAAACTAGCAAACTGTAACCAGAAAAACTACTTGTCTTGGTGAGGAACCGTTGGTACCGATAAAACGTTATGAATGAACAAGGAGTACGTCGTTCTTGTATAAGAAATGTGCATTATCTGAAATATCTTCCCGAAACAAGTTGTTTTTAAATATATTTTTTTTGTTAACGCACTAATCAGAAGGTGTATACAATCAAACCGATGGTGTCCTTCACGTATGTTCGATTGAATTTCACTAGGAAAAAATTACCAGAAAAACCACTGGTCTTAGAGAGCAACCATCGGTACCACTAAAACGTTATGAATGTGCAAGAAGTATGACATTCCTTGTTGGTTGGTTGGTTGGCTGGCTGGTTGTTGGAGTTAAAGGGACTAAACTGCGAGGTCATTAGTCCCTTCATCCTATATCTATCGAACCAGGAATAATCCTCAGAAGAGGGATACAAAACGCAAATCCTGGGAAGCCCAATTGTAAGCAAAATACAATAAGACAGAGATAAAATCAAAGAGAAGTAGGAAGGGAGTGAGAGGGGGTAAGGTCGGCAAGCTGCTTTGCCCAAAACGCAGTTGGAGTTCCCTGGAGCATGGTATGTGGTGGTAAATGCACCGTCTGCTTCCCACCAGCACCACTTCACCCTCTGTTAGAACAAGAAAACGAGCAGCAAAGGCAAGGTGGTAAAATTTTAGGAAAGGTAAAATATTAAAAGCGACAAACATAAAAGCACAAGGAGAAAAAAGTGGCAGTACGGAACCAGACCAGACTGCAGAACAAGGGCGACCACGAGGACCCTGGGCCAGAGCAGGCGAGGGATGACTCCTCAGCTGGTTAATGAGGCTGAAGTGTCCCTTCTCAGGGACGCGAGTAGAAGCCACTTTAGTGAGTGAACATAGAGCTAGGTCAGCTGTTCTGGCGTCGCCCACTACCACCAGAGGTAACGTGTCAGGAAGGTTAAGAGATCGTCGCAAAGCAATCAAATTTGGGCGGTTTAGTAGGATGTGGACCACCGTTAGGCGGGCACTACATCGACAGTAAAGTGGGTCCTCACGTCGAACGTCTCTGTCGGAAAGCCAAGTATGACCAATGCCTAACTGACAGACTCCTTGTGAGAAGCATAAAGTATAAACTGCCACATGGTCATGGTCTCCTTTATTGCCCCTGTTTGGGGAAACCGGAGTCAACCATTCTGAGCTGCAGACATTCAACAATTGATAGCGTAGAGTCTACCACCGGGCCAGTTCTGGGACCTGCATTTCCAAAATTGGCATCCTGGTAACCAACGCTACCAAGTGGTTGGCATGTTCGTTCTCTGAGATCCCAAAATGTCCAGAGGTCCAGAAACGACAACTGAGTGTCCAGCGTGATGAAGGTCAGAAAGAAGATCCTGAATAATCATCACTAGTGGGGATAAGGATAACACTGGTCTGTAGCCTGAAGGCTGTTCGGGGACAAGCATGGCTAAGGACTCGTTTGATGGCCACCAATTCAGCAATGAAGACAATACATCCATTCAGCAAGAAGCATAGTTCACTTTACCTTACATGTGCGTATGCAAAACCGGTTCATCCATCGACTGTCGAGCCTTCACAGCATACCTCTTCTGCACCTGGAAATGCATCGAGGACAGCTAGGAGCAAGGGGCGAAACACTGTAGGATAACCTGAATCTTTCGGTGCAGCGGATAAATCGAGACGAGCTAAGGTCAGGGTACGTGGCATGGGTACATACGCAATTGCTCCCTTTAAAAGGCGACACTGGGGAAGTTGGAGTTCAGAGCAGAGACACTGTAGTCGAACTGCAATTGTGACTCCAGTTCTGCGTCTCTGTTGTGGGAGGTGGAGCTCCCTATTAGGAAAAAGGACACAGTAGTTTGGACGCTTAGGAGAGCTGTGAATATGTATAGCAGAGTTCAGTAGCTTTTGCTGGCGCCTGATCTGTACTAGAGAGACCCAGCGTCCACGAATGGGCTGTTCACGGAGCTGGTTCGAAAGGCTCCTGTTCCAAGTCCAACCCCACAGTGTCCACTGACTGCAGTGCTGGGGCTAAAGTTGAACCGTATGTCAGACTCCTGTAATCAAGATGGAACAGGCTCCAGAAGGGTAGCGAGTTCTGAAACCCAGCTGATGATTCTGAGGCAGCAAAACCGCTTGCACTTGTTATAGTTATCCTAAAGCAGCTTCATACGCTGTTGAGCGGTAGGGCTGGGCCATGAGGAAGAAAGTAGCCTTTATACTTGAAAACATGCATAATCCTTTATTTAAATCAAACGTAACAACCTTATGAAGTCAGTAGCATTGCTTTTAAAAACAAGTGCGAAATTAAACATCTATCCAAATATTAACGAGGAAATGAGATGAGCAATCGATGTTACCAAAATATCTTTTAAACAATTAATAAATTAAGCAATCTGCAAAATATTAACAGGCATCTGAAGTGAGCCAAGTATTCGAAGCCTTAACATTTACAAAATTTTTGAATTGGCTTTTAAATCTAATATCTTAAATGGTTCCAGCAAATGTGGTAACAATAAACAGTAGCAAAACAAGAAACGCGACAGGTCTGTTGGTGACATAATTTCAGAAGCAGGATAGGTTATACAGATACAATCCATCCCCACGACAAGCGAGATAACCCAACAGACAGGATGCGCAATGTGAGCTTGCCATCAACGGGTATGCTGCCGGATTGCTTAGGTGCCATAGAACGTGAACTACAAGAGACTAAGAACTAACCTTCAAAAACTAATAACAGTGCACTAGCTTACAAAGGGTAGCACGTATTCCATTATATTTTCATTTAAGAGCCACACATAAAATAATAAAGAAAACAAACATCTACCCAAACAGCAGCGAATATGATAATAGCAACAAAGCACTTAACAACTAGGATAGCACTCTAATTACAGAAATGAGAAAACCAATAAGTTTTAAGCAGCCACAAAATTAATTTGCTGTTATTTGTAATAATTATTGAGCTGGAACAGTCATTAAACACTATTTTGAAAAGGAAGAAAATTCAGTCACGTACTTCTAACATGTTTTACAGTAAAACAATAGCGATAAGTAACGAATCACGCAGCTCTTACTAACGTGAACTCCACTATTTCAAATAGCTAAGCAGCCAAATCTCAGATGTCAAACTTGGTTTAAAAGGTTGTCCGTTACAATTACAGTTCAAAAGTAGATTCTTGTTTCACCAGAATTTACCACAGAAAATCTCTAGGTGGGTCAACTAACACCCCCACTAAAATGCTTTACAGATACCTAACTAAAATGATTGCAGTGAAAAGCCACTATGATCAAAATTACACTCTACACATTCAGAGGGTTTACAAATGCTTAACTGAAATAATTACAATGAAAAGGCACTCTGATTAAATTACACTAACCCCACTAAAATGTTTTGGCAAATGCTTAAATAAAATGATTACAGTGAAAAGACATTCAAATTAAATTAAACATCACTGTATTTAAAACAAAGAACACCTCACAGTTCAGCCCTCAACATGATCCGCGGTAACCCACTCGAAATATGACCAATTCAAACAGGCAGTTCTGATTAATTTAACTTCACTAGTTGTGCAACACTGACTGCGCAACTTTCACGTATTTCACGAACAATTACGATTAATGTCTATAATGAAACAGAGAGGGACACTTAATACAGAGTCCTGTGGAACCCCATTCTCTTGGATATGGAGGGTACTGTGGGAAGCACCAACTCGAACCTGGAAAGTATGTTGCAAAAAGAAGTTCTGGACAGAAATCGGAAGCGAGCTCCAAAGATCCCACTCGTATAAGGTAGCAGGGATGTGGTGTCGCCATGTGATGTCATAAGCCCTTTGTAGTTCAAAGGAGACAGCAATGAGCTTCTTACATTGGTCAAAACTGTCCAGATGGTGGATCCTAGGCACACCAAATTATCAACAGTAGAATGGCAATGGGATGGAGTCAGAAGATCACGAGACTCAACGAGCCAACACAGCCGCTTCCTCACCATGCAGTCGAGCAACTCACAGAAAATATTTGTGATACCAGTTGGGTCATAGCTGTCCACCTCTAGGGGCTGCTTACCGAGTTTCAGTATAGGGACGATTGTGCTTTCTCGCCACTGCGATGGAAATTCACCCTTCCTCCTAATAAAGTTGAAGATTAGGGAGATGATGCTAACAATCCACTGGTGGGAGTGTCACCATTTGGTTGTGGCTGCCTTCTGGCCCTGGGGCTATATCAGGGCAAAGGGCTAGAGAACTGAAGAATTCTCACTCACTAAATGGAACATTACAGAGCTCCAGGGGGTGTGTAGTGAAAGATAAGTGCAGTCGCTGCATCCACTGTTTAAGAACGCGAAAGACAGGTTAATAGTTCTCAGATGCAGAGGCCCGAGCATAATGGAAAGAAAAATATTCGGCTATGGTTTCTGGCTCAGTGCAAAAAACACCGCTCAAAGAAATACCAAGTATACCTGCAGAAGACTGGTGTTTGTAGAAGCATCTGATCTATCCCAGATCTGTGAAGGAGGTGTATGTGGGTCAATGGTTGAAATGTACTGACCCATAATTGTTGCTTCTGTCATTTTTTAAGTGGTGGGCCTAGACACAGAGATGCTTAAAGGCAATGAGGCACTCGATGTTGGATGCTGTTTATGGCGTTGGAGAGTCCACCTGCAATCTCTAATGACTTCTGCGAATTCTGAGGTCAACCAAGGTACTGTCAGGGGGCTCCCAAGCATAGGGGATCACTAAGTCGGCTGCTGATAGAATGGCAGCTGCTGCATTCTGTACAGCCTCAACGTTCTTTCCATTTAGCTCAGAACGACAGTGGACGTGAAAGCATCCCAATTGGTATTGTGAAGAACCTACCTAGAACTGATGGACAGTAAGATTGAGAAGTGGTCGCTACCACAGAGGGCATCATGGACCCTCCAGTGGATGGATGGAGAAGACCAGGGCTGCTAATAGAAAAATCAATGGCCAAATAAGTCCCATGTGCCACACTGAAGAGAGCAGAGGCACCAGAGATAAGTCGGGAAATGCCAGTAAGTTTTCGATGTCTTTATCATGGCCAGCTCGCTGTATACAGCCTCCATAGTTATATTAAGAGGCACAAGTTCGCTCTATACAGAGTTCAGAACATATGGGCAATCCACCTCACACCCTATCACAATTGTAATGATTCTTAAAACATACCTGATAGCCACAAAAGATGGTGGTCCATATTGCTGGAAACCAAGTTTCCTGTATTGCAATGCAGAACAGGGTAGGATCTTAAGAAATGTCATAGCTCAGCTAGGCGGTGGAAAGAGCCATTGTAATTCTGCTGTCGATGTAGTGTGAAGGTATGAATGGGCCAAGGAGGTAGGTGATGTCCCAGAATCACCTGCTGCCACTGGTTGAGAGGGTATTGTATCAAGACATATAGGCACCGAGATATGTTGTGTGGTGTGATCTGGAGCTTTAGGGGCCACAGGGATTGCTACCATGGTCATAATAGTTGAACATGCTATATCTGGTGGTGTGAGGGCCACCATAGTTTCCTTCATCTTGGCTCTGAGCACTATGGGACTTAACTGCTGAGGTTAGAACCTTATAACTATTTAAACCTAACTAACCTAAGGACATCACACACATCCATGCCCGAGGCAGGATTCGAACCTGCGGCCGCAGCGGTCGCGCGATTCCAGACTGTAGCGTCTACAACCGCTCGGCCACTTCGGCCGGTCCTTCATCTTGGAAGACTTCTTTTTGTCTTTCTTTTCTTTAGTGGGTCAACCATCAGGACAGGCGTAGTCATATGGCCCTGAGGGTTCGCTGTAGGAGCCACAACATGCGAGAGTACGGTCTTCAAATGGTTCAAATGGCTCTGAGCACTATGGGACTCAACTGCTGAGGTCATTAGTCCCCTAGAACTTAGAACTAGTTAAACCTAACTAACCTACGGACATCACAAACAACCATGCCCGAGGCAGGATTCGAACCTGCGACCGTAGCGGTCTTGCGGTTCCAGACTGCAGCGCCTTTAACCGCACGGCCACTTCGGCCGGCTAGTACGGTCTTCTAGAGGGCGATGTCATCGTACCTGATGCATGGACATCGTCAGGTCAAATCTAACAGGGAACACTATTTATATGTTAATGAGAATGTGTAAAGGGCGCTGGAAGTGAAATAGAAAACTAGGCTCCTAAATCATGTACTAATACAAAGTGGGGTCTACACCAGAAAGACCACCCGGTTAAAAGTCATCGGGGAAGGGATAGTGGAAGTATAGGCTTGCAGCACGAAAAGGCAAGCAGTACTGGAAAGACTGGGGCCCCATGGTAACCAAGCACGTACTCACAAATGAGTTGTGAGACAACAGGCGCCGTCGTTCATGTATGAGAAATGTACATTATCTCAAACATCTTTCCGAAATAGGTTGTATTTTAAATATATTTTTGGTTAACGCATGTGTGGATGTTTACTAAGAAAAGGAAACAGGTTTATTGTAACTGATTCAGGTTCAGGAATTCACTGACATATAGCAGTACATCTTATCCACCCATCTTTATGGGAACCAAGTTACAACCAAGAGCTCAATATGATTCCTCATTTGTTTCATTCATTAAAGCTGTGGAATGGTATAATATATTTCATTCTTCGCATTTTAACTGTTGACAGGCGAGGAAAGTGAATTTCGTATGCTGCAATGTCAATATGTACAAAAGACAACGTTTTGTATCAAGCATCAGATGTTGCTAGTTTGTGAGCATAGAGCTATAGTCACTTCTACCTCTACTGTTTGTCTGTTATCTTTTAAAATTATAATGTTTACAAGAAACTGTGTTCAGTATCCATAACTTCACACAACATAAAAAATGTGTTATTTCATAGGGATGTGCCAGGAGTGTCATACAAACATAGAGCCAGTATTCTTCAACACCTTACGACACCGGTACCAAAGATGAAGAGCACGAAATGAAGGGGCAAAGATGGTTGTGGCTTGGGAAAACACAATGGAACGAAAAATATTGATACTGTAGCTGATGGTTAGGTGGTTCTCTCGACGCAACAGAAGGTACATCCCTGACGGCGGCAATTACTACAGACGCTATCGCCAAAGGCGCGACGAATAAATCACCAGGCCCAGGGGCCTTCCAGTTGAATTTTACCTGACGTTCCATTACCTGAGGATCCAGATTCAGACTGAAATGCTCCAGGAGCTGCTCACTCCTAATTGTCCTGTGTCAAGAACCGTTGTGGCTGGCATTTTAATTCCGATACCCGTCTGGATACCATAAACTTTCGCTAACTTGATCTTCTCAGTGCGGATTATAGTATATATGTGCGCCTTTTGGCGTCATGCATACACACACCGTTTTGCCCTCAGTCCCCTCACTGGAGTACTTGTCACATGGCCATAGTGCCAACTTACAAACTGCCACTGGCGAATGTCGGGATCTTGTTGCACTCACCACCACCCACTGTCTCTGGGTGGCACTGGTATCAAACGACTTCGACGGTGCCTTTGAAATAGTCCAAAATCAGTTCCTTCTGTTGGTGGCGATAAGTATGGGTTTCCCTCCGTCTTGCATTACAACCCTTAGATGCCTGTCTACCAGTGCCACGTCAAGTACCTAACAGATGACAGTCAGGACTGACTCCAATACTCCTCTGTCCACTGTGATGTTCTCAGTCGCCCTTGAGAGCCTTATTGGAGGCCCCCTACTTCGCCTTACCAAGACTCAACATACCTTCTGTTGCTTGGCATATAACGACAACCTCCTGTTCCTGGCACTTACACGAATGAAAGTACATAATGCCATGGCATGAATGCCACAGTATGGAAGAACCTCGGGAAGTACCCACAACGTGGCCTCCAAGACGAAGGGCGCTGCCACTGCCCACAGTGGACGAACTCTGTTACTGGGGTAGCACATTTACTGGACATACCCATCGTACGATGGCGTACGCCTGCCCCATTTGTGCCAGAAGACATGAGCGCAAATTCAATACAACCTCCATCACAACCTGAATCTGCGCTAGCGAGTGGCCTCCATCAACACCTACGTCACACCAAAGCTGCTGTACGTTGCCCAAGTCCTGTCTCTGCAAGTGATCCTATGACGCCAATTTCAGGCGGCCTCTGAGAATTTCGTTTCAGCCGGAATCATCTTTAAAATCTGCTACGTGACTCTCACCCTCCTCACTTCAGCAAAAGTACTCGATTTCGCTCATGTTAGAGCGGAACATTTGTTTTATACTTAACTACTGTGACAAGGCATTCGCACGAGCCTTTCACGTCAATTGCATCCGCTTTGAGGTTCTTATGCCTGCCTCCCCTGTTTTGTTAATCAATGTGGCCCATATAGCCCCCTCAATTTACCATATATCTAGGTACTTTGTGAACCCACTATGTACGTGATGCAGTTCCGACCGGAGTACCCTCAAAAACACACGGTTTTCATGTTAGGTGCACTGTGCTGTCACCTACTGCCAGGTACTCCATATCAGCGACCTCAGGAGTCAATAGATTTTGTGAGAGAACAGAATGGGGCACTCCGCGGAACTCATAGACTTCGAACGTAGTCAGGTGATTGGGTGCCACTTCTGTCTTACGTCTGTACGCGAGATTTTTACACTCCTAAACATCTCTAGGTCCACTGTTTTCGATGTTATAGTGAAATGGAAACGTGAAGGGACACGTATAGCACAAAATCGTACAGGCGAACCTCGTCTGTTGACTGACAGAGACCGCAAACAGTTGAAGAGGTTCGTTGAAGAGTGTCGTTATGCGTAGTAGGCAGACATCTATCCAGACCATCGCACAGGAATTCCAATATGCATCAGGATCCACTGCAAGTACTATGACAGTAAGGCGGGAGGTGAAAAAACTTGGATTTCATGGTCGAGCGGCTACTAATAAGCCACAGATCACGCCGCTAAATGCCAAACGACGCCTCGCTTAGTATAAGGAGCGTAAACATTGCACGATTGATCTCTGAAAAAACGTTGTGTGGAGTGACGAATCACGGTACACAATGAGTCGATCCGGTGGCAGAGTGTGGGTATGGCGAATGCCCAGTGAACGTCATCTGCCAGAATGTGTAGTGCCAACAGTATAATTCGGAGGCGGTGGTGTTATGGTATGCTTGTGTTTTTGATGGAGGGGGCTTGCACCCCTTGTTGTTTTGCGTGGCATTATCACAGCACAGGCCTACATTGATGTTTTAAGCACCTTCTTGCTTTCCACTGTTGAAAAGCAATTCAGTGATGACGATTGCATCTTTCGAAACGATCGAGCACCTGTTCATGATGCACAGCCTGTGACGGAATGGTTACACAACAATAACATCCCTGTAACGGATTGGTCTCCACAGAAACCTTATCTGAATCCTACAGAACAACTTTGGGATGTTTTGGAACGCCGACTTCGTGCCAGGCCTCACCGGCCGACATCGATACCTCTCCTCAGTGCAGTACTCTGTAGAGAATGGACTGCCTTTCCCCAAGAAACCTTCCAGCGCCTGATTTAACGTATACCTGCGAGAGCGGAAGCCGTCCTCAAGATTAAGGGTGAGCCAATACCATATTGAGCTCCAGCATTACCGATGGAGGGCGCCACGAACTTGTAAGAAATTGTCAGCCAGGTGTCCGGATACTTTTGATCACATAGTGTGTTGTGAATGGGAGTATAACGCAGAGAATGAGTTACTGTGAACATTCCATTGACAATTTTGTTTCCATCAGAATCAACAGCAAACCAACTCCGTCAATGAGAGTTCATGTAAACATGGCGACAACGCAAGCAGAGGATGAAGAGAGACAGAGGAAGTATAGGAGGATATCGAAGGGGTAATTCGGTGTGTAAAGAGAGATGAAAATCTAATAATGATACGAGAAGAAATAAAAGAAGGGGTTAGGGGAGAATATGGACTTGGCAGTATAAATGGGAGTGGAGAAACGCAAAGTGAGTTTTGCAATAAATTTCATACAGTAATATCGAATACTCTGTTCAGTAATCACAACAGGACGATTTATAGGAACTTGGAAAAACCCGGAGACACAGGTAGGTTGCAGATGGATTATATTATGGTCGGACAGACATTTCGAAATCGGATATTGGATTGTAAGGCGTACCCAGGAGCAGATATAGTCTCAGATCACAATGTAGTAATGCTGAAGAGTAGTCTGAAGCTTAAGAGAATCGTACGAAAAAAAAAACAGTGTGGAAGGAAGAGGGATACTGAAGTACTGATGAATGGTGAGACACGCTTGAAATTCGCTAATGTTGTGGATACTCGGATAAGGAAGACCAGAGGCGGAAGTTCAGTTGAAGAGGAGTGGCCACCTACAGAAACGGCAATCACAGATGTTGGACAGTCAGGCATAGGTACAAGAAAGGTGGCAGTGAAAGAACCTGGGTAACAGAAGAAGTAATTGAATCGATCGGCGAAAGAAGGAAGTACAAAGATACTCAGGTTCAAATGGTTCAAATGGCTCTGAGTACTATGGGACTTAACATCTATGGTCATCAGTCCCCTAGAACTTAGAACTACTTAAACCTAACTAACCTAAGGACAGCACACAACACCCAGTCATCACGAGGCAGAGAAAATCCCTGACCCCGCCGGGAATCGAACCCGGGGACCCGGGCGAGGGAACCAAGGACGCTACCGCACGACCACGAGCTGCGGACGATACTCAGGTAAACGACAGTAATATAGCAATATAAATCATTTATGAATGAAATAAATAGGCAGTTCGAAGCAGCCAAGACAAAACAGCTGCAGCATAGGTGTGACGAAATGAAAAAAATAAATAATCGTCAGGAGGATTGACTCAGCACATAGAAAAGTCAAAACAAGCTTCGGTGAAATTAAAAGCAAAGGTGGTAACATTAAGAGTGGAATGGGAATCCAACTGTTATACGCAGAGGAGAGAATGGATGAGTGAAAAGAGTACATTGAAGGTCTCTCTGAGGGGAAGGACTAGTCTGATGATATGATAGGAAAAGAAATTGGGATCGATATGGAAGACATTGGGGAGTCATAATTAGCGTCAGAACTTTAAAAAAAGTTATAATCAAAAGTAGAAGAAGTTAAAGGACGTAAGGAGACTAGGACAGGCAGAAAGGGATTTCCAAGCCAAGAGAAATCTATTGGCATAAACATTGGCCTTAGTTTGAGGAATAAATTTCTGAGAATGTACGTCTGGAGCACAGAATGGTGTACTAATAAATCGTGGAGAGTGAGAAAGCTGGAACAGAAGAGAATAGAAGCATTTGAGATGTGTTACCACATAAGAATGTTGAAAATTAGGTTGACTAATAAGATAAGAATCGGTGAAGAAATGAACATATGGAAAACACTGACAAGAAGGAACGGGATGATAGGACATCTGTTAAGACGTCAGGGAATAACTTCCATGGTACTGGAGGGAGCTGTAAAGAGTAAAAACTGTAGGAAAGATAGGGACTGGAATACATCCAGAAAATAATAGGGGAGGTAGTGTGCAAGTGCTACTCTGAGATGAAGAGGCTGGTGCAGGAGAGGAATTTGTGGCGAGCCGCATTAGATCAGTCAGAAGACTTATGATTCAGAAAGAAAGCAGAGTAGTACAGTCGCTGTAGGATACTCACAAAAGTGTCTAAGAACATCTGTACCTTCAGGTATCGATGCCTTTCATTGCAGATTATAGGTCTTAAAGTTTTGAAACATTTAATACGACATTATAAAATGGATTATTGGAAAAACACCTGAATAATACCAAAAGTAAATAAATCTAATCTTACCTCAACTTCCTCTTCTTCCTCCGTAAAATCACTCAAAAACAATACTTTATTCAGTCGTTTCGCTGATAATGTGTTACCTTACTTTGTCAACGTGCGGACTGCATTCGAAAATAAACGTTCAGGGAGCAATGATGCCACTGGAATTATCAGATGTATATTGGCTATGTTACACAGTACAACCTTAGGGAGTAAATATTTCACGTTTCTCCATTGCTCTTAAGTTTTATCACACAGTGGTAGTACGCGTGTCGCCAAATAAGGTCCCAGTCCATCTTCCTGATGATAAAAATTTAATTAGACATGACTAGGATCATTCGATGCTATACCTGGTAAAATGTACTGAAAGTGGAAGTATCAAATGAAAAGTATCGAGGGAAGAAGTATCGTTATCGGATGAAGGTACTCTAGAACAAGAGGTATTTATACTTTACAGTGTCTCTGTGTGTGGCTCAGATTTCAGCTAGAATTAGCCGGCGTGGAAATCTGAAAATGTAATCCGCTTAGGCAGCTGGGGCGGCACGTCCGTGATTGCATGAGAGATTAGCGTGAGTGGCGGCAGGGATTAGACGGCTGCGTCAACAGATACATACGGCTCAGGTTTGTAGACAGCGTCATGGCGATTGGCGACAACGTATATCGCATTAAAAATGCACGTTTTCTACTGCACTGTGTACAGTACTAGTTTTTCCTTTGAAAACTACATAAAGGTGGAATAATTAGCCTTGGACATTACAGTCATATTAACAAAGTCTACGACCCATCACGACTGTCAATGTTCCGTCTGAGGTCCACCCATTTCCGAGTGTTGGAAATGGATGCGATACCACTCTAATTCATTCTGAAACAACTGAAGCAACAAAGTTGTCATCCCACTCACGATATGAGAAAATTACGTAATCCTTGAGTAACCCTGCGAGTGCAGGCTTTCTCGGCGAATTTCATATATGAAGTCTTCACGGGTTGTCAGCCGAGTAGCATCGTCGTCTCGTAGCAACGTTTCGATGGAACGCGTCTCCATCATCTTCAGGCGAAGAACATTCCTACGAGACGACGATGCTACTCGGCTGACAACCCGTGAAGACTTCATATACTTGAGTAACCCTTTCCAAAGGCCCCTAATATTTGACCATTTGAGCCGACATTAGTAATACTAAACTTCTGTAGTAACCTGATTTTGGCTGTTTAATGTTCACCACCTCTGCGAGCACAAACAGGCCAGGAAGTTTTCTGGAAAATATACTTCCCACCTCAACTGTATATTACCTTATTGAAATCATATCATTTTCAGATTCTTCGCCGGCCGAAGTGGCCGTGCGGTTAAAGGCGCTGCAGTCTGGAACCGCAAGACCGCTACGGTCGCAGGTTCGAATCCTGCCTCGGGCATGGATGTGTGTGATGTCCTTAGGTTAGTTATGTTTAACTAGTTCTAAGTTCTAGGGGACTAATGACCTCAGCAGTTGAGTCCCATAGTGCTCAGAGCCATTTGAACCATTTTTCAGATTCTTCTTTGCTGCTTTCTTAGTGAAACTCTTCCGTAATGTAAATGATTGCAATCAGTTGGATTACTCAATATTGGATTTATAAACACGTTAAATAGTAATTTTTGTTTCAAAATATTTGTCAGAAGTTTCTGAATGAAGAACACAGGCGTTTGATATTCTTAAAATTCTGATCTGCATTTTACCTAACCTGAAGTTTTGTCCATTGACACAGTGTTTATCAGGTTTCGATTGGTTCAAATGGTTCTGAGCACTATGCGACTTAACATCTGAGGTCATCAGTCGCCTAGAACTTAGAACTAATTAAACCTAACCTAACCTAAGGACATCACACACATCCATGCCCGAGGCAGGTTCGAACCTGCGACCGTAGCGGTCACGCGGTTCCAGACTGAAGCGTCTAAACCGCACGGCCACACCGACCGGCTATCAGGTTTCGTAGCAAGAGCTTACAAGGGGAGCTTACGGTCTCGGAAACTCAGTTCTGTATGAGACTCCACAAGTTAGTACTAAACCTCGTAGAGTGTCCACTCATAAAAGTTGTAAATATTCCGAGAATAAGGGCTCTGGAGCTTTACACGCAGCTCATATACCGGTTACGTTATACGCTCTGCCAGCACAGCGAAATGGCTGCGCCTGTAATGGACTCGTTTGCAACGCTGGCGATCCATGTTAAGTAATTCCTCCGGGTAACATTGTATTTTGTTTTTTCTTTAATTGCTTTAAAAATTGTAGCAACTTTTAAATAATTTTGATGGCCTAAAATAATATTAATTAGATGACGAAGAATTTTACTTTATATATGAAATGAGTTTTACAGCTAATTAACATAAAATGTAAATTACAGTTAATACTTCCTTTTTAAACAGTTGGATCATTTGAAATGCATTTTAATGGCGGTAAATTAAAGCTTTAATTACCACTCTAACAAAATTTTGGGTAGAATTTTATTTATATAAAAAATTACGGTATCGTCTGTATCTGTTAATTTCGTGTTTTGTATCTACATCTACATCTATACTCCGCGAGCCACCTTACGGTGTGTGGCGGAGGGTACTTATTGTACCACTATCTGATCCCCCCTTCCCTGTTCCATTCACGAATTGTGCGTGGGAAGAACGACTGCTTGTAAGTCTCCGTATTTGCTCTAATTTCTCGGATCTTTTCGTTGTGATCATTACGCGAGATATATGTGGGCGGTAGTAATATGTTGCCCATCTCTTCCCGGAATGTGCTCTCACGTAATTTCGATAATAAACCTCTCCGTATTGCGTAACGCCTTTCTTGAAGTGTCCGCCACTGGAGCTTGTTCAGCATCTCCGTAACGCTCTCGCGCTGACTAAATGTCCCCATGACGAATCGCGCTGCTTTTCGCTGGATCATGTCTATCTCTTCTATTAATCCAACCTGGTAAGGGTCCCATACTGATGAGCAATACTCAAGAATCGGACGAACAAGCGTTTTGTAAGCTACTTCTTTCGTCGATGAGTCACATTTTCTTAGAATTCTTCCTATGAATCTCAACCTGGCGCCTGCTTTTCCCACTATTTGTTTTATGTGATCATTCCACTTCAGATCGCTCCGGATAGTAACTCCTAAGTATTTTACGGTCGTTACCGCTTCCAATGATTTACCACCTATGGCATAATCGTACTGGAATGGATTTCTGCCCCTATGTATGCGCATTATATTACATTTATCTACGTTTAGGGAAAGCTGCCAGCTGTCGCACCATGCATTAATCCTCTGCAGGTCCTCCTGGAGTACGTACGAGTCTTCTGATGTTGCTACTTTCTTGTAGACAACCGTGTCATCTGCAAATAGCCTCACGGAGCTACCGATGTTGTCAACTAAGTCATTTATGTATATTGTAAACAATAAAGGTCCTATCACGCTTCCCTGCGGTACTCCCGAAATTACCTCTACATCTGCAGATTTTGAACCGTTAAGAATGACATGTTGTGTTCTTTCTTCTAGGAAATCCTGAATCCAATCACAAACCTGGTCCGATATTCCGTAAGCTCGTATTTTTTTCACTAAACGTAAGTGCGGAACCGTATCAAATGCCTTCCTGAAGTCCAGGAATACGGCATCAATCTGCTCGCCAGTGTCTACGACACTGTGAATTTCTTGGGCAAATAGGGCGAGCTGAGTTTCACATGATCTCTGTTTGCGGAATCCATGTTGGTTATGATGAAGGAGATTTGTATTATCTAAGAACGTCATAATACGAGAACACAAAACATGTTCCATTATTCTACAACAGATTGACGTAAGCGAAATAGGCCTATAATTATTCGCATCTGATTTATGACCCTTCTTGAAAATGGGAACGACCTGCGCTTTCTTCCAGTCGCTAGGTACTTTACGTTCTTCCAGCGATCTACGATAAATTGCTGATAGAAAGGGGGCAAGTTCTTTAGCATAATCACTGTAGAATCTTAAGGGTATCTCGTCTGGTCCGGATGCTTTTCCGCTACTGAGTGATAGCAGTTGTTTTTCAATTCCGATATCGTTTATTTCAATATTTTCCATTTTGGCGTCCGTGCGACGGCTGAAGTCAGGGACCGTGTTACGATTTTCCGCAGTGAAACAGTTTCGGAACACTGAATTCAGTATTTCTGCCTTTCTTCGGTCGTCCTCTGTTTCGGTGCCATCGTGGTCAACGAGTGACTGAATAGGGGATTTAGATCCGCTTACCGATTTTACATATGACCAAAACTTTTTAGGGTTCTTGTTTAGATTGTTTGCCAATGTTTTATGTTCGAATTCGTTGAATGCTTCTCTCATTGCTCTCTTTACGCTCTTTTTCGCTTCGTTCAGCTTTTCCTTATCAGCTATGATTCGACTACTCTTAAACCTATGATGAAGCTTTCTTTGTTTCCGTAGTACCTTTCGTACATGATTGTTGTACCACGGTGGATCTTTCCCCTCGCTTTGGACCTTAGTCGGTACGAACTTATCTAAGGCGTACTGGACGATGTTTCTGAATTTTTTCTATTTTTGTTCCACATCCTCTTCCTCAGAAATGAACGTTTGATGGTGGTCACTCAGATATTCTGCGATTTGTGCCCTATCACTCTTGTTAAGCAAATATATTTTCCTTCCTTTCTTGGCATTTCTTATTACACTTGTAGTCATTGATGCAACCACTGACTTATGATCACTGATACCCTCTTCTACATTCACGGAGTCGAAAAGTTCCGGTCTATTTGTTGCTATGAGGTCTAAAACGTTAGCTTCACGAGTTGGTTCTCTAACTATCTGCTCCAAGTAATTCTCGGACAAGGCAGTCAGGATTATGTCACAAGAGTCTCTGTCCCTGGCTCCAGTTCTGATTGTGTGACTATCCCATTCTATACCTGGTAGATTGAAGTCTCCCCCTATTACAATAGTATGATCACGAAACTTCTTCACGACGTTCTGCAGGTTCTCTCTGAGGCGCTCAACTACTACGGTTGCTGATGCAGGTGGTCTATAGAAGCATCCGACTATCATATCTGACCCACCTTTGATACTTAACCCAGATTATTTCACATTCGCATTCGCTAATAACTTCACTGGATATTATTGAATTCTTTACTGCTATAAATACTCCTCCACCATTGGCGTTTATCCTATCCTTGCGGTATATATTCCATTCTGTGTCTAGGATTTCGTTACTGTTCACTTCCGGTTTTAACCAACTTTCCGTTCCTAATACTATATGCGCACTATTTCCTTCAATAAGAGATACTAATTCAGGAACCTTGCCCTGGATACTCCTGCAGTTTACCAATATTACGTTAACTTTTCCTGTTTTTGGTCTCTGAGGACGGACGTTCTTTATCAACGATGATAATGTCCTCTCTGGTAAGCCGTCAGGTATTTTATCGTTTCTCCCAAGGGGGGGTCCCTCTAACCTAAAAAACCCCCGTGTGCACGCCACACGTACTCTGCTACCCTAGTAGCTGCTTCCGGTGTGTAGTGCACGCCTGACCTGTCTAGGGGGGCCCTACAGTTCTCCACTCAATAACGGAGGTCGATGAATTTGCAACCATTATAGTCGCAGAGTCGTCTGAGCCTCTGGTTTAGACCCTCCACACGGCTCCAAACCAGAGGACCGCGATCGACTCTGGGCACTATGCTGCAGATATTAAGCTCAGCTTGCACTCCGCGTGCGATGCTGGTTGTCTTCACCAAATCAGCCAGCCGCCGGAAGGAACCAAGGATGGCCTCAGTACCCAAGCGGCAGGCGTCATTCGTTCCGACATGTGCTACTATCTGCAGCCGGTCACACCCAGTGCGTTCAATAGCTGCCGGAAGGGCCTCCTCCACATTACGGACGAGACCCCCCGGCAAGCACACCGAGTGCACACTGGCATTCTTCCCCGACCTACCCGCTATTTTCCTGAGGGGCTCCATAACCCGCCTAACGTTGGAGCTCCCTATAACTAATAGGCCCGCCCTCTGTGACTGTCGGGACCTTGCCGGAGAATCGGCCACTGGCCCAACAGGCGAGGCATCCTGTGGTGGCTCGGAAACGATGTCATCACCACTAGGAAGCACCCCGTACCCGTTGGAAAGGGGTAAGGCAGCTGCCACGCGACCAGATCCCACCTTCGCCTTTCGGCCAGGCACGCGAGAGCCCACCACTGTCCGCCATTCACCCTGGAGTGATGGCTGACCGGTAAGATGCTCACTGCCGGAAGACGCAGCGACATCCGGGGTTCCATGTGATTCCAAGGCCACCGAAGTAGGCATAGGTCTCACCACAGTTGCCCCAACGCCACTACGAGCCGACGCCTGCGCCTCGAGCTCGATGAGCCTAACAAACAAAGCCTCCACCTGCCCCCGAAGAGTGGCCAATTCTCCTTGCGTCCGCTCACAACATCCACAGTCCCTACACATGACTATGTTTACCCTACTCTATACGGTGACAAATTCCCAAGATAATCTTCTGATGAGCTACTCTGATAATCAAGAAACACTCACTGAAATACGAGACGCGAAAACTACGCTAGGTTTTCCCAGAAAAACTATTTAAAAGCTAAGCGCAGCAAATAAGTACAAAAACGCTTTATACAAACAGTACTCGCTGCTGCTGGTGCTCTCGCTCTGGCTGTCACAAGACAACTGCTGATTCAAGTGACTAGTGGCTAACGGCCGCGAAACAAACAAAAGACGGTTTTAGGGCGCTTTCTGTTCTAAACGATCAAGAAAACACTAAGAAATCTAACACGAAAACTACGTAAAGTTTTATCAAGAACTGTTAGTTACTATGCAGAGCAGATAAACACAAATAGAATCCCTTCCTTAGTGGAAGGTCGTAAACAAAATGCAAAATAAACGCTTTATACAAACAGTACTCGCTGCTGCTGGTGCTCTCGCTCTGGCTGTCACAATACAAGTACCGGAATAATAATTCTCATATAAACATTGAAAACCAAAAATATTTTGATACCTTGCACAATTTATGGACTATTTTATACACGAACAGACTTTTTTTTTTAAAAAGTGTTGTTGAGAAACATACTCCGTTAACAATCATGAAAACTTCTCTTATCAGACAGTGTGGAAGCGTACCTGGCATACCGGATCATTTTATTAAAAATTGTCAACTACCGTTGGTGGTGCGCTAGTGATGGCACTTTTATACGGTCTTCACCGGAATTTATTTCTGTATTATTTTCAATCTGATAAGTACAGTCTTGTGGAATCCTTATTAGACTTTTACTTGTCCATGAAAATAGACATCACAAACTTGAACAGGAGGTCTGCCTTTCGGAGGAATCGGTTTAATTGTATATATCGATGATATCTCGTCATCCTCAAAGATTTCGTCATATAATTCAGAATTTGCTTCTCCACCCCCAAAAGTCAGTTAATAGAAACTGTTCTTCTCCCAAATCAGACTTCAAATAACGGTTGAGAAAATCAATATGCAGTTCTGTCATTAGCTTCCCAGATTTAGAAGACGTTTTTACGACGTGGTTATATTTTGACGCATATTCATTTACTGTTTTTTACTCCCTCGAAATAAACAAATGCTAGAGGTAAGACTTTTCCAGAATGACTGAGAGCCTACTGAGAACAGTTACGAAAAAATCAAAGTAAAGAGTTAACTGAACGCATGATGGAATCCGCTGCGGTCTAAGCCATTTCGCTGTGCTGCCATAGCGTATGAACTGATCAGTATATGAGCTGCGTGTAACACTTTAGAGCCATTTTCCTTAGAATATTTTGTCTAGTGCACTTCACAACTTTTATGGGTGGACACTTCTGAGGTGTCCCACTAACCAGCGAAGTCTCATGCCGAACTGAATTTCTGAGACTGTAAGGCCCCTTGTAAGAGCGAAGACTATACGCCCAGATAGGCACCCTAACGTACTACATTAATATTGATATCAATTATAATAATTGAATTAGAAATTTTATATTAAATTAATTAAAGCAAATGGACTGATGTGGATGAAATAAGTGAATATTCAGGGATATGAAATGATACCTGTGCGAAAGGTTCAGATATACTGGCCCTGTAACCTGTAGTTACAGTTGAACATTTGTGCACGACCGGAACTATAACCTGGGTTTCCTTCTTATTGCGAGTAGTGACCTTTTTGCGTCACATCATATCTCTCAAATTAGATCGATAAAACCTTCACTCACCATTTTTACTGAAGTTGGTGGACAAATCACCTGACCGAACACGCCGAGCTAGCGTGCTGGCATCCTTCCGCTGTCGGAGGACGCCTCAAGGCCAGATTAAAGCTCTCACTGTCACTGACGTTTCTATCTGTGATTTCCGAACACTGCTATCGGAAGATCTCCCACGGGAAATGTGGGAATAGCTCCACTGGGCGATATCATAGATCTGCCTCATATTTTTAGTTGTCAGAACAGGTTTGATCAGTTCCATGTTCTTGTGCACGGGACACTCTGCTCGAGTAGATAGTTCATTTAGTAAGTGGTCAGTTTATCGATCATACAAACATGTTCCAGTGGGCAGAGTTCTCTGATTCCAAACGAGGGCGGCTCGTCCGGTATGTAAAGTGTTAAAGTACAAGATGCAGCATCCGTATAACGGTGTATTACCCAAACGCATCGCAACTCCGTGCTATACAAAGTGAGCGATTACCGTTATAGCCAACTACTACGGCACTGACATCGAAGCCACAATGCTTACATGCCTACAATGTCTAACGGAATGTACAGAAATGAACGTGTGTCATATCTTACTGCCTCCTAGCACTGAGAATGGATACGACTCAGTTGACGGCCAATAGTGGAGGTAGTTTTCCTAGTCCTGTTATTAGTGATTGAAATTTCAGCTTAAGCTATTCATTTTTTGCTATCAACATTCATAATTCAAAGAACCCTTCGACAGTTTTAGTGGTTGAGTCGTATAAAAACGACACCGTGCTCTTCCTTGTAAAATGGAAGGGCTATGAATGTAAGCTAACTGAGTCATTTGTAGAAATATCTCTGTCCCCCTTCCCCCACGGGGCTGGGTGCATGCTGTCAGATAAGCAAAGAGAGTGGAGTGGGGGGGGGGCAAATAATAGCTGATATATTCTCCACCGTTCTTGTTGTGTGGTGAACAGCTGATGATGAATGGTTGGCCAAGTGAGTTCGTAAAGTACATTCTAGAGCATCCTACTGATGTTTCCAGAATGAGATTTTCACTCTGCAGCGGAGTGTGCGCTGATATGAAACTTCCTGGCAGATTAAAACTGTGTGCCGGACCGAGACTCGAACTCGGGACCTTTGCCTTTCGCGGGCAAGTGCTCTACCAACTGAGCTACCCAAGCACGACTCAAGCCCCGTCCTCACAGCTTTACTTCTGCCTGTACCTCGTCTCCTACCTTCCAAACTTTACAGAAGCTCTTCTGCGAACCTTGCAGAACTAGCACTCCCGAAAGAAAGGATACTGCGGAGACATGGCTTAGCCACAGCCTGGGGGATGTTTCATATCAGCGCACACTCCGCTGCAGAGTGGAAATCTCGTTCTGGAAACATCCCCCAGGCTGTGGCTGAACCATGTCTCCGCAATATCCTTTCTTTCAGGAGTGCTAGTTCTGCAAGGTTCGCAGAAGACCTTCTGTAAAGTTTGGAAGGTAGGAGACGAGGTACTGGTAGAAGTAAAGCTGTGAGGACGGGGCGTGAGTCGTGCTTGGGTAGCTTAGTTGGTAGAGCACTTGCCCGCGAAAGGCAAAGGTCCCGAGTTCGAGTCTCGGTCAGGCACACAGTTTTAATCTGCCAGGAAGTTTCATCCTACTGATGTACCTGAGCGGGGGAGGGGGGGGGTGCATAATAATTTTATACTAACAGAAATCTGACAAGGCCGGGAACGACTGGAGAACCCGTGCAACAGGCCGACCGGCTTGGAGCGTTATAACGAGTCACCTTAGAGAAAACGAGTGGACAACAACAACTAGAGAACGACAAAGGTAACAGCGTGGCAGTATAATAAATCTTGCAAGTAAACCAAGGTCGAAACCTGAGACTTAGCGAATCACAGAACGCCGGTTTCCTGCGGATATGTCGTCGATATCGTTACACTTGATTGTTAAGACTAATGCTTCGTCCAATGGAATTCGGAAGCACGTTGTTAATCACAGCGCTTAATCGACATCTACTCCAATTATAAACAATAGTCTCACTTTATACTCCAGTACGTAGCTGCTCACATGTAGCGGATGATGTCAAATACAAATACACCGGAACGCATCGGTGCCCTTTCCCCTTGCCAGATTGACCCAAGATTCGGACAACTTGCGACCGGAAAGCAGAAGACACTACCAATACCTTCTGACCCTCGGAAACTAGTCTCTGACAACGAATTGAGAACCACAGAAAATTAGGCACACAGAATTAAGTACTTCAGTTTCATCCTAACATATCTCTCCAGTGGAATACTTCCTCCAGCTAGCTGTTAACTCAGCAACCTCAACATGTTTGCCTGGAACAATAACACCGCATCATTTGTCGAAAATCTCTAGACGAATCTGACTTTAAAAAGTTACCAATCTATCTTTCGGAAACTAAAGCTCAACCGAGATTCCGACGTGTCGAAAGTAACTTCCATCTCGCTTACCTTAAGATAAAAAAGCATTCCGAAGATCCTTCTTGGGCGCGCACGAGCGCTCACATACACACACACACACACATACACACACACACATACACACACACACACACACTAGAGAAGGGGGTATTCAATATGATTTTCGTTATAGCCCGTCAACGCATGTAATACTTATGTAACTGTGCAATGTCTGTGTTAAGAATTTGCGAAATCCGTCGTGGTTAAACTTCCTGTCCCTCAAAACTAAATGGGAGCGGGTCACGTCTTTGAGATCTACCCTTTAAATTGTAATTGCGCACGAAGTTACGTGGGCAACGCGAAATTACGGACCTAGGCCTAGATCCTACAGTGGAGAATCTGCTTAAAACTGAATCCTATTGACGCAATCTGATTCGAACAATAATTGTTTGAATATGATTTAATGTGATTGAAAGTAGCTACCTGTAAACTGGTTGATTGCATATAACTTAACGTAAGTGAGGGTATTGAACAAAAACACTGATTATTAAATACTCCAATCCCATTAAAACAACATAAAATTCAACTAAGAAAACTGTTACTATTTCGTTTATCGATATTCTGATGGGACTGTGCGGCTGGTCCCGGCAGAGGTTCGAATCCTCCCTCGGGCATGGGTGTGTGTGTTTGTCCTTAGGTTAATTTAGGTTAAGTAGTGTGTAAGCTTAGGGACTGATGACCTTAGCAGTTAAGTCCCATAAGATTTCACACAAATTTGAACATTTTTGATATTCTGATGGAAGATTAAGTGGATAGCAGTGTCCCCCTCTTCTCCCGTATCTGTGAATTTATTCTTACCCACTTGAAAATTTACACTCTAATAAAGAACAACTATAATTGAAATCTATATAATCTTGAAAACTCGTGACCAAAGACCTTCCTCTTCTCCACCTCCCTCTCTTCCGCCACCTCTCTTCTCCCCTCTTCCCCTCGCCTCTTCACCGCGTCTTCAATAATGGTGTGGCTTCATGTATCGACTTCACGAATATAACGCCATTAGTGGACAGTTTCAACGTTTGCTGCAATCACTGGGACACCAATATCAAACGTGTGGGGGGTACTCATATACGCAGTAACTTCCCAGATCTTATCCTGAAATGTACACAATATGAGTTAAAGCTCCCCATATTATAATCCGTCAGCGTACTATTAATAGTAGTCTTTTTGGATGACTTTTAAGCAAGACATAGTCAAGTGAAAAATATAACCATACATATCTTCGTAGCTTTTAGGCAGTATTAACTGTGATTCGCTATACATGAGTGGCAAAGGGGTAAGCTACTAATGTTGGATAAAGAATAAAATCAGTACACCCCTGAAGTTTGGTAATGGTAAGGACTAGAAAATACCACTTTATATGATACATGGCACAGGAACCCTCTTGTATGCCTGAAAAGAAAGTAATTTCGTAAAAGTTTTCAATTTTTTCCCTACATCTTTTTTCACAAACACTATTAGATCTTTGTTGCCTCGGACAGTTCCCTACATGCATGCGCCTTCAACCGCCAAATGTACTTTCATCCGCTTAATGTGTGCGGAACATGATCTTAGGTTATCGCGGTTAACTTTACGTCTTTCGCTTGAAATTCTGTCCTGTTTGTTTGTCAAATACAGGGTGAGTCACCTAAGGTTACCGCTGGATATATTTCGTAAACCACATCAAATACTGACGAACCGATTCCACAGACCGAACGTGAGGAGAGGGGCTAGTGTAATTGTTTAATACAAACCATACAAAAATGCACGGAAGTATGTTTTTAACACAAACCTACGTTTTTTTAAATGGAACCACGTCAGTTTTGTTAGCACATCTGAACATATAAACAAATTGTAATCAGTGCCGTTTGTTGCATTGTAAATGTTAATTACATACGGAGATATTGTAACATAAAGTTGACGCTTGAAACCTCCGACGTTCAGTTACGTGTTGTAACAAACACGGGCCACGGTCAGCGAGCAGCATCTGCAGGTACATGTTTACGATGACGACCGTGTTTACGAGTGTGCCATGTTGTGGTTTGGTCTAGCTGTCGAAGTGTTCGCTTGTAGCGCTTGCTGCTATTGTTATTCTGCAATCGTCTCCGCACGCAGACCAACTGTAGTACACCGTGTTACCAGACGTCTGTGATAGAGTAGTGTTGTAGGAACTGTGACCATGGTGTATTCGAACTCTGAAAAGGCGGAGATGATACTCATCTATGGCGAGTGTCGACGAAATGCAGCTGAAGCCTGCAGGGTGTATGCAGAACGGTACCCGGACAGAGAGCATCCAACGTGCCGCACATTGCAAAACATCTACCGCCAACTGTATGCAACAGGTACGGTCGTAGCACGCAAACGGGTCCGTAACAGGCCCGTCACAGGAGAAGCGGGTGCAGTTGGTGTGTTAGCTGCTGTTGCCATGAACCCACAGATGAGTTCACCGCTTTCACCCGTTTCATATGTCGCTACATCAGCAATTACATGGTGATGACTTTAATCATCGAGTGCAATTCTGTCACTGGGCATTAACAGAGAATGCGTCGCAGTTCTACCTGTTTACCGATGAAGCGGGTTTCACAAACCACGGGGCAGTGAATCTACGGAACACGCATTACTGGTCCGTGGAGAATCCTCGCTGGCTCAGACAGGTAGAGCGACAGCGACCGTGGACTGTAAATGTATGGTGCGGAATCATTGGCGACCACCTCATTGGTCCTCACTTCATTGCAGGGGCCCAAACTGCTGCAACATACATCGCGTTTCTACAGAATGACCTGCCAACGTTGCTCGAAAATGTCCCACTGGAAACGCGTCGACGTATGTGGTATCAGCATGAAGGTGCACCTGCACATTCCGCAATTAACACTAGGCTGACCCTTGACAGGATGTTCGACGGGCGTTGGCCAGCCCGTTCTCCTGATCTTACACCTCTTGACTTCTTTCTGTGGGGTACGTTAAACGAGAATGTGTACCGTGATGTGCCTACAACCCCAGAGGATATGAAACAACGTATTTTGGCAGCCTGCGGCGAAATTACACCAGATGTACTGCGGCGTGTACGACATTCATTACGCCAGAGATTGCAATTGTGTGTAGCAAATGATGGCCGCCACCACCTTGAACATCTATTGGCCTGACATGTCAGGACACACTCTATTCCACTCCGTAATTGAAAACGGAAGCCACGTGTGTACGTGTACCTCACCCCTCATGGTAATGTTCATGTGCGTCAGTGAAAAAGACCGATAAAAACGTGTTGGCATGTGGACGTAATGTGCTGTTCCAGTCTCTTCTGTACCTAAGCCCCATCGCCGTTCCCTTTGGATCCCTACGTAATTCGGTGCTCTCCGATACACACGATCGAACAGCGGAGGAGTGGTACTCAAGCGTCAACTTTAGGTTACAATATCTCCGGATGTAATTAACATTTTACAATGCAACAAACGGCACTGATTACGTATTTGTTTATATGTTCAGATGTGCTAACAAAACTAACGGGGTTCCATTTAAAAAAACGTAGGTTTGTGTTAAAAAACAATTTCCGTGCATTTTTTTATGGTTTGTATTAACCAATTACACTAGCCCCTCTCCTCACGTTCGGTCTGTGGAATCGATTCGTCAGTATTTGATGTGGTTTAGGAAATATATCCAGCGGTAATGTTAGGTGACTCACCCTGTATAATGCTGCTTGACAGCATAAAAAATGTTAAAAATCGCCATAGGAATTTTGCAGAAAATTATCACTTCGCTTCTTCTTAACTAGCATTATGTGCCCTATGAAAATGCATGTAACCCACCGAACACGAATGTTTCTGCATCTCAGTCGTTCCATTTTTGTTAACTCACACACTTTTACCATACTTATTTGTGTCATCTGCGTCGTATTCATCAATGAATGCTGTACTTTCATGTGATGTGATGTTGTCTGAGCTACTAGGATGTAATTACTTCTGAATAAACCACTGGCTCTACCTACGAAACGTCCATTTTCCTAAACATTATTAACGAAATTTAATGGGTTGTGAATTGCATTTTGATCGACGTTTGTACGAGGGGGCGCTGAAAACTTATTCTTCCGAATTTTTATTCTGTTCTCAATATCGTCTGAGATATTAATGTCATGTATGTTACATTGTAGACTCTCCCGCATCACTGACGCAAGTTGAAACCCTCTGCCGCTCAAGGGCTCCGAATTGTAGCGTGGAACATAACGGTGTGTAACTATGTCAGTGCGTGAAAAAGCGCGTTGTAATCGAGTTTCTAAAGGCAGTAAACGTACCTCCAATTGAAATCCATAGAGAAATGAAGGCTGTGTACGGTGACGATTGTATAGATACCAATAATGTGCGACGCTGGGTTGTTCGTGCTCATCATAAAGAAAGCAGTGGTGTTAAAAACTTAGTCCCATCCGATTTTCACCTGTTTCCAAAACAGAAAGAACGCCTCCCAGTTCTTAACTTCGATAGTAATGAAGCGGTACAAGAAAATGTGAGCTGGTGGCACTGTCGACAAAGTCAAACATTCTACAGTGACGGTATCAACAAACCAGTCTCTCTTTGGGAGAAATATGTTTTTCGCCAGTGAGACTAGATTGCGAAAAAAAACTTAACATAATTTTAGCGTTTTGCACATTACTGTAGAATACATATTGTTCTCAACTCTCAAAATGCAGAATAAATGCAAAAATATTGATTCACTAAGTTCAGTTTACGTTCATTAGCAAGTGTATTAGAGATTTTGATGCATTTCCACATATTGAGTATTTTCATTGGGTCTGCATCTGTTAGTCAGTTCTGTGGGAGAGGAAGAATCACCGAACAGAAACAGTTTTTCTGTAGATAAATTCGCAGACCGGTTTCGGGAATTCACAGTACCATTATCAATGCTGTAGGGTGCGCCAGAATGACTTAGTGCCAAGTAGCAGAGCCACCGCTACAAATTTCTGACGAAACCCGCCGCCTGCTGCGGTCGGTGCTCAGGTACGATGTGAATGTAATGCAGCACGACATAAACGCAGCCGTGTGTGTGTATGTGTGTGTGTGTATCTCACAGATTGGTCGGTAGTGAACTAGTGGTGTGTGTCTGTGTGTGTTGCAGGCGGTCGTGACGTACTCGTCGACGTACGTGCTGGTGGCGCTCAGCATAGACCGCTACGACGCCATCACGCACCCCATGAACTTCTCCGGCAGCTGTGAGTACTGGCGCTTCTGCGATGTGACGTCAAAGGTGGAAACTCATTTGTTACATATGAAGGCAGTACTGCCGCGAAGAAGCATTACAAAGTAGCAGATTTATTTTCAATGAAACATTTACTACATTCCTGTTACTGGAGAACAATCACCACATCGTATTAGAATGAAGAACAACATGTCGAATCGTTTTCCATTCTCCCGATACCAGAAACTACTATGCATGTGTAAATACTATATAATCTCTTAACAAAGTGTTTACGCTAGCTTAAATTTACAGATGGAAATCCTGAATTTCACAGTACCTCAAAATACTCATCAGTATCTATACTGCAACAACCATTTTTTACGAAATTTGTTCGTGAAGTGAATTATAACAAAAAATTGATTTAGGTAGTATAATACAAATTTTGCCTTGCGATGAATATAGGGTTTCTCCTGACATGTGAATGAAATCTCGAGACTATGGAACATTTCGTTTTTAACAAATCATTCTTGCAACCTCTTTTTAGGATTCCGCGCCTCAATCTGTAAAAATGGAAACCTTGCAGAATCGCTTCGTTGTTCTGTCTGTGTCGCGGTCCAACTGTTGAGAAACATTTTCATCGGGAACGAGTAGACATATCGAGTTCAAATTTATATCACACGTTAAGGTCTTTGATCTCTTGGTGGTGAAAAAATTTTAAGCTTCTAAGTCATTGCAATCAAAAGATACGGTCATTTATGTGGCATATTTTGATACTCGAAAACAAACTAATCAAAAACTATAGCGTATTTCCCGGTGACCCAGAATCATGAAATTCGGCTAGAAGCGCGGTTCTACAGCATGAGTTAAGGAAAAAACACGAAACTGTTAATTTCAGATTCTATCACACGAAAAACAATATTTCTTTTGGTATTTGCTATCCGACTTCAAACTTGAGATTAAAACATCCTCTTCTCGCGTAGTGGCCGCGTGGTTAAGGGCACCATGCCACGGACTGAGCGGCCTCTCCCGCCGGAGGTTCGAGCCCTCCCTTGGGCATGGGTCTGTGTGTTGTACTTAGCATAAGTTAGTTTTAGTTGGTTTAAGTAATGTGTAAGTCTAGGGACCGATGACCTCAGCAGTTTGGTCCCTTAGGAATTCACACACATTTGAACATTTGAACATTTGTTCAGTTATTGCGTTTAACCAGTTGCAAAGAATGCTCTATAGTTTTGGAATCTCACTGTTTGTAATATTTGTAATAATTGCATGTGTGAGTAATAATCGTTGAAAACGACTGGTCGATTATAAATGTGTCGGTTACTATTTTTACTTCGACGATCATGGCGGCATGGCTTTAACATCTGATAAAATAACGTTGCTGTACAAATTCCTCCAGATAACATTCGAGTTTAGGTGAGGGAAGGCTTCCTACAGGGACCTTTTTTTTCAGTATAAAATGTTAGCTCTATTGCGAATTATGGTTCTTGCGTATGCAACTGGGCTCGAAAAAATATTATTTCGTGTGTGTTAAGACTTTTGGTAGCGGGGTTATGTGGCAGAGGGTCCCCTGTACCACTATTAGTCATTTCCTTTCCTGATTCACTCCCAAATAGAGCGAGAGAAACGACTGACTATATGCCTCCATATGAGCCCTAATTTCTTTTATCTTCTTGGTCCTTACAAGGAATATATGTTAGCGGCAGTAGAATCGTTGGGCAGTCAGCTTCAAATGCCGATTCTCTAAATTTTCTCAGTAGTGTTTCTCGAAAAGAACGTCGACTTTCCTCCAGGGATTCCTATTTGAGTTCTCGAAGCATCTCCGTACCACTTACGTGCCGCTCAAACCTACCGTTAACAAATCTAGCAGCCCGCCTCTAAATTGCATCAGTTTCTTTCTTCGGTTCGACCTGGTACGGATCCCAAGCACTCGAGCAGTACTCAAGAATAGGTCGCACCTGCGTCGTATATGCGGACTCCTTTACAGCTGAAACACTCTTTCCTAAACTATCCCAATAAACTGAAGTCAACCATTCGCCTTCCCTACCATAGTTCTCACATGCTCCTTCCATTTCATATCGCTTTGAAATGCTACGCTCAGATATTTAAGCAACTGTGCCAGCGGGACACGTAATACTACATCCTAACGATACAGGTTTGTTCTTCCTACTCATCCGCGTTGTCTGTGGTTCCCCCCCGCCATTACATTTTGTGCACGCAGTTAATAAGAAGAGATTTGTAATTTTGTCTTAGATCTGTGAGGTTTAGACGAGCGGTTCTCAGTTTTAGGCGCAGCAAACCATTTTAAAAATATTTCCCCTCATAATAAACGAGCGCACCGCACATCGGATGCCACCTGCTATGGCAAAAGGAGCTGGAAATATCTCTGTATTGGAACGCAGTTTGCTTAATACTAAGTTTCTTATTGTTTGCTCATTTTGCAGCAAGTTCAGCTGCCTGTCGCAGTACAATTTGACGTTGGCTCCAGTCTTCATCAGCGTGTCAGCTTAATTTCGTGTCGACATCTTTTCGCGCATTCTCCCAGGTATATTCCAAGGATTTCGTGGCAGCTGCTTTGTTGATACCAATCAGAATGGTCTGTGTTACTGATATCGCTAACGGTGTGCAGCAGGAAGGTTTTTTTCGTTTATCTAACCAAGCTCCCGTTGGAGGAATGGTTGCTTAAATTCCTCTGCGCGAGATGTCATTAGTTTACGGGACCAAAATGCAGGACTGTGCTGAGAATTCACAGGATCAACGTAGAAAACAGGTTCACCGGTTCATGGAATTTCATGCGTAGAGTTTCGCAAGATAAATTGCTGAAAAATTGTTTTACATCTTCTGCACGTTTGTGAATAAGCGCGAACTCAGATCGGAACGTAATAATAAATAATATCTTTACTCTGAACAAAAAAAAAAAATATCAGTAGGAGAAATAAAGGTAGCGTGTTGGATCCCAAACATGTTCGAGCATCTGTATAATGAAACTGTGGTTATATTGACATTCCATACGGTGCATTTCCACTTCCTTTGATCCTCCTCAGCGCGCTACCCACGCGTTTATCAAGACGTTGTGACGCTCTATCTGTCCTGCACGTATGGTGAGAGTTCCCGTGACGAGGTATTACAGTTTAGATTGTAAAATCGTGATTCTATAGTACACTCTCAAATCACCTTCGATAGCACTTAGAGGTTTCTTACATCAGTACGTGATACCGACTCACAACGCGGCTGCCCGCACATACTAGATGAGCTTCTGAGGCACACACTTATGTACCGTAGCTATCATCACTCATCAGAGATGGGCCTGGTGGTGTAGCGTTAAAGTGAGTGCCTGGAAACACAAGCCGCGGGATCGAATCTCTGCCAGAGCACAGAAATTTTCAGCATTGAGTCGCCTGGAATCACAAGTATTTCGGATTCAACGTTGCATAGTAGGTCACGTTTCTCGGTTGGATAACTATCAGTCGTCTGACAAAAATGGTTCAAATGGCTCTGAGTACTATGGGACTTAACATCTATGGTCACCAGGCCCCTAGAACTTAGAACTACTTAAACCTAACTAACCTAAGGACATCACACAACACCCAGTCATCACGAGGCAAAGAAAATTCCTGACCCCGCCGGGAATCGAACCCGGGCGCGGGAAGCTAGAATGCTACCGCACGAGAGTCGTCTGACAAATCTTGCACTCGTCAGTGAAGAGAACCAGATAATTATGATTCAGGATTTCACTTTTCTTGCACACTATTGTGCTGGGAGTGTTGCACTGTGGGTATAGACATCGAATTGGTCATCTGAAGACGGTTGAGTACTGTCCGGATCGACTTATCCCTCGCATTTGTCTCTTAAAACGCATCATGCGCTTCTGTGGCGGTTATGCGGACCGTGGGCGACCACTGCAAGACAGTACTTCTTCAATGTCCTCTGTGTCAGGATGAAGGCTGGATGTTCGATTCAGTCCGTGTTTAGCACGTCTATCGGGTGGGCGGGCAACTTTTAGTACTAGAAGGCCTTGTTGAAGTAAAGTAACACTGCACTCTCGGTGTAATCTTGAGATGACTCTTCGAGGCACGTTGACAGAATGAAGAGTGTACGGAAGCAGCTTTGTCCTGTTCAGAATGGGAAACAAAATACGCTCTACTAAACTGCGCAAATCCTGATGTTGGTTGTATTCTCGAGCGCTCAAAACTGTGAGCAGGCCACTTATTTGATAACCACCCTTTAAATTTCAGTTGTGCGCAAAGTTAAATGGATAATGAAATTGCGGCCCTCGGCACAGACGTTAAGGTGGGGAATTTACATAAATCAGAACGTGACTGACGCTGTCTTGGTGGAGAAATATTTACTTGTGTATGGTTTACTGTGACTGAAACACAGCTTGATTGGATCTAACTTAATATTGCGAAGGTAACAAAATACTCAAATTTATTCATAAAAACATCTATTAAATCACATGTAAATTCTACAATGAAAACAATGACAATTGTGTTTCCAAACTCAGTTGTAAGTTTAACTGGATAGCAGCGATACCTGTCCATCTATGAATTTACTGCTTGCTCACTTGAAGATTTACACTCTAATAAAGTGGAAAAATAATTTCAGTCTACATAATAATGTAAATTTCTGATCAAAACAGTGACAAAGTTGGTGACCGTCCCGAGACGTTCACATATTCAGTATAGGTGTCAAACTGAGACAGGCGATCGTCCTGCTTTCCGAAAGTGTGATGTCACACTGAAATACGCTTCTGGTGCTGCGAATTATGCTGGGCATAAAGATGGAAGTGAGCACCACGCTGTACGCTACAGAACTGCTGGGACGACGATGACGTGCATCCTGTCGCAACTCTAAGATGTTTCAAACACAACCGCAAGGCAACGAAAAGTCGATTCGTCTTCTATCGCTACCATCCACGGATTCAATCCTGACATCTCCACGACTGAAGCACCAGACGATGCCGACGCCTCAGTGAACGAATCACAGCTTGATACGGACTCTACCACGACCAAGCCCGAAGTGTTTCTTGTGGCGCTCACTTACAGGGTGTGGTAGATAAGTAATGAGACTCAGTCTAGAAATACAAATTTATTGATCCAATTTGTACAAAACGTTAATATTCTTCAAAGTACTCGCCTTGGGCGTCGACACAACGTTGCCAACGCGTTTTCCAAGCTTCATAGGCCCCACTGTAGTCCGTTTGAGTTATCGCAGTTAGTACCTTCGTGACAGCACGTTGGATGTTCGGAATATCGTCGAAATGATGACCCTTCAGGCATCTTTTGACCTTCGGAAATAGGAAGAAATCAGGAGGACTCAAGTCAGGGCTGTATGGTGGCTGTGGCAAAACTTCAACTCCAATTCGGGTCAAGTAGGAGGTCACGAGGAACACTGTGTGCGCCGGAGCGTTGTCGTGGTGGAGACGCCAGCGTTGAGCAAGGTCCTGTTGCTTCCGTTTGACGGCTCTGTGCAATCGCTGAAGGACTTCTTTGTAGAATTCGGCATTGACAGTCTTCCCCTGAGGGACAAACTCTTTGTGAATTAACCCCCGCTTGTCGAGAAACACAATCAGCATTGTCTTGATGCTGACTTTGACATTCTTGCTTTCTTCGGCCGCGGGGATGCCGGTGTGTGCCACACCGAGCTCTGGGCTTTCATCTCCGGGTCGTACTGGAATGTCCACGATTCGTCGCCTGTTACTACGTTGTCTAAAAAGTGTGGATTATTTTCCAAATCATTCAACATCTCACGGCAAACGTCCACTCGTTGTTGCTTTTGTTCGGCGGTGAGCACTCGGGGAACCAATTTTGCGCAAACTTTGCTCATCATCAAATCTTGCGTAACAATTTGGTGAACCGTAAATTTATTCATGGAGACCTAATCGGCGATCATTTTGAGACTTAAACGACGGTCGGAGTCCAGGAGTTCTTTCACTTTGGCCACCGTTTCATCCACACGACTCCTTGAAGGGCGTCCAGATCGTTCCATGTCTTCAACGGATTCCCTCCCGTTTTTAAATTCATTAAACCACCGGAACACTTGAGCTCTTGATAGGGAGTCTTCTTTGTAGGCCTCCGTAATCATAGCAAAAGTTTCCGAAGCAGTTTTGCCCAAGCGAAAGCAAAATTTGATTGCATACCGCTGTTCTATCGAGCGATCCATCTTCAGCGTTTTCACAAGTGTCACGGGCACACAAACAACGTAATACGCGAAGCTCGACCCTCACTGTACCAGAGCTCCGACGCGACTGCGAACCGGTTCTATTGTTAGCTCAGATCCCCCACCACGTGACGTACAGGTGGAGACCGCCCTGCGAGCGACTGGGGCGCCGCGCGGCGGCCAGTCTCATTACTTATCTACCACACCCTGTATGTGCTCCTAATAAAAACAAATGGCTCCAAGCACTATGGGACTTAACATCTGAGGTCATCAGTCCCCTAAAACTTAGAACTACTTAAACCTAACTAACCTAAGGACATCACAAACATCCAGGCCCGAGGCAGGATTTGAACCTACGACCGTAGCAGCAGCGCGTTTTCGGACTGAAGCGCCTAGAACCGCTAGGCTACTGCGGCCGGCTGCTCCTAATCCTTTCCTGCCAAACAGTGATAGTAGACAATTCCAAAACTAAGTAGCATTGCTGCGCGAAGGTTCCCTACAACTACATAATTCCGTCAAAATGGCACTTCTCTTTCAGGCGACAATCACAACATGAACATGTTCCCCGCAACCAAAAAACATTGACTTCAGTGATGCATTCTCCATGTCACACACTATTACGCCAGTCGCGCGTTCTCCCTCCCGCCTATTTCATCAGCATTGTCACTGAGACTTAAGAAATAAAGAAAGAGACTGTTTCCTGTTGCCCACGCTTTCTACAAGCGATAAATGTTTGTCTTCAAAGAAGGTCCGCAAGTACAGGTGGACAATATTTTCCAACCCCTCGAGACAGCGGCTTCAGCCTCCGTTGTAAGATTTCACCATCCGCCTGGTCGGTCGGTCTTTACTCGCGGCCGGTCCTATTTGGCAGTAGCGTTCCCTGCTCACCGTCTCAAATCCAACGTGCTGCTTATTCGCTTGTGCACCAAAAACTTTCACATAAACGCAACGTGTTAATATAGCACAGAAATAAAAATAACAGCACCGTACTACCAGTCAACGTGATTCCAATTCATGAACGAACGTTCTCATACCGATTTAACCTGTTGTCAGCCCTTGAATTACAAAATAATATTAATTTTGATGAAAACGACCTGCAAAATTGCCAGCCCGAGATTCAACTGCACTTAAAATGTAGGTTCACTTGTACACTGAAGAGCCAAAGAAACTGCTACGCCGCCCGGTGTGGCCGAGCGGTTCTAGGAGCTTCAGTGTGGAATCTCGCGGCCGCTACGGTCGCAGGTTCGACTCCTGCCTGGGGCATGGATGTGTGTGATGTCCTTAGCTTAGTTAAGTTTAAGTAGTTCTAATTTCTAGGAGACTGATGACCTCCGGTGTTAAGTTCCATAGTGCTCAGAGCCCTTTGAACCATTTTAAACTGGTACACCTGCCTAATAGCGTTAGGTCCCCCGCGAACAGGCAGAAGTTCCGCAACACGACGTGGCATGAACTCGACTAATGTGTGAAGTACTGCTGGAGGGAACTGACACCATGAGTCCTGCATGACTCATTTCTCTTCAATATTGAATGAAAATTTTCATATACCACTGGTATTTTAAAATGCTGATGTGTATTGGCGAGACTGTAACCTTTCTGGAATGTTTCTCAAAATTAACCAATATATGACATGGTGCATCAGTTTTTCCAGCTACTGACCTGTCCCCGTCGACCGGCGTTTTATACTATTAACGAAGATCTTTTTAAAAAATGGTTTCTTGATGTTCACTAACAGCTAAGCACATTGACTTAAGAGAATCAACGGGAATATAGTTACACGTTTTAAATAAGATTACTGACTAGTTAAATTCTCTCAGTGTTGTTTCTGTAATCACGTTCTATGTACCTTCATAGCGTGCCTTTACAGTACGATTCTCTGTCATGTTCCATTCCGTTTCTGCAGTTGTTTATATACTTTTTAAGCTTAATCTAATCCATAAACAAAAGTGTGATCATTCTCTATCGATAAATGTTGCAGTGTTATGTTTCCAACTTCCACCGCCAAGCACGATATACACTGAAGAGCCAAAGAAACTGGTACACCTGATTAATATCGCTTAGGGCACCCGCGAGCACGCAGAAGTGCCGCAACACTACGTGACATAGGCTGGACTAGTGTGTTAAGTAGTGCTGGTGGGAATTTACACCATGAATACTGCAGGGCCGTCCAAAATCCGTAAGAGTAAGAGGGGATGGAGACCTCTTCTGGACAACACGTAAGAAGGCATCCCAGATATGCTCAGTAATGTTCATGTCTGGGGAGTTTTCTGGCCAGCGGAAGTGTTTAAACACAGAAGGGTGTTCCTGGAGGCACTGTGTAGCAATTCTGCACGTGTAGGGTCTCGCTTTGTCGCGCTGGAATTGCCCAATAGACAATGGACATGATTGGATGCAAGTGATCAGACAAAATGCTTACGGACGTGTCACCTGTTAAAGTCTTATCTAGACGTATCAGGGGTCCTATATCACTCCAACTGCACCCCCTCCCCTACACCATTACATAGTCTGCACCATCTTGAACAGTCCCCTGCTGCCATGCAGTGTCTATAGGTTAATGATATTGTCTCCATAGCCATACACGTCTATCCGCTCGATACAATTTGAAACGGCACTCGACCGCCCAGGCAACGTTTCCAGTCATCAACAGTCCAGAGTCGGTGTTGACGGGCCCAGGCGAGACGTAAAGCTTTGTGTCGTGCAGTCATCAAGGGTACTCGAGTAGGCCTTCGGCTCCCAAAGCCCATATCAATGTTGTTCCCTTCAATAGTTCGCACGCTGACACTTGTTGATGACCCAGCACTGAAATCTGCAGAAATTTATGGAAGGTTCGCCCTTCTGTCACGTTGAACGATTCTCTTCAGTCGTCGTTGGGCCCCTTCTTGCAGGATCTTTTGCCGGCCGCAGCCATGTCGGAGATTTGATGTTTTACCGGATTTCTGATATTCACGGTACACTCGTCAAATGGTCGTACGGGAAAATAGCCACTTCATCGCTAGCTCGGAGATGCTGTGTCCATAGCTCGTGCGCCGATTATAACACGACGTGTAAACCCAGTTATATCTTGCTAACCTGCCACTGTAGCAGCAGTAACCGATATAACAACTGCGCCAGACACTTGTTGTATTACATAGGCGTTGCCGACCGCAGTGCCGTATTCTGCCTGTTTACTTATCTCTGATTTTGAATACGTATGCGTATACCAGGTTCTTTCGCGCTTCAGTGTATTGACCAGTAGCGTTCCCTGCTCACTGTCACAAATCCAAGGCACTGTTTATTCGTTTGCGTACCAAAAACTTTCACAGACCACTGAGCCCTTCAACGTGTTAATAAAGGACATAAATGAAGATAACAGCGCCGTAGTACCAGTCACCGTGAATCCAATTCATGAATAAACGTTCTAATACCGATTTACCCTGTTGTCAGCCTCTGAATTACAAAATCATAGTAATTTTGATGAAAAATCCATACAGAATTGCCTGCCGTGATTAAGCTGAACTGAAAATGTAGATTCACTTGTACCTCCCTTGTACAAAGACGTAACGATTCGCTGTGGCATTTTTTCTGTTCTACTTCGTATAGGTAGACAGTTTATGACCATTTGCGCTAGAGATTCCTGAGGTCGATAATGGTAGAGTTCACTAAGTGAACGGCTAACAAAAAACAAGTCTAGAGCATAGAAAAGTCATCTTAAGTGTCCAAGGAGCAAACGTAATACAAGCTAGGTAAAAACTTCCCTGCTGAAAGATACGTGCTTAATGCTTCAGTGAACTAGCGAGACCGAGTGGCGAGTGTGGGGCTGTAGTATTTGCAGGCAGTCTCGCCTCAGTGCGGGCTCTACGTGACACGTCTGCTATGGAGTCGCCTAGCGCGGGAACCAGCTGCGGCTGGAGTACGTGGTGCGAGTGTATCTGACCTGTTCTCCATATCGATATTCGGGCTACTTAGGGAACCCGAACCACTGCCGGATGCTAAGGTATTCAGAGTATTGAGAATTTGAAAAAAAAATATGTATCTCATGAGAGTGGTGAAAAAAAGTGTTTAATAATTTATTTAGTGTCGTTCTTAAGATGTTAGCTGTAGAGTCTTTTCAGATTTTTATTACACTAGTCGAGTAGCAACTTAAGAGAGTATTGCTCTCTTGTTACACATCTGACGCTATAAGAGCTACCGAAACTGGACTTTAAAATCAAACTCTAAGGATACAAGATCCCTGATTTCGGACACTTACTATTTCTTCTGCACTTCACTTTTTATACAGGGTGTTACAGATGTAAGTGTGAAAGAGGACGGCGTACTAAACAATATTACATCAGTATTTTTGCAGACTAATACTTATAGACATTACAAGACGTAATGTTTTAGAGTGGTTAGTGTCTCCAAGTATATGTGGCAAGAGCATGCCAATAATGCTTATTTTCCCATGAGCTGCACATCAGGTGAATTGTCTACATGTGTACGCAAAATGGTTGGTCTATGCTGACAGGCACAGTCGACATACGAGGAGAGCACAGCATGTGCCGTAACATCAAAAATTCGCTCAGTGGAAGAGGAGCCAAAATAAGCGAATACGTGTCTGACCCTATCCGTAGATACTCGACCGTTTCTGAGAAGACAGCGGCGAAAAATTTTCGACGTAATTTATGTGCCTTTGAGCGAGCAAATGGTTTAAACGAATTGGTGGCACAGTGGCTAGCATCGCAGCCTCATTATTTTTATTTTTACTTTTGTTTTTGTTTCTGTTTATCTACCCATGTGTGTACACGAATCTCTACCAATGCATATCGAAATAGCGCTGTTTTATTTTATCTATTAATATTATGCCTGGTGAATAAAAACATAAATGAATGAAGAAACTGTTTGAAATTGTTTTCGGTGAAGTTTCTGTTGTGTATCTTGATCCGTAATGAGCTGCAAGCGCCAGTTTTCGGAAAAGTGATCCGTTATGGGTGGTTTGCCGAGAAATTGTTACCAACGCGTGTAATCTTCAACAATGTTAACATTTATTTCCCGAGAGTGATTTACGCAAAGAAATGTCGCTGTAGCAAACTTGCCTTCGCGTGATGCTCGTGGTGTTCCGGATTTCTGTGTTTCGAATGTCTCTGTCATCGGTGTAATCCAAGGAATGCACAAAATCTTGTTGAAGGATAAACATGAGAATGTAATTTATGAATTAAGAACTGATAAAAGAATGAAATAGAAGAATATGAGAATTTAGAAAGATTTTACAGTCAGAAAATACCACACACATACACACACACACACACACACACACACACACACATATATATATATATATATATATATATAACAGATGACAACGGGAAACCTAGGTGTAATTTTACAATTATAACACTCTGGAAGCCCCTAACTTGGTAAGATACGTTCGTGTAGTAATCTTGTACGGACATGAGTAGATAAATGAAAAAAAAAGAATAATCGGGTTTAGGTCAAGGGACGCACGATTGTGTACGGATAAGCCGAAACACGTGTTCGTTTATTTTGACTCCTCTTCCACTGAGTGAAAATTCTGGGAATCGACTTATGGCACCTGCCATGTACTCTTCGTTGCTGATGCAGAACGACCGCGCAGAAAACTCAGTTCATAAAATTAGTGGGAAGACTGTTCGACGCAGAGAAGAAACAATCGATACAGTGATGTTCATACAAGTTGAGGTAGCACATATAACAATATCTGCACTTGCACTCTTTACACCGTATATATTAGTGGCCGACAACCTCTCAACCAACCATCTTACGAAGAGCTTAGAAGAGTTATTATTAAAACCTCGTAATACTGCTCTTCCATTGCCCTGTAGGAAACTATCATACATCCGTCCAGTAGTTCGTGCTCCAGTACTTGCACACAAGACACTGTATTCACACCGTGTATAGGTTCTTTATGTATGTGGTGAGCATTTCCTGAACGCCAGTGTTGATTGTGCTGAGTGTTTATATCGCCCGATTAACGCAGCCATACTTCTTTAACAAACAGAGCATTTCAGGGTCAACCTTTACACACACACACACACACACACACACACACACACACACACACACACAGCTATAGACAGTAGCAGTACTGGCGAACAACGGAATCTAAACTGGTCAGCCGATGTACACCGTTACTTCATAAGGTGTCATCTTGAGTGTGTGCACATCTCTTAGCAGATTCTGTTGGCAAAGCAAAGTTAAGCGCTAAATGGTGCAACCGTTTTCTCCGACTTCTTTCTACGACCGCTCCTAGTCCAGCTACCCAAGCCACTTTCCAGAGTTCGGAAGAAGAACTTCAGCGTACGCAGCGATCAGACCCCGCTTTCCCGTATTGGTTCCCGCGCAACCTCGGACGCAAGCTTGCGTGGTACGTGAAGCACTCTACATTATTATCGCACTATGTACTTAAATCCATTCGATTCCTCTTGCGATGGCGCTTACAGTCGCAGCACACTACTGGAACGCCATTGCCAGTTCCGTTTCATACGATCTGTCCAGTGACACCGCCAATCGAGTTTAAAGACGTGGCGAACATTGAATATCACTCTTCCTGTTATGAGGAGCCTCTGGAGGATAGAAGAGGGGGACAGTGCATTTATTTATCACCCATTGATACCTATTAATCCGGCTTCCACACAGCAAATGTTTCTGAATAAGTGATGGAAGGATCAATTTATTTTAAATGTTCCGCGGTGACCAGAGACTCAGCCCCATCCTGCATGAGCTATACCAACCTTGGAGTAGTTTAGTTGTTACAGAGCTAACGGAGATGCCAGTGCGTGTCATCCTGCAATTGGCAGATATACGTAGGTTGGAACTTAAATAGTGGCAACACCGCTGTGGAGACACTATGCAATGGAATCTACTATTGTCGCTGATAGCACACGTTGTTGACATACGTACCTTACCTCCGAGCAAATGGTCTCGCCCGTCCCCCGTCACTAACGTGCGCACAATCGAGGGAAAAACAGTCACTAGTGAGCGAGCGGTCTAACGTAACGGTGTCACTATGTTTTCGAAACAGGAACAACGGATTGAATGTGCCAGAGGTCGTAAGCATGACAGTGTAGTCAAGGTCTTCAAGAGGCGTGCGAGGAATCGGCCGTACAAAACAGTGGCACGATGGATAAAAGCCTTCAACGGAAGTCAGCAAACAGTGGCCGATATGCATCGGGTAGGTCGTCCTAGCGTCTCTGAAGAAGAAGTGCATGCTGTTGCCGCTTTAGTGGACAGTGATCGACGTCATACGATTCGCGAACAAGCCCACGAAACCGGATTAGCGCATACGACTGTGCTTCACATCCTGAAGGAACGCCTGGGCGTGCGAAAAATTGCATCACGAGGGCTTCCGCTTGAATTGACGGAAATGCATAAACGGATGCGTTACGACGCTGCTCAGACGCACTTGGAGCGCTGTGAGCGCGAAGGAGAAGCTTTCTTACGCCGTATCGTAACACTGGATGAGACGTGGGATACATCGTACGAGACAAACCGGAAACGCCAATCCAACGAATAGCGTCATAACGGGTCGCCGCGAAAGTCGAAAGAGCGTCAGAGCGCCAGTATGGCGAAAGTTATGGTGATTCTCGTGTACGGCTGTGATGGTGTTATCCTAACGCAATACCTTCCTCCACGGAAGACCGTCAATACACAGTATTACTGTTCGTTTTTGGAGCATCACCTGTGACCAGCTTTGCGAAAGAAGCGGCGATGCTTTCTGCGCAACCCAACCATCATTTTGCACGACAATGCGCGGGCGCATACAGCGCACGCTGTGACTACTCTGTTCGGTCGATGGGACTGGGAAGTACTGTACCATCCACCATATTCCCCGGAATTAAGTCCTTGTGATTTTGATTTGATTCCGAAGATGAAAGAACCACTTTGTGGCATTCGCTTCAGAAATGTTCCAGAGGTTCGACAGCCAGTAGACCGTTCCATTCGCACCATCAACAGAACAGTCTCTGCTAACGGTATATTACGCCTTCCACATAGCTAGCAACGAGGTCTACACCATGCTGATGACTACTTTGATGGACAGTAACAGGTGCAAACATGTAACTCTTTTGTATCGGTTGTGAATAAATAGTTGCCTCTATAAGTTCCAACCCTCGTATGAATGGGTGGTGTCTGTTCTTTCGGACATGTCTGAAAGAACAGACGCCACTCATTCATAGAATTGATTCGTCTCGATGGATAATGAATCAACTATCTTTAGTGAGGGTGCGCAGTTATGTTCTACCTCCACTGGGAATATCAAAGTATGCCAAGGGGCAACACCTCCTGACAGGCGGCGACACACAGTTCACTGGAGGGAATACAGGGCTGATGTATGAGCACTGCAGCCTTGACAGCAGCGTCAGCAGCCTCTTTTCCTGGCAGACCGACATGACCACGAACCCGACTGGCTGGACCAAGAGGGAGCAAGAGACAGTTTTCCCGGACCCGTTGCGCTAAGGGATGGACAGTGTACAACGCACACACACTTTGGAGGGCGCTCAGCGAGTCTGAGCATGGGACACAATTGTAAAGTGTGTCACCGGATTTACTCCGTGGCCTGATACAGGGCGAAGAGCTCGGCTGTAAATACTGAGCAGTGTTCCGGAAGCCGATATCGAAAGATGTGGGCGCCAATGGCGAAGGCACACCCGACGCCAGCGGTTTCGTGCTTGGCTACTTCCCTTTGGGGAACATGTCTGGGATGTTATTGGGAACATTCCACACTGTCTGTCGCTGACATGGAGCAGTCTCACCATTGTTTCTGCCGGCCGGAGTGGCCGAGCGGTTCTAGGCGCTACAGTCTGGAACCGTACGACCGCTCCGGTCGCAGGTTCGAATCCTGCCTCGGCCATGGATGTTGTGATGTCCTTAGGTTAGTTAGGTTTAAGTAGTTCTAAGTTCTAGGGGACTGATGACCTCAGAAGTTAAGTCCCATAGTGCTCAGAGCCATTTGAACCACTGTTTCTCGTTCCCTTTTCCTTTCTTTGTTTCCCTTCTCCTCTCGTTCCTCCGCTTCGGCGTTTGAGGTTCCTGGTTTTCTTAATCATGCCTGTGCACTCCTGACGGCGGGCCAACGCGTCTGACGTATAACAGGTGACTGAGTAACGCGTAATCCCCAGCCCACGGGTCGACAGGTATGGTTCGCACGTACCCCTCGTACAGGTCAGACCCTGGGAGGGGTGATTGCCTGAGCTACTACCACCCCAAATTGCTGATTGGTACATCTGTCAGATGTTCTGGAGGTATGCTTGAGGTGTGAACAATCACCTAAGGCTGGTGCACCCCCTTGTGAAGGAGCCCCCAGTTGGAATGAACATGCTATTGGCGATGCTGGCAATAATAGGGGATTTTCTCGCAATGAGCTAATCATCTTTACAATCAAGTCTACGAAACTTAAACGGAATGAGGCTAACGATTCAAAGACCCTTCCAGCTGTACCATGGTTCCTCGACATTTCACGTACTGAAGACGGTCAGTCCTTCGCAGAGGTAAATCCGTTTATTATTCAGAAAGGTGTGGCTACGAAGGCTTTCCCGGCGTAATAATTGATAATATTCTTCTCGGGTATGCAGCCGGATCATAACGTCTTCATGACACAATATTTCCGCGGTCCATCTGGCCGCCATCTTCAGGTGAGAGTGCTGGTGCACGAACTCGCCGGAACTGACTTCCTAGCGCAAGCTGCGGCCCCTATATAGGCCAGCAGAAGACCCACAACGCGTGCGCGAGAAGGTGCCGTAACTGCCCTCTAGCGCAGTAAACATACGGCGCCGCCAGTGGTGGAAATAGGCGAAATTGAGATATCGCTGTCAAAAATTTTAAAAAAAAATAAATAAATTTTTATTCCGACGATCGAAACACAGACCGTTGTTTTTTGATGTCAGATAACAGCGGGTCCCAAGTCTTACTTAAAAGATAGCCCTTGTCTCTATGAAGAAGATTGTCAGATATACGAATCTCTATGGATTCTTTTAAAACACAGTCCCATTAGCGAGATGCAGGGGCAACCATTTGTGTCTTGTCATAGAGCATTCTGTGTCCTTCGGTGAGACAGTGCTCCGCCACTGCAGATTTCTCAGGTTGAAGCAGCCGTGTGTGCCGCTGATGCTCAACACATCGGTCCTGAATGGTCCGGATTGTCTGCCCAATATAAGCCTTCCCACAGTGGCAAGGGATCTTGTACACACCGGGCTTTCTCAAACCCAAGTCATCCTTTACAGAGCCAAGGAGCGCTCTAATCTTGGCTGGCGGACGAAAATACTTTTGATATGGTATCTTTTCAGAATTCTTCCTATCTTCGAGGAAATGCTCCCAGCAAAAGGCAGAAAGGCCACCGATTTGCAGGTATCTTCTGGTGGTTCAGGCGAAGGTCCATACTGGAAAGCACGACGGATCTGTTTATCTGTATAGCCATTCTGCTTGAACACAACCTTAAGATGGTCCAATTCTTGTGTCAAGCTTTCTCCATCTGAAATGGCATAAGCTCTTCTCGCCAACGCCCGCAGGACCCCCGTACGCTGTAACGTTGGATGACAGCTAGAAGCATGCAGGTAACGGTCCGTGTGCGTAGGCTTTCGATAAACACTGTGTCCCAGTGTCCCATCATCCTTTGTGTACACCAGAACATCCAGAAACGGAAGCTTCCCATCACTTTCCACCTCCATGGTAAACTTGATGCGAGGATGCAGGGAATTAAAATGATCTAGGAGGCGGTCAAGAGCTTCTCTCCCATGAGGCCACACCATAAACGTATCGTCAACGTACCTCCAAAAACAAGTTGGTTTTAAGGACGCCGTCTTCAGCGCCATGTCCTCAAAATCTTCCATAAAAAGATTGGCGACTATTGGGGACAATGGGCTCCCCATAGCCACTCCGTCAGTCTGTTCAAAATATTTGTCATTAAATAAAAAGTACGTCGACGTCAGCACGTGGCGACAAAGCCTGGTTGTTTCCTCACCCAGTTTCTCACCAATTAATTGCAAGGATTCTTCCAGAGGAACCCGTGTAAAAAGCGACACGACATCAAAGCTCACAAGTAAATCCGAGGGACTAAGAGACAAGGACTTCAATCTCTGAATAAACACCATAGAATTGGAAATGTGATGTTCGCATTTACCGACGTGAGGGCCAAGAACAGATGCTAAATACTTGGCTAGATTGTAGGTAGGAGCACCCAAATTACTCACGATCGGACGAAGCGGGACCCCTTTCTTATGAATCTTGGGTAGACCGTATAATCTCGGTGGCACGGCAGCACCAGGACGAAGTTTTTTAAGAACGTCGTCAGGTAAAGAACTCTTCTTCAGCAGTGAAAGCGTCTTCCGTTTTATCCGTTCACTTGGGTCGTCCTGCAATGTTCTGTATGCTGAGTCTTCAAGTAAGAGGTCCATCTTTCCCAGATAGTCATCACGTGACAGAAGAACCGTTGCGTTGCCTTTGTCTGCTGGTAGAACTATCAGATCTTCGTCTTCTCTAATGGACCGGACGGCTGCCCTTTCGAGAGAGGAGATGTTACTCCGTGGAGGCGGAGCCCGCCGCAATGTATGTGAGACCTCTTGCCTAATCTCTTTTGCTTGGTCCTCCGAAAAGCTGGACACTGCTTGTTCGACTGCGCAGATGATTTCGGTAATAGGCACATTCCTCGGTGTAGGGGCAAAATTCAGGCCTTACTCCAACACTGACAGCGTGGTGTCGTCCAGTTCTTTACTCGTGAGGTTAATCACTGTCCGTAGACGGGTGTCGTCCTCAGATGTCGTGGGTCGAGAAGAAAGCCGTTGAAACTTCGAAGACTGTTTCATGACGGCGCTCCTATGCGTCCAATCTGATAGTGCCCAAGAAGAACTATCCACCCATTCCCAGGATGCGTCCGACAGCAGCGACGATAACTCCAAGTGCAAGAAAAGTAAATCCTTGGATATGAGATCCAGTTGTCTTCGAGTGAAGCGAATGCGCTCCTTGACTAAGGCGAAACTGGCACGCTTCTTGATGTTGTTGGCCGTTTTCGTATCAATAAAATGCACAAATCTAGCAAACTTAGGTATTACTCTTCCATCGCGGCATCTCAGCAAAAAGGCGAGGGCACTCAGCAACTTGCCTTTCTTCTTACGAAGTTTATCAAACTTCTTCACACGTTCCACCATCTCCTCCCCGTAGAGGCTTCTGATGTGGCTACGAAGGCTTTCCCGGCGTAATAATTGATAATATTCTTCTCGTATGTTTACTGCGCTAGAGGGCAGTTACGGCACCTTCTCGCGCACACGTTGTGGGTCTTCTGCTGGCCTATATAGGGGCCGCAGCTTGCGCTAGGAAGTCAGTTGAGTTCGTGCACCAGCTCTCTCACCTGAAGATGGCGGCCAGATGGACCGCGGAAATATTGTGTCATGAAGACGTTATGATCCGGCTGCATACCCGAGAAGAATATTATCATTCAGAAAGGTGTTGATGCAATTGCCGACCCTGTGAAATCCTACTCTCGTTTACGGAATGGCACTTTGCTTTTGGAGACTACTTCCGATTCTCAAGCAAAACTGCTTGCTGCCTCCCTTCTCCACGGCTATCCTGTTTGCATTGACGGCCATAGAACTTTGAATTCTTCTCATGGTGTTATTTACACGAGACTGCTCGACGGTCTGACCGAAGCCGAAATCCAGTCTTACCTCTCTGACCAGGGTGCCACTGCCGTCCATTGGGTGATGAAAAAGGTAGATTCAACCTTAGTGCCAACCTACACTCTTTTACTCACCTTTTAGAGAGTGGTGCTTCCGTCCAAAAGCGAAACTAGCTATGAAATTATCACAGTCCGACTGTACGTTACGAACCTGATGCACTGCTACCAGTGTCATCGTCTAAACCACACTAAAACATCTTGTCGAGAACCAGCCAAATGTGTAACCTGTGGTAGGCATGTGCATGAGGGCGATTGTCTGTCACCATCTCCTCGCTGTATCAACTGCAATGGCGGCCATGCCGCCTCCTCTCGGGATTCTCCCGTGTATCTTGATGAAATATTGGAACACGTGAGGCAATACTGACCTTACGACTTATCTTAGAAGAAAGATTAAGAAAAGGCAAACCTACGTTTCTAGCATTTGTAGACTTAGAGAAAGCTTTTGACAAATTCTGAAGGTGGCAGGGGTAAAATACAGGGAGCGAAAGGCTATTTACAATTTGTACGGAAACCAGATGGCAGTTATAAGAGTCGAGGGGCATGAAAGGGAAGCAGTGGTTGGGAAAGGAGTGAGACAGGGTTGTAGCCTGTCCCCGATGATATTCAATCTGTATATTGAGCAAGCAGTAAAGGAAACAAAAGAAAAATTCGGAGTAGGTATTAAAATTCATGGAGAAGAAGTAAAAACTTTGAGGTTCGCCGATGACATTGTAATTCTGTCAGAGACAGCAAAGGACTTGGAAGAGCAGTTGAACGGAATGGACAGTGTCTTGAAAGGAGGATATAAGATGAACATCAACAAAAGCAAAACGAGGATAATGGAATGTAGTCAAATTAAGACGGGTGATGCTGAGGGAATTAGATTAGGAAATGAGACACTTAAAGTAGTAAAGGAGTTTTGCTATTTAGGGAGTAAAATAACCGATGATGGTCGAAGCAGAGAGGATATAAAATGTAGACTGGCAATGGCAAGGAAAGCGTTTCTCAAGAAGAGAAACTTGTTAACATCAAGTATAGATTTAAGTGTCAGGAAGTCGTTTCTGAAAGTATTTGTATGGAGTGTAGCCATGTATGGAAGTGAAACATGGACGATAAATAGTTTGGACAAGAAGAGAATAGAAGCTTTCGAAATGTGGTGCTACAGAAGAATGCTGAAGATAAGGTGGGTAGATCACGTAACTAATGAGGAGGTATTGAGTAGGATTGGGGAGAAGAGGAGTTTGTGGCACAACTTGACTAGAAGAAGGGATCGGTTGGTAGGGCATGTTTTGAGGCATCGAGGGATCACAAATTTAGCATTGGAGGGCACCGTGGAGGGTAAAAATCGTAGAGGGAGACCAAGAGATGAATACACTAAGCAGATTCAGAAGGATGTAGGTTGCAGTAGGTACTGGGAGATGAAGAAGCTTGCACAGGATAGAGTAGCATGGAGAGCTGTATCAAACCAGTCTCAGGACTGAAGACCACAACAACAACAACATCTTGATGAGCGGGCAGTCCAGGAGATCCAGTTAAAGGAAAAAGTGCGTTACCCAGTCGCTCGCAACTTACTGGCTAGTTGCAAACCCTGCGTTCTCCCGTCTGGCACTTACAGTTCTGTTCTTGATACTCCTCGCTCCATAAAAGGACATGGCCACGCAGACATGCTACCTCAAATTCAGCTCTGAGGTTGTGAAATGGCCCTGTCAAATTATATGATCGTATAGCATTTATTGGCCGGGATATTCCCTTCGTGGTTCGGCCGTCGTATTGCAAGCCTTTTTAGTTGAAGCCACTTCGGGGGCCTGCGTGTCAATGACGATGGAAACATACAGCCTGGAATCAAACTCGGGCCCCCTTGCGTGGTAACCGGTAACGTTACCGCCACCAACTACACAACTGATAGGCTGGAAAGGACAGGATTAGTACACTCGTGAAGACTAGCTATGTCCCTTGTGCCTTCCAGAAACAAAATTGCATCCTCACGACCGCTTTCAGCTTTCACATTTCTTCCCAGTTCGTTTCGACCTCCCCTCCTGAAGTCGGTATTACGTCTCAGGGGGGCGTCATGTGTTCATATGGGATAACGTTCATAGTCAACCCATCACCCTGACTACCCATCTTCAAGCCGTTACAGTTCGCCTTTTACTTCCTCACCTGAGTTTTTCCCTCTGTACCATTTATGTCCTTCCGTCGTTCGCTGTCACCAGGGCAGACTTCCTTCAGCTTTTGGGTAGCTACTCGGTGACTTTAATATGCATCATCCCCTTTGCGTTTCTCCAAGAACCTGTCAGAGAAGTGCCCTCTTGGCTGACCTTCTTAATCAACTTAACCTCCTCTACCTTAACGCAGGAGGAACTACATTACTTTCTGACTCCTCACACACCTATTCCCACCTCTCCTTCGGCACTGCTCAGCTTGCGCATCGTCTCGAGTGGTCTGTTCTTCCTGACACCTAATCGAGCGACCATTTCCAGTGTACTACCAAGATTTCCCCACTTGTGATGACCAAGTGGAGTGTCTCACAAACGTTATCCTTACTGCTGCAAAAAAATGGTTCAAATGGCTCTGAGCACTATGGGACTTAACTTCTAAGGTCATCAGTCCCCTAGAACTTAGAACTACTTAAACCTAACTAACCTAAGGACATCACACACATCCATGCCCGAGGCAGGATTCGAACCTGCGACCGTAGCGGTCACGCGGTTCCAGACTGTAGCGCCTTTAACCGCTTGGCCACACCGGCCGACCTTACTGCTGCAGAAGGTTCCATTCCCCGCACTTCCTCTTTATCACGATGTGTCCTGGTCCCTTAGTGGACTGCGGCATGCCGCGACGCAATTCGAGTGCGGAAACGTGTTCTACGAGGTTTTAACCGCCATCCTGCAATGGAAAGCTGCATTCACTATAAACAAATGTGTGCAGAGTGTCGTCGCATTCTTCGGGATAGCAAAAAAGCTAGCTGCATTTCATTCACTAGTTCTTTTAACAGTTCCATCCCTCCCTCTGTTGTGTCGGCCAACCTCCGACAGCTCTCTGGAACCAAGGTCCATTCGCCAATTTCCGGCCTGACAGAAGCTTACGATATCATCGTGGACCCTTTTGCTATCTCCAACATCTTGGGCCGCCATTTTGTGGAAATTTCGAGCTCTTCCCACTGTCACCCTGCCTTGCTCAATTGGAAACGAGCGGAGGAGGCTCGGGCGATACCCTTCTATTCTCAGAATCATGAGTGCTACAATGGTGCCTTTACTATGAGGGAGATCATGCTCTCAGTTCATCTAGAGTCTCCGCTCCAGGGCCAGACGCTGTCCACATTCAGATAGATGTTGCAGCACCTTTCTCTTGCGGCAACCACTTTCTGCTTAATACATACAACCACATCTGGGCAGAGGGCACATTTCCCGGGCGTTAATGTGAAGCCACTGTCATACCCATACGTAATCCTGATAAGGACAAAAACCTTCCTTCTAGTTACGGCCCCCTCTCTCTCAAAAGCTGTGTTTGCAAGGTGGAGGAACGTATGATTCATGCCCAGCTGGTATGGTTGCTTGAGTCAATTTACTAACCACTGCACAGTGTGGATTTCGAGCGCGCCGTTCTGCAGTTGACCATCTCGTTACTTTGTCCATCCATGTCATGAATGGTTTTCTGCTGAAATCCCAGACTGTGGTTGTGTTTTTCGATTTGGAGAAGGCTTACGACACCTGCTGGAGAACTGGTATTCTCCATACTCTTTACACATGGGGCTTCCGTGAGCGCCTACCCTGTTTCCGTCAGGCATTTTTAAAAGACAGAGTTTTAAAGGTGTGGGTTTGTAGCGTTGCTCTTGGGGGACGAAAAAGTAACAATTCAGTTTTTTTAATGTCGAAAAAGTAAATATTTTTGGTGGGCCACTTGGCAACAGAATCAGGGATTTATTACGCTATTATAATAACATACGTTGACCATTAAATACCTGAATAAGAGCAGCATATTTATATATATATTTGAGATCGCTCGGAAGAAACATTATCATTTCTGTGCATTTTTACAGTCGCGATGCAGTCATACCCGGAACAACACTAAGGGACCAGAAGATTTACAGACTTTAAAAGAAATGCAACACTACACAATTAAAAAAATTGGTTCAGAAATAATGAGAAAACGATAATGCTCCTTCTGCCTCATGCTGCGTTCGGCCCATCAGCGTGATCGTAATTTCTGATGATGAAGTAACACAAACAATAATTATCATTCAGTTAAATAAGGAGATGGAATCATCAAGATTAATTTACGAAAATAAGCACACTTATCTTTAACACACGTTTTTTTTAATGCTACGTACCTTTTCATATTAAATTACAATAGATGACCATTGTGGTTAAATACTTTATACATAACAGTCAAAATGTCCTCTTGACGCTGTCTGTTTGATATCAGTTACAAGAAACTACATGTTTTCTGATTGGAAAAAATAACAATTAGCATATTCACTCAATATTTTCACATAAAATATAAAATACAGTTGCGGAACGCAGCAAGTCCGCTTCCGCCTCTCATGGAATACAAACAGTAAAAGGTGAGGCGCCAAAAGCCTCATTTGTCTTGAAAACAACAGAATTCTTTTTTATACCATTAATCGATACATGTACATAGAGATTTACTGGCACCGCGCAAAAACGGCAAAGATAAAGAATAATAGATTCTGTCGCTGCTATGCGATGGTTCATTTCTTTTACTTTACAATTGTTCGATAACTTTAGGCCATCAGGCGTTTACTATTGAGCGTATATTAATGTTTGTGAGGCGAAAATTACTAATATTACACTGCCTCCCATGAGGAGGGAAGGAATACCGAAGGTATTACTTTCATCCTTATGCCCATTGGAATATTTGTAATTTTCGGGTGTAACATACAGGTTATTAAAAGTTTCATTTCATATTCATTCTATAATAAAAGAATTAACGTTTCAATTTGTAATTACTGACGGTGGATCATTGTGAATTTGTTGTGTTTGCATGGATTCAGTCATTTTTGATAATTCTTAAAATTAAGGCTATAAGTACACATATTTACAAAATTTATAAGGAAATAGAGTCACACTTCATTTTTCATCGTTGCAAAAGTAATTTGACTATCACAACTGGTACACAACTTTCTATTTTGACTGTATTCATTATATTGTCATCGTCTTGTCGATTAATTGCCTTGTCCGTCGTCGCACTTAATTATACATTTATTTTCGTCGCACATACACTATTTATGATAGACTTGGATTGTAGAGCGGCCACTGGTGATGGCTTCGACAAGGAAGTCCATATCTTTCACTTTCAGGGCTCGAGTGTGGCTCTCCGAATTATTTCACATATGAAACAAATAAAATATCTTATATTAGAATAGCTTACAAAACTAATTTTATATACATGTGGGATGGGATATAGGAAAGATCGGATCCTTTGACGTATTTTCGTGTGCTTATTTTCATTCGTATCGTGACCTCTCATTAAAGTTTACATTTCAACAGTGTTCAGAGGTGACCTTGTGACTTGTCTCTGTGTACAATCAGTCATTATAATAATTACGTTAACTTCTCTATCTTAGAGTCTCTCGGAAGGCTTATGATACATACAAAATGTTTTCAGTACTGGGTGTGAATGTTTTTGCTACAGAATGTACCGCACAGCAACTGTGTTGGCGTTTGAACGTTTACATTATTTCGTCACGTGGTGGCTGTCCGCCTCCACTGTTGCGAGCAATCTTGAAATTCAGTCTGTGCGCGCGCACGTGACCGGAGCTTTCTTGCAGAGCGTTGATTTCGCGCTTGAGGTGCAGTGCGTCGCTTTTGTTCGGCGGACCGTGGCTTTGTGCTTTTTAGATTGCTGGAGGGAGCTTCTGCCACCGAAACTGCCTCACATCACTTCCTGTCCACTATCGAGTTACGGATTCACAGGTAAATGGTAGCTACCGCTGCAACTGCATGTGTGGAATGACACTGATTATTACACACTGCACACATCAACGAATTTTTCACACATATGGTGCAGCAGAATACTGCCACTGAAAATCGTCGAACTTTAAAACTTCACTTGCACTGTGGTGAGCGTCTGCGTGAACGGTGTATTAAAAGAAATTGTCGCTTCATAACATCACACGGTGTTTACAAGTTGATTTACATACTAATATTTACAAGAGTTCATTTAAATCGAGAGATAATCTAATTGACCACTTTGAATCAAAACAATTGTTTCTTAATTAGGCTTTTTTATTTATGCCTACGGTCACAGGTAGGCTATTATAAGTCCTTTTTCTTTGACCAAATCCATTCCAATCTCCTTTACAAATTAATTTCATTCATAGTAATCTTTATCACGCTTGCTTATTCATTTTGTAGGCCCAATACATTTTTTTTTTTTTTTAGTGCTCGTCTAATTTAGTGACTTGTGAGGGGAGCTTCATTTATGTCAAAAGTTTTTCTCGTATGTGCTTGTCTTTAAAGAAAGTACGAGGACAGATTTGAAAATAGCAATTCCGCCTCTGAATTTCGTGTAGAAATACAAACAGTCGAAAAAGAAAAGGTGGGAAAAGCGGGCCTACTCGCGGATCGTCGACAGAATTTAAATTACTCCTCAACCAGGTCGAAAATTTGATTTACATTGCGCATTACAAAAGCAATATTCGCGTCGCGAACTTACTCATTTTTATATGTAGTGCCTCACTTCCCAAGCACACGTGCATCTTTACAAGTTGATCCTGAGGAGTGGATAGGATCAAGGATCTTAAAGGATTTGCACTTAGGAAAGGGATTCAATAATCACAAAGAAAACAATAAATATTGCAGTGCGCACTTAAAATAAAATCTATCACTTCAAGCATTTATATCTAATATGTATCTTGCTGCAGCTTGCTTACTACTCTTTGTTCATTTCTTAGACTAAGTCAAGTTTATGCATTACGCATTTGGGTATTAATTATCATTTGTATATATAAGCCTCTCACTAGAATGTTGTTGTTTGCTGCTGTCGCGACCTGTGAAGCTTGGGCGAGATTCTTATTCTATTTGCTGCTAGCTTGTGAATTTGCAGTATCGCTAATGCTCAATAGTACCGTGAAGTTGCCATAATAAACCATGTTACTCATATGTTCTTTTACTCAGCTTGTTCATAGTCTGGACTCATCTTACTTTGCGTTATATAATAAACTTCCTTTTTATTCCATCACGCTTTTACTTAAGGTTAACGTCAGGCATTTTTAGAACAATTGCACTGCGTTATCAATTTGTTCATGCTTAATCCTAGATATCTGTTTACTTCAAAGAGATGTTATTTCATTGCTGACACAGCACTGTGCTGGAACTTAAAAGTTAAATCTACCGACTGTTTTGCGCTAACAGGTGGTGCCTTATTTACGTCACATTTGAAAATAGGGAATAACCTCATGGAATCGAATATTTTCACATAACCTTCCTCTTTTGTCTGGACGTTTAAGTATTGCCCTTTAAAACAGGTAATTAATTTGTCTTCGATTAAATTTCAATTACTAATACTAAGCACATATAATCATCATTTTCATATTACTATTTAGCGAGAGAAGTGCATTATTCGCTCCTTCCTGCTCATTCTCAAATTACTATTTAGCGAGAGAAGTGCATTATTCGCTCCTTCCTCTTTCCTCATTTTAGTACCTCGGGGCTAATTAATACCTCTCGAGTACATCATTTTTCTTACATACTAACTTATAACTAAAATTGAAAATAGCCTCTAGGACATGTCCTCCTGTTTGCATAAAGATTATTCATCTAAATACTTGTCTACAACTTATTGTGTATTTTATTTTCCAGACGCGTTGTTTTAATACATAAGGTTTCCTTTTAGCACCGGTTAACGTCCGTAGTCAGTTCAGTTCCGTTCTTGTTACTCATTGGTTAATCTGATCTCCAATACCTTAGAATTTTCTTACAGCTTAAATTAACTTAATTCCTGGCGTTATAAAATTTTCTTAAATCATGATGGTGGAACAATCCTTTGATTTTATTCGTGGCAGGGTCAGATAATAAATAGCAACCAATGTGTGGTTTCCTCATTATCACAAAGGGACCTTCATAAATGTGTTACCACTTACGATTCTTCTTTAACAACAGGAATGGTTTAAAGTGAGTCCTGACTAATACCTTTTCTCCTTCTTTGAAATCTATAACTCTGTTTACCTTCTTGTCAAATGCCTTTTTTCGGAGGTTAGCATACGTTGTCAATGATATGAAATAATCTTGCATCTAAGACTAGCCTTACGCTACCATCTGATTTTAGTACAGGCAATAAAGGACTCGAATAAGGTGAATGAGATACTTCTATCACATTCCAGCGTAACATTTTCCTGATCTCGCACTCGACAGCTTCTCGTCTCGCATATGGAATGGAATAGCTTGTTCTACAGTAGGTTGAATGGGGCAGGACATCCATTCGATATTCAAAGCCTTTTATTAGTCCAGGTTTCTTAGAAAATACTTGAACGTTATCTGTTAGCAAATTGTAAAGCTCATTCTTCTGTTGTTTGGATAATTCAATGGACTCACTAGCTTTACCGTATAATTCATTCTGACCGGGAATTAGGTCTTTATACTCATCGTCATTAACACTTTCAAGATCTGTCATGTCTTCTGTCTGACTGTACTGTTGTCTTTTAGTCCATGGTCGTACTGCTATTTGAAGCACCCCAAAGTTTGTCTTCACCTTACTTCTTAACAAATTTACAGTTACTTGTTGCTGGCTCGCTACTAGGGTACAGATTCCACACTCGATGTCAATTTTAGCTTTCGTCTGCCTCAAGAATTCCATACTCAGGATACATGGCACTGATAGGTTTTTAACAATAAGAAAAATGCACGTTACTGAAATAGACTCTATCTGGATTTGAAGCTGAGTCTGAAGATTTACACGTTGTGTTAGTGGACCAATTGCTCCCCAAAACAGTGCAACCTTGAATTGGAAGTGATAAAACTTTGCATACAGAGGATATTCCCTTAAATAAACATAAAGATAAGACATTTATATTAGCTCCTGTATCTACAATGGCTGTTACTGGTATGTTGACAATTGATACTCTTATGGAAGCTTGAACTTGTTCGTCCCATACGTCATCATTGTCTTTCGTCTCAGTGTCTGCTACTAGATCATCCCGTAAGTTTGTCTCTTTGTCATACCTAATTGCTTTAATTTCGTGTGGACTAAGGGACAGGGTGCCCCCATTCAAACCTGCAGCATCCTCTAGGAGGCTCAAAGGTGCTGCTTTTAATTTTCCGGTCGACGCTTACTTTCCTGCTGATTTATATTTCTTAATGTTTCTTCCGTCTGGAACTGATGTTGGTTTTGTGGTACGAACTCGGTTGGAAATGGATCTTGTTGTCCTGGCGTATTCGCTTGCACATAATAAATTTGCGTATTATGCGGGCGTTTAGGCTTCAGACTTCCCGAAGGTCCGTTCGCTTGTTGCGTGAAGTGTATATTTTGTGGCTGAAAGGTATTTTGCTGTGGCTTGTGTTGATTGTAACCGTTACTGAAAGGTGTACATTGGTCTCCACCTTGATTATGCCATTTATTTCTTTTCCACTGACGATTTGAATCGTAAGACTGATCGTTTTGATAATTACCGTTGATCGGTTGCGTGTTTACATATTGCTGGGGCTGTGTGTTATAATGTGCATTTTCGTACTGAGGTGGTGACGAATTATATATTGGATTGTATCTCTGGCCGTTATTGTACTTATTTTTGTATTTGCTGTTGGAGTACGTAGTGTGTTTATTTTTGAAAACGTTTTGGGGTTGGTACTGGCTGTCGCTGTGACGCGCTTTCGCTCGGCCACCATTGTTGCCTGCGTATTCTGTATTGTGCTGGCAGCCTGCACTGAAGTGGGCGTTGCCAACGTCAACTCTAGCGTCCTCGTAAATCAGATCTATCGAGTCTAACACAGATAGGAAAGTGTCCGTATCGTCCTCAGACACGTTTACTAACTTTTCTCTGATCGCAATTGGTAGCTTAGTTTTTAGAATCATAATAACGTCTTTGGCGGTGATCGGCGAATCCCAGAACTTGATTATCGCTAAATACTTTTCAAAATATCTTCTCAAACTACCGCGCATACTGTTAAACACTTCGGCGTTGTAAACCTCTTTTCTCAGGCGCTGCTGCACACCAGAACTCCAGAATTTAGCTAAAACATCTGTTCAAACTCTTTGTAACTTTTACAAGAGTCGACCATTTCGGTTCCCCATAAGGCAGCATCGCCTACGATAAATCCACTAACGAATTGAATTCGCTGGCGGTCACTCCAGCTATTCGGGAAAATTCCTGAAAAATTTCGGAGGAACACTATAAGATGAATTTCTCTTTTCTGTGGGTGAAAGGTCGGAAAAATACGATGTTTGATCACGCTTTCCTCCTGCATCAAACTGACAAAAGTGGGTGGGCTGGTACTCTGGTTAAATTGTGCTTCTATAGAACTATGAGTTTGAGCGTTATCAAATGGTGAACGGTAATGTACCTGCTGTTGTTCATTACTTCGTGGTGAATTATTCCAGTCTCCTGACACGGGAGGTGGGACATTTTCAACTTGACATTTTAGTGTACGAACTTCATCAACTATCTGTTGACGCCATTCAGGTAAATCTTGAGCTAACGTTCGTCTTATCTGGCCTAATTCTGACATTACCGTGTCTCCTGTTTCTCCAGGGGCTGCCAGTATTTCAAAGGTCACGTTTTTGACCGTTTCCCTGAGTTCGTTCTTGACCTTGTTTTCCATGAATCCGTTTTTGTTTTTAATCCACTCTTGGTAGTGGTCGGACAATGCTTCAGCATGTGCCTTAACAGTATTCTTTATTTGATCCTCTACATTAAGAGTCTCAATCTGTTTGGAAAGATCATCAACAACATTCTCGATCGTGTCTACTGCGGTTTTAACTCCTTTGACCTCATCAGAGATTGCAGTATAATCTTCTTTTAAGGTCGCAGCTTGTTTTTGATATTCCATCACTTTTGAATTTATTTCTCCCTTGGCTGCTTCGATTTTTTCATCTAACCGTTTTGAAATATCCTCTATTTTTGACTCTACTTGTGTGTCAATTTCTAGCCTCATGGTCGTGATCTGACTACTGATTTGGCTTTGGACATTACCCAACAGGGTATTTAAATCAGCTGTTATGTCTGCCTTTAGTTCGGCCTTTACCGAATTTAACCGTGTATTTCGGTCATTTATCTCCGTTTGCAGATCTGTTTTTACCGAATTTATGTCTGTTTTTACCGAATTTATTTCTGTTTTTACCGAATTTATTTCTGTTTTTACTGAATTTATTTCTGTTTTTACTGAATTTATGTCTGCTTTTACTGAGTTGCACAGATTTGTAAGGACCTGATTTTTATTATGCCGTCTTTCGGCCTTCTCTTTTTCTTCGCGGGCCTTTTCATCTAATTTTTCCTGCTTTTCACGTTCCTGTCTTTGCGCTTCTCTCTGTCTTTGACTTTCGAACTTGCGTTCCATTATTGCTTCGATCATTACGGCCAAGTCATTTTTTTCAAAAGCGAGAATAGTTTGCACACTAGGACCGGCTTCTCAAACTTCGGTCGAGGCTGCTTCTGCCTCCGCTCGTGTACCTATCGCGCGTGATCGTAATGGATAGTGAGGTCCATTCGCATCACCGCTGTCGTCTGGTTTTGTTTGTGTGCGCTGTTTACCGTCAGCCGTGTACCTATCGCGCGTGATCGTAATGGACAGTGAGGTCCATTCGCATCACCGCTGTCGTCTGGTTTTGTTTGTGTGCGCTGTTTACCGTCAGCCATGTTCATGAATTATTTGCCAAACGTCAAAATGCTACAGATACCGTTTGTCACTGCCGTCAGTCGTTTGTCTGTGACGTAGTGCTATGGCTTACTGGGACCTAAGATGAAATTTTAACTCTGGGTAACAACTGACGTTCATGTACGCCAAGAAGACAAGATGGTTCCTACTAATTACAAACAAATGAAATATCACACGTTTTACCAGTTTTGAGCGTAGTTATCCGCCATATCGTAATTTTTTTATGCACTGACAACAATGGTACACTTTCACTGAATTTAACTACATAAGAATGGACTATGGACAAATTGAAATAAAGCTGTTTCAAGGCAAGGAAAGACAGGTTTACGCTCTGATCAACTCGAAAGATGCAACGTCACTACGAAAGCTTGGCTACTGCGTATAAAAATTTGACTTACTATGGCTGTCTTGATGGTGATACGGATGAATACTCGCGTTTTTTGGTAATTTCATCAATCGTTCTTCTGAATTAATTAAAAGGTTTTCCCACTTTTCTTTCTCGGTTGAATTGCATCAACATGAAAAAATGAAACAATTACTAGAACAAGCACTGAAAAACTTTTAAACACATACATGAAATGATTTTTGATCAAGTCCCTGTTCGAGCGTCAAGTGTAGCGTTGCTCTTGGGGGACGAAAATAAAAAGAATTGTTACTTTTTTTTTTAAGTGTCGAAAAAGTAAATATTTTTGGTGGGCCACTTGGCAACAGAATCAGGGATTTATTACGCTATTATAACAATATACGTTGACCATTAAATAACTGAATAAGAGCAGCATATTGATATATACATTCGAGATCGCTCGGAAGAAACATTATCATTTCTGTGCATTTTTATAGTCGCGATACAGTCATACCCGGAACAACACTAAGGGACCAGAAGATTTATAGACTTTAAATGAAATGCAACACTACACAATTAAAAAAATTGGTTCAGAAATAATGGGAAAACGATAATGTTCCTTCTGCCTCATGCTGCGTTCGACCCATCAGCGTGATCGTAATTTCTGATGATGAAGTAACACAAACAATAATTATCATTCAGTTAAATAAGGAGATGGAATCATCAAGATTAATTTACGAAAATAAGCACACTTATCTTTAACACACGTTTTTTTTTTTTTTTTAATGCTACGTACCTTTTCATATTAAATTACAATAGATGACCATTGTGGTTAAATACTTTATACATAACAGTCAAAATGTCCTCTTGACGCTGTCTGTTTGATATCAGTTACAAGAAACTACATGTTTTCTGATTGGAAAAAATAACAATTAGCATATTCACTCAATATTTTCACATAAAATATAAAATACAGTTGCGGAACGCAGCAAGTCCGCGTCCGCCTCTCATGGAATACAAACAGTAAAAGGTGAGGCGCCAAAAGCTTCATTTGTCTTGAAAACAACAGAATTCTTTTTTATACCATTAATCGATACATGTACATAGAGATTTACTGGCACCGCGCAAGAACGGCAAAGATAAAGAATAATAGATTCTGTCGCTGCTATGCGATGGTTCATTTCTTTTACTTTACAATTGTTCGATAACTTTAGGCCATCAGGCGTTTACTATTGAGCGTATATTAATGATTGTGAGGCGAAAATTACTAACATTACACATCCATGTCATGAATGGTTTTCTGCTGAAATCCCAGACTGTGGTTGTATTTTTCGATTTGGAGAAGGCTTACGACACTTGCTGGAGAACTGGTATTCTCCATACTCTTTACACATGGGGCTTCCGTGAGCGCCTACCCTGTTTCCGTCAGGCATTTTTAAAAGACAGAGTTTTAAAGGTGTGGGTTCAGCCTTGTCGGGCGCCTTTCTACAGGATATCGCTGTGCCTCAGGGTTCAGTTCTGAGCGTCGTCCTCTATCCTATCGCCATTAACGCTGTAATGGCCTGTCTCTCGCTGGGCATCTCTGGCTCCCTTTTTATTGACGATTTTTCCATCTATTGCAGTTCTCCACGGACCTGTCTCACTGAGCGGCGCCTTCAGCGCCCTCTTGATCGTCTTTACTTCTGGAGCATCGACAATGGCTTTCGTTTCTCCACTGACAAAACGGTCTGTATGAATTTCTTGTGGCGTAAGGGATTTCTCCCATCATCATTACATCCTGGGCCTGTTGCTCTTCCATTCGTTCCTGGGGCTCATGCTCGATAGGAAACTCTTGTTTCTCCCATGTGTCTTATCTGGCAGCCCACTGTACGTAGTTCCTCAATCTCTTACGTCTCCTCAATGGTACTTCCTGGGGTGCAGATCGAACCACTCTCCTCCGTTTGTACCGGTCTCTTGTCCGTTCGAAACTAGACTATGGTTGCTTTGTTTATGCGTCTGCCCGTCCGTCACCCATACGTCGTCTCAACACTATCCACCGTCGTGGAATCCGTTTGACCACTGCGCCTTTTACTCTAGCCCGATTGAGAGTCTGTATGCTGAAGCTGCTGAACTACCACTGTCCTACCGCCTCCTCAGCAGGTAAGCATGCTGTTTGTCCGCCACGCATGGCCCCCATCCTATGCCTCCATCTTTGATGATTCCTTTGATCACCAGTATGGGGCGCGGCCTTCTTCTCTGTTACCTCATGGAGTCCGCTTTCGGCACGTGCTCCGGCGGCTTAACTTAACACTACCTGCAACTTTCCCGGTGGGTGTGAATCCTTCACCACCTTGGTTTCGTGAAGCGGCCCGTGTTGACCTTGGCCTTCATTCGCTCCCTGAGCACGATACTCCAGTGCCGCTCTACCGCCTTCAGTTTCACGTCCTTCGCAGGGAACTTAGCGATAGTACCTTTGTGATTACTGATGGCTGCGACAGAATGCTCCCACATGGACTTACAGATTAATGAACTTAGTTATAGGTCAGCTGCCGGCACACTACTCGCCTCGCGGCCAGTTTCAAACTCGGTCGCCTCACTCCTCGCGAACTGTTTCACCTTCCTGGTCTCACTGTCACTCCACTAGCCTCTCATCTCCCTGCAGACCACGCGCTCCTAAGGCAACGATATTCTACTAGACATCATGGGGTGACCTATCGATGGTGCAACAGTTCATTCTCTCTCTCACGTCCCCCCCCCCGCCCCCCACCCCCTGAAACCAAAACCGCAGGGGGGATGGGAGACAGCAAAGACCTAACCTACAGAACCCTGCTTAAACTGGCTCAGACAGACACGAAGCCCCTCCCATTTTCCTCATCCCTAAGCCTGATCGTGACCTGAATGGGAACTTCTATAATCCTATAGTGACCCACCAACTGGGGTGCCAGTTTACCAGAGCCTTACCTGAAGGACCACTGTCCTCGAAGCTCTTAACGAAGACACCTGCATATTCCCCAGACGCCGTCCCCAGTATTGCGCCGCTTCCTTCAAATGGGCGCTTTGTATGTTGGCCTCGGTCCTGCGCCCATTATCTTTCATTACCTGCGGAATAGTATCACAGTATAGAAGGTCATGAATGGATCAAATGTTTGCCAACGGGGAACTGAGGGGTAAGTTAGCGTAAGAGAGGCAGGAGTGACCTGGTATCTGTCATGCCTGGCAGTGTTAGAAGCCAGGTTCATCCAAGGTAAGGCAAGGTGCCACTTGGTTTGAACCTTAGAGTGGAAGGTGATTAAGGAAGACTTTAGGCTGTGATCAGCACGCTCTGAAGGCCGTGGTTAATACAGAGTGGCAGTGTCATGTCTGACCCCAGAACAGAAGCCAAAGTTCCGAAATTCTCTAGAAATGTCGCCAACAACGACCTAGAAGTCCCAAACCAAGAGAAAATCCTACCTATGTGCTTAATACTTTGCCTCGCCGTAATGCCACTACTACGCAACATACAGCTGAACTGGATAAAACAATCGACGATGAAAAGTATATAACATTGAGAGGAAGGAGAGCGACATAATCGACAATAAGACGCTCCATGGGCGCCTCTGCCTAGGTGGATTGGAGCAGCCCACTTCACCAGGGCCAGGTGAGAGAGACACATATTATGGATGGTCTTTTGAACTCCCAAATGACCCTGCCAGCATGCTGTGAAAATATTTAAAGACGACCGCAACAAGAACGACACATAGGCAAATCCTAACCTCTTCACTCCATGGGCCCCTACAACGCAGTACATCCTACTACAACTCATAACTGCGAATGGCTTGCCTGGACTTCAACTGAGCCCTAATGGGGCCTAGATCGTAATCAGCACTCTGTTGCTGGACGACGTCGCCAAACAGCATGGAGATGTCAGTCAGTAGAGCGTCCACAGAAATCTGTCCAGGATCGTCCTCAAGGGAGGATCCTCCTGACCCTCGAACCTACCTCTCAGGGTATCGGAAAAAAACATTGTCACACCCCCTGATGAGACCCACGTTGAACCGACAGCCCATCGCGCTATACGACCCGTTTTATGGGAATGGGTTAAAATCCAACAAAGTGCCTGATTGTCCAAGGTGAACTCTCGGTAGAATTGCTAGTGCTTCCAACTCGTGAGTATTTCTTTTCACTGAGGCATAGCCTAAGGGCATCCGTTCCACATCGTGTTGTGGGAGGAGCACGGCACCAACTCAGAGTTGGAGGCATTTGTGTGAACTATAAATGGATGGTTGAATTTGGTGACCGCCAGAAACAGATTATTACTCACTGGGATTTTTAGAGAATCAAAGACAGCTTGTTGGCTGTCAGTCCAGGCGAAGGGTTCCGAAAATTTGGTCATCCCGATAAAACTCGTCACGCCCTTTTTAGTTTTGGGAGGGCGGAAACTATAAATGGCCTTCGTCCTTGACTGGACAATCCTAACCCCTTCTGCCGAAACTATATTCAAAAAGGATATCTCACACTAGGCTAAGATAATCTTAGATGGTTTGACGTTAAGACCTGTCGCAAACAGTCTAACAAAGATGCTTCAAATGATCGTCAAAGGAGACACTAAAAATGACGATGTCAAAAGAACCGCAATGCCGGTAGACAGATAAAAAGGCACCCTGTTAAACTCGTGGAAGTTCCAATTGGTACAGAAAGCTGTGGCCGCCTTGTAGTCATCAGCCAAAGGAATTTGGTACTAGGCCTGATACAAATCACAATCAGAAACATAACGAGCACATGAAAACCAAGAGAAAAACGTGCATTTCGGGACGGGAAACGAACTCCAAGATAACCTCTTGATTAAAAACACTGAAGACCACAACCAGTCAGAATCCCCTTCCATTATTCTTCGCGACCAAAATTATTGCGAAGTGGGCGGCCATATAATCCCCTCCGTGAGTATTTTGTCAACCAACTCGTGCAACACCATCGGTCTAGGAGGGGGACAACCGATAAAGTGACTGGCAGAATCTGAATAGACAACAAAATACTATATTCAATGCGGTTGCTATCACAGAATCTGTCAGTCAACACCTCGGGAAAACTACGTAATATGTCTAGCAAGACCTGAGCTTTACTGGAAGGCAGGTGCGCCACATCAAAGTCCGTACTACAAGTACAATAATTACACAGGCTCACCTCCTTAGGGTTCCAAATGATTGGAAAAGAGCACAGGTAGTCCCAGTCTTCAAGAAGGGTCGTCGAGCAGATGCGCAAAACTATAGACCTATATCTCTTACGTCGATCTCTTGTAGAATTTTAGAACATGTTTTTTGCTCGCGTATCATGTCATTTCTGGAAACCCAGAATCTACTATGTAGGAATCAACATGGATTCCGGAAACAGCGATCGTGTGAGACCCAACTCGCCTTATTTGTTCATGAGACCCAGAAAATATTAGATACAGGCTCCCAGGTAGATGCTATTTTTCTTGACTTCCGGAAGGCGTTCGATACAGTTCCGCACTGTCGCCTGATAAACAAAGTAAAAGCCTACGGAATATCAGACCAGCTGTGTGGCTGGATTGAAGAGTTTTTAGCAACCAGAACACATCATGTTGTTATCAATGGAGAGACGTCTACAGACGTTAAAGTAACCTCTGGCGTGCCACAGGGGAGTGTTATGGGACCATTGCTTTTCACAATATATATAAATGACTTAGTAGATAGTGTCGGAAGTTCCATGCGGCTTTTCGCGGATGATGCTGTAGTATACAGAGAAGTTGCAGCATTAGAAAATTGTAGCGAAATGCACGAAGATCTGCAGCGGATAGGCACTTGGTGCAGGGAGTGGCAACTGACCCTTAACACAGACAAATTTAATGTATTGCGAATACATAGAAAGAAGGATCCTTTATTGTATGATTATATGATAGCGGAACAAACACTGGTAGCAGTTACGTCTGTAAAATATCTGGGAGTATGCGTGCGGAACGATTTGAAGTGGAATGATCATATAAAATTAATTGTTGGTAAGGCGGGTACCAGGTTGAGATTCATTGGGAGAGTGCTTAGAAAATGTAGTCCATCAACAAAGGAGGTGGCTTACAAAACACTCGTTCGACCTATACTTGAGTATTGCTCATCAGTGTCGGATCCGTACCAGGTCGGGTTGACGGAGGAGATAGAGAAGATCCAAAGAAGAGCGGTGCGTTTCGTCACCGGGTTATTTGGTAACCGTGATAGCGTTACGGAGATGTTTAATAAACTCAAGTGGCAGACTCTGCAAGAGAGGCGCTCTGCATCGCGGTGTAGCTTGCTCGCCAGGTTTCGAGAGGGTGCGTTTCTGGATGAGGTATCGAATATATTGCTTCCCCCTACTTATACCTCCCGAGGAGATCACGAATGTAAAATTAGAGAGATTAGAGCGCGCACGGAGGCTTTCAGACAGTCGTTCTTCCCGCGAACCATACGCGACTGGAACAGGAAAGGGAGGTAATGACAGTGGCACGTAAAGTGCCCTCCGCCACACACCGTTGGGTGGCTTGCGGAGTATCAATGTAGATGTAGATGTAGATGTAGAATATTGGCACAAATGCGGAATCCAGAATAAAATCGGCGGCACGCTTAACCTAACACAAGCGCAGTTCGACTAATAAAATCGCATCACAGTAAAAGGTCGGTAGTGAGACCCTTCACCACCGAAACTACACAGGCCAAGAAAAATCGCCAATCCGACAAGAAATTCGTACATGGACAATGAGGGGAAGAGCTTCACCATTAACTGTCCTACGGGGTATGTCTATAGGTTTCTAATTGGTGAACTTACAAATATTCCGATATCTGGAATACCACTGACGACTCATTAGCGAAACCTGCTAACAAGGCACACAAGGGTTCATGACTAACATAAGAGCAAACGAAGGGGAGAGAACTGTTGTCACCACTTTAAGTTTACTACACTGACGGGACAGCAACGAAATGGTAACATGCGGGGCCATCTTCTAGCGTCAGTTGTTAGGACGTTCCATGCCGCCAGACCCGCATTGGCGAGCAAACTGTGCCTGCCGACCACAACGATGACGTGAAACTTTCAAGGCCGGAAGACAGGCTAAAAGGAACACATTTAAACTCGTTTAAGCTGCAATTGGTACAGAAAGCTGTGGCCGCCTCGGACTCTTCGCACACAGGAAGTTGGTACTAGGCGTGATTCAAAGGCTCTTGGAGTGGAGCTAACAAACGCTTGAGGGACGTCCTCTCTCAGACTCTCCTTTCGTCGACTTGCTTAACCCCCTTACAAGACTATCCAAGTTGCGATAAGGCACAGATCTCAGCAAATAGAGCCCTGGAGCAATCCTCGACATTATACCTTTCTAGATAGTATTACCAGGATCATACTCAGACAGCTGAAGGTCAAAAGCTACGGCTAACGTACGTATTTCACGAGTTAGTGAATTAAATCATTATCCCCTTCTGAACCCGAAAGAAATAATGATTGACTAGATTGATTTCTAACTGACAAACGCTCCGCTCCCTCAGAACCTTCACGTGGAATTCTTTTAAGGTCCTATCTAAAATCGCGCTGATCATTTCGGCCAAGGATCCTTGATAGATCAGCTGGAAAACCGTTTCCCACGGCGTCCTGAAAAAGTCTACTTGCTCCTCTAGTTTAGCGGAAATCCACAAAAAACTCCTTCTGCCTGTCAACTGCGAAACTTTCCATGCCACACAATACACTCAAAAAAGGCTATGCAATGTAGTAAATCCAGTGGGATGTTTCTTTGTATTATTTCTGGGTGACGAAGGGAATTCCTGATGTTCAGGAACTCTGTTTCCCTTGATTCACTAACCCCTGATCGCTCTCGCTCTCCAAGGCACTCAAACCAATCTGAAAACTGACCACCCTATTATAAGGCTGGTCAGTGTCAGGTTTGATTTTATGATCAGTGACCACTGTCGCTAAATCTTCAATGTTCCTGAACCAATGCGCAGTTTGCACCTGCATTCGATACACTTCCGTACGGGCTGGAACGCTGGCTTTTAGGAACTGGAAGGGTTCCTGGAGCTCAGAGAGTTCCAAGCGGCACAACATTCAAGGGCAACGCTCACCTCGGCTATGCGCCCCCCACAGCCGAACTAAGTCGGCTCCATCTTCGGTTAATCCACGGATGCGACACTCAAACTTTGGCTGTTCCTTCCTCAAGCAGCCCACTCCGACCATGACTCTTGACTCCATGTGGAACGGAACGCACCTGGAACCCAAATTTCAGCAGTTCTGTGTAAACATGAAACATACAAAGTAGAGTATTAAACTGTAATTGATGTAATTGAATGTAGTAACACGAATGGTTTCAGTAGATATCAATCCTTCACCCGAAAGACAACCAGGCTCTTTCTGTCAGGATGGTACATAATACCCGTGTCAGGTTGTCTGTGGTAGGAAGGACAGGGCCAAAGGGAGACTGAACATCATTCGTTTTGTGAACTTTATTTTAACAAAACACTCTAAGATTTATTGAATATCTATTGCAAAAACACCTGCAGTGATACTACTAAGAAACAGAATAATTTACAATCATAAAACTGTTAAAATGGTTCAAATGGCTCTGAGCACTATGGGACTTAACATCTGTGGTCATCAGTCCCCTAGAACTTAGAACTACTTAAACCTAACTATCCTAAGAAAATCACACACATCCATGCCCGAGGCAGGATTCGAGCCTGCGACCGTAGCAGACGCGCAGTTCCGGACTGAGCGCCTAGAACTGCTCGGCCACCGTGGCCGGCATAAAATTGTACCATACTAATTAATAGCAAACATATTAAATACAATAATAAAAACAGTAGCAATATAATAAAAGAGCTAAAAATTCTTTCTCGAAAGAAACTATACAATCCAATACAGAAGTACACTCCGAAAATAAGCACCATTTAAGAAAATTACTGTAGCGCCGGATAGCGGAGGTGCGCAGGACACGCAAGAGAAATAACCAGACAAACTTGATGTTAAATATTGGGTCCAGAATGGTAGAAATAGTGAGAAACTGCATGAAATTAACAGATCTTAACCATCTTAACCGGCCGTAGTGGCCGTGCGGTTAAAGGCGCTGCAGTCAGGAACCGCAAGACCGCTACGGTCGCAGGTTCGAATCCTTCCTCGGGCATGGATGTTTGTGATGTCCTTAGGTTAGTTAGGTTTAACTAGTTCTAAGTTCTAGGGGACTAATGACCTCAGCAGTTGAGCCCCATAGTGCTCAGAGCCATTTGAACCATTTTGAACCATCTTAGTATTTGACCAATTCAAAAATTAACGGCGCATACAAGGAGTAAGATTAACAACCTTTCAGTTGGCCGAGTCACACTTGCATAAAGACATTTATGTAAATAAATCTGCTAATCATTCAATTGGCAAATTACCCTGTTAACACTTCAACAGCTTACACGAGCTAGAAATAAAAGAAAATTAAATGGAGAGCTGCAATAGGAACGCTAATACATCGGCGTTGTATACAGCCCTGTCTTGGCAAGGCGTAGTGGGCGCGGGAAGATTAAGTGGTGCAGGGCCATCTGCACCCGGCTGGCCGTTCTGTCAAGCGCAGACTTGGCTCCGCTTTCGGACGTTGTGTCTGCTCTACCAACCAGCCAAATTTCACCCAATTCCCACCGAAATAGACACAAATGCTAGCCTAATACGTAATTTACTACAGGAATTGGGCCAAACCGAACGGCGCCTAACGACAGCCAAAGTTACAGCAACAAGAAAAACAAGTAAGTAACTTTTCAGTGAGATAACGGAGTTAAACCAGTGAGACTGGTAAAATATAAACACAGTCCCTCAGAGTTAAGGAGCAGGAACTTCGATAGACAACCATAAATATTACTAAAGCCGCGCCACGTGGGCGAGAGGTAAACACGTAACAGCCACCAGAGCGGCGCACTAAACACCAGTCTAACGCGTTCGGTTGGCTAACGAACCCCTGACTAACAGCAGATAGAACAACTTTTGGATAACGTCACAGCCACGTATAAGATAGTAGTAACAAATACAAAAGAAAGTCGTCGGAGAGAGACTTAATAATTAAAATTAAGAGGCCCCACCCTTACAAACAATAAAAAAAACATCCAATAAGACAACAGATGAAATCGTGCTCTTCAGTAATAGGACATGCTGGACGTAGCACATGAAATAAACCGACTTAACATGTAAGTGCGAGCCGCCACAAATCCGACGCCTTACAGCAGTCAACTAGGAAGTTACATTTTTAACTAAAGGTAGGAAAACCTTAGATTTGTTAAAAATGTAACGCAAAGAATAGGGAGGATCTTGACGAAGCGGAATATTACCGTAATTCACAAGCCCACAGGAAGATACAGGAATACCTTAAGCCTGCCAGGGACGCTCGCAAACCATTGGAAAAAACTGGAGTATATAGGATCCCTTGCAGCTGTGGAGATGTTTATGTGGGTACCACTAAAAGAACTGTTTCAAAACGTTTGGAAGAGCACAAGGGCAATTGTAGAAGAGGAGAAATGGACCGATCAGCTGTTGCGAAGCTTGCTTTCCAGCCAGGTAACCACAACATTCGTTTCGAGGAGACGCAAGTACTAGCGGCCACAAGCGGATATTACGAAAGGCTCTGCAGGGAGGCAATCGGAATCGCCAAACACCCTAATAATTTCATTCGGAAGGAGGAGGGCGTGAAATTAAACGGTATGTGGATGTAGGTGTTGAAGAAGATGTGTACCACCCGTCCACCACTGGGTGATGGCAACGGCGATCGAAGGCAGCGGGCAGCGGCCAATTGCACTGACGTTTTCAAAACACGTGACGTGTCGCCTCGGTGCGAGAGCGCGCGGACACGGAATTTAGCGGCAGTCAGTAGCGAGCCAGTGGGTGTGTTGGACCTTCCATCGAGCTACGGACCCTCTTGAAGATGTCCTCCGCAGACGGGGACGAAGCGTTGGGAATTGACACAGAATTCATCAACCGAGCACGGCATAAGTCTGGATAATTATAATGGACATGACATTTCCGGCCGTGAAAGTCAATTATTGAGATAGCTAAAGGAAAGGAAAATTTAATTGCGATGGGAGACTGGAATTCGACAGTTGGAAAAGGAAAAGAAGGAATCCTAGGTGAATGTGGACAGAATTGATTGAATAAAAGAGGAAGCCGTCTGCTAGTATTTTGCACTGAGCACAGTTTAAACATCGTTCATACTTGGTTAAAGGATCATGAAAGAGAAGGCTGTCTACATGGAAGAGATATAGTAGTAAGACAGAGATTTTGGAACCAGATTTCAAAATTGTAAGACATTTTCAGGGGAAGAAATTGGGAAAAGGTAGGAAATTAAAGAGATGGGAACTGGATAAACTGAAACAACAAGAGGTTGTTGAGAGTTTCTGCATCTACATCTACATGATTACTCCGCAATTCACACTTCAGTGCCTGGCAGAGTGTTTATCGAACCATTTTCAGAGGGAGCATTATGGAACGATTGAAAAGAATAGGGGAAAGGAATACAGAAGATGAAGAATGGGCAGTTGAAATAGTGACTGCAGCAGAGAATCAAACAGGCAAAAAGACGAGGTCTAGCAGAAATGCTTGAGTAACACAAGAGATATAGAATTGAACAGATACAAGGAGAAAATATAAAAATGTAGCAAATGAAGCAGGCGAAAGGGGATATTAACATCTAAAACATGAGATTAACAGGAAGTGTATAAAGGCTAAGCAGGTATGGCTAAAGGGTAAATGTAAGGATTTAGAAGCATATATTACTGGGGGAAGTATAAAAATTGCCTACAGGAAAATTAAAGAGGCCTTCGGAGAAAAAAAAGCAGCTGTATGAATGTCAAGAGCTCAGATGGAAAACCAGTCTTAAGCAAAGAAGGGAAAACTGAAAAGTAGAAGGAGTACGTAGAGGTTCTATACAAGGAAATGTATTTGAGGCAAATACTGTAGAAATGGAATAGCACACAGCTGAAGATGAGATGGGAGGTACGATAATGCGAGGAGAATTTGACAGAGCTTTGACTGACCTGAGTGGAAACAAGGCCCAGTGAGTAGACAACATTCTGATTCTGCTAGAACTACTGATAGTCTTGGGAGAGACAATCATGACAAAACTCTTCCATCTGGAGAGCAAGATTTATGACACAGTCGATTGGGTTGTTTGGGGAAGGAGACCAGACAGCGAGGTCATCGGTCTCAGCGGATTAGGGAAGGATGGGGAAGGAAGTCGGCCGTGCCCTTTCAGAGGAACCATCCCGGCATTTGCCTGGAGCGATTTAGGGAAATCACGGAAAACCTAAATCAGGATGGCCGGACGCGGGATTGAACCGTCGTCCTCCCGAATGCGAGTCCAGTGTCTAACCATTATGCCACCCCGCTCGGTAACACAGTCGAAATATCCTCAAAGTTTAAGAAGAATATAATAATTCGAATTCCAAAGAAAGCAGGTGCAGAAAGGTGTGAATATTATCGAACTATCAGTTTAATAAGTCATTGTATCGTATTGTATTGTATGTAACTGGGGACCTAGAAATGAGAGAGAGGCTTCGTCTCCGCAGTAGCTCTCAGTGGTTCACAACCCCACAGCAGGCTACAGCAGTCCACTCATCCTACTGCCGCCCCAGACCGAACCCAGGGTTATTGGGAATAAGGGCAACGAGCCCGCATTCGCCGAGGCAGATGAAAAATCGCCTTAAAACCATCCACAGACTGGCCGGTACACCGGACACCGACACTAATGCACCGGGCGGATTCGTGCCGGGGAACGGCACGCCTTTCCGCCCGGATAATAAGTCATAGTTGCAAATACTAACACGAATTCTTTACAGAAGAGTGGAGAAACTGGTAAAAGCCGACCTCGGGGAAGACCATTTTGGGTTCCGGAGATACGAGGGTTGGAACTTAAATAGTGACAACTATTTATTTACGGCTCGTGCAAAATGCATACTGACCTTCAAAGTAGTCACCAGCATTGCGTACAACCCATTGCCAACGATGTGGAAGTCGTAGGATACTCTTAGCAGTACCAGTTGTGTTGACAGTTCGAGCGGCGCGGTCTATTCAAATGGTTCAAATGGCTCTGAGCACTATGGGACTCAACTGCTGAGGTCATTAGTCCCCTAGAACTTAGAACTAGTTAAACCTAACTAACCTAAGGACATCACAAACATCCATGCCCGAGGCAGGATTCGAACCTGCGACCGTAGCGGTCTTGCGGTTCCAGACTGCAGCGCCTTTAACCGCACGGCCACTTTGGCCGGCTGGCGCGGTCTTTAACCCGACGAATTTGTAGCACTTCTGAAGCGAATGTCGTGAAGTGTTTCCTTTAGTTTAGAAATCGAGTTGAACTTATAAGGGCTCAAGTCAGGGGAGTGCAGTGGGTGGTATAGCACTTAGCATCCCCATCAGTCAATCAAATCAGTAACAGCTTGCACTGTACGTGGTTGAGCATTGTCCTGCAAAATGATGGTCAGATCCTGCAGAAAGTGTCATCACTTCTTTCTCGACGCTGTTCATTCTTAGAACACAACCTACGACCAGCTTAGAGACAGAAGAGATGACACTTTCCGCAGGACCATCATTTTGCAGGACAATGCTCAAGCGCGTACAGTGCAAGCTGTTATTGATCTGTTTGACTGATGGTGATTCTGAGTTCTATACCACCTACTGAACTCCCCTGAATTAATTAAACTGAAGGAAACACTTCTCGCCGCCCGGGATTAGCCGAGCGGTCTTAGGCGCTGCAGTCATGGACTGTGCGGCTGGTTCCGGCGGAGATTTGAGTCCTCCCTTGGGCATGGGTGTGTGTGTTTGTCCTTAGGATAATTTAGGTTAAGTAGTGTGTAAGCTTAGGACTGATGACCTTAGCAGTTAAGTCCCATAAGATTTCACACACATTTGAACATTTTCAAACACTTCACGGCGTTCGCTTCAGAACTGCAACAAGTCGTCGGGCAATAGACCGCGCCGCTCGGACTGTCAACACACCTGGCACTGCTAAGAGTATGCTACGACTTCCACATCGCTGGCAACGGGTTATGCACAATGCTGGTGACTACTTAGAAACGTCAGTAAACCTTTGAAACAGGTATCTATTTCGTACGAGCTGTAAATAAATAGTTACTACTATTTAAGTTCCAACCCTTGTATTTAGGAACACGCGAGGCAATGCTGACCCTAAAACATCTCTTAGAAGATTGGTTAAGGAAAGTAAAAGCTAAGTTTATAACTTGTAGACTTAGAGAAAGCTTTTGACAATGTTTATTTGTTCTACCACTATTTTAGGGTGTGAGCTACTCGGTGTCATAGTCTTTTTGCACGAAAAGAATCTTTACACCAGTCTTGTTGAATATTCTTGCCATCTCCTTCAATGCGGCATCTGGAGATGGAACGAGAGGGATTTCGAATCTATGTGAATTACACTCCTGGAAATGGAAAAAAGAACACATTGACACCGGTGTGTCAGACCCACCATACTTGCTCCGGACACTGCGAGAGGGCTGTACAAGCAATGATCACACGCACGGCACAGCGGACACACCAGGAACCGCGGTGTTGGCCGTCGAATGGCGCTAGCTGCGCAGCATTTGTGCACCGCCGCCGTCAGTGTCAGCCAGTTTGCCGTGGCATACGGAGCTCCAGCGCAGTCTTTAACACTGGTAGCATGCCGCGACAGCGTGGACGTGAACCGTATGTGCAGTTGACGGACTTTGAGCGAGGGCGTATAGTGGGCATGCGGGAGGCCGGGTGGACGTACCGCCGAATTGCTCAACACGTAGGGCGTGAGGTCTCCACAGTACATCGATGTTGTCGCCAGTGGTCGGCGGAAGGTGCACGTGCCCGTCGACCTGGGACCGGACCGCAGCGACGCACGGATGCACGCCAAGACCGTAGGATCCTACGCAGTGCCGTAGGGGACCGCACCGCCACTTCCCAGCAAATTAGGGACACTGTTGCTCCTGGGGTATCGGCGAGGACCATTCGCAACCGTCTCCATGAAGCTGGGCTACGGTCCCGCACACCGTTAGGCCGTCTTCCGCTCACACCCCAACATCGTGCAGCCCGCCTCCAGTGGCGTCGCGACAGGCGTGAATGGAGGGACGAATGGAGACGTGTCGTCTTCAGCGATGAGAGTCGCTTCTGCCTCGGTGCCAATGATGGTCGTATGCGTGTTTAGCGCCGTGCAGGTGAGCGCCACAATCAGGACTGCATACGACCGAGGCACACAGGGCCAACACCCGGCATCATGGTGTGGGGAGCGATCTCCTACACTGGCCGTACACCACTGGTGATCGTCGAGGGGACACTGAATAGTGCACGGTACATCCAAACCGTCATCGAACCCATCGTTCTACCATTCCTAGACCGGCAAGGGAACTTGCTGTTCCAACAGGACAACGCACGTCCGATGTATCCCGTGCCACCCAACGTGCTCTAGAAGGTGTAAGTCAACTACCCTGGCCAGCAAGATCTCCGGATCTGTCCCCCATTGAGCATGTTTGGGACTGGATGAAGCGTCGTCTCACGCGGTCTGCACGTCCAGCACGAACGCTGGTCCAACTGAGGCACCAGGTGGAAATGGCATGGCAAGCCGTTCCACAGGACTACATCCAGCATCTCTACGATCGTCTCTGTGGGAGAATAGCAGCCTGCATTGCTGCGAAAGGTGGATATACACTGTACTAGTGCCGACATTGTGCATGCTCTGTTCCCTGTGTCTATGTGCCTGTGGTTCTGTCAGTGTGATCATGTGATGTATCTGACCCCAGGAACGTGTCAATAAAGTTTCCCCTTCCTGGGACAATGAATTCACGGTGTTCTTATTTCAATTTCCAGGAGTGTATTACAGTACTAGCTGAGAATCTCGGCATCGTCCATGTGCTTATTTATAGCTGTGTTGAAGACTCTGTTTGCGTGAAATTTATTTTTTACTAATAAAGGTTCTCTGTGTATATATTTTGAAGTAGTATGATTGGACACGTGAACGAAGATCTTGTTTGCTTCGCTAACACAGAAGAGAGTTACGTAGAGCTGGTCATATGAAAAGCGACTGACGCTGAAGATAAATGATAAATTATTAGGAATAAGTGTGATTCGGGGCATACAATTTCGGTTACTTGCACCACTTTCGGTCATAATTTCCAATTCTATGATGTTACAATGGAGATAAGTAACCTTAAGCATCTGCGAATGAAGTGCACTTAGAAGCAGATAACTCATGACGCTATGATCAAATTTACGTGGCGCCTCATTTTAAGAAGGAGTTCTCAAAGAGTGAGTTAAAGTCTGATGTTTTCAAGCTGCAGCAAATCTTTCCTCACGATCTTCATTGGATTCTTGAGACCACATAGCTCTCAGTGTTTTAGCCGTTGTGCTTTACTCAGAAAGACTCGACTGTTTTCTAGGCATTTTTATTCGTCAACAAAACTAAATCAAAATGTGGTCAGTAGACACCAAATAACAAAGCAAACTATAAATACGTTTTTTATAGCAAAGAATGGAAGTAAAATCTATAGAAAAAACAGACCAATGTCGTTAAACTTTTAATACACAAACCGAAAGCAGTGTTTTTCTATACCCTAACCAAATAAATTCAATGTCAGTTATTCGTAAAGGTAAGAGTGTGGCGCTTAATTTAAGTCGCTGATGTGAACCCAAGGGTCAGTGACGTAAACTTGTCACAATACTTATGTCAATGAAATAAAAAAGTATTTCCTAGGAAATATAAATAGAATCTATCAAAAGAAGCAGTGCAATGTAGATAAGTATTTAGAACAAAAATCAAAATAAAAAATGAGTTCGCTATTTTACTGATTTCGCATTGTGTTGCCGCTGTTAGTTTGTATTCGTAAAGATAAGATTGCGGCGCTCAGTTAGCGCCTCTTCAGATTATCTTGAACAGCGCTGTTCAGGATAATCTGAAGTTGCGTCAACCCCGCGAAACACGTAGTTCTGGAGATTAGCGAGTTCAGACAGGCAGACGCGACGGTTTTACAGTTCTTAGTATAGACGGTGCAAGATATTTGATTAGAGTGTGGGACTTCATGGGAGTATTCGTGCTAATTCCTAAACGGCATTTTTCTCGTAACACGGCACGTTCTCATCTTACAATATAACGCACAACGTGTCAGGGAAGCTGAGAGGATTACTCTGCAAGAGTGGTGACGCAGCTCGGCTCGTTAATGGAAGTGAGAGGCGGAGCAGCCGGCCTCTGGCGATACGTGACCGCGGGGATAAGCTGCCGCCCACGCGAGTCTGGGGGCGGAGGCGGAGGCGGCTTCCGACGCTACTTGTTGCCGCTCCCAGCGCGTCAAGGACGGTCGAGGGGCACCCCTTTTGTTAAATTTATACCGTATTCTCTGCAATTTTAACTCGGGGGACATATCGCTTGGTACGTTTGTGTGTATTGATGAAAGAGTGTTCCTTTTGTATTTTCACCCAAAAGTTCTGCCCAGTCACGTTTAACTGGCAGTCAAATACTACTTGATTTGATCAGATAATTTTTTCAATTTGCTTGCGCCTTCATGACTGCAATTTCCTTTGTTGTCTTCATGTTACACGAAGGGGGAGGGCGAGAATAAAAACCGCGAACGCGTCTAAGCGTATCACATGCTTCTGATGAGAGCTATCACAGTTATTAGTCTCTGAAAAGATGGTTTGGAGCTTAATGTTGACGTCCCTGCGAAAAGACAACTCGAGCACTTCAACACATCCTCGTATAAAGCACAGAGTGGAACAGCCAGTTACATTACTGACGTCGACTATCTGAATTGTTTAGTCTATGCACTACACCTGCTTCGTAACATTCCAGTCTGAACTTGTGCGCAGCTCTGTGATGGTATCGTGGGGTCTTGGCGTGACCCCAGCCTGGCGGACGATAGGCCGTGGTGTAATAACCGTGTTAGGAAACTGCTACGTAAGAAAAGAGAGCTTCATCACAGATTCAAAAGGAGTCGAAACCTAGCTAATAAACAAAAGCTGAAAGGAAGAGGAAATGAGCATAATGACAGCAACGAGAGAAGCGTACAAAGTCTTTAAAATTAAAGTCTTGTCAACCGATCTGACTAGAAACCTAAGACGTAATGATCTTACGTAAAAACTGATAGATGTAAAGATAATTTCCGGAGTGCCCAAAGGAAGTTTGACAGAATCTTTAGCCGGCCGTTGTGGCCGAGCTGTTCTAGGCGCTTCAGTCCGGAACCGCGCTGCTGCTACGGTCGCAGGTTCGAATCCTGCCTCGGGCATGGGTGTGTGTGCTGTCCTTAGGTTAGTTAGGTTTAAGTAGTTCTAAGTCTAGGGGACTGATGACCTCGGATGTTAAGTCCCATAGTGCTCAGAGCCATTTTTGAACAGAATCTTTACTGTTTACAGTGCATATAAATAACCTAGTAGAAAGCGACGGAAACTATTTAAGATTCTTCGTAGATGATACGGTTGTCTTTCACAAAGTAACAACGCCAGAAGACAGCATCGATTTGCAGAATGACCTGCAGAGGACTGGTGATTGGTACAGGCTCTGGCGGTACACTCTGAACGTAAATTAATGCAACGTGTTGCTCGTACGTAGGAAAAGAATACCACCACCGTACAGCTGCACTATTGATGACATATTTCTGTAAACAGTCTCTACCGTGAAACATCTAGGACTAACCATCCAGAGCGACATTAAGTTCAATGACCATATAAAACAAATAGTAGGAAAAACAGACGCCACACAGATTGATAGTACGAGTCTTAAGGAAATGTAACTCATCCACGAAGGAAATGGATTACAAGGCACTTGTTCGACCGATTCTTGAGTATTGTTCATCAACTGGGATCCTTACCAGGTAGGTTTGATAGAAGAGATACAGTAGATCAAATGAAGAGCAACGTGTTTCGGCACAAGATCGTCTAGTCCGCGCTAGAACGTTACAGAGATGTTCACCAGACTCCGCTGGCAGACGCTGCAAGAGAAGCGCTGTGCATCACGGAGCTATTTACTATTGAAATTTCGAGAGAGTACTTCCAGGAAGAGCCAGACAACATATTACGTCGTCCCACATACACCTCACGAAAGAAAATGATGAAAAATTTCGATAATTTAGAACTACTCGTAATATAGGGGTTTCTCGACAATCATTCTTCCTAAGCACCTTTTCCGAGTGGAACAGGGTATGGGGAATCAGTTAGTGGTGCCACACACAGTTAGGTGGCTTACTGAGTATAATGTAGATGTAGTGCAAGAGAAGGTGCCGCTTTCACGCCGTAACTGGGAATTGCCGGTGGCTGCAACCGCTTGGCGAGTTGTTAAGGAACGTCCTTGTCAACAGTATACCCTTATTCATTTTAGTACAGAATATCAGGCGGGAGGCTATTGTCCCTCGATAAGTCGGTGGCTGCGCCGCACGTAGCGCCATAGTCAGCAACTGCCGGCTTGGGAGCCAACGCATAACACGCCAGCAACGAGAAGCAGTGGTGTTAGCGAAACTGCTTCCGAAATTTATCAGACGCAGCCGATAGCAGCCTTACTAATTCACGGATATTTATGATAGCCTGCTAGCCAGTGCTTCTCCAACAGCAGCAGTCCTGCACCGGAAGAGACAAGAGCCTGTAGCCATAGGGCGGTGAGGATTTCATTCATTCTGCACTTCTTGTTTATTCAGCCCTTGTAGGGGCTTAGTCGGAGCTGTGGTGCTGTGCTTCGAAGATGCTGGCTAGCTTCTTCCACTTCCTCAGCTTCCTGAATATTCTTTGGTTCCGAATAAGCCTTTTCGTGAAACGGTGTCTGGTCTTCAGGCTGACGGTCTCTTCCGTCTGTATAACATGCTCACCAGTAGCTCGTCTCAACCGACGTAATCGTGGTGCAACAATATGCTGCTTACACACCTGTCTGAAGAGTTGAATGACGCAACGATTTTTGCACTTCTTACCCAAGTCATTCCCACTTGACTTTTTTTTATATCTAAAACCGGTACGCTGTCTGCCACACGGGCTGGAGCTCTGTGTGGTTTCCGCAGCTTGCCTACGGTGGCATTGGTTTCTGTGCAGTGCCAGAAACGGTGCTAGTGTCGTACGTGAAACACCCTGCACTACACATCACAATACCGTCGGCTCTCTCATGTGTCATGAACTGTTTGAGTTGAATGTGGGCATGAATGCACCAACATGGCAAAAACCTGTGACGGATCTTTTCTAACCATTGTAATGACCCAGAAAATCTATTTCAGTTATCTTTTCAAGGGGCATCTGACTTCAGATAATATATATTCTGAAGAATTTTTCATAGTTTAAGATATTCAGTCTGGGTTACAATATTATACTCATTCATTTAAATTCAGCTTTGTTGTCTAAGTTTCAAATGTATGGTTCCCTTCTTGAGGCCAAGGACGAAAATTAAAGATGAGAATATAAGACATTTTAACGGCTGTATAGCATACATCATCAGAACAAAAATATCTCAACACCCCTACATAATGCGGAATTCACTACTAGATGTCATGAGAGGCCCTTCCGCCAATATAAAAGGTTTATATTTATGAATTACGGCGTAAAAAAGAAATTAAGGACTTGGGATTAGGATAATTTGAAAGAACTAAAGGTTACTGAGATTCCAACTCAAGCAATAGGAAACAATTTACTGAAAAAGGAAAAATACAATAGAAAACGAAATAGTAGCTTTGCGGACTTAAATAGCGAAGACAACAAAAGAGCGACTAGGCAAGAAATCCTTGGATAACACATGAGATAATGAAGGCATAATGTAATAATAGAGGGACTGAATTAGCCAATGTAAATATACAGGTCAAAAAATAAGAGTGACAAATACTCACGGAACACAATGGCTACAAGAGAAAAGCAAAGGTGTAGAAGCGTTGTTGACTATGGGAAAGAGAGATGCTGCGTAATGGAAGATTAAAGAAACCTTTCGAAAAAGGAAAAGTTGCTGTATGAATGTCAAGAACACAGGTCATAAAAGTATTACTAAATATACGAGGGTTGGAACTTTAATAGTAGCAACTATTTATTTACAGCTCGTACAAAATAGATACCTGACCTTCAAGGTAGTCACCAGTATTGTGTATAGCCCGTTGCCAGCGATGTGGAAGTCATAGGATATTCTTAGCGGTGCCAGTTGTGTTGACAGTTCGAGCGGCGCGATCTACTGCCCGACGAATTTGTAGCAGTTCTGAAGCGAATGCCGTGAAGTGTTTCCTTCAGTTTAGAAATCGAACTCACGAGGGCTTAAGTCAGGGGAGTGCAATAGGTGGTATAGCATCCCATCAGTGAAACAAATCAGTAACAGCTTGCACCGTACGTGCTTGAGCATTGTCCTGCAAAATGATGGTCAGGTCCTGCAGAAAGTGTCATCACTTCGGTCTTTAAGCTGGTTGTAGGTTGTGTTCCAAAAATGAACAGCATAGAGACAAACGTGATGACACTTTCTGCAGGACCTGACCATCATTTTGCAGGACAATGCTCAAGCACGAATAGTGCAAGCTGTTACTGATTTGTTTGACTGATGCAGCTGCTAAGTGCTATACCACTTACTGCACTCCCCTGACTTAAGCCCTAGCGAGTTCAACTCGGTTTCGAAACTGAAGGAAACACTTCACGGCATTCGTTTCAGAACTGCTACAAATTCGTCGGGCAATAGACAGCGCCGCTCGAACTGTCAACACAACTGGCACTACTAAGAGTATCCTACGACTTCCACGGGTTATACACAATACTGGTGACCACTTTGCAGGTCAGTAAAAATTTGAAAGACGTATCTACTTTGTACGAGCTGTAAATAAATAGTTGCCACTATTAAAGTTCCAACCCTCGTAGAAAATTAATGTGGAAGGAGTATATCGGATGGTTTGAAAAAAGATTCTGACAACATTGTGGAAATGAAAGAGGAAGTAGATGTTTACGAGATGGAAAACATGATAATGCGAGAATGTGTCGTTTTAAGGCACCTGGAGTACACGACATGCCCTCACAATACGCGACAACCCTCACAATTATTATAATTTTTGAGAGACGAAACTGTTCCCTGAGAAGGCAAGAAAATCATACTAGTAAAATATCCCTAGCCGCCAAGAAGAATGTAGTTATCCCAATACCAAAGCAGGTAGTTAGTGATAGAAACAACAGTCAACTTAATAAGTCATAATTGCAAAACATTGACATGAATTGTGAGATCAACTTCATTCCGGAGAAATGTTGGGCACACGAGGCAACACTTAGGAAACCAACATTTGGAGCATTTGTAGATTAGAAGACAGATTTTTTCAAAGTTGACAATAGTTTGCTCTTTGAAATTATGAAGGTATCAAGGGTAAAATAAACTAAGTGAAAGGCTTTTTACATTTTGCATGAAAGTAGAAGAATCGAGGACATGGAAGGGATAAAGTAATTGAGAAAGGATTGACAAAAGAGTGAGACAGTGTTGTAGCCGGACCACTATATTATTCATTCTGTTTCCTTGGCAAGCTATGATAGAAAGCAAGGAGAAATTTGCAAACGGAATTAAAATTCAAGTAACAGTATTTGAAAACTTGTTAATCAATGACAGGCGAAGGTATTGTAAGAACCATTGAACTGAGTCGATAGTGCTTAGAAAAGAGTGCAAGATGAATATCAACAAAAGTAAAACACGGGTTATGGAATATAGTTGAATTAAATCACGTGGTGCTGATGGAATTAGATCAGAAACTGAGAAACTAAAAATAGTAATGAGTTTTGATATGTAGACAGCAAAATAACTGATAGCCAAAGCCGGAGAATATAAAATGCTGAATAATAATAGCAAGAGAAGCTTTTCCATAGAAGAAGGATCGCTGATACTGAATATAAAATTAAATGTGAGAAAGTTAACTGTACTGTAGTGTGGTGTAGTGTAACCTTGTAAGAACGTGACACGTGGACGACAAACAGTGTGCACAAGAAGAAAGTAAAAGCTTCTGAAATGTGGTGCCACAGAGAATGCTGGAGATAGGATGGATAGAGTGGAGGACCAATGAAGTGGTACTGAAATTATCTGGGGGAAAATATGTTGATGGCACAACCGAACTAAATGAAGGGTATGTTAACAGCACACAGTATGGAGCATCAAAAAATAGTTAATTTGATAATTGAGGAAAGTGGGGTGGAAACTGTAGACGAAGCCAAGGCTAGACTACTGTAAGATGTAGGTTGCAGTAGTTACGCACAAATGAAGAGGCTTGCAGAGGATGGACTAGCGTGCAGAACTACATCAAACCAGTCTTTGAATTGAAGATCACGACCGTAATAAGATGTCGTTAATAGTTATAAAAGTCTTAGCTCCATACGAAGTACATAAATGTTTATTGGAATGTATTTACGCTTCTCTTGTCGTCACTTACACACTCTTATTTGTGTATGTGTATAGATGAATGTATGAATACCTCGAAAAAATGCAGACTACTAATTTTAGAATGTATTGTGACCTATACAGTGTGATGCCTGAATGTCTACCCTCTTACAATCGGATTTTTGCGAATAACTCCAATAAAAATATGTTATTAGAAATAGATATTTCTAAATATAAAGAACGTACTAAGCGAAAGAAAGAAAGTAGGTAAAATGATAGAAAATTGTTTTTAAGTATTTGAGCGTAATTGCGATTGTCATGCCAGCATTAATTGTTGTATTGGTAATTGTAAGAGTATTGTGTTTTGTTTATTCAGGTAAAATACAATTGCTGCCAGAATCATTAAGTGTGTAAATGAGTCCCTTGAAACTGTTTGTACGGTGCATGTAATTGCCACAGCTAACACATATTACTTCTCTGCACTGCACTGGCTACTTTCACAAATAATAGATTATTGCTTCAAGCCATTCACAAGAAATCACCAACTTAACAATGTAAGCTGAGCGGTAGTTTGTCATGGTGTCCTCTAGAGGAAGTGTGTAATCAGTTCTGTTTCTGTCCAAGTTCACTGTCCATTGAGACATACTGTTAGAGAAAGCTAAACTAAAGAATTACCATATCATCATAATGTTCAGTCTACGGATGGAGTCTAAAAGTCGTTGTTTGTCGACAATTAGAGCAACGAATGCCACGAAATAATGCTGAGGGAAGGGTATCTCTGCGCCCTGTTCGTCTGACAGATGTAGAGGGTAAACTAAAATTCGGCCGACAAACTTTCAGGGCTGGTGGTACGGTCCAAAACAAGAGAACACGTCTAGTAAACATGGGCTCTAAAATGCATAGCTGAAGAGCTATGAGCATTCGTTCAGTAGAAGAGATGAGTTTCACAGTAGCGAAACCTCTTAAGGTGCTCATTTTAGAGCTCATGTTTACTAGACATTTGTTTTTCTTGGTACATAGTATCATCTCTGAAAGTTTGTCGGTAGAGTTGTGGTTCATCCTGTAGTTAGCACTGTTGACCATTCGCCGCAGCTAAATCATCGATGACAGGTACAGGCGTCCCACTCCATCGCCATCGGACGCATCACCAATACGCATCTGAGTGTCTACTGACATGCATTGTCATCCACAAGCGCTTCACGCTACGGGGGCCATGAATGAAAGTGAGGAATGGTTAATGTATAAATGAATCCAGCTTATGGAGAACTATCGTTTGCAACTAACGTTGGGATTCCCAAGAGTAACCTTTTTTCTGTCAGTTTTCTTGCTTCTGTTTAACTGTTATCAAAACTAATGTGGATGTAAACGTAGAAGTAATGAAAGGAAGAATATAAAATAGCCCAGTGTTAAATTCAAGATAACAGACTGTAGAGTAACTGAAATAAATAAGTAAATCTATACATATTACAAATTGAAGTCTCCCGCGGCGTTTTTCTGTTTGTTTGTGAAAGGTAATCTGAGGAACTACTGTAGTTATTTTTGATACGGTTTTCATCAATAGATAAGACTGTTTCATGTTGAAGGTTTTGTGTACATAATTCATTAGCGCCAGGAAAATCGCCCGGCCATAGATACTTACTGCCACCAAAGCAGGTGCGTGTCGCTAGTTAGCACATAACTGCCATTTTATTCAGAGAAGGGTGAAAACACTTCCGTCATTAACCGTTAGGTGTTACATGTCGAAGTCGAGTGTGCATGCTGTTTATTGGTTGCATGACTGAACCGCCTGTGTATTCTAATGTTGAGAAGCAAATACGCTTGTACCCACGTGAACATGTCTCGCTACTAAATTCCTGGGACGTTAAAAACATCTAGATAATTTTATTGCGACAATTTAATACTGGCTTCATACTAGTAACGAGGGTACACTGTCGCGCAATGACAACCGTTTCTCTGTGTCATTACTGCCAAATTCTTTCGATATCTTCGGCACGTTGTATGCTTGACACGTAGAGAATACAGCTATAAGAACTCATCCCACTGCAGAGTGGAAGATTGGCACCTAGTGAATCAGATTAGCAGACGGCCCTTAAACAATAAATACTCTCTCGCGCAATTATAATGAGATTTCTAAATCACCCGTAACAACACAGAAACCAATTTACCGGTCAGTGGTTTAAAAATTTCAAAAAATGGAAGGCTAACTGTCCGTCAAATGAAATGAGAATCAAGTACCATGTTGTCCTGTGTTTACGTGGATATAGACGTGGTCCGTGGGGACATGATTCTGTTTAGTATTCTGTGGCACCTATTCTATGTTTCATGAAATCCTTCTCTACATCTTAAATTATGTAACATAATGCCATATGGATGAATGACCGAGCGAGGTGGCGCAGTGGTTAGACGCTGGACTCGCACTCAGGGGGACGACGGTTCAATCCCGCGTCCGGCCATCCTGATTTAGGTTTTCCGTGATTTCCCTAAATCGCTCCAGGCAAATGCCGGGATGGTTCCTTTCAAAGGGCACGGCCGACTTCCTTCCCCGTCCTTCCCTAATCTGATGAGACCGATGAACTCGCTGTCTGGTCTCCTTCCCCAAAACAACCAACCATGGATGAATGGTTGGAAGAAACCAAAGGACAGGCTCAGCTTCCTAAGTGGAAAGGTTTTCCCTATCGTTCGCGCCCGCAAGCACCTTTCCTTTGCGAAATTTGAGTGCTGTAAGTACATCTGTTAGGCGTAGATGACAATAATGGTGTGTGTGTGTGTGTGTGTAGTGCAGCGTCGTGTTCGTGTTGGAGATGATGACAGAATGGAGAGGGTGAAAAGAGGAGCCAACATATAGCTCACCACTCTCAAAGAACGGCAAGGGGGGCGCCGAGCTTACGTTCCCACCCGAAAAAAAATTGTTCAAATGGCTCTAAGCACTTTGGGACTTATCATCTGAGGTCATCAGTCCCCTTTGACTTAGAACTAATTAAACCTAACTGACTTAAGGACATCACACACATCCAAACCCGAGGCAGGATTTGAACCTGCGACTGTAGCAGTCGCGTGGTTCCGGACTGAAGCGCCTAGAACCGCTTGGCTACAGCAGCCGGCGTTCCCATCCGACAAACGAATCACGGTCGATAGTGTCACATGCCCTCACTGCATGAGACACTGCGGAGAGGTTTCGAATTGAACCCAGGAGCTTGGCGTAAGGGGTGCGATCAGGGACTTCACATTCACACCCCTCCGACCCTGTCTGCCGTAAAGGCAAAGAGAAAGCAGTCAACAGCACGCGCTGTATCCATACTTTCACCCGTCCAAGGACTGATCACGCCTGACTGTGCTTCAGTTCGGTGAACTGACGGGAATAGGTTTTTGTACCGCGTCACGGCCGTTGAGTACACGTAGTAAGTATGTAACACTATATATTAGCAAGAAGCTGATCGATCCGGTAGAGTAGATTCAAATGGCTCTGAGCACTATGGGACTTAACATCTATGGTCATCAGTCCCCTAGAACTTAGAACTACTTAAACCTAACTAACCTAAGGACATCACACAACACCCAGCCATCACGAGACAGAGAAAATCCCTGACCCCGCCGGGAATCGAACCCGGGAACCCGGGCGTAGGAAGCGAGAACGCTACCGCACGACCACGAGATGCGGGCCGGTAGAGTAGAATATAGTGTAGTAGAAACCTTCCGGTTGAACACGTGCTGTGTAAGTTCGACAATACACCTTTGAGAAGTCTTCTCAATGTCCGTCATCTATGGTCAACGGCACTGTACGTAGGACTTTCATATTACCATCACTATCACCATTATCTCTATACAGGGCGTTTGTTTTAACTTGAGACAGCTAAATATCTAGAAAATGATGCATACTGCGAAAAAAGTGTTTTATGTTAAAAGTTACTTTAGTAAAGGGGACATCAATCTATGCTACAACTGGCCACGTCCTAACCAACCTTCGTACGACAAAAAAATAAGTACAGTATACTCCGACCATTGTTTCCCATTCGTAGTAGATGGCGTTGTAATCGACAAATATCAAAGGTGCCTGTTTTTGCCGTTAAGAAGTGACAGCAGTCACGTAGCTGGCGACGATCTTTTTGAGGTGGCTGCCCGAAAAGAACAGATCACAGCCTGCTCTGTGGTCAGTAGTATCGCATAGTTCCCAGAAGACCGACAAGTGTAGCGGCGGTCAGTTAGCGAAGTTATCATCGCTTGTGGTGGAGCCGCTAAAACGATGGCCACAGTCTCCGTCATAGACGCGTAGTCGTCCATTGACAGCAAAGCTATAAGACCGAGCCTGCCAGCAAACTCGTCATTCCATAGTGCTGCGTACCTCTTTTCACGGTATAGCGTATCTCAGACGTTACATCACGTACTTACGGTATTTTATGGCAGTGTGTGAGTGCAGTGTGTGGTGGTGCGCCGTGGTGTTGCAGGGCGGCGCGCGCGGCTGCTGGTGGCGGCGGCGTGGCTGCTGAGCGCCGTCTTCTCGGTGCCCATCGCCGTCCTCTACCACGAGCGGCCCGTCGAGGGTGAGTCCATTCACCACCTACTCAACACACCTCTTCAAGTTACAACATCTCCTGTCACGAAATTTCTCTCTGTACGCTCGTTGGACACTGCCGAAAGCTACATCATATGCTGTGCGCAAGTTCCTGTAACGAGTAACGCTCCTTCTTCGACAACCAGTCACGGTCACCCCACCATGGACACACCTCGTTATGGACCGTACAAGGGTTGGACGAAAATATTGAAACATAGCGGGACATGCATGCTTGAACATAACTGCGCATCCAGAATGAGATTTTCACTCTCCATCGGAGTGTGCGCTGATATAAAACTTCCTGGAAGATTAAAACTGTGTGCCGGACCGGTACCCGAACTCGGGACCTTTGCCTTTCACGGGAAAGTGCTCTACAAACTGAGCTACCCAAGCACGACTCACGCAATATCCTTTCTTTCAGGAGTGCTCGTTCCGCATGGTTCGCAGGAGAGCTTCTGTAAAGTTTGGAAGGTACGAGACGAGATACTGGTAGAAGTGAGGCTGTGAGAACGGGGCGTGAGTCGTGCTTGGGTAGGTCAGATGGTAGAGCACTCGCCCGCGAAAGGCGAACGCTGTCTAATTGTTGGTATTCATGTGGTGGATGCTTCCACGAAAAAGCATCATTCGCTAAATCACAACACCGACGAAAGTATGTGATCTTGACAGACGGCCATTGAAGAGGACTGTGAAGAAAAATAAGGGGACATCAAGAGCAAAAGCCACTGCACAACTGAATATCACATTCACGATCTCTGTCAGAAATAACAAAACACGAAGGAAGCTCCAGAAGCAGGGATCTGCAGGGCGAGAAGAAATTTCGATAGCACCCATCGGTGATGCAGATGTCCATAACAGGAAAACGAGGTGCCGAATCCCTAAAACCTGTGCTATTGACCAATGGAAGTAAGTCATTTGGTCGGTTGAGTCTGGTTTTGCACTGTTTCCAATTTCTAGCTGAGTTTGCATATTACGAAGCACGGTGGAGGGTTAGGTGATCATATGGGCATTCATATCGTGGTATTCCATGGACCCGATTTTTATCCTGCAAGGTCGCATTACTGCCAAGGATTGTCTCACCATTTTGGCTGATCAGATCCATCCCATAGTACAGGATGACAATAATTGAACTATATTAAATAAAACCGTCCTAGCTTCTGAACGGTTTGCGCTAGGACGTTCAAACTGCATGGTTGGTCGCGGACATGATGGGAATTAGTATGTGCAAGATGGTTTGGTTTAGCGACGAAGCCCACTTTCATTTACATGGGTTCGTCAATAAGCAAAATTAGCGCATTAGGGGGACTGAGAATCCGCATTTCGCGTCCGAGAAGTCTCTTCACCCTTAATTGATGATGACTGTGTGGTGTTGAGTGTCGAGTCAAGGAATAATCGGTGCGATATTCCTTGATGGCACGGTGACTACCGAACGGTACATGAAGGTTTTTGAAGATAATTATTCAAAGTGAACCTGATTTCGACAAGATATGGTTCATCCAAGACGGAGCTCGACTCCATCGAAGCAGGAGAGTGTTTGACGTCCTGGATGAGCACTGTAAGGCTGGCTCTGGGATACCCAGAGGCCACTGGCACGGGCGTCGTTTGGTTCTCATATTCTCCGGATATGAACTCATGCTACTCATTTTTGTGGGGATATATTAAAGACAACGTGAACGGCAATAATCCCGAAATCATTGCTGAGCTGAAAACAGCCATTCAAGAGGTCATCGACAGCATCGATGTTCCAGCTCTTCAGCGGATCTTGCAGAATTTCGCTATTTGACTGGGCCACATCATCGCCAATGATGGCACGCATATCGAACATGACATAACCTAAACCGAATATCTCTCGTGACGTTGAATGGGAGAGCTCACGACACACTTCAGCTGGCAAAAGGGCTCCTGTTGTTCAGTTGTGAAAACTTTAAAATGCCTAAGGCCGAAAACCGTCATTTAAAATTTGCTGTACATAGAATCGTGCGAAGACAGCCCTGTGACTTTACGGAAAAACTATAACGCCAACAAGGACAAATTGTCGGTTGTCAGTAAGAGCTACTGTCTCTAGTGTCGTGACAGCAGTTCACGTTTATGGGAGAACTATGTCCACTAAACTTTTAATTGAAGAAGATTAGTGCTACGACAGGGATTAATGGACTTCCTTTATGTCTAGAAAAACCGTGCCAACTAAAATAGCGTGACGGGAATTGCATAAATAGTTCATTTTTAGTACAGTTACTGCTTCTAAACCATGGAAATGGACATAAGATGCTGCAATATTGTAGGAGATAGAAGAATTACGCAACTGACACGTGGATATCTTTAATGTAGAACACCATCTCTATTTTTACACAGTTCTCTATTGCGGAGAGTTTAGACTTTTTGAAGAAAAACGACAAAAGAGTACAAATGGCATCTCTGAAGTCAGCCGTGATGTCTAAAGCTACTTGAACGGGTGCATTGTACGTATCAATGGGTACCATGGGAACACTGAAGTAAAAGTGATCTTTAAGCGACATCAAGTTATTTCGGGTGGCCATGTTAATCCACAGAGCTGCATCTCATTGAAATTATCACCCACAATAATTCTGGAATTTTGGTTTGTTTAATGAGTATGAGGGCAAAACAACAAATTTCACTGAACGACAGAGATCAAGACACACTTAAAACTGGCAAAAAGGCTTCTTTTGTTCAGTTGTCAACACTTTACAATGCCTAAGGCCGAAACCCGTAATGTAAAATGTTTGGTTCAGCTGGACGTGCATGCATTGAAACTAGTACTGGGAGTTACGGATATCATGCGTAGGAAGAAAAATGTCAGACAAAGGAAACAACACAGTAAGTCCTCGCTGGTTTCAACAACAGCCAGACTGTGGCCAGTCTTAGTAGGCAGAACTGTTTCATTGCGTGTAGTGGTGTGACCTTCCACTGATGACCATTCCTTGCCCATATAGTCCAATATCTCGGAGGCTTTAATCTGTTTTTGATGTGAGAATAGGATTCAGACTGTTTTGGCTGCATCCTGCATTGGTCGTAAGAGCTGTATAGCGTTGCTCAACAGCAGTAGCTGTATATTCATAGGACGATGGCCTTACTGTTAGCGCAAGACAAAGCAGTTCCTCCACTACGTACAGCGTTAGATGAGTCGTGCTGAGAGCGGCGTGTCGTGCCCGACAGGTCGGCTGCAGTGCTGGATCGACTTCCCGCAGGCGTGGCAGTGGCAGCTGTACATGACCCTGGTGGCGCTGACGCTGTTCGCGCTGCCCGCCGTCATCATCTCGGCCTGCTACACCGTCATCGTGTCCACCATCTGGAGCAAGGGCCGGCACATGGCGCCGCCGCCCCCGTACACCGACGCCAGGACCGGTAAGCGCACCACTTTTCTGGGCCGTCCTCATCCCAGCACTAGGTGAACAGCCTTCTCCTTAGATTCTACGTCCGGAGTTCTTTTTTTTTTTTTTTTCTTTGTGATTGTGACACTACTATCTTGAATTAGCACTGGGCATGCATTGAGGTAGCCAAAGTTATGAGACAGGTACATGCACATATACAGATGACAGTAGTATCACGTACACAAGGTATAAAAGGGTAGCGCATTGGCGGAGCTGGTATTTGTACTAAGGCGATTCATGTGAAAAAGTGTCGACGTGATTATGACCGCGCGATGGGAAGTAACGGACTCTGAACGTGGAACTGTAGTTGGAGCTAGAAACATCGGACATTCCATTTCGGAAATCGTTAGAGAAATCAATATTCCGAGATTCACCGTATCAAGAACGTGCTGAGTATACCTAATTTCAGACATTACCTCTCGCCATGGACTACGCAACGGCCGACGAACTTCATATTAAGACCGTGAGAAGCGGCGTTTGCATAGAGTTATCAGTGCTAACCGAAAAGCAACACTGTGTGAAACAGTATTAGAAATTAATGTGAAACATACGACGAACGTATCCGTTAGGACAGTGCAGCGAAATTTGGGGTTGATGGGCTGTGGCAGCAGAAGACCAAAGCGTGTGACTTTTCTAACACCACGACGTCGCCTGCAGCGCATCTCTTGGGCTCGTGACAATTTCGGTTGGACTCTGCACGACTGCACGGTAAGAGCTGATGGCAGTGTTCGAGTGTGGTGCAGTCCCCACGAAGCCTTCGACCCAAGTTGTGAACAAGGCACTGTGCAAGTTGGTGGTGGTTCCATAACAGTGTGGGTAGTGTTTACATGGAAGGGACTGGGTCCTCTGATCCAACTGTAATTGACTGGAAATGTTTATGTTCGACTACTTGGAGACCATTTGGAGCCATTTATATACTTCATATTCCCAATCAAGGATGTCATGTCACCTGGGCCACAACTGTTCTCGAATGGACAGTTCGAGCGAGCGATTTGGCCACCCAGATCGCCCGACTTGAGTCCCAGCGTACGTTTATGGGACATACTCGAGAGGTCAGTTCATGTACAAAATCATGCAGGCAACACTTTCGCAGTTATGGACGGCAATAGAGGCAGCATGAATCAATATTTCTGCAGGGGACTTCCAAAGAGTTGTTGAGTCTGTGCCACGTCATGTTGGTGCACCAAGCAGGGAAAAAGGAGGTCCGACACGATATTAGGAGATATCTCATAACTTCTGTCACCTCAGTGTAAATAAAATCTTCTCCATGGCTAGACTTCATTTTGCCAGATGCGGGATCCGAGATTCTGGAATGTAGTTGAGGGTTTCGCGATTTGAGTACCTATTCAACCTTCGCCGACTTTTTATTTCAGAATACCACTGCGAAGTGTTCGTGTGAGTATTTGAAACCTTCAGTTTCCATTTTCTGTTTGTTTTTTAAGTTCTTCTCAGCCACTGTAGCCTCACCTACAGCTGTCTGACTTACGTGGTGTATGCGGAAGAAGGCAGACAGCATCAGAAGTCCGCGACATTCCCGTACATTACGATCTTTTGCCACCTCTGAGTTGACACTTTTTTAACTCCAAATATGTTTGACGAGAGTAATATCTGGCGAATCTGGGAACTAGGATATCGACCAAAATACCAATCATAGTTTGCAACGTTAGTTACTAGCTCTAACGTGAATATCTGTGTAATTACGATGCTGCAGCGTCTGCAGTCAATAATTACGATATTGCAGTGCATGCATGTCATTTCATTCTACAGCTGATGGTAGTCCTTATTCACAATTGCGAATTCATTTGATGTGTTCCGCAACGGCTGTGGTCGCCGCAGCGCCTGTTCCTTTAAACTTGCATGCACGTCCAAAGGAACTTTGCATCGTAATCAGCATAACACAGGCGCTACAGTATCGTAATTATCTGCCGATGCCGCCAAGCGACTTTAAGTACAACGTCTGGCCTATACGGGAATATCCATAATGGATGTACGAGTACAGGTCATAGACGCATGGTTGACGACATATGGAAGTTTGGGTGTAGCCGTGAGTCGTGCACGGATAGCCAAGTGGTAGCCGGCACGGTAGCTCAGCATGTGCGGTCAGAGAGCTATCTCCCCTCTGTAATAAAAAAAAAACTGAGTGAACGGATCAAGAAACAATCTGAACTGGTGTCGTTGGACGTCCACCCCGAACGAGTTCAGCATAAAAAAATAAATTGTAAAGCTACCACCCGCGATAAGAGGGAAATTCGGGTTCGAGTCCCGGTCCAGCACAAATTTTCACTGTCTTCACTCCGTTTTACAGCTGATGGTAGTCCTTATTCGCAATTGTGAATTCATTTCATCTGTATGATTGTTACTGTATTGCTCCACTAATGCAGCAGAATGCAATAGGGACGGAGATGGGTTGCAACACAGTTACTCAAATCCTTTATATCGATACAATGCTCACTTCTAGTTGGTAGTCAACCAGAGACGAATGATGAACTGAAATAAAACTTCGACCAGTTATTTTACTTTTCGTAATCTGTGTCAGCACTAAGTTCATCAATTAAAAACTACTTAAAATCAGATTACTGAATTTGACCTTGGTTTCATAGCCACCTTTTCACCTTTCTGAAACAGAAAGCTGTTAGTATAGCCGTTAGTGACTGGCCAGATATGTTACCGATCAGCTATATTTCTTCAGTATTTGCAAGAAAAAGAGAGGTGTGCCAGTTCCTTCTAAGTACGGTTTTTTCCGCTTTTGCTGAGTCACTCCAGCCCCTCAGCGACAGTGATTTCTTGTGCTCATGTAAGCGACTTCTTAAAATTAATTTATTTTCTGCATATCTAATTGTGTCGTTGGAATAGTTGCTTATTATTTGCGCACATCTCGTCGTCACTGTGGTCCTTGATCAGCAACAGGACGTGAACGTTTCATTTGAGAAGCTTGACCGACGGTAAGGTATTCACCTAAGGGTTGCTTCACAATTCACCATTCGACATGCTACACATCCTTGCACTGGTGTATACTGATGGACGACGTCCTAGGGTCAACGTATCGTCTGCTATGGATCAGCATATGTGACGATGAACGATGTGCACAGGATTACTTATATAGTTCACAGCATTGTGCCCTGCAGGTAATTTTGTCGTAGATTAGCACCTATTACGCATTTCAGAGTGGCTTATTGGATGAGTCATGGATCCAATCATACTGCTGTGTACTAGTGACTTCCTAAGATACTAAGGATGGCAACAGGAGAATACAAGATAGCCATGGCCATAACCATTTTAATAGTCACCAACCGCTGGGTTATCACATGTTCTCCTCTGGTAAATTCGCTTTAATAAGCGAGTGTCTCTTTTTGATGGCCAGCTACACTGAAGTGCCAAAGAAACTGGTACAGGCACGCATATTCAAATACAGAGATCCGTAAACAGGCAGCATATGGCGCTGCGGTCGGCAACGCCTATATATGACAACAAGTGTCTCGCGTAGTTGTTAGATAGGTTACTGCTGCTGCAATGGCAGTTTATCAAGGTTTAAGTGAGTTTCAACGACGCGTTATAGTCGGCTACGAGCGACGGTAAACAGTATCTCCGAGGTAGCGATGCAGAGAGAAATTTCCCGTCTGACCATTTCACGAGTGTAACATGAATATCAGGAATCCGGTAAAACATCAAATCTCTAACATTGCTGCGGCCGGAAAAATATCCTGCAAGAACGGGACCAACGGCAACTGAAGAGAATCGTTCAACGTAACAGAAGTGCAACCCTTCCGCAAATTGCTGCAGCTTCAATGCTGGGTCATCAACAAATATTAGCGTGTGAACCATTCAACGAAACATCATCGGTGTGGGCTTCCGGAGTTGAAGGCCCACTCGAGTACACTTGATGACTGCCCGACACAAAGCTTTACGCCTCTCCTGGGCGCGTCAACGCCGACATTGGACTCTTGATGACTGGAATCATGTTGCCTGGACGGAGGAGTCTCGTTTCAAATTGTATCGAGCGGATGGAGGTATACGGGTATGGAGACAACCTCATGAATGCAGGGGCCCTGCATGTCAGCAGGGGACCGTTCAAGCTGGTGGAGGCTCTGTAATGGTGTGGGGCGTGTGCAGTTGGAGTGACATGGGACCTCTCATACGTCAAGATACATCTCTGACATGTGGCACGTACACGGCAGAACCATAGAACGTGTCACAGAGCCAGCAGGATACGTGCGTGATTCGAAAGGCAGTGGGATAAATTTACCGTACCCCTCTGACCACCAAAATCCCCGGAATTAAACCATATCGAGAACTTTTGGGACCACCAAGATCGGGCTTTCCGCGCCACAGATCCTCGACCAAGGCACCCAGCGCAGCTGACCACTGCACTGGAATCTACATGGCTCTACATCCCTGTCAGCACGTTCCATAACCTGGCTCGCTCTCTTCCAGCACGTCTCGCAACGGTCCTCGCTGCGAAAATTTGTTATTCATGCTTGTGAATTAATGTGACTGAACAGTGTACATAGAGACCCAAAGAGTCGTTTCTTCAATATAGTGGTGGAACTTGAAATTTTCGCCCATTGTTGGAAGGATCCAGATAAACTGCTCGATTGAAGAAACGATTTTCTGATCCATAACTTTTTTAATACTTTACACCGGCTTATACGCGCTGTAACAGTGAAAGCGCTACTACGGTTGCACCGGTCGGTGGGCTCAGCCTAGCGTCAACGAGACCAGCCTGCCAGAGGAGTCCACGCTGTGCTTAGTGTGTTCCTGGGCCGTGCAACAGCACCCCCTGATGGAATACTCGCAGGAAAGAAGTACGCTAATGTGCAAGAACGAAGAAAATGTGTTCAAGACGCGATCTGTGAGATTTTTTTCTATTCTAGTTTTACTTTTGTACACTGGACAAAATTTTATTTTTCTGACTGTTTTGTTTTAACACAGCGACGCTATCATCTTGATCTATAACATATAGAGGAAGACACTTCCTAGTAGACTTGCCCACTCTCTTTAATAATCCCTGCCTGCGTGGTAGTGTGTACTTGCATTAGTGACTCATGGAAGCTGAACACTGCGCCTGATGTTTGCTCCCCAACTACAATATGTATTATTATTATTTCTACCATTATCACTATTGCTATTACTATTATTATTAGGTGCGATTAGACTCTCTTGGAGTATGCGAAGGTATTATTTTCCAATCTTCGGAATTTCCAAGCATCTCTCCTTTTTTTTCTCCGTGGATTCTCTTTCTTTCTCCAGTGCACTTTGTACCTTGCCTGATGGTGGTATCATTCTCTGGCAGTACTACGTTCCATTTGCTAGTTTATAGTCGCGCTTTCTGTTTAGTAAGCTGTTAATACTATTTGACATGAAAATAAAAGTCGGAAGAGGGAAAGAGAGGCCATAATGATGCGATGAATGACGAAAATCGGCTAAACCTGTGTTCTACGCCTATCTCTAACACAAAGATGCCTGACCATGGAAAGATGGTTAATCAATTTTGTGCGTCAGAATTAACTTCGCAATAAAATGACGCTTTTAACTGGCATCTGGCTTTCGTTTTCTGCAAAGTGCTATGAGCACTTAAGGCTGCGACAATGGCGGCCGATCCATTGCATCGTCGTGTTAATACGACCAACAACGAATATTTGCTAAAAAGCATTAAAAATATTAAATGAGGACAAGAAGTAAATTAAATAATACAAATGAATAAAGTAAATATTCATATTGTATCCCACCTCAGCTTATCTAACATTGTAAGAAACAACCTTTTATCACATCCGTTCTCTGAGAGGGCTAGGACAAAGAAAAAAGTGTAAAAGGTAGGAGTGAGACACTAGCATTTTTCATAAAACAAAGTTATATCATAAATTAGTCACAGAACATCTTTGGGAGTGGAGAACTGTGATACTAACCGTGAGAGTACATGTTATTATCCTTTTTTTGTTTGTTGTCTGTATAGGTTTCTCTTGAAAAGTCTGATGAACTTCTAGAGCTCTTTCTAAATGATTTTTGTCCTACTGGAAGCAGGGTATGGTTTTTGATTGTTCTTTGCACGTCGTAGTTTTGTGACTGAGTCTTGTGAGAATCTTTGAATATGCCCATAAAATTTTGCTATCTTCGTTTTTTGATGTCTGCCGCGAGATTCGATAGTTTTTCTGATTTTTCAGGACTGGATTCCGTATCCATCTTCTCTTCTTTTCGAACCGAATATCTTTTTTAGAATATTGCTTTCTTCTTGTAGGATACCATACCTTCCAGATGACTTTTTATGTGCAGAGCAAGCACTTCGCTATCATACAAGAATTTGCATGTTTTTGTATTATTTTAAGAGGTGTGAGGATGTTCTACAAAGAACGAAATCGATAATCATCATTAACAAAACTCATCGAACTACAACAAAAATTATTAGGAAACAATTGTCAAAGATATATATTTCTACTTATATTTCTACTTGATGTCATGGCAAGTTTCCATAAACAACGATAATGCTCTCGTTATTAAAAACGAGGTGCTAAATAACTTCATTTCAGAGTGACTGTATAGGAATTATTATTCAGAGATGGGCAATAGCACAAAAAGACGTAAAAAATATTTGGCTCGCATCAGTAAGCAGTGGAGACAGAATGGTGCATGAAATATGTAATGTGTAAAAACCAGTCTTTCATTTCCTATTGTAAGCCAGTAAGGTAAGAAGGTAAAGTTCCGCGTTCTGTCCCTAGAGGCCCAATCGGGCTCCACCGACCGCCGCGTCGTCCTCTGCCAATGGCATCATCAAATGCGATATGGGGGACATGTGGTCAGTATATACCTCTTTCCAGTTGTTGGCGGTTTTCTTAACGTTGCAACCGGTACTAATTGGTCAAGTAGCTCACAAGTATGTCTCATGATGCTGAATGCACCCTGTACCAGCCCTCATACCAAGGAAAATATCTGTCCTTCCCAGGCCAATAAGCCGCGCCAATCATTCAGCTACGGACGTGGACGTGTGGTTTAAATAAACTGGTATATGTTGGGGAGAAGACAGGGACTATGATAGTTGTTGCCGATATTTATTCTTATAGAGGTGGTCTGATGCAAAGAATAAAGATTAAATCTATGAAGGCGCTTGAATGTTGAAGAGAATTATGCACAAAAGGCTGCCATTGGGGCAGATATGAGTGATTCTTCCTGATTATCCGGACGGTAGTTGTTTGCCGAATTTGTGGGTGTGTAAAGGAAAGATCGGCAAAAAACAGGTTCTAGAGGTTTGAGACTCGGACATTATGATGATGGTGGTATTAAAAAGGCGACGCAGAGGGTTGTCACCGTTATCAGAGCATCAGCCACAGAAGTGTTGCTACAAGTGGCACTAATAGGAGTCACTTAGGAACGAAATAAATAGGAAGTGCAGGGCAGCTAAGGTAAAATGGCTGCATGAGAAATGTGAAGAAATCGAAAAAAAATTGATTGTCGAAATATAGCGTATAGAAAAGTCAAAATTATAAGCATGGGCGATAACATAAAGAGTTCAATGGGAATTCGACCGGTGAGTGCAGAGGAGACAGCAGAGAGTTGTAAGGGTAGATTGAAGAACTCTATGAGGGGGAAGAAGTGTCTCATGAGATGACAGAAGAAGAAACAAGAGTCGAGAAGGACGAGATAGGGGTCCAGTATTAAAACCATAATTTAAAAGAATTTTGAACGACTCAAGATCAAATAATGCAGAAGGAATAAACAACATTTAATCGAAATTTCACAAAGTGGCAAGAAAACGACTATTCACGTTGGTGTGTAGAGACTGGCAATATACCGCCAGATTTGCGGAAAAACATCATCCACACAATTCCAAAGATAACAAGAGCCGACAAGTCCGAGAATTACAGTAAGCTTAACAGCGCATGCATTCAGGTTGCTGATAAGTATAATACACATAAGAGCGGAAAAAATTGAGCATCTTTTAGATGACGAGCAGTTTGGCTTTGGGAAAGGTTGAAGCACTAGAGAGGCAACTCTGACGTTGCGGTTGATAATGACAGCAAGGCTGATAAAAAATCTAGACACGTTGATAGGATTTGTCGACGTGGATAACGCTTTCGACAACGCAAAATGGTGCAAGCCGTTCGAAATTCTGTGAAAAATAGGGGTAAGCTATAAGAAAAGATGGGTAATATACAATATATACAAGAACAAAGAGGGAACAATAAGACTAGAAGACCAAGGACGATGCGCTTGGATTAAAAAGGCGTAGTCTTTCGTCTCTACTCTTCAATGTAAACATCGAAGAAGCAATGATGGAAATAAAAGAAGGATTCAAGATTGCGATTAAGATTCAGTGTGACACGATATCAATGATAGGATTCGGTGATGATTTCTTTATCCTCAGGGAAAAAATGGAATGAACAGTGTAATGAGTACAGAATATGGATTGAGAGTAAATCGAAGCAAGACAAAAGTAATGGGAATAATTACAAGAGCCAAGAGGGAGCAATAAGACTAGAAGACCAAGGTCGATGCGCCTGGATTAAACCGGCACCGGCCGGAATGGCCGAGCGGTTCTAGGTACTTCAGTCTGGAATGGGAGAACGCTACGGTCGCAGGTTCGAATCCTGCCTCGGGCATGGATGTGTGGGATGTCCTTAGGTTAGTTAGGCTTAAGTAGTTCTAAGTTCTACGGTACTGATGACCTGAGATGTTAAGTCCCATAGTGCTCAGAGCCATTTTAGCCATTAAAAAGGCGTAGTCTTTCGTCTCTACTGTTCAATGTAAACATTGAAGAAGCAATGATGGAAATAAAAGAAAGGTTCAAGACTGCGATTAAAATTCAGGGTGAAAGGATATCAATGATAGGATTCGGTGGTGACTTTTTTATCCTCAGGGAAAAAATGGAATGAAAAGTGTAATGAGTACAGAATGTGGACTGAGAGTAAATCGAAGCAAGACAAAAGTAATGAGAAGTAGCAGAAATGAGAACAGTGAGAAACTTAACATCGGGATTGGGGATCATGAAGTAGACAAAGATAAGGAATTCTACAACCAAGGCAGCAAAATAACCGATGACGGACGGAGGAAGGAGGACATCAAACGCAGACTGGCGATGGCAAAAAGGGCATTCTTGGCCAAGAGCTGTCTACTACTATCGTACATAGGCCTTAATATGAAAAAGAAATTTCTGAGAATGTACGTTTGGAGCACAGCATAGTATGGTACTGAGATATGGACTGTTAAAAAATCGGAGCAGAAGGGAATCGAAGCCTTTGCGATGTGGCGCTACAGAGGAATGCTGAAAAACGGTTGAACTGATAAGGTAAGGAATGGGGAGGTTCTGCACAGAATCAACAAGGAAAGGAATATATGGAGAATTTGGAAATTTGTGGTAAGGTCGTATGGGACCAAACTGCTGAGGTCATCGGTCCCTAAGCCTACACACTACTTAATCTAACTTAAACTAACTTACTTCTAGATAAGCTCAAATGGTTTAAATCATACCTAACTGGAAGAATGCAGAAAGTTGAAATAAACAGTTCACATAATATGCAAAAAACTGGTGATTTCTCAACCTGAGGAACAATTAAGAATGGGGTGCCGCAAGGTTCGGTCTTGGGTCCTCTGCTGTTCTCAATATATATTAATGACTTGCCATTCTATATTCACGAAGATGCAAAGCTGGTACCTTTTGCCGATGATAAAAGTATAGCTATCACACCCAACAGACAAGAATTAACTGGTGAAATTGTAAATGATGTTTTTCAGAAAATCATTAAGTGGTTCTCTGCAAATGGGCTCTCATTTAACTTTGACAAAACACAGTACATACAGTTCCACACAGTAAATGGAATGACACCATTAATAAATATAGACTTCGATCAGAAATCAGTAGCTAAGGTAGAATATTCAAAATTTCTAGGTGTATGCATTGGTGAGGGTTTGAACTGGAAGAAACACACTGAAGATCTGCTGAAACGTTTGAGTTCAGCTACTTATGCTACTAGGATCATTGCAAATTTTGGCGATATACATCTCAGTAAATTAGCTTACCACGCCTATTTTCATTCTCTGCTTTCGTAAGGCATCATATTCTGGGGGAACTCATCATTGAGTAAAAGAGTGTTCATTGCACAAAAGCGTGTAATCAGATTAATTGGTGGAGCTCATCCAAGATCCTGCAGACACTTATTTAAAGAGCTAGATACCTTCACTGTAGCCTCACAATATATATATATATATATATATATATATATATATATATATATAGGGTGTTACAAAAAGGTACGGCCAAACTTTCAGGTAACATTCCTCACACACAAATAAAGACAAGATGTTATGTGGACATGTGTCCGGAAACGCTTAATTTCGATGTTAGAGCTCATTTTAGTTTCGTCAGTATGTACAGTACTTCCTCGATTCACCGCCGGTTGGCCCAATTGAAGGGAGGTAATGTTGACTTCGGTGCTTGTGTTGACATGCGATTCATTACTCTACAGTACTAGTACAGTACAGTACACATCAAGCACATCGGTACGTAGCATCAACAGGTTAGTGTTCATCACGAATGTGGTTTTGCAGTCAGTGCAATGTCTACAAATGCGGAGTTGGCAGATGCCCATTTGATGTATGGATTAGCACGGGGCAATAGCCGTATCGAGACAGATTTCCAGAACGAAGGTGTCCCGACAGGAAGGCGTTCGAAGCAATTTATCGGCGTCTTAGGGAGCACGGAACATTCCAGCCTATGACTCGCGGCTGGGGAAGACCTAGAACGAAGAGGACACCTGCAATGGACGAGACAATTCTTCCACATCATTACGAAGTGTCGTATTCATGATCTATGGAACAAGTTCTAATCTAATCTAATCTGGAAAACACACACAAACCCACCCATGCCCGAGGAAGGACTGGAACCCCGGACGCGGGGACCCGCACGGGCCACGACAAAGCGCCTCAGACCGCGGCTAGCCCGCGCGGCACGTGGAAAACACTGGCAAGAAGAAGAGAGAGGGTGACTGGATAGCTAATAAAACACCAGGGAGTAACTTCCGTGGTAACAGAGGGAGCAGTACAGGCTAAAATCTGTAGTGCATGAGAGAGACTGAAATAGATGCAGAAAATATTTAAGGACGTAGGTTGCACAGGTTGGCACAGGAAAAGAATTCTTGGCTGGCCGTATCAAACTAGTCAGAAGACTGATGACCCAAAGAAAGAAAGTATTATTTTGCAAGAAGCTTTGTACCGGGCGATCAAAAAGTCAGTATAAATTTGAAAACGTAACAAACCGCGGAATAATGTAGATAGAGAGGTAAAAATTGACACACATGCTTAGAATGACATGAGGTTTTATTAGAACAAAGAAAAAAACAAAAAAGCAAAGTATTGCTAGACGCGTGAAAGATCTCTTGCGCGCGTCGTTTGGTGATGATCGTGTGCTCAGCCGCCACTTTCGTCAAGCTTGGTCTCCCAGGTCCCCAGACCACAGTCCGTGCGATTATTGGCTTTGGGGTTACCTGAAGTCGCAAGTGTATCGTGATCGACCGACATCTCTAGGGATGCTGAAAGACAACATCCGACGCCAATGCCTCACAATAACTCCAGACATGCTTTACAGTGCTGTTCACAACATTATTCCTCGACTACAACTATTGTTGAGGAATGATGGTGGACATTTTGAGCATTTCCTGTAAAGAACATCATCTTTGCTTTGTCTTACTTTGTTACACTAATTATTGCTATTCTGATCAGATCTGTCGGACATTTTTTGAACGTTTGTATTTTTTTGGTTCTAATGAAACCCCATGTCATTCCAAGCATGTGTGTCAATTTGTACCTCTCTATCTACATTATTCCGTGATTTATTCAGTTTTCAAATTTATACTGAGTTTTTGATCAGCCGGTGTATCAGTATGTTGGCATTATACAAAGGAAACGAAGCAGCACAGACAGCGCCTCCCACCAATCTGTGATGATGAGCAGGCTGCTGTCGGCCGGCCGGTGCTTGACCCAGTTGGTGACGGCACTTATAGCCCCGCGCTGCCCTGATGGCCCGCCGCCGTCGCTGAGAGATGTCTCGACGGGAGGACGTCCGACAGCCGGCGGCCCGCTGATGGATGCGCTGTCCCGTCACAGCTGTCCGGGCGCCAGTAATGCACACAGCGGCGCGCTGCGTGACCACCGCCACTGACGGCGAGCTTCTGTTTACACGCGCTGCGCTGTTTACAACTCTCACAGTGGCTCTCGTAAAGATGCTGTGTGCAGTACGCCGTAATTACGTTCCGCAACTGATAAGCGGACATATCAAAAATATACTGTCGACCGGCCACGATTTTCAACATTCACTCGGAATTGGCCTTGATATTTGACCAGTAATCACGCATTCACTGACATGCTGTCCTTTCTGCCCTGTATACAGACGGTTAATTTCCTCTTATGTGTCTACCGTAGTTAATTTAATTACCTTACTCAAACTGCCATGGCTGACTGGAGCGTTAGCCGGCCGGAGTGGCCGAGCGGTTCTAGGCGCTACAGTCTGGAACCACGCGACCGCTACGGTCGCAGGTTCGAATCCTGCCCCGGGCATGGATGTGAGTGGTGTTTTAGGTTAGTTAGGTTTAAGTAGTTCTAGGGGACTGATGACCAAAGAAGTTAAGTCCCATAGTGCTCAGAGCCATTTGATTGGAGCGTTAGGACAGAAGTACAATCAAAAGTATCTGAAATTCACACGTGGCATCGCTTTTATTTAAGATGCATGTAAGATAGTATAATAATACCCCTCCAAAATTAACACACGTCTATACATTCTCCAAAACTGAAAATCGTTGCACGCATCTCGTGGTCGTGCGGTAGTGTTCTCGCTTCCCACGCTCGGGTTCCCGGGTTCGATTCCCGGCGGGGTCAGGGATTTTCTCTGCCTCGTGATGGCTGGGTGTTGTGTGCTGTCCTTAGGTTAGTTAGGTTTAAGTAGTTCTAAGTTCTAGGGGACTGATGACCATAGATGTTAAGTCCCATAGTGCTCAGAGCCATTTGAACCATTTGAAAATCGTTACTCATAAAATAACAAGCCAAGTAATCCTTAAACTCAGTGAAACAGTACAATTCAGAGCTACTGGCCAATATCTCTAAAAATGCATATCATGCCAAAACTCAGAAAAACTTCCACAATGTCTTAATAGCTTTAAAACAGCTTCCCCAAATGTTAATTCCAGTGCAAAGCAACACTAGTTCCAAATCAAGAGCCGGCCGTTGTGGCCGAGCGGTTCTAGGCGCTTCAGTCTGGAGCCGCGCGACCGCTACAGTCGCAGGTTCGAATCCTGCCTCGGGCATAGATGTGTGTGATGTCCTTAGGTTAGTCAGGTTTAAGTAGTTCCAAGTTCTAGGGGACTGATGACCGCAGATGTTAAGTCCCATAGTGCTCAGAGCCATTTTTTTTTTCAAATCAAGAAGCATAAAACTTAACGTAAAAATTCCGAAAGGTAAGGCTGTTCATTTCTATTAATAAAATACAAAACCACTCATCAGAAAATAACAAAGTTTACAAAAAATGACCTGCTGGTAGAAAGGCAATTTGGCCCGTCGAATTCACAGTACTCTTAACGTCGTACGTTTCACAAATGCTGAACATCTCTTAACGACCAGTGGGGCTATTGACGTCCACTTTCATTACATCACAAACAAACTACATAATATACCTTTGAACATAATACAATCCGTTTCCTGAAACACGCATACTTCCATAAGCTAGCGGTAGAACATACGCAAGAAGAGAGTGACAGTAGCGCTTTCTGCACAACTTTTAAATCTCGTGCAGAAAAGTGATAAGATCAGTCTTTTAAGGTGAAGCGCAATAATTCCAATAAATTATTATAACGTCAAGCGAGACATGTAAAGCATGTCTAATCTCGCCTCACAAATATAAGCGATACTTCAGCCCTGACTCAAGCCTTACGTTTACTTGACAAGCATTTCATTAGCTCCAGCATTAATCTTCCAGACTAAGAAGCACAAGTACAAGCGTACACGCTAAATGTCAGTAATACCTGACCATTACATTGCCGTAAAAGAGCCTCCGCGCCCGGCCCCATTTTTTTCCATCACCCACGGCTGAAACAGCGTGAAACTTCCTCTCGCATTACGTGGGTCATTCTGCAAGCACGTTCACCCCCGGACTGAAGACAACGCTTCGTGTCAGGCCATCCTGTAGTTTCTGTTCACAAAAACTAGCCAACCAGAGGCCAGGAAAAGCAATGTTTCCTCGTAAGGACGTGCTCCGTACAGCCAATTGGAAATGACAAAACGTATTTCTCGGTCGTTCCGTCGGATAGCCCATAGACTTATCGCGTGATCACAGCGCAGCATGTCTCGCAAAGTTGAGTTTATCCCGTATTCCACGAAATTACATCTTTGATATGCCACATTACTCTGATGGAACGGTTGTCTCCAAATAAACTAACCTCATGTTTGAAATTTGACAGATCTTAGCATATGCGTGATACACCAAAACCGTTAAACCTTGCACTTTTGGACGCGTAATACGTCGATTCCTCGATATAAGCCTTAGGATGTATATACGTTGTTTGAAAATAGATTGATATTAGGAAAAAGCAGTTAATACAGCTTTTTTCACTGAAAAATAATGGCAAAGCTATAAACGACATTTATTGGTGTAGTGAAAAATACAACATAGGCTGCCTGCCTGCAGATATCCGTTTTTTTTTTTTTATTTCAAAATGTCCAGTTCCGGGTACTGTCGCCCATTTTCAGATTTTTGAACGGCCAATAAATTAAAATTGAGTTGGTACATTGTAGAACTTTCTATTGTAATTAAATTGGGAAAATTATTAGGCTTCGTAAACACTGATTAGAGCCCAATTGTAATTTATTTGTTGCTTTACGGATCTAAAGGTGGGCACCACTGCCCGAAAACAAAATTGGCTCTGTGCACCACGGGGTTCAACTGCTGAGGTCATCGTCCCCTAGAACTTAGAACTACTTAAACCTAACTAACCTAAGAACATCACACACATCCATGCCCGAGGCAGGATTCGAACCTACGACCGTAGCGGTCGTGCGGTTCCAGACTGTAGCGCCTAGAACCGCTCGGCCACACCGGCCGGCGCCCGAAGACGGTCATTTTGAAATGAAAACAGTTAATTTTGTATAAATAAGGATAGCGGATAACTCTGTGAGAAGTACGTCCCAATTGATGAAGGTAGTGAAAATAGCAGCAATTGTTTTAATACCGTATTATCTGTAAAAAAAAAGTCAAGAACAAGGTCACCTGCAATTTCATCACTAATTTATTGGCTACCGGTTTCAGCGTTACAATATGCCATCATTGGCTCTCTGTACCACATAGCAGCTGCATTTCCTCAGTGACAACAGTACGTATGTCACATGTGAAAATAACCGGACTTCGCGCCAGCTTCCGTTCACATTGCGTTTGCACACAACCTGGAGCTTGGGGGAAGTCTAGTTATTGTCACATAATACATTCAGCCGTATCTGGTGTAGAGATCCTGACGTTGACGTATTGTAACGCTGAAACCGGTAGACAATACACTGGAGTTGAAATTACAGCTTACGATGGTCTTGACATTTTTTACAGGCATATCAGCTGTTGTCCCATCACTTAATAAAGCACGAACGGATGCACCCCAGTTACACCGTATTACTTGTTCTCTGTGTCAGCTGCACGACATTACAGTACAGCACGTGTTGTGTCCCTGCAGGCAGCTGCCGACCGCATCAGCTGCTGCACCAGCACAGCCACAGCCGGCTGTCGTCGGGGAAGTCCCGCGATGACGAGGCTGACGGCCGGCGCGCCAGCTCGCGCGGCATCATCCCCAAGGCCAAGGTCAAGACCGTCAAGATGACCTTCGTCATCGTCTTCAGTAAGTCTTAGGAGTCAGCATCGCTGCGCTCCACGTCACCTTGCAATGCTCCTCAGTGACTCACAGTTCTTCCTTTACTGTACCTCTCTATTTGTCAGAACATCATTTTGTCTCCATGAGATAAATTCTGGATATTAGAGTAGACTGAAACATACATTAATGAAGAATTGAAGAGAAAAGTAGTGTGCACATTAAATACATCCTTGAAGCAGATGCAGTCGGCAAGGAAATCCTACTTCCTTTCGGAATTAAAATATTACACACCTAAGTGCCCCAACGACGTATCACGTCAATGTTTACTGACAAAAGAACGATCATAAGGGATGTAAAATAAAATTTGTTACTGGACTAAAGATTTGTTGGTACGGAGAATGCGACATGTTATTTTAAATGGAGAATCAACGAAAGAAGCAGAAGTAATCTGCGGCTTGCTCCCATGTGCTTATACTGGGACCCATTCCCTTCATTTTCTAGATTAATGTCTGACAGACAATGTTAAAATAACCTCAGATTCGTTTTACGTGACGCAGATAGCTATCCGAAAAAATCTGCTCGAATATTAACTCAGATCTACGCAAGAACTCAATGTGTTGCAAAAATTAGCAGTTTTCTTTGAATGTACAGACGAAAGAAATCTCTTACTATGGGGGAGGAACTATATAAGCTGCAACTACGTGTACTGATTCAATGCAAGGGTCGCCAGATGCCTGAGCATCACTGTTGAAAACAAAACAAACAGCCACTGCTGACGATCCACAGCTGTACGAAATACTTCGAAATAGTTCTCTGACTGAGAATGCCTTGAAATCAGCTGTGTTAAGTATAGGTTTAGTACCCATCGCGCCAGGTACGTCTCCCAGTCCGCCACAAATTTTCATATTTCGCTATTAAGTAGTAAAAACTAAATAAAGGAATATATTTCATGGCTTGCAGCCTGATTTGAAGCTATTTCTCCTTTAAACGATGATTTGCGTCATGGAATTGTCATAAGAAATTATGAACCTCACAGATAAGTATGGCAGACGGACTTGGTTAATTTATATTCAAGTGACATAGGGTTAAGTAGGTACCAAAATGATATCAAAAGCAATTCGATTGCTTCACATTTATTTCACAAAGGTCTACACACATCGGAAAAACTAAATACGACGAATGTCTTCGTTCGAAATAAGAAGAAACTCATGAGGTATCAAATTGTCTCAGTTACAAGTAATAGACATTGCTTGTCAATACATGGCAGCGTTCATAATTCGATTGTTGCACTGTATAAGGTCTAAGGCACAACAGGTCCTCAAAATGACGATGTTATTTTCCACAGAAGCAGAAGTAATCTGAGGCTTGCCCCCATATGCTTATACCGGAACCCTCATTTTCTAGATAAATGTCTGGCAGACAATGTTATGAGTGACCTCAGATTATTTTTACATGAGACGGATAGCTATCTGAAAGAAATCTGCTCAAATACGAGTTAACTCAGATCTGCGCAAAAACTCAATATGTTGCAAAAATTAGCAGTTTTCTTTATATGTACAGATGAAACAAATCTCTCTCTCTCTCTCTCTCTCTCTCTCTCTCTCTCACACACACACACACACACACACACACACACACACACACACGAAAGTTTAATTAATCCCATTGTTTAGACCTACTCTTAATGCAAGACACAATGCACTCTCAAATATATCCATATCAAAATTTCTCTGTCATGCTCGACAAGTGTTATAATGGTATCGCCACATCTAAAATGTTCAAAGTGTGTAGTCATTTCGATCTGAGGGTAATTATTGATGGTTAATAGTAAGAACTATCATTCCTTCACGATTTTGTGAGTTTTCCAGTAATTTTTCACTTGAGTAACCAACTATTTAGAGGAGGAAGAAGATAATCTATCATGTTCTATACTAGAAGAATATAATTGATGGTACTGATTGGCAATTATTGCTTTTCATTACAAATAATTGGGGCTAGTCGACGTTACGACTTTCAACAATATTTACCAATTGTAACCATGGTGCCAAGGCTCTATAAATGTTTCACAAACAGTATTTCATGTAACAAGCTACTGAATAGTATACACATGTAATAAAAATATGCGATGTGGAAATACAACACTAATACACATAGCATAGCCAAAAGAGAAACACTGAGCTAATGCCATTCTAGGAAGGAGGAAGAAGGTGTTTCAACGATTTTATTGCTATGTACCACTTAAGTATGATACTTTCGAAATAAGGAAATAGAAATTTTCCTATGATTACATACATCTAAATGCGACCAAGTATAGTGCTGGCAGAAGACAAAGGTGAAACACCACCAAAGATAATGGTGCAAGACAGAAATAGAAGATCTGTAGTTTGAAAATAAAATCTTTTCCACCACAATCAAATTATCATTAATAGAGTACAAAACACACACAGGTTGTATACAAGTATAATTACAGATCTCTGATTGGAAACAAAACTTCGAAGTTTGCAAGAAAATAAAATTCTGTTATTTCTCAAAATATGTAAGATTTCAAACACAAAATACACATTGTACTAGTGTTATACGTTAAACGTTCTATAAGATTTAAAAATAAATTACAAACTGCTTGCAAATCGTTACTACTAATAAAAATGTTTAGGTTAGGTATCACATCTTGTTAATCCACAAAGTACGATTGTTGTGCCACGCTTTGCAAGTGCAATGAACCCCTCAAATTAAATAGAGTTGCATCTAAATTGTCTGTGTAACTTATTAAAATACGGTCATCTCAATAAATGTCACTAATGAAATGGATTACACATAAGTAGACGATTGTAGTTTGGCATTGGTACCATGTATTAACTTCGTCAAAATGCATACATATTGGTTCCATAATATTGCAAAGAACACATGAGCGCAAATAGTGATCTAACTTCCAGCCCAATGGACACATGTCTAAAACAATTAGCGTAATAAACAATCTTATACACCAGGAACATCATACGCTTGCAAAAACCAGTTTCAGGTAGTTCACCATTCATCCATACTCCTTCCCATGCTTGGAATGCACCTAGCTGAGGAATATGTTCAGAATGTCCGTCAAAAAGAAATACTCTTTGCTGATAAATCAGGCCAGCCGGTGTGGCCGAGCGGTTCTAGGCGCTACAGTCTGGAACCGCGCGACCGCTACGGTCGCAGGTTCGAATCCTGCCTCGGGCATGGAAGTGTGTGATGTCCTTAGGTTAGTTAGGTTTAAGTAGTTCTAAGTTGTAGGAGACTGATGACCATAGCAGTTAAGTCCTATAGTGCTCAGAGCCAGTTGAACCAGCTGATAAATCAAACCGTGACAAAAACTAGTGGGAAGATGGAGCCATTGAAACATGTTTCCCTCCCACTATTATCACCTTACCCAGTCTTGGTTCGATCGGTAATATAGAAAGTATCGAGCTCATGTAGATAAGTAGCGAGGGTTACTATAGTTTAATTACTTTACAAGGGAATCCAGCTATTCCCTTTTACCATTCAAAAGATGTCAGCAGGTTATCATAAATAGCAGACTTTTATTTTTTTAGCCTTTTTGGCAGGGTAACAAATAAGAAAACAAATGCTCTTGTACAAAAATGTTCATTGTTATGATTATTATTATTATCTTGCATATATATTTACACACAGAAAACAGCTCTTTCCTTATGTTCTTTGGGTGAAGTTTTAATAACAGGCAGCTTAATTTGTAACTTATAATTTAAATCTGCATCCAATTCATTTAATTCTTACCCTGCGTAACGTAAAAAACCGAAGAACGCTTTTCCGACTTCTAATACACATATAATTTTTTCACATGAACTATCTTTCATACAGCCTTATTGAGAAGCCCCATTCCTCCTTCCAATTCTTCAAGGTGTGAGCATTTGGGAATTTTATTACCTGTATCACAATACTGCTAAAGCTGTTCATGTATTCTTGGTTCCACATAACCAACTCTTCTCTTACAAATTTTTGGAGATTTTCTATATAGAACTCTAACAGTTTCATGGGGTGTGGGGAGTACACTTATCAGCAACTGTATTTCTTTACCATACTCGAGGGTATACATCGTACAACGTTTGTACTCCTTGATATCTGTTGCAACATCTGTATTTTCAGTTTGTTCTGAAATATAGTTTTTAATTGTTGTGACATATATCTCGTGCCATTGATGGAACATGGAAGGTATTCATACAACCAAGTAACGATGTTTTAAACACCTGTAGGACCACCAGAGTAATTTTTCCATGGAACATGGGAAGTATACTTATTACAAAACTAATTTCATCTTGTGTAGTGTGGAAGCATACTTACCACTAAATTAGTTGTTTTACTACTTATGTAGCAGCCATGTTTTGGCAGTATGCTGTACCAGTTGTATGAAAACTGCTACAAAAACCAGGTTCTGTTTGTCGTGAAGTAACACTAGTGTCAGTTGTGAAGCTGGAACACATTCCCTCGTTTGTATAACAGGAAAATGGAAGTATACTTACCAACATAGTTTAACAGATCCTAAAAAGGTGAATGGAAGTATATGTAGCACTATAGTTTAAAGTAACCTGTTAGCCTTGCTTGCACAACTGCAGTAGCTCCTTCTTTTCCGAGAGCAGTTTATATCGTTATACAGCAGCGTTTTTGTTACATACCGCAATTTTCATACTTTGACTTCAGTCACCTCCAGTTTGCAGTTTTCTTATTTTTCCCCCCTACATGTAATACATTAATTGCCCTTAAGGGAGTAGTTTCTTTAATAGGGAATGGTTTGAGTCTGAGTGATACATTTATTCGTTTACAAATTGGTTAATGGTAAGCAGTAAACACTAAGTAAAGGGGAAAAATGGGTAAATTGTAAATGAAAAAATGGTGAACGAGTAAACGTTTAACCTGATAACTGGAACTGTAAGTTAAGACTTATTGATACCAGCAAGTAAGATGATGATGATGCAGCAGTGAAAATATTGTACATAATGTTATTCAGAACTATTCGCCAGCTGAGTCAGCAGGTGGCGGGGAGGGATTTCCCCAGAATTTCTTATCTGATATGAATTCTCCCCAAATCAGCAAGATGTGGAAGCATGGTTACCCAGGAATTTTCTATCTTGTGTAAAACACCTACTCGGGTAGTTCGCACCAGTTTCCAGGCGTCCTCCACCTGGCCAAAAGTCGACAACAAATTATGGGGAATCTCTTCCACACCACTTACAGAATCAGCTAACGAATAGTTCTGAATACTATTACGTACAATATTCATGCATCTGCCTCATCATCATCATCATCATTGTCATCATCAGACTTTCTAGCACTATTAAGTCTAAGCTTATAATTCCATTTACATGTTTATCCACTTACCTTTTTACTCATTTAACCATTCACTCACTTACGTACCTACCAATTTACCCATTTTCTCATATGTACCAATTTACACATTTCCTCAGTTACCCATTTACTCTTTCATCCATTTACTCATTAACCCATTTACCATTTATCATTTTTCCATCTACCGTTTTTTGCGTTCACGATTTTAATAAGCATAAATGTACCTATCTCGCAGATTTAAACTATTAATTATTAATTAAACTACTAATTTAAGTGCAATCAGTGTATTACACGCACAAAAAGAAAACTAGAAATGGCACCGATCGAAGTAAAGGAAGGAGGAGTGTACGACAAAAATGATTCCATAACAGATTAACATAAACTGATATTCGAAAAATAAGAAACCGTTGGAAAAATAAGAAACCATTGTGGATATGCAGGCAAGGCATACATATTCTTCTAAACACAGTGTATGGAAAAATCTAGATAAGAATGGGGAATACAAGATACCTGCATTAACTGTGAACATCAATGGAAAGCGAACACACATGGTATACTCACAGAAAGCAATAATTCCAAGGATATTTCCTATAGCAAATGGCTAGTGATACACTCCGGCTTCGCACAGGTGGCATAAAATATCTACGGCGGTCTTTTGTTTGGAGGCGCTGGGGGTAATGGGTATAGTTTTGATTAAAAGTCATAAAAGAATGTAAGAAAACTGATAACTTTCAGATAAATTAAATGATTTAAGAATCACACACTACTTGTCAGCGTACTGCAGCACCTAAATGCGTGAACTGATTGTCCCGCCACAACCTCCTAACAATGAGAGCCATTTACCAAAGACCTTCACGCAGTGGCGAATATAGCATATATTTGGGGGGGGGGGGGCGGCGGCAGGTTTACTGTAAAGATAAGTTACTTAATTTTAAGTAGACACCTCATGATATTTTGTATCATAACAATGAAAATTTTTGTACAAGAGCATTTGTTTTCTTATTTGTTACCCTGCCAAAAAGGCTAAAAAATAAAAGTCTGCTATTTATGGTAACCTGCTGACATCTTTTGAATGGGAAAAGGGAACAGTTGGATTCCCTTGTAAAGTGGTTAAAGTATAGTAACCCTCGCTATTTATCTACATGAGCTCGATACTTGCTATATTACCGGTCGAACCAAGACTGGGTAAGGTGATAATAGTGAGAGGGAAACATGTTTCAACGGCTCCACCTTCCCACTAGTTTTTGTCGCTGTTTGATTTATCAGCTGGTTCAACTGGCTCTGAGCGCTATGGGACTTGACTGCTGTGGTCATCAGCCTCCTAGAACTTAGAACTACTTAAACCTAACTAACCTAAGGACATCACACACATCCATGCCCGAGGCAGGATTCGAACCTGCGACCATAGTGGTCACGCGGATCCAGACTGAAGCGCCTAGAACCGCACGGCCACACTGGCCGGCACTTACCCATATTAAAAGAGTGAAAACGCGATTGTGATTATCGTGGTTGAAATGATTCTACTTGTAAATACTGGTTTGTTCTGTCATGTAAGTATGAACTGTCAACACCCCTACTTTTTTCTTTTTATGTATACATACATATGTGTTTTACCAATTATAATTCAAAACCCTGTTTTAAGTAGTTATTGTTTTGGAGAGACCTTACAAGAATGTTTACTAAATTGAACAAATGACAATGCAACAAAATTTGTTTTATTAATCGTTTATCGAACTGACAATAAAAAACAATACATTAAATTAAAAAGGAACTTCACTTTTTATGTAGAACCATGTTTACAAAACAAAGTCCAGGTTTTTTTGTACACTTGCAAACTTATCAAGAACCTCATCAGTAGCAGTAGTGTCTCTGTGGATAGAAAGCAATGCAAGCCCATTGAGTCAACTTTCAGGTATACTTCAGTCTTCTCAGTCTGGAGGAAGTTTGCTCTACAGTTGTGACAGAAATCGGAAGAAATGCGAGTAATTTGGGCAGAGTGTAAATGGTGGGGAAGAAAGTCTTGTCACATTTCTCAAGAGAACTGATAGCTGTTTTTTGGAGATTTGAAGGATTTTCCTGATTCCACTTTACTTTCCTCAACATAAACTCACTTTGTACAATCTCTTTATGTGACAAATCGTCTTTCTATGAATTAAAAGCAGTGTCCAATGAACAGAATCTGTTGTGATACACAACTGTGGATAGATGTTTTGTATGGGTGCAACTGTTTCCTTGTGAGATTCAAAGCGTTCTTTAAGTGAGTTACAATAATCGTCCAGGTATGGTACATAAACAGCTTGTTGATAGTATTCTTCTTCTGTGGTGTAAGGGACGTTGCTATGTGCTGATTGAAGGCGGCAAATTCTTGGAATCTGTTTTTTAATGTCAAGTTTGGCAGCGAATGTCTTCGCAAGGCTATAAATGAGTCATCTGCATTTGCTGTCTCCTTTGACAGAAAGTGTGAGATACTCACAACATCAGTCAAGGCTTGTGGAAGATCAATATTTTTGTTTTGAAGCTGCTCAGAAAAGTTATGGGTGGCAGATAGCATCCAGCTCAAAACAAAAAGAGTAACAAGAAATGCAAATTGGCTAATAGCACTACATAGAGTGTGAACCTTAGATGTAGTGTCACTTAATTCCTCTTCTATTTTGCAAAGGGAGAGAAAGATAGGCTCCAAAAATAAAAGTTCTGAGTTGTACCTTTCTACCCATCAGGTTTCGCACAGTGAAATAAGTTTCTTTTTCTTTTGTTCTGGACAACATTCATAAATCATTGATTCAATATTTCTGTTCTTTTCTGTGACAAATGAAAGGATCCACAGATTTCTTTTATGACATCCCTACAGTTTCTTATAGGAGGTATTTTGCTCGCATCTGACAAATACAAATTTAGAGTGTGTAACAACAATGTGTATATGGGGCGAACAATAGCTATTCTCTGGTGGAAGCTTGTACTTCGCTGAATTAGCCACTCATTGTGGCAGCTCCATTGTAACCTTGGCCTCTCGTTTTGTTAGGGCAAGCCATAATGTTGACAAGGTCTTCAGTACTGTGTTAGCCAAACCTGCTCCAGTGACGTCATAAATGGGGACGAATGTCAGAAAATCTTCCCTAATTTTGAAAGTTTGTTCCTCTAAGTAACGTACACAGAGAGAAAATTGTTCGATTTGATAGATGTCAGTAGTTTCATCTGCTAAAACGGAATAAAAAACAGACTTTCTAACGTTTTCTACAATTTTTAATTTTATTAAGTGACCAAATGTGTTTATAAGTTCGTTTTGAATGAAAGAAATTGCATATATCGTCTGAGCACCATTGGTCGTTATTTGATCTTTAGGAATATTATCGCCAATGTTGGCTCTGTATTTTAACAACGATCGAAAATTCCCATCATTTTCGTCCGGTTCTTCAAGGTTTATTCGTCCAGAGTCACGATGACCCCTTAGAGCTATTTTCTGCGTCCAGCAAAATCGAATTGTTTGTACCATGGGGATTAACAATTTTCTATTATTCTCAATATCCAGTCTTCTTTGGGCGTTTACTGGATTGATAACATTTTCAGCTTTTTCTTAACTATAGCTTTTGTGTTTTCAGCAATCAAAGAAAATTTCTTATGATATGATAAGTTCTCATGTTTGCTCAATATTTCCCGCCCTCTCTTTTTAAATTGGCAAAAGCCTGAGTAACGAACGCCCCTGCTACTTGGTGATCTCCTTTCCCTACATTTTCGGTACGGTGAAATAAGACGCAGTACTTACAAAGACATCCAGATTTTTCCGCTGAATAAGCTAACCACGTAAATTCTCCTAGCCACTTCGTTTGAAAAGGTCTTGTATGGTTTGTACGAGTAATGGAGGGAAACTTGTACCCAGGCTCAGGTTTCCAAATATTTTCTAACAAAAAAATTGTTATTTCGTTTGTGAAAGGCTGAACGGGATTGTTTTGACAATAGTTTCCAATATCATAAATATTTTTCCTCACTTGATCAGGCCCGCTATCCTCCGTAACTGCAACCACAGTAATTGAGCTCGGAGTAGCGACGTCACTAGAAGCAATTCTTCCAATGCAGCTGACTTCAGAATTGACACCGTCACGCCCATTTGCGCTTTGTCCTTTCGTAACACTTCAGGAGTGTCTCTAATAGGCTTACAGACACTTGGTTTTTTTGTGCAAAACTTTTTAATAGAAGCTTCCCTCTTTATTACGATTGTGATTCACTTACAGCCAACTTCGATACACTGAAAAGTACGTAAATATTAACACTTAAAACTCCACCATACTTCAGTACAAGACAACGATGTCGAACAAACAATAACATACAACAATGATATATAGACTGTATTGTCGGTGTTCGGTTCGGAGAACTTGGCTCCTGCCGCCGTTCGGTAACTATCGGTAACCGTCGCCGTTGAGACAAACGCCAACGTATGTGCAATGACAGTGAATAGTGCTACATAAAAAGATGCTATTATATCATTAACTTTATTCACACCACGACAATCACTACATTTGAACATAAACGTGTTTACAATCGCCTTAACGTAACATTGTTACTTCTGCGGCATTCCTACTTGAGCAAATAATCTGTATGACGCGAGAAGTTCACAAGCACTGCGCAGCGCTGTCACCCCTCAACATTCCTTACCTAGTAGTTTTCTGTTCCTTTATTACTTTACCTGTCAAAGATTATGTGATATGTATTAATAGTGAGCCAGTATATCGTATATACACTACGCACTTATTAATAAACTAAAACATCACACGTTAGAAGTTTTTGTAACTTTAAGCTGCCAGTGTGGAAATATTTCAACTACCGGAACTTAATCATAAAACTTTTTGTCTCAAACATGGCCATGGCTCAGACGAGGCTGAGATATACGACATCTGAACAGGATCTCTTGAAACCTCTTTCAGGAATTCCTTGTGGAGAAATAACCTTAAATTTTTACAGTTACCGAAAGACAAATAACATGTTTCGAACGACGTATATTGATAAAAAATCAAGTTTCTTTTTGAACTGGAGCAAAGCAGAATCGACGCGATTTAACGGGTATTTTGATATACTCCCTTACGGTTACGGTATGAAATTGCTTTTTTTTTTTAATCCGTTATGCATTCACACTTCGTACAAAGACAGATGGACGAAGAGAAACAGGAATCTGTCACGTCATCTTACGGAAGGTTGACGGAAGCTAACATGAATTCCACAGTATTTTCTGAGACAGAACGGACCCTGAAAGGAACAGAAATGTACAGGTTCAGAGACGGACAGTGTGAATTGGCCTTTCTTCCGAACATGGTATAACTGTCCGCATACGTGCAAATCAACCCGAACTGGCACGAACTTCACACCACTAACACCCCACTCCCCTCACCATTGTTGGGAAGTATGACTGTCTACCACGGCGATGCCTTCACGCATCGTTCATTAACATAATTCAGATGCCGTACTTATTTCGGGGGGGGGGGGGGGGGAGGTGGCAGGCCCCCTGCTCCCCCCCTCCCCCCTGCCTCGCCTGTCCCTTATATACGCCCCTGCCTTCGCGGTCGTTGTTTCGTCGGCGTGGCTATCCTGAGAGTAGCCTTCACATACAGAGAGAAAAAACGCAGCAGGTTCCTGTAATTCTTCATATCCACTACAACAGGCCCAGGGTACTGTTCTGTTGCGCTCAAAAGTAATCACCACCCGCGTTAAGACGTTCATCCGATTGGGAGACGAGACGATCAGTTCGTATTCCGTGGAACGTCGTAGCGTGCCGACACATTCACATGGTCAAATATCCGGAATGTACTGAGGGTATTGCGATGTTTCCCCACCAAGTTACTGAAGCGTAGCCTTCGTCTCACTGGCAGGCGGGATGTATCGTGCAACAGGATGATTCCATCCAACAGCATTCCGACAGTCCGAGGGAAAATGGCAAAGCCAACAGTGGAAACATCCAACATTTCCCCCACCAAGAAATTCAAGGCTGTTCACACAAGTTCCTTTAAGGTCATGACGTCTTCTTTCATCGACTGAAGGGGTTCCCCGCTACTCGAGTTTTTCGAACGAGGAAACACAATCAATGCGCAGCACTATGAGGACACGGTGCAGAAACTGTATGCACAGTGAAGCCAAACGCCCAGGAATTGCGTCGGATGACACCATCCTGCGGTACGATAACGCCTGCCCCCACACTGCCAATCGTACGAAGGCTACACTTCAGAGATCTGGTACGGAAACAATGGAACATTCTCCATATAGTCCGGATATTTCACCATGTGATGTTCGCATCTTCGGAGACCTGAAGAACGCCATGTGCGGACATCTGTTTCAATCGGATGAAAAAGCGCAAGAGTGAGTGTGACTGTGGATCCGTCAACGGCCGACCGAATTCTTCGAAACAGGAACTGATCATTTCGTCTCCCCGTGTGACAAATTTCTTAAGGCGTATGGTGATTACTTTTGAATTGAACCATTCCGTGGCTCCGTTGTGGCCGGTGGCGGTTTTCATTTGACTGCCACTTGTATGTGTAAATTCTGGTAATAATAATTTCGTGTGGCTCAATGTCCTGGTGCAAGTCATTCAATTGGACGTCGCTTCAGGGACTTGTGTCTTGCTAATCAGTTATCCAACCGGAAAAAAGGCAATCTACTGCTCTACGTGGATGCGAATCTGCACATCATTGGAAGGTGATTGCTAGGTTAAAAAACAGAGATTGTTGTTAATCACACCGTTTCAATCTTTACGAATATGTATTTATGTGTACGAGAGATAGTCATAAAGCTTTAACTATAATCACAAGAAATAAAGTCATTTATTTTTGTTTGTTGGTTTGGAGCTACATGTCCGCAGTCATGGTAAAAATTGAAATATCCTCATCACTAGAAGAGCCAAAACCAACGAAACGGCAAAGCCCCCCCCCCCCCCCCCGATAAAGGGCGGTTTAACGAACGACTTCACAAAAATCCATGCTGAGTTAGTGGAATTTGGTAGTCCTGCTGCTAGAAGGCTGACGTATCTCAAAGAAGACCATGGTGAAAAAAATGGAAAGTAACTATGTATCAGTTATTAACATCTGGCATGCCTTTTAGAGCATGGATAAATGTCGCTGCTCATTGGATTCTGCTACTGCTCACACCCAGCCACAAAACTTGTTGAACTGAGGTAGCAACGGAGGTAGAAATGTTGCACCTGTGTTGGGCCAGTCCAGATGGCCTCTTTACCCGTCATATCATCCGTCGTATCCAGTGCTGTATGTTTCACTATGACCCCTGAACAGATGAGTACTAAATCAGTGAAAATATGTATATTTATCACAGCCGGGTAATGTGATACTTAGCTAGTTCTGAAATTTGCTGTGATGCAGTGCTTACCGATCATGCTAGAAAGGGGCAAATAGCAGAAAGAGCCACCATCTTATATTTGTTCAGATGCAGAAACTGTTGTGTGGCAGGCATTTTCAAAATGACAACGAAGTGATTTCCTGAAAACCATAATGCAGACTTCCACAACCAAACATTCCACAACGTCAGGGGCAAATAGCAGAAAGAGCCACCATCTTATATTTGTTCAGATGCAGAAACTGTTGTGTGGCAGGCATTTTCAAAATGACAACGAAGTGATTTCCTGAAAACCATAATGCAGACTTCCACAACCAAACATTCCACAACGTCATCCATCGCTGGGAAAAACGTATCGCATTGGGAGAGTGAATATGCATAGAGAAAGGCCAACACCACAACAAAGTTGCATGCTCGCATCTTGATAATTAAAATTCATGGCTACCCCTCGTAACAGCAGAGAGCTGCGATTAGTCATTTATGAAACACTGTATTATTTTCGTGAACAGCTACAGAGAAATTTTTCGGCTTATCGTAAGATGAGGCACGCATAAATTAATCTGTTCGCGCTGGGCACTGGATGTCGCTTCACTATGATGACATGATAGGAAACACTATAACGTATCGTCTTGTGAGACAGTTATTTGGCAAGCCGAATTCACTTTCTTACTGCTGCCGAATTGGCGGTACTGATTTTGAAAGTGACTGGAAAAATAGTTCGTGAAAGTAAAACAATATTTCTTAAACGTAAACGTGAACATGTTACGTTAGGCTTAACCGGGACTGTTATTTACATGGAATGAAGCAATAAGATCACTGTTACCGGTCAGTGTTTATTTATATGTACAACGAGTTCAAAGGTTTAAACCTCCATTGTCAGGTGGATTTGTAAGTGTTAATACGATATGTATGTATTGTATTACGACTTTGGGCTAGTCTGTGGCATTGTCTAGTGAAGAAACAAAACACTATTCCAGAACATGGTTTTGACTAAAACTTAATGCAAATGTGAAAATGAAACAGCAAAAACAAAATACCTACAGCGGTGACAGGCTCCTTTCTCTGTCGTAGTACATTATACATAAACAGTTACGTTTTGTGAACAAAGATAGCGTTTGGAAACTACTATGTGCAAAGAACATCTAGCAAAAACAGAGACATTATTTCTGTGGACGAAGAACATATAGCAATATAACACTATTATCTCAGAGTATCTTTTAAAGCGCAGTGGAGATATATCGTTGAGCTGATGAATACGTAAATTGTAGTAAATATTTCAAGTGGTGTACAACTCCATTTCTGTCAAGTTTATATCGCTTACTTTCATACCCGTATATGTAATGAGCTGACACGTTGCAAACCTTAACTGGAATAATTATGTTGCCAACCGTGGTAAAATTATAGATTAAAAACAATTCTGGGTGGAATTCAGGGATAGAGAATGAAAGGTTCGCGAGAAAGAGAGCTACGTTCTGGATATGCTAGGGTTGTTAAACGTACATCTGTTTCGTTTTGGGGTACAAACTGTTGCTTTTAATTGGCTGGATGTATTCAGTTGTGTGAATTGATCAAAGGAAACATGCATATAACTAAGTTCATTCATGGAAATATGAATCGGAGGATGGAAGAGAAAAGAGAGAGAGAGAGAGGGAGGGAGATAAAGAGAGAGAGAGATTCAGATACGTAGGGTGAAAGAAGTGACTGAATAAAAGCAAAGTTTTTCAGAGCATGGGGACTGTTACGTGTTATAGCTCAGTAAAGGCTGGAGCAATACATTGATTCTGCTTTAAAAATATACTATAAATAAAACCTACACCCTTCTCTTCATATTTACCATCAATAATTACCATGGCATTCCCCAGATGACGAGTGGAATGGTCTGATTTAGAAATACACCACACACCATCAGCTTGTACCCGTGTCAGATTGAGACTATATGTATGTCAATTAGTAGTATATTATCTGTTTATTTTTAAATCATAATCAATGTGTTACTCTAACCTTTACTTAGTTATACAACGTGTAACAGTTGTGATCATAAGAACACCCTTCTCTGAAAACCTTTGCTCTTTCTTTATCTGAATCTCTCTCTCTAGTCAAAAGTCAAAAACCTCCCCAATAACCATGTTCTGAAAATGTTTCGTTTCTGCATTAGACAGTGGCACAAGTTACCCCAAAGTTGTACCACAACACACGCATGTCGTATTAACACTTATAAATTCACCCAGCAATGGACGTTTAAACCTTTGAAACATGTTGTGAATATAAATAAACAGTGATTGGTAACAGTAAACTTCTTCTTTCATTCGATTTCTGGTCGCAGCTGTCGGTTGTTATATTTCATCTAATATACTGCCATGATATTTCGCAGTGTCCATAACGGATAAGCTGTATTGCTATATATGCTTTCAATCGATGTTGGTGGAGGGACAACAATGTGCCTGCAGCCAAACCACCCCAGGTAATGGACGGGAACGTTCAGCACCACTAACGTGTCCAGCAAGTAAGAGGCGGCCGGCGGCTGTTGTGTTGCAGTGTTCGTGGTGTGCTGGAGCCCGTACATCGTGTTCGACCTGCTGCAGGTGTACGGCCAGGTGCCGCGCACGCAGGCCAACATCGCAGTCGCGTCCTTCATACAGAGTCTCGCGCCGCTCAACAGCGCCGCCAACCCCGTCGTCTACTGCCTCTTCTCGAGATCCGCCTCCAAGGCCATCAGGCAAGTCCAAATCTTTGTTGGCACACACACTCTACAGCAAGGTACTCGCAATCACGGTGTGGGTATCCGGCTGATAAGACTAACCAGTTTACTGTGACCACCCTCTCTTCCTCTCTACTGTAGACGCTTAGCACTCCTGCTGCGCTGTACAAAGAAATTGTATAAAAGATTAAAAAAAAATTGTTAGTGGGGTTGCCAATATCAAGTGTGCTGATATTGCGGGAAAGGGACCTCATTTGACAGAATGTCAGTAACTCCCTTGAAAGAGCACACTGGCCGCTTTGGAGCGCTGTTGACTGGTGGAATTGGTATCATGCTCTCATGTGACCTTCATGGCTGATGTAAGTCATGGCAAGGAAGTGGAGTGTATGTGTCAGTCGGTTGTATGAACTCACTACGATAACATGGGACGACGTAGATGGTTCAAATGGCTCTAAGCATTTTGGGACTTAACATCTGAGGTCATCAGTCCCCTAGACTTAAAACTACTTAAACCTAACTAACCTAAGGACATCACACACATCCATGTCCGAGGCAGGATTCGAACCTGCGACCGTAGCAGCAGCGTTGTTCCGGGCGGGACGACGTAGATACGTGACAAATTGACAAACAGAAACAACCGTACACTCCAATACAAAAGGGACGCACATCGAAGGAATTAACCGAATGGGACGAAAAACGGTAGATGTGATTTACATGTACAGACAAATAAATTATTACAGTTTCAGAAAAATTGTGTAATTTATTCAAGAGAAAGAGCTTCACAAACTGAGCAAAGCAGTAACGCTTATCTAAGCATTTATTCGGCTTGGAATTGATTGATAGGGTTGTTTGATGTCCTCCTGAGGGATATCATGCCAAATTCTGTCCAACTGGCGCGTTAGATCGTCAAGATCCCGGGATGGTTGGACGGCCTTTCCCACATTGCTGCAAACGTTCTCCACCGGGGCAGAGATCCGGCGACCTTGTTGCCCGAGGTAGGATTTGGAAACCACGAAGATATGCAATAGAAACTCTCGTCGTGTGCGGGAGGGTATTATCTTGCTGAAATGTAAGTCCAGAAATGTTTGCCTTGGAGGGAATCAAAATGGGGCGAAGAATGGATGGCAACCAAACGGGTCCTGCTTTGAAACGAATAGCACCCTAGACCATCACTCCTGGTTGTCAGGCCTTATGGCGGGTCGCAGTCAGATTGGTAAATCATAACGTCTCCGGGAATGTCTTTGCTGGTTATTGGCGCTCTGTCTGATGCGGGAATGATCACTCAAGATAATTCTACTCCATTCAGTGAGATCCCAGGTCGAAGACGTGCTGGAAACGCCCCCAACAGTGGTTAGATGCCGACCTGACTGTCGCCCACTGTACAGTCCAACAATCAGAAGTGATGGTTTCGTAGCAGGACTCCTTTGGTTGCCATCTGCGGCACCCATACAGCACAGTGGTACGTCGACTGTATTCTACGCCCTATTTTGTTGCCCTTCATGTCAAGCCATCGTGGGCTCACATTTCAGCAACGTAATGCCCATTCACATACGGCGATCTGCTGCTCATCTTCATGCTTGCCCAACCCGTATCTCTCCCCAAATGGGGAAGTTTGGAGCATTTTGGGCAGGGGCCTCCAGCTACCCTTGTATTTAGACGATCTAATGCGCCAGTTGGACAGAATTAGGCACGATATTCCTCAGGAGCACATCCAGCAACTCTATCAACCACCGCCAAGCCGAATAATTGCTTGCATAGGCGTTATTGATCTGCTCAGAGGTTGAAGCGCTATGTCTTGAATAAATCATCCATTCTTTTCTGAAATTTTAATCATTTCTTGGTCTGTACGATTTATTGGTGTATCAACACAGAGTGTCCTATCTACGTAGAATGCTATATCACTCTCAGGCATATAACATGGCGTAAGAACAACGGTCGTAAAATGATTATAGTCGGCACGGAACGAGGAAGAACGTCACGCCCAGTCAATGACAATCAGTTTTAAAAGCAACGGGAATTGATGCTGCCAGTGAATGCACGTCCCATCTCAACAGTTTTCCGAGTGAATGTTGCGTGCACTGGACATTCGAAGTCGGGTATCCTCCAAACAGTTTTTTCTCACACCGGTACATAAAGCTGCTTATCTCCGATGCACTAACCAATACAAATTGGGCAGCTGCCAACTGGAGGCGTGTAGTATGATCCGGCGATTCGCGATTTTGCCTGTTTTTGCAAAACCTACAAGTCGTCGATTGCACCAACGGCTCAGTGAGATATTTAAACCGCAATTTGTGCACGTGTAGTTCAGGCAAGAGTTGGATAATTTTTATGGATATTCTTAGCACAGTGACTTTTTCAAGATACCGTGAACATGAACCCAGATGTTTACTTCAACATTCTCGGTGGTCAAATGTTGGCCTTTCTCCTACACCTTCCAGATGACTATGCTCTGGGTATTCTCGTCTTCTCAGATGGTCACAGCTGTGCTCGTAGTGCTGCACGCATACGTTCCTGCTCCACTGAACACTCTCGTACTGCATTGCACAACTATTCTCTCTCTAAATCACCGGTACTTAAAACCATGGCAAAGTTCTGGTGCTCTTTGGAACAGCGGGTGAAACGTGACAGTCAATGTCCCCACAATCGCCAAACCGTGTCCGCCTCCTTAGCTGGGTTGTCAGCACGTCTGACTGCCATGCTGAGGGCATGGGTTCATTTTCCGGCCGGGTCACTGATTTTTTCCGCTGTGGGGCTGGATATAGTGTTGACCTCATAGCCACTTCGTCGTCATCGACACTCAAGTCGCCCATTGTGGCATCACTTGAAAAGACTTGCAACTCGGCGGCCGAACTTCCCCAAGGCGGTATTCCCGGCCTTTAGTGCCATATGATCGTTATAGTTTCACCAAAGAGGACCCAGCTGTAAATAGTGTAGCTGAAGTGACATCTGAACTCGCCTCCTAACCAAGCTGACACCATTTTGAAGACTAGAGGTAGTGTTACACGGTACTGGCATGCTGTTCCCTGCGCGTGACTAACATTTTGTCCGATATTCTTGTTTTTCACAGTGTATGCTACCACCGACGGCCCTATGGAACCAGAAATTGCATCAACAGCCAATGGGACAATATGACGTCACATATTCTGAAGGTGCTCGTGGTGAATATAAATTGTCCACTGTTCTAAGGTGCGACAATGCTCCGTATTGTCAAGCAATGTTAAAAACAGTTCTTACACGATACTGTTTGCAGAGTTAATTTTGTGTCTGAGTCCATTTGCGGTAGGGAATCTCAGCAGTGTTGTACAAGTAAACATTTACCAGAGAAAAGTTCTTTGACTTTCGAGGAAAATGTTCTCTCTGCCAAAGCTATCCCCCAAAGATTCCGGGCCAACGCTCGTAGCATAATTTGTGAGCAACTCTCCTCTAGCTTGAAAGGAAAGCGTAAGGGTTAGAAACTCGATCGGAAACTCACTTTTAGTCTACCTACTAGTAGACTGAAAGATTTTTCTGTAATTCTCAACACGATGAAACAATATTTTTACGATAAAATACCTGTACCTGTATTAATAAAAGCACAATGATATATATTATCATTACAAATTAGAGGTTCATTCATCGGGTTATATTGTCACCAACATTGATCATGAATTCGTATTATTACCAACATCTTAGAAAGAACAGTTCGATGTTTATTAGCATTTGGTTCTATTTTATATACAACTACAGAAGTGTACGTCATCTCTATTGGAGAACATAAAGTACTGATCAAGAGAACTTATCTGATCTACGCGCTTAGGACCTGTGGTACTGAGCCTTAATGGGCGTGTTGTTGTTGTGATATTCACTTTGAAGACTGGTTTGATGCAGCTAGTCTATCATGTGTAAGCATCTTCATCTCCGAGTAAATGCTGCGACCTACGTACATTTGGAACTGCTCACAGTATTTATCTCATGGTTTCTCTGTACACTTTTGGTCTTCCACATTTCCCTCCAGTATTAAAATGATTATTTCTTTATATCTCAGAATGTGTCCTATCAACCGATCCCTTCTTTCAGTCTAGGTGCGCCATTTTTTTTTTTTTTTTTTGGCCAGTTCTATTCAGTAACTGCTCATTACCTAGGCAATCTACATATCCAATCTTCAGCATTCTTCTTTTGCACCACACTTCAAAAGCTTCTATCCTATTCTTGTGTGAAATAGTTATCGCCCACGTTTCGCTTCCGTACAAGGCTACAATGCCTTTAGAAAACACTTCCTAACATCTAAAATTATATTAGATGTTAAAACAAATTTTCCTCTTTCTCATAAATGTTTTTCTTGCTATAGCCAGTCTGCATTTGATATCCTCTCTACTTTGAGGATGATCAGTTACTTTGCTGCCCAAAGAGTAAAACCCGTATACTGCTTTTACTGCATAGTTTCCTAAAATAATTCCTTTAGAATCGCCTGATTTAATTCTACAGCATAAAATTACCATAGTTTTGCTTTCGTTGAGCTTCTTATACCCTCCTATCAAGACACTGTCCATTCCACTCAGCTTTTCTTTCAGGTTCTTTACGCCTCTGACAGAATTGCAACCGAATCAACAAACGCGGAAGTAGTTGATTCTGACGCGCACAGAATAATCACAGTACGATTTATATTGCAGAACGGAGCATGTCTTCGTCAGTCGTCGATGTTTCACCTGAGGAAGACTGACAGGTGCCTTGCGGAAGTATCGTGCAATGTATTTAACGACAACCGGCTACAAGCCCAATATTTGTTTGAACATTTATCTCGATGGGAAAACTCTGTAAGTCTTTATTTCTTCTTCCTGAACTTCAATTCGTTCTCCAAATTTTTCTTTGGCCGCCTTTACTGCTGGCTCAGTGTGGAGATCGAATACTGTCGGGGTTAGGGTACAACCCTGACTCACTCCTTTCTCAAGCACTGCTTCCCTCGACTCCGGGGTGGCGATTTCCTTATCTCTTAGTAACTCACTCCTGGTAGGTGCTCGCCTCCCTTAGAACTGTCATCTTGTTTCCTATAAATTTTCTCCCGCTGCATTTTACTCCTACTGCCTTTCAAGAATGCATGCTATTTAACACTGTCGAAAGTTTTCTCAAGTCTACTATTGCTATGAGCGTAGGTTTACCTTTCTTTAACCTATCTTCTAAGATAAGTCGTAGGGTCAGTACCGCCCCGCGTGTCCCTACGGTCATCCGGAACCCAAACTTGTCCACCCTGAGGTCGGCTTCTACCAGTTTTCCCATTCTTCTATAAATAAATCTTATCAGTATTTTGCAACCATAATGATTCTGTAGTGTTCACATCTGTCAACATCTCATCTCCTTGGGGTTGTTAAAATATTCTGAACAGACGAAAATATTGACATCGTGCTACGCCGCGAATACGTAGATAGTGCCGACAGTTTCACGACAGGTGTTTCGTAAGTAAAAGCAATCAATGGCCACACTTTCCGGGCACCGAAAACGCTCGTTGTAGGCCAGAAACAAAAGTAACAGCTGTACGACACGCGGGTGTATAGATGTAGCTGCGCAACGAGAGCCAACAAGAGTATTGGTAGTGGCATTGTAGTGAACTGTGAATTCTCCTCTCTGCTGTCGGACATGAAATAACGAGTAGATGACTAACGAGATTTCCCCACATTAGAAGCCAACAATTGTTTGATATCAATTGTTGTGGTTGGCAAGAGAGCGAACACCGTTTTACTAAAGGAGGCCAAAATGCACGCGGTTTAGCTCACGCAGGCTGGCGTGAGGTCTGGAACATGACAAGGAAATTAGAATTTAGAAAAACGGACGTAGCTGGTGGAATACTTAACTTTAATCCATTAATGATGAACGTCGGTTTCGACTGTACATGATTCACAATATCAATAGTAACTGATAATGGCGCCTTGCTAGGTCGTAGCAAATGACGTAACTGAAGGCTATGCTAAACTATCGTCTCGGCAAATGAGAACGTAAGTAGGCAGTGAACCATCGCTAGCAAAGTCGGCTATATAACTGGGGCGAGTGCTAGGAAGTCTCTCTAGACCTGCCGTGTGGCGGCGCTCGGTCTGCAATCACTGATAGTGGCGACACGCGGGTCCGACGTATACTAACAGACCGCCGTCGATTTAAAGGCTATTACCTAGCAAGTGTGGTGTCTGGCGGTGACACGACATCAATAATGAAATGAAATTAGACACAAATGGTTCGTAGCGTAGGGCTTCATGTTTGAATGTGAAAGATTGCTTAGATGATCAAAACACGAAAGAAATGTATTCATTTTCCTGCTGTTTACACAAACCAAAACAAAACTATAACTCTCAGGGCCGATTTGACAGGGCTCGGGCACAACTTAGTTATTAAGGGGAAGGAGGAGGGGACGACTCGTCTCACCATTATTCGTCACCGTTCGTCGTGTACTGCCGTCGGCGGCGGGCGCTGCGTCGGTACAGAGCGTCGCCTCGGGACTGTGCGGCGCGAGCCGGCTGCCCTCATCAGCAATCGTGCTTTTGTGACGGAGCCCAGGTACGATCTCCGCATTGTCTGCCCGTTGTCGGTCGCGTGGCCGAAACTGTGCTACCACGGTGTCTGAAGGTGGATGTTGGCGATGGGTGGAAGAGCGCCCATGTGCTCTCGCTTCCGCGGTGTCTCCACGACTCACGTTTATCGCCTCTCCTCCATCTCTCAGATCATCTCCTCTTCGAAATATTCTTTCTTTCGGCATTGTCATTGACGGACAAAATTTTAAATGCAACCTAATGGCAGATCGCATTTTCATAGCCATGCCTCTTTGTTCGGGCTGGGAATTCGTATCTGGCGTGGGCTGGCGCGTGCCTCGTGAATCGCCATCTTTCTCACGATTTCACGTTCTTACGATGTTTTCATCTACATCTACATCATTACTCTTCAATTCACATTTAAGTGCTTGGCAGAGGGTTAATCGAACCGCAATCATACTATCTCTCTACCATTCCACTCCCGAACAGCACGTGGGAAAAACGAACACCTAAACCTTTCTGTTCGAGCTCTGATTTCTCTTTCTTTTATGATCATTCCTACCTATGTAGTTTGGGCTCAACAAAATATTTTCGCATTCGGAAGAGAAAGCTGGTGACTGAAATTTCGTAAACAGATTTCGCCGCGACGAAAAACGTCTCTGCTTTAATGACTTCCATCCCAACTCGCGTATCATATCTGCCACACTCTCTCCCCTATTACGTGATAATACAAAAAGAGCTGCCCCTTTTGGCACCCTTTCAATGTCCTCCGTCAATCCCACCTGGTAAGGATCCCACACCGCGCAGCAATATTCTAACAGAGGACGAACGAGTGTAGTGTAAGCTGTCTCTTTAGTGGACTTGTTGCATCTTCTAAGTGTCCTGCCAATGAAACGCAACCTTTGGCTCGACTTCCCCACAATATTAACTATGTGGTCTTTCCAACTGAAGTTATTCGTAATTATTACACCCAGGTACTTAGAAGAAGTAAAAACTTTGAGGTTCGCCGATGACATTGTAATTCTGTCAGAGACAGCAAAGGACTTGGAAGAGCACTTGAACGGAATGGACAGTGTCTTGAAAGGAGGATATAAGATGAACATCAACAAAAGCAAAACGAGGATAATGGAATGTTGTCAAAGTAAATCGGGTGATGCTGAGGGGATTAGATTAGGAAATGAGACACTTAAAGTAGTAAAGGAGTTTTGCTATTTAGTGAGTAAAATAACTGATGATGGTCCAAGTAGAGAGGATATAAAATGTAGACTGGCAATGGCAAGGAAATCGTTTCTGAAGAAGAGAAATTTGTTAACATCGAGTATAGATTTAAGTGTCAGGAAGTCGTTTCTGAAAGTATTTGTATGGAGTGTAGCCATGTATGGAAGTGAAACATGGACGATAACCAGTTTGGACAAGAAGAAAATAGAAGCTTTCGAAATGTGGTGCTACAGAAGAATGCTGAAGATAAGGTGGGTAGATCACGTAACTAATGAGGAGGTATTGAATAGGATTGGGGAGAAGAGAAGTTTGTGGCACAACTTGACTAGAAGAAGGAATCGGTTGGTAGGACATGTTTTGAGGCATCAAGGGATCACAAATTTAGCATTGGAGGGCAGCGTGGAGGGTAAAAATCGTAGAGGGAGACCAAGAGATGAATACACTAAGCAGATTCAGAAGGATGTAGGTTGCAGTAGGTACTGGGAGATGAAGAAGCTTGCACAGGATAGAGTAGCATGGAGAGCTGCATCAAACCAGTCTCAGGACTGAAGACCACAACAACAACAACAACAGGTACTTAGTTGAATTGACAGCCTTGAGAATTGTACTATTTATCGAGTAATCGAATTCAAACGGATTTCTTTTGGAACTCACGTGGATCACCTCACACTTTTCGTTATTTAGCGTCAACTGCCACCTGCCACACCATACAGCAGTCTTTTCTAAATCGCTTTGTAACTGATACTGGTCTTCGGATGACCTTACTAGACGGTAAATTACAGCATCATCTGCGAACAACCTAAGAGAACTGCTCAGATTGTCACTCAGGTCATTTATATAGATCAGGAACAGCAGAGGTCCCAGGACGCTTCCCTGGGGAACACCTTATATCACTTCAGTCTTACTCGATGATTTGCCGTCTATTACTACGAACTGCGACCTTCCTGACAGGAAATCACGAATTCAGTCGCACAACTGAGACGATACCCCGTAGGCCCGCAGCTTGATTAGAAGTCGCTTGTGAGGAACGGTGTCAAAAGCTTTCCGTAAATCTAGAAATACGGAATCAACTTGAGATCCCCTGTCGATAGCGGCCATTACTTCGTGCGAATAAAGAGCTTGCTGCGTTGCACAAGAACGATGTTTTTTGAAACCATGCTGATTACGTATCAATAGATCGTTCCCTTCGAAGTGATTCATAATGTTTGAATACAGTATATGCTCCAAAACCCTACTGCAAGCCGACGTCAATGATATAGGTCTGTAGTTCGATGGATTACTCCTACTACCCTTCTTAAACACTGGTGCGACCTGCGCAATTTTCCAATCTGTAGGTGCAGATCTATCGGTGAGCGAGCGGTTGTACATGATTGCTAAGTAGGGAGCTATTGTATCAGCGTCATCTGAAAGGAACCTAATCGGTATACAATCTGGACCTGAAGACTTGCCCGTATCAAGCGATTTGAGATGCTTCGCAACCCCTAAGGTATCTACTTCTAAGAAACTCATGCTAGCAGCTGTTCGTGTTTCGAATTCTGGAATATTGCATTTGTCTTCCCTGGTGAAGGAATTTCGGAAAACTGCGTTCAATAACTCTGCTTTAGCGGCACAGTCGTCGGTAACAGTACCATCGGCACTGCTGCAGCGAAGGTATTGACTGCGTCTTGCCGCTTGTGTACTTTAAATACGACCAGAATATCTTCGCATTTTCTACCAAATTTCGAGACGATGTTTCGTTGTGGAATCTATTAAAGGCATCTCGCATTGAAGTCCGTGCCAAATTTCGCGGGTCTGTAAACTTTAGCCAATCTTCTGAACTTCGCGTGCTTTTTCCGTTGCCTCTGCAACAGCGTTCGGACCTGTTTTTTGTACCGTGGGGGATCAGTTCCATCTCTTACCAATGTATGAGGTCTGAATCTCTGAATTGCTGTTGTTACTATATCTTTGAATTTGAGCCACATCTCCTCTACATTTTCATAGTCAGTTGGGAAGGAATGGAGATTGTCTCTTAGGAAGGCTTCTAGTGACACTTTATCCGCTCTTTTAAATAAAGTTATTTTGCGTTTGTTTCTGGTGGATTTGGAAGAAACGGTATTGAGCCTAGCTACAACGACCTTGTGATCACTAATACCTGTATCAGTCATGATGCTCTCTATTAGCTCTGGATTGTTTGTGGCTAAGAGGTCAAGTGTGTTTTCGCAACCATTTACAATTCGCGTGGGTTCGTGGACTAACTGCTCGAAATAATTTTCGGAGGAAGCATTTCGGACAATCTCGGAAGATGTTTTCTGCCTACCACCGGTTTTGAACAAGCATTTTTGCCAAAATATCGAGGGAAGGTTGAAGTCCCCACCAACTATAACCGTGTGAGTGGGGTATTTATTTGTTACGAGACTCAAATTTTCTCTGAACTGTTCAGCAACTATATCATCGGAGTCTGGGGGTCGGTAGGCTGTTGTGAGAGCAGCTACACAACACTTCTTTGTAACTGCTCACTTTGCGTGAGGCCTGGACAGACTCATGTTTGGGCTTCGTCCTGGAGTTCGTGATTCATAAGGAATTTCCTTACTGTCGAGAAAAACATCTTCTTAAGAACGCTGACTTCTTTCACCCGCCTCCCTGTGCCAAGCCCCCCTCATTTGTGGAAGCTCCTCCATGTGCCCATGGGATGCTGGTATTGTCGGCACATTTCTGCTTTCTAAGGCAGGTAAAATGACTGCCGCTGGGCCAGAAGAACGTACTTTTCCTTCACGTGTACATCTTTGGCGTTCCGTCCTAATGGCTGCAGGTGTCAATCAGTTTTCGACATGCTTCTTGTTGTTTGATAGGCTCTCTGCAACTCTTCCTCCTTGAGCAAGGGGAGAACGTCCGCTCGACTTGCTGTGTGCTTGCAGAATGACTGCAGTGTCCTCTCCTCAGAGGCTCGCCCCAGGGTGTCCTTTTCCGTCCTCCTCCTCGGCTGCTTGCGGCGAGTTGGCGAAAGTGGCCGCTGTCAGACGTATTACAACCTCCGTGTCAGAGTGTTTCTACCACTCTTGGTAATGCAGGACGAGTTCATTTCCTGTGAAGTCTGTAATTTCAAGAATTGAAGGAATGTACTTTGCACTGATGAATCATCCTTCAGTATGTAGTATAACCCTCACTGTACAATTGACTGACTATTGTTAGACATAGAAACACAACGGAAAGAGATTTGATGGCAGTGGTGTCTTGGTGTGGAAACGCATAATGTTGGATTAGCGTATGGGAATTAGCCTCTCCATTGGTACTCAGAGGAACAGTGTTATTGCCCAAAGCTGCTGCAATCATAGGTTTCAGAAGTTTTTAGTGACATGGTTTAGACTCAAATGTACATTCAATACCGTATGGTCAAGATTTTGTTCTGTAGCCCCTCAACATACAGAGCATTCCAGAGAGATCTTTACAACTTTGATCACATAGATTTCAGAAATGAGGATAGGTAAAGAAGTGTAGCGTGCTTTAGTGTCCACATATCCCTGAAGTCTTAGTAGCCGTTTAACAAACTAAATGTCTGCCTCGCTAGGATGTGTACGCATACAAACCTACCCTGTCCTCGTGAATATGCGCAACGGCTGTTTCGATGAAATTGATCAGTTCCTGTAGGTCCTGCAACCTATGGAAATGTAAAGTGTTCCAGAATCTGCATCACTCTTACTCGGAAGCCGAGAACTCGTTCTCTTCGCAAGACCTTCGAATTCCTTAAACCTCGTGTACCATTGCCTGATGGTTGGACGTGGTGACGGAGTTGTTTTGTAGAGTCTCCGGAAGTTACGCTAGAGCTGAGTGTCAGATTTCGTCCCTGTCAACCATTCCACACACTATGAAATCCTCCTGGAGGGTGGCCATTCTCATCGGTAACGAATTTTCTAAACAAAAACTTTAGGTTTGTGTGAACATTATGCCACAAGCCACACCTTTCTGACTATCTCCATGTCTGCAATATATGTGATCCTAGTTGTAAAGATTAGTTGGGATAGCACGTACAGCTGAGAACATATGTTCTCATTTCTTGATTATGCTAAATTATTTTACAGTTGTTAAATTATAATCCTTGCAATTTAGTAACAGCTGCATGAAATATTCACTGATGGCTGCTGTTACCTGACAGGAAGGTGCCGCCATTCCGATGGCTGCGGTCTCTGTGCTGCCCCAAGGCGGCTGCCGCCGCCGCCTCCCCTGGAGAACCTCCAGCTCCAGTTGCCGCCCACACCAGCCGCCGGCAGCCTCCCCCACATTGGACCACTCGCCGACAGACGCACCGCCGCTACATCGGGGAAGGTCTCCCTGCTCCAGCTGTCGTCTCCATCGTCTAGGTGGACCACTTTTTCGCCAGCATCTAGAAATCAACTCGAGCGGCTTCTTCTAGTCGCCACCTCGCTGTCGAGGCACTGCTGGCTCCAGCTGAAGGCAACGGCGAAGCACTGGGAACGCTGGGCTGAAGCCAGTATCCATTTAGGCGAGACGGACGTATTGTCATGTGTATTTTGGATGTGGAAAGCTGTGGAGGTCATCCTCTGCTCCACATTATGATTCTATTTACTGGAGAACGTCAATGAAAAGTACTTCTCCAGCATCCACAGATTACAACTACCCCAAGGCACAGTAGTTGTCGAATCGGTTCACGAGTACAGAACTTCATGTTACGAGACCAAACTGTTCAGTTTCCCGAACAGTTTTCTATCGGGCACGGAACTTGGATGTAAGAGATGTACGACCATAAAGACATATTGATAGATCTGACGCTGTAGCTGAGAACGTGAGATTCCAGCAAGGGTGTATGAAGACTGAAGGCCAATGTGTTAGGAATAAAAGACTTCACAAGCTTCTTATTAGTGGGCAACGGATCTAGTCTCATGAACCTCGCTGTGCTAGCAACTAGGATACATCTCTTGCAACGGCAGTGGTGATTCTGATTGCTAAAGTTACTGGGAATAACGTTTCATTCTTTTTATGAATTGAGTTAGGAGAAAAAAGCGTAACAACAACAGAAACAGAAAAATATTTCTAGAAACTCAAATCGTCAGATTGCATTCGTCGTAAGCGTCGTCGTGCCAGCTGCGGTGACAGAGATGCGTAACGAATGCATGAAGAGTAGAGAAGTGGAAACATTGTTGTAGACGGTGATTATAAGGAAATTTGAAAGAATAAGTGACTCAACAAAAGTGACAAGTGTATTTCTAGTTTCGAAACTCATATGATGTGGAATGCCCCGTTTATTGCTAATCATGTCCCACCTCGCGTGGATGAGTTGATCAAAACAGAATTACATGCTACGTGGACAATTCGTTTGATTTCATTAAGTGTTAGTGGAAAACGAATTAAACGCGCGTCTGGTCACATTTTTGTACACACGAAACTTCACTCGCTCGCAGGAACTCTGTGTGAGTAAAGGCGACGCTCCACGTCGACTGTCATAGGCTCTCCTCTCACGGCAATCAGGGTAAAGGCGCAACAGCCAGAGACACTGGTACCTGAGCTTTTTCAGACCGCCGGATCGGCGTGCTTTGTCAACGAGCATAGTTTTCACTACGCCATTCACAAAATGCACGAACCTTAACCTCATTTGGACACTGAAAAATATTTATTTTTTTACCTCACGTGAAACATTTTCAGCACCACGAGAACTATTCATAGAACTAGTGGGCCACAAAAGTATCTTGAGGTATACTCCATTTGGCGTCGTTTAGTGGATTTGTACATACGCTACATTTCCTTCAGTCAGACCAAATTCTGTTTAACTTAAGCATACATACTAGGCCACGCACATTTAAATGCGTGTTTACAACATTCCGGGATGCTTGTTACATTTCTTCATGATCTCTGATACTTGTAATTGTCATTGTGTTTGTAATGCTTTCTGATGCATTTTTGTTACCTGTATGTATTGTAGTTGGAAATTAAATATAAACAAGAAATTTATTCCTTAGATTATTTATGAATCTAACAACCTCAGTAGTCAATAATACATCACTAGTTAGATGGAGTAATGTTGCTTAATATTTCAGAGTATTATTAATAAACACATAACCCATTTATCAGTGTTACTGGAATCAGTGCTTGAATATCACACTTAGATTACACCATCTGCTATTTCTTATTGTCCATTACCTGTGATATTATTCTCTTCTAATAACACGATAATTACTTTCTCAAATACCTTAACTAGTGTACCAAACAAATATGTTACATTGTTATTGTGAGACCTCCAGTTTATTTCCAGTTTTCATAAAAAAATACTCAAAACATGATGAAACTATTTCAATGGTCGGGATATCTAAACTTGCAGTAATGACGTGGTATCGTGTCATCTGTCATACAGCAGTAGGTAAACAGCACAAACTATGGCTGACTTTATGTAATTTTCGAAGGAATCAATTCTATATAGAACAAACAAGTATTACTTAACAGTTTTTGGTATCAGTTGTAAACTTCTCCCCCCCCCCCCCCCCCCCCCATGAACCATGGACCTTGCCGTTGGTGGGGAGGCTTGCGTGCCTCAACGATACAGACAGCCGTACCGTAGGTGCAACCACAACGGAGAGGTATCTGTTGAGAGGCCAGACAAACGTGTGGTTCCTAAAGAGGGGCAGCAGCCTTTTCAGTAGTTGCAGGGGCAACAGTCTCGATGATTGACTGATCTGGCCTTGTAACATTAACCAAAACGGCCTTGCTGTTGTGGTACTGCGAACGGCTGAAAGCAAGGGGAAACTACAGCCGTAACTTTTCCCGAGAGCATGCAGCTTTACTGTATGGTTAAATGATAATGGCGTCCTCTTGGGTAAAATATTCCGGAGGTAAAATAGTCCCCCATTCGGATCTCCGGGCGGGGACTACTCAAGAGGACGTCGTTATCATGGAAAGAAAACTGGCATTCTACGGATCGGAGCATGGAATGTCAGATCCCTTAATCGGGCAGGTAGGTTAGAAAATTTAAAAAGAGAAATGGATAGGTTAAAGTTAGATATAGTGGGAATTAGTGACGTTCGGTGGCAGGAGGAACAAGACTTTTGGTCAGGTGAATACAGGGTTATAAATACAAAATCAAATAGGGGGTAATGCAGGAGTAGGTTTAATAATGAATAAAAAAAAATAGGAGTGCGGGTAAGCTACTACAAATAGCATAGTGAACGTATTATAGTGGCCAAGATAGACACGAAGCCCATGCCTACTACAGTAGTACAAGTTTATATGCCAACTAGCTCTGCAGATGACGAAGAAATTGAAGAAATGTATGATGAGATAAAAGAAATTATTCAGGTAGTGAAGGGAGACGAAAATTTAATAGTCATGGGTGACTGGAATTCGACAGTAAGAAAAGGGAGAGAAGGAAACATACTAGGTGAATATGGATTGGGGCTAAGAAATGAAACAGGAAGCCGTCTGTTAGAATTTGCATAGAGCATAACTTAATCATAACTAACACTTGGTTCAAGAATCATAAAAGAAGGCTGTATACATGGAAGAATCCTGGAGATACTAAAAGGTATCAGATTATATAATGGTAAGACAGAGATTTAGGAACCAGGTTTTAAACTGTAGGATATTTCCAGGGGCAGATGTGGACTCTGACCACAATCTATTGGTTATGAACTGTAGATTAAAACTGAAGAAATTGCAAAAAGATGGGAATTTAAGAAGATGGGACCTGGATAAACTGACTAAACCAGAGGTTGTACAGAGTTTCAGGGAGAGCATAAGGGAACAATTGACAGGAATGGGGGAAAGAAATACAATAGATGACGAATGGGTAGCTCTGAGAGATGAAGTAGTGAAGGCAGCAGAGGATCAAGTAGGTAAAAAGACGAGGGCTAGCAGAAATCCTTGGGTGACAGAAGAAATATTGAATTTAATTGATGAAAGGAGAAAATATAAAAATGCAGTAAATGAGGCAGGCAAAAAGGAATACAAACGTCTCAAAAATGAGATGGACAGGAAGTGCAAAATGGCTAAGCAGGCATGGCTAGAGGACAAATGTAAGGACGTGGAGGCTTATCTCACTAGGGGTAAGATAGATAGAGCCTACAGGAAAATTAAAGAGACCTTAGGAGAAAAGAGAGCCACTTGTATGAATATCAAGAGCTCAGATGGAAACCCAGTTCTAAGCAAAGAGGGGAAAGCAGAAAGGTGGAAGGAGTATATAGAGGGTCTATACAAGGGCAATGTACTTGAGGACAATATTATGGAAATGGAAGAGGATGTAGATGAAGATGAAATGGGAGATACGATACTGCGTGAAGAGTTTGACAGAGCACTGAAAGACCTGAGTCGAAACAAGGCCCCGGGAGTAGACAACATTCCATTAGAACTACTGACGGCCTTGGGAGAGCCAGTCCTGACAAAACTCTACCATCTGGTGAGCAAGATGTACGAGACAGGCAAAATACCCTCAGACTTCAAGAAGAATATAATAATTCCAATCCCAAAGCAAGCAGGTGTTGACAGATGTGAAAATTACCGAACTATCAGTTTAATAAGTCACAGCTGCAAAATACTAACGCAAATTATTTACAGACGAATGGAAAAACTGGTAGAAGCCGACCTCGGGGAAGATCAGTTTGGATTCCGTAGAAATGTTGGAACACGTGAGGCAGTACTGACCTTACGACTTATCTTAGAAGAAAGATTAAGGAAAGACAGACCTACGTTTCTTGCATTTGTAGACTTAGAGAAAGCTTTTGACAATGTTGACTGGAATACGAAAGCTTTTGACAATGTTGACTGGAATACTCTCTTTCAAATTCTAAAGGTGGCAGGGGTAAAATACAGGGAGCGAAAGGCTATTTTCAATTTGTACAGAAACCAGATGTCAGTTATAAGAGTCGAGGGGCATGAAAGGGAAGCAGTGGTTGGGAAGGGAGTGAGACAGGGTTGTAGCCTCTCCCCGATGTTATTCAATCTGTATATTGAGCAAGCAGTAAAGGAAACAAAAGAATAGTTCGGAATAGGCATTAAAATCCATGGAGAAGAAATAAAAACTTTGAGGTTCACCGATGACATTGTAATTCTGTCAGAGACAGCAAAGGACTTGGAAGAGCAGTTGGACGGAATAGACAGTGTCTTGAAAGGAGGATATAAGATGAACATCAACAAAAGCAAAACGAGGATAATGGAATGTAGTCGAATTAAGTCGGGTGATGCTGAGGTTATTAGATTAGGAAATGAGACGCTTGAAGTAGTGAAGGAGTTTTGCTATTTGGGGAGCAAAATAACTGATGATGGTCGAAGTAGAGAGGATATAAAATGTAGACTGGCAATGGCAAGTAAAGCGTTTCTGAAGAAGAGAAATTTGTTAACATCGAGTATAGATTTAAGTGTCAGGAAGTCGTTTCTGAAAGTATTTGTATGGAGTGTAGCCATGTATGGAAGTGAAATATGGGCAATAAATAGTTTTGACAAGAAGAGGGTAGAAGCTTTCGAAATGTGGTGCTACAGAAGAATGTTGAAGATTAGGTGGGTAGATCACGTAACTAATGAGGAGGTATTGAATAGGATTGGGGAGAAGAGAAGTTTGTGGCACAACTTGACTAGAAGAAGGGATCGGTTGGTAGGACATGTTTTGAGGCATCAAGGGATCACAAATTTAGCATTGGAGGGCAGCGTGGAGGGTAAAAATCGTAGAGGGAGACCAAGAGATGAATACACTAAGCATATTCAGAAGGATGTAGGTTGCAGTAGGTACTGGGAAATGAAGGAGCTTGCACGGGATAGATTAGCATGGAGAGCTGCATCAAACCAGTCTCTGGACTGAAGACCACAACAACAACAACAACAACAACAACAACAACACTGTAAACTTCTGCACTAGAATTGCATACGACAGTGGCACTTTTACAGATGGTCGATTAGATATCATAACCATATAAATTACATTCACTTATAAAACGACTGCGGGACCAAGATGGTTAATTAACATAACGTTTCGAACTGGGCTGTTAACAAAGAAAGCGCAGTGAGTAATGAAGTCAGTACAGAAAACTCCAGGAAAGACCAGCATGATGTCTGTTGAACTAATTAAATGTCAGTTCTAAATTTAATATATGCTCCACTACAAATTTCTGCGCAAATTCAAAAGCAGTATCTCTGTAGAAGCTGTGTGAAGTGCAAAAGTGAAAATATTTCTTGAACTGATGGATAACAAACGGAATTAAAGTATCAGGCTCGACTAGAGGTCAACAGAATTTAAAAAAGGAATAGAAGACCAAGCGTACTGTCTATGACCTAATGAGCATGAACACTCAATTGAAGGTACATTTAAAAAGAGAGTACGAAAGAAAGTAAAACTAAGTATACGAGAAGGACTATGAGGAACTCTGTAGGTTTATGGCATGGGAGTGATAAAAATTTACCATTAAAAATTACAAAAGAAGAGAACATCACCATTCATGTATCCCCAATAAATATGAAAGATTAAGAACTTCATTTCCAGAAAATTCTGACGGAAATACAGATTAGCAGTAACAGCAGGTAGATGAGAATGTGAAAATGAGTTTTCACGGCAGGCATGGATTTAAGAAAATGATATTTTTTTTAAATAATTGTATAAAATAATACAACAGATTAAAAATGAGAGGGTCACTAGGGATTGACATGTTCGTATACAGTCAATAGAAATTTGACCAGCTACTCATATATGGAACATATTTCTGACATGGAACGATGATGAAAGAGCTTTCAGTAGAAGAAACAGGTCTCACAATTGCGAATGTGAACAAGTGCTCATAGCTGTTATAGTTTGCACTTTAGGACGCGTGTTTACTAGCTGTTATTTTCTTGTTTTGGTCCATATTACCACCTCTCAAAACATGGAAAACAAAGAACTTTCAGTAGATGAGGTGTGTCTCATTGTTGTTGTTGTTGTGGTCTTCAGTCCTGAGACTGGTTTGATGCAGCTCTCCATGCTACTCTATCCTGTGCAAGCTTTTTCATCTCCCAGTACCTACTGCAACCTACATCCTTCTGAATCTGCTTAGTGTATTCATCTCTTGGTCTCCCTCTACGATTTTTACCCTCCACGCTGCCCTCCAATACTAAATTGGTGATCCCTTGATGCCTCAGAACATGTCCTACCAACCGATCCCTTCTTCCGGTCAAGTTGTGCCACAAACTTCTCTTCTCCCCAATCCTATTCAATACTTCCTCATTAGTTATGTGATCTACCCATCTAATCTTTAGCATTCTTCTGTAGCACCACATTTCGAAAGCTTCTATTCTCTTCTTATCCAAACTATTTATCGTCCATGTTTCACTTCCATACATGGCTACACTCCATACGAATACTTTCAGAAATGACTTCCTGACACTTAAATCAATACTGGATGTTAACAAATTTCTCTTCTTCAGAAACGCTTTCCTTGCCATTGCCAGCCTACATTTTATATCCTCTCTACTTCGACCATCATCAGTTATTTTGCTCCCCAAATAGCAAAACTCCTTTACTACTTTAAGTGCCTCATTTCCTAATCTAATTCCCTCAGCATCACCCGACTTAATTAGACTACATTCCATTATCCTTGTTTTGCTTTTGTTGATGTTCATCTTATATCCTCCTTTCAAGACACTGTCCATTCCACTCAACTGCTCTTCCAAGTCCTTTGCTGTCTCTGACAGAATTACAATATCATCAGCGAACCTCAAAGTTTTTATTTCTTCTCCATGAATTTTAATACCTACTCCGAATTTTTCTTTTGTTTCCTTTACTGCTTGCTCAATATACAGATTGAACAACATCGGGGAGAGGCTACAACCCTGTCTTACTCCCTTCCCAACCACTGCTTCCCTTTCATGCCCCTCGACTCTTATAACTGCCATCTGGTTTCTGTACAAATTGTAAATAGCCTTTCGCTCCCTGTATTTTACCCCTGCCACCTTTAGAATTTGAAAGAGAGTATTCCAGTCAACATTGTCAAAAGCTTTCTCTAAGTCTACAAATGCTAGAAACGTAGGTTTGCCTTTCCTTAATCTTTCTTCTAAGATAAGTCGTAAGGTCAGTATTGCCTCACGTGTTCCAGTGTTTCTACGGAATCCAAACTGATCTTCCCCGAGGTTGGCTTCTACTAGTTTTTCCATTCGTCTGTAAAGAATTCGTGTTAGTATTTTGCAGCTGTGACTTATTAAGCTGATAGTTCGGTAATTTTCACATCTGTCAACACCTGCTTTCTTTGGGATTGGAATTATTATATTCTTCTTGAAGTCTGAGGGTATTTCGCCTGTTTCATACATCTTGCTCACCAGATGGTAGAGTTTTGTCAGGACTGGCTCTCCCACGGCCGTCAGTAGTTCCAATGGAATATTGTCTACTCCGGGGGCCTTGTTTCGACTCACGTCTTTCATTGCTCTGTCAAACTCTTCACGCAGTATCATATCTCCCATTTCATCTTCATCTACATCCTCTTCCAATTCCATAATATTGTCCTCAAGTACATCGCCCTTGTATAGACCCTCTATATACTCCTTCCACCTTTCTGCTTTCCCTTCTTTGCTCAGAACTGGGTTTCCATCTGAGCTCTTGATATTCATACAAGTCGTTCTCTTATCTCCAAAGGTCTCTTTAATTTTCCTGTAGGCGGTATCTATCTTACCCCTAGTGATATAGGCCTCTACATCCTTACATTTGTCCTCTAGCCATCCCTGCTTAGCCATTTTGCACTTCCTGTCGATCTCATTTTTGAGACGTTTGTATTCCTTTTTGCCTGTTTCACTTACTGCATTTTTATATTTTCTCCTTTCATCAATTAAATTCAATATTTCTTCTGTTACCCAAGGATTTCTACTAGCCCTCGTCTTTTTACCTACTTGATCCTCTGCTGCTGTCACTACTTCATCCCTCAAAGCTACCCATTCTTCTTCTATTGTATTTCGTTCCCCCATTCCTGTCAATTGCTCCCTTATGCTCTCCCTGAATCTCTGTACAACCTCTGGTTCTTTTAGTTTATCCAGGTCCCATCTCCTTAAATTCCCACCTTTTTGCAGTTTCTTCAGTTTTAATCTACAGGTCATAACCAATAGATTGTGGTCAGAGTCCACATCTGCCCCTGGAAATGTCTTACAATTTAAAACCTGGTTCCTAAATCTCTGTCTTACCATTATATAATCTATCTGATACCTTTTAGTATCTCCAGGGTTCTTCCATGTATACAACCTTCTTTCATGATTCTTAAACCAAGTGTTAGCTATGATTATGTTGTGCTCTGTGCAAAATTCTACCAGGCAGCTTCCTCTTTCATTTCTGTCCCCCAATCCATATTCACCTACTATGTTTCCTTCTCTCCCTTTTCCTACACTCGAATTCCAGTCACCCATGACTATTAAATTTTCGTCTCCCTTCACAATCTGAATAATTTCTTTTATTTCATCATACATTTCTTCAATTTCTTCGTCATCTGCAGAGCTAGTTGGCATATAAACTTCTACTACTGTAGTAGGTGTGGGCTTCGTATCTATCTTGGCCACAATAATGCGTTCACTATGCTGTTTGTAGTAGCTTACCCGCATTCCTATTTTCCTATTCATTATTAAACCTACTCCTGCATTACCCCTATTTGATTTTGTGTTTATAACCCTGTAGTCACCTGACCAGAAGTCTTGTTCCTCCTGCCACCGAACTTCACTAATTCCCACTATATCTAACTTCAACCTATCCATTTCCCTTTTTAAATTTTCTAACCTACCTGCCCGATTAAGGGATCTGACATTCCACGCTCCGATCCGTAGAACGCCAGTTTTCTTTCTCCTGATAACGACATCCTCTTGAGTAGTCCCCGCCCGGAGATCCGAATGGGGGACTATTTTACCTCCAGAATATTTTACCCAAGAGGACGCCATCATCATGTAATCATACAGTAAAGCTGCATGCCCTCGGGAAAAATTACGGCTGTAGTTTCCCCTTGCTTTCAGCCGTTCGCAGTACCAGCACAGCATGGCCGTTTTGGTTATTGTTACAAGGCCAGATCAGTCAATCATCCAGACTGTTGCCCTTGCAACTACTGAAAAGGCTGCTGCCCCTCTTCAGGAACCACACGTTTGTCTGGCCTCTCAACAGATACCCCTCCGTTGTGGTTGCACCTACGGTACGGCTATCTGTATCGCTGAGGCACGCAAGCCTCCCCACCAACGGCAAGGTCCATGGTTCATGGGGGGGGGGTGTGTCTCATAGCAGCGAAGATAAACAATTGCTCATATCTTTTATGGTATATGCTTTAGATCCCATGTTTGCTGTCCTTTTCCTTGTTTTGGTCTATAGTACCAACTCTGAAAGCTTGCCGATGGAGTTGTTGTTCACCCACAAACGGCCATCCTTATTCAGTGCTTTAAGCAGACAGTTCAAATTAGTCTCTGCCTCTCGTGCATGTAGCAGAAGTTCGTACTCTCGAACAACAGCCCAGAAGAGAGAATGGATTCCTGTGCGTCATGGTGCTTCCCAGGTTTTTGTTGAGAAGCAGTTAATTGTGGTGAGCGATTAGATGTTCTGAGATTCATCTATCAGAAGTCACAGTCAGGCAGAGTGCTGTCGTATTGTTAAATAGGAGAAGAAGCTTTACTGGCAAAACTGTGGATTTCAGATGATGTTCCGGCAAATACAGTGTTATATGTAACACAGTGAACAGGGCTTCAGGGAGAGTCAGAGATTAACATCTGGTTTTCAGGGAGGAATAGGAAATTGAGCACCTACGTGATTAATCATTTGCTATTAGTTTCCCACCAGATGCTGAGAACGTCCATTTCTCTCCTTTTGAGAGGCGATTGACCATTACAAGCCACACGATGGTACAAAGGCATTCGGGAAAACAATTGTAGACAATCTCTGATATTATTTATAATAGAAAATAACCACAGGAAAACGTTGTGGTTCTGAGCACGTACCCGCTAACCGCAAGGACTTACATATGTGATGTATGTAGCAAATATCAATTTATATTTAGGTTCTGTGCTGCTGCTGTAGTTGTGGCAATGTGTAATGTGGTCCGGCGACTATCTTTAACGTAATTTCCTACAGCCGAGCTTCAGAACAGCACGAGGGAAAGGTTACAGTTTTGTCTTCTACGAGCTGCGAAGCATGATGGGGTTGTTGAAGCGCTTGAGCTGTCATGTCGTACTGTTCAATTGGTCATCATATCCCGTTCAAAGAAGAGGTAACTGATAACACCTATGAGCTCTGTTGAGGGGACTACTTTTCTACATGTACAATACTCTAAGCACCGTTGTCAACAGCAGACTACATATCCAAAGTTAGAAAGTCCATCATCACAACTAGAAATGGTGCAGATTGGTTTAATGAGCACAAGGATTAAAAGATTCCTCGTCCTGTAGTCCAGAATCAGTATATTATCGACAAATAAAAATGAATAAGTAGTGATGACTGGAAATTAACACCCACGATATCCGAAAATTACTACCAGATGTCACATTTTCAATCGTCACCACATTATTCATTACATTTTAGAGCTTTCACAGATACATTTCAAACCATTCCTACTTAACTGGTTTCATCCCTATCGTTTGGTTTATTTCATTTCAGGGCGTTTAATTCATTTCATATCCCAACGAACTAGAAAATTTTCTTGGCGAGAAGTTGTATAAGTTCCTACTGTTGACAGCTCAGGGCTTGCATTCAACCATCGTCGGAAAGATTGAAGCTATTTCTTGTGCCAAAAATCTCCGAAAAATTCATTATTATTCAAATTTCATTGTGCGTCTGCTGTGCTTCCTAAGAAGTACAGTGTACCATCGAAAATAAATTACCATGTGCTTCGTAGTACACTTCCAGAAAGTAAGGTAGAACGGCGGCAAAATGAATGTCTTCTCTGTATTCATCCACTTGCTGGGGTGTCGAGCGACGTGTCACACCTGTTGCTCACGCAACAGGTGTTAAACCGGCGTTTCTGGCAATACAATGGCATCTCGCATCTACCCTCATTAACTAAATAAAAATGTAACTAGGACATGCATCTATAACTGAGAAACATTGTTACAACGTCTGAGCACGTGTGCAGCCATTCGTGCATATCTGAAACAAACCGTGTAAAACAGCCAATAGTATGGGCAAATGGCATGAGCTTAACATAAGCAACAAAGCGAAACATTTTCATTTACCTCGAGTTTCAGGAAAGGCTGTTTCATCATATACTGCAACTTTGCAACTCTTGATTATATTTACTAAATTAAATAGTCTCTACTGAAGCCAGGAGACGTGTAGAGGATATACAAAACGCAGTATCTCCGTTTCCACACAAAACTAGTTCTGTAAAAATCTGATGTCATTGATGAATATCCTCTTCCTAATTAGGTTTAAAGTTAGCATTCCCTTGTCGAATGATGCACAGCTGAACTTTAGTTGTTTGGATTTTTCTCGGCTTTCTATTATACTGACTTTCATTGAAAGGAAGGTACATTTATCAAAGAAGAAAGAGAAATTGTAAATTCTAATTTTCTTCCTTCCGTGTTTAGGATGTAACGTATAGGTTGTGGCCAAACTTACAGGAAACATTTCTCACACAAATGCGTTGTGTGGTCATGGGTCCAGAAACACTTTATTTCTGTGTTAGTGCTCATTTTCTGGTTCTCTTCATAATCACATTAATCATGCGAAACACGTAGAAACAGAAAGCACCAGCATTACATGAAACGTTCAAAATACCACGTTGTTTACGTTTGGTTAGAATGTATAGAAAGTTGTAATTCATGCGTTCACCACCAGTATTTGTTACTCCGTTCGGACGAAGGTAATCTTGACATTTGACTCACTGCATTGCTTATATCGACACGCGACTAATCTCATTGCTCTACCAGTTTCAAGCACGTAGCATCAGCTGTTGTGATGTTCATCATGGACTTGGTTTCCGGTACAGTGTAATGGAAGAGCTCTCAAATGTGAAGTTGACAGACGCCCATTTCCTGTACAAATCAGGTATTAGGTGGTGGCAATGGCCGTAGCGCTGAACTTTTGTAACAGAAGAGATTTCCAGAACGACGCTGCTCCGACAGGAGGGCGTTTGAAGCAATTGATCGTCGTCTTAGGGGGCGTGAGACATTTAAGCCTACTGCTGTTGTTAGGTTGTCGTTATCGTGTGACTTTTGAGAGGAGTAACTTGATTGGAATCTTTAACTGAATATCATAAATTGGCTGTGTGTGTCTGTAAGTAATTAAATTCACAGTAAACAATTGTCTTACAGTGCAATTTCTTCCACTCCATTAGGCCGTCTGGTACAACAACCGTACATACAATATTTGAATTAAAAACAACTGTTTGAATAGTAATTGAAAGTAATAAGTTAATGCCTGGCAACCTGGACAAGGAATCTCTAATGTTATTCAGGTGAATACATGTCTGGACAAAACATTCACATTCGAATTGATAGGCGAAGGTTAAAGCGTAAAGACTGAGAATACTATAGAAATTGATTGAATCGTAAAACAGAAGTTGGGGTGACATGAAATTATTATTCACAGATACAAAAAATTAAATTTGTTTGGAAACTGATTTATTAATGCATGATTAACACAGCAACAGCAGTAACCAAATTGGGGGGGGGGGGAGGAGGGGAGGGTGGAACAGTTGGACAAAAGGGGTCATTATTAGGAAGATTAGGGTTTTTGAAATGATGACATGGCAAATGAGTCATATAGTGAGTTAATAGCAGAGAAGGTAAGGGGAGTAGAGGAACTGAATCCAAAGGAAAAGAGGAACAAAAGAAATACAGCCTTCTCTGCAATAAACAATTCAGTTTCAAGGCTGCAAGTAGTACACATTCAGATATAGAGCAGTAGGTACACACTCAGTTATAGCACAGTTTACTAAAGTCATGCTCGAGGCTCTAGAGAAGGGCAAGAATGTAATAGGTATTCTTTAGGATCTATCAAAGGCATTCAACATACTTAACCACAGAATTTGACTACACAAATTAGAACTATTAGGAAGAAGGGATATGGCACAGTCATACTTGGAAAACCAGGTGCCAAGCATTGAAATCTCACATACTTCTGACACACTAGTAGTAAAATACACTCCTGGAAATGGAAAAAAGAACACATTGACACCGGTGTGTCAGACCCACCATACTTGCTCCGGACACTGCGAGAGGGCTGTACAAGCAATGATCACACGCACGGCACAGCGGACACACCAGGAACCGCGGTGTTGGCCGTCGAATGGCGCTAGCTGCGCAGCATTTGTGCACCGCCGCCGTCAGTGTCAGCCAGTTTGCCGTGGCATACGGAGCTCCATCGCAGTCTTTAACACTGGTAGCATGCCGCGACAGCGTTGACGTGAACCGTATGTGCAGTTGACGGACTTTGAGCGAGGGCGTATAGTGGGCATGCGGGAGGCCGGGTGGACGTACCGCCGAATTGCTCAACACGTGGGGCGTGAGGTCTCCACAGTACATCGATGTTGTCGCCAGTGGTCGGCGGAAGGTGCACGTGCCCGTCGACCTGGGACCGGACCGCAGCGACGCACGGATGCACGCCAAGACCGTAGGATCCTACGCAGTGCCGTAGGGGACCGCACCGCCACTTCCCAGCAAATTAGGGACACTGTTGCTCCTGGGGTATCGGCGAGGACCATTCGCAACCGTCTCCATGAAGCTGGGCTACGGTCCCGCACACCGTTAGGCCGTCTTCCGCTCACGCCCCAACATCGTGCAGCCCGCCTCCAGTGGTGTCGCGACAGGCGTGAATGGAGGGACGAATGGAGACGTGTCGTCTTCAGCGATGAGAGTCGCTTCTGCCTTGGTGCCAATGATGGTCGTATGCGTGTTTGGCGCCGTGCAGGTGAGCGCCACAATCAGGACTGCATACGACCGAGGCACACAGGGCCAACACCCGGTATCATGGTGTGGGGAGCGATCTCCTACACTGGCCGTACACCACTGGTGATCGTCGAGGGGACACTGAATAGTGCACGGTACATCCAAACCGTCATCGAACCCATCGTTCTACCATTCCTAGACCGGCAAGGGAACTTGCTGTTCCAACAGGACAATGCACGTCCGCATGTATCCCGTGCCACCCAACGTGCTCTAGAAGGTGTAAGTCAACTACCCTGGCCAGAAAGATCTCCGGATCTGTCCCCCTTTGAGCATGTTTGGGACTGGATGAAGCGTCGTCTCACGCGGTCTGCACGTCCAGCACGAACGCTGGTCCAACTGAGGCGCCAGGTGGAAATGGCATGGCAAGCCGTTCCACAGGACTACATCCAGCATCTCTACGATCGTCTCCATGGGAGAATAGCAGCCTGCATTGCTGCGAAAGGTGGATATACACTGTACTAGTGCCGACATTGCGCATGCTCTGTTTCCTGTGTCTATGTGCCTGTGGATCTGTCAGTGTGATCATGTGATGTATCTGACCCCAGGAATGTGTCAATAAAGTTTCCCCTTCCTGGGACAATGAATTCACGGTGTTCTTATTTCAATTTCCAGGAGTGTACTTGCCAGAAATGAAATACATTAATAAAGACATTCCCTAGGAAAGTGTATTTTGTCCAATCCTGTTCCTTATTATTATTATTTGCTTTTACGGCCTCATTGGACCACTTTAGTCAATCATTTTCTGGTCCTCTTCTTCAGTAAGCTCATCTTTCATTCTTTCTTAACTGCCCAGTATCTTTTCATTCTTTCTGATCTTTCCTGTCTTTCCTTGTCTGTAAATACCGTTTTCATTGTGTGCCATTTGTCTACCTTTGGTTTAAATCTCAATTTCTTGTCTTTCAGTTTCTTGGGATTTTCTGTCTTGTTTTGCAGATCATCCAAGGTTATATCTAGTCTCCCATATCCTCTTTAATTTCCTTGATCCATCCTACTTGTTGCTTCAAATTCCACAGATTTTTCTTGCTAATCTGGTTTCTGATGTCCTCATTATGTGTCCTAAGAAAGAAATCCACATTTTATGTATAGTATCTGCGATGGGCTCCTGTTCCCTGTACACTACCTCATTCAGCTCTATCCGCTTTTGTCCTTCCTTCTGGTATTTTTTATTTATGCGTGTTCTAGCTATTATTCTCTCTACTTTTAGTACTTTGTCGACTATGTTTCTCTGAGTGACTTTAAAATTAGTCTCGCTTGCGTATGTTACCTCTGGCTGAACCACCACCTTGTAGTGTTTTAATTTTGTTTGAATTGATAGACATTTCTTGTTGTATGTAGACCTGTTAGTTTTTGAGCTTTCATCATTTTATTGGTTCTTTCTTGCCAAGCACGTTTCTCATCCAAGTTGTGTGTTATAATCTCTCCATGATATTTAAGTTGCTTCACTATTTTAATTTTTCTGTTGTCTACTGTTAGGCGGTCTATTACTAGTGGGTCTGTTTCCATCATCTCGGTCTTTTCGAAAGATATCTAGAGTTCTACTTTTTGCGCTATATTTTGCAGGCTCATATGATTTCTAGCTTCTTGTACGTTATTAGCTAGTAATGCGAAGTCATCTGCGAATCCCTAACAATTTAGGTTTGTATCATGATTTCCATCCAATGAAGCTCTCAGAGATGTCCACAACTAAAGAACAGAGTAACAGCAAACAAGTTTTCAGAATGACCATTGAAATTACTGAACGTCGTTGTTGCGGCTGGATCTCACCATACGCATAATCCTCAAGTGGCAGGAATGGCTGCAAGATCATAATTGATTCAGTACCAACAACCCTCCTCTGTTTGTGTTTAAGTACACCTAAGCCGGATGAGAGCCTCTCGTCCCAAATGAGCCTGGAGAAGTTGTCTAGAAATGAAGTCTGCCCATGGAAAAGCATGCCAGAAGAAGTTTCCCCCAGAAGTACCTTTCTGCAGAGCACTTACGACAAGGAAAACTTTGCCTTTCGTTTTTGGCTTGTAATTTTGATTGGCTGAATAATAATTCTTGTGACTACAGACCAGAAAGAAGCTGTCTTACACGATGCTGGTCTCCGTTCCTTACTCGCATTTCAAGTGTTTAACCAGTGAAAAAATCTGTTAGCCCTGGCATTTCAAAAAGTGTCTAACTTTCTGCCTCTCTCTCTCTCTCTCTCTCTCTCTCTCTCTATCTGTTCGTATGTCGGCCAATACGGAAGGCGTCTGTAAGTACAGTTGCACTCCTTACTCCCACTTCTAAATTATTTACATGAACCAATGATAGCTGTTATTACATCTGTTGAAAAGCTTGGTTTTACGGCACCAGGGCGAGGTGTCTATCCCACAGTCTTCAAAGGTGATCTTAACTTTCTACTTCCAGTATACTTTCTAAGATGTTATGTTAAAAGCCCGAGTTTTTTGGCCTGTTGTGTCAATTCGCGGCTGCTCTGCGAGTGAGAGTGGATGAGTGACTCCGTAAAGCTTATGGCCCTACTGCACTTTCCTCAGTCTTTGTGGAGTTCCAGAGTGGCTTCTCAGTTAGTTGTGCGCGCAATTTAATATATGAAATTGTAACTTAGTAGTTATATATTGCATTCACTGATATTGGTTCACATTTCATTACCCAGTTGGGCATTAATTTATTCTGATTAGATTTGGCTCTTTCTTATGGGTTTTACATAAGTTATGGGACATTCAGAAAAATCGATCATGTAACACTACATGTGATGAACACTAAATAGTTGACGCTACATGGTTGATGCTAGTAGAACAATGAGATTAGAAACATTCAACACAAGCAACAAAGTGAGTCACATGTAAAAATTACCTTCGTTCCACTGGAACAACAAACACTGATGGTGCCACAATCAACGTAATTAAGAAATGAGATCTAACATGGAAATAAAGTTTTTACAGACTCATGTCTACATAACACATTTTATACCTCCACATATGAGGAATGTTTCCTGAAAGCTTAGTCATATCTTTGTGTCACAACAGGTAGTAGTGGTAAACTGAGCCGAGGCTCAGAAAGTTAACTTCATCAAACAAAAATCGACTCAGTCTCAATTAAAGCGGCGTTTTTTGATTTTATGGTTAAGAAATACGCACATTGTGATTTCACGTTTCATATGCTTTCTCATTTTACTTAGTGTTAGCGACATGAGCCAAAAAGTATGTACCCTAGAAGAAAGTTATTTTCATTACAACTGAGTGGAGTTGTGTTCAAATTACTAATTATTCAGACTAGAAGGGTTTCCGAAGTTTCAGTTCCTAATATAACCTGCCTGACGGATTGGTCCGTGCACCGTAATTACTATGGCGCATTTTAAAACTGAATAGACATAGAATGGTATGCTAAAGGCGTAACTACCTCCAACACTAACATCTAGTGTGTTAAAGGAAAATATTAACAATGATATTACACATAAATTATTGTTGGTATCTACTGCGGACTAATTGGCTTCAGTTCCTCCGCATTCGATTCTAAAAGGGAGAACGCCCGATGTGCTCGTGACAGTTAAATACCTGCTTCAATGATATCTGATAATGAACAACTCATAAATTTCATTTTTTGCCATTTAATAATTTCCAGGGACGCGAAGGCTGACTAGCACCATCAGTACTGCTTTAATAATAAGTATACAGCAATTTACGTAAGTAAAGGGTGAATATGTGCACTAAGAAATGTCATGGCAACATTATGACGTATCATACAGTGATGCTGGTACAAAGTAAACCAGATAATATGCCATCGGATGTGGGAGGCACTTAATGATTCTTCTGTCCTTCTGAAAGTGGCACACAGAATGTTAAACCAGAGATTGATGCTCCTGATTGGCAATACGTGAAGTACAACAGCTTCTCGTAGTATCAGTCACTGCAACCGGTCTCTGTAGGTCAGCAATAACTCGTAAGGCAAGAATTAGAGTTACAATCCGTCTGCCTAGGGATTCATATGCACGTCCATTTAATATCACCGTTTTATTTACAGTTTCTGTTCATAAAAGTTTTAACTGTCAATACATCTGAGTCTGTAACAACCATCTTCAGACCCGAAATAAGACAGGGAGGCACCTAGAAAACAACACGATCGTGGATACGCCAGAGTGTATAACAAGAAAAAAATCAGAAATCATTATCATGTGTAGGTGACACACTTTCCATCCTAAGTACGAGAAAGAGTGCTAACACCCCAAAATAATATACTGTAGGTGAGTATTTCGCCATCCGAACATAGAAATAGGCCAAACAGACTACGTCGTCTTGTGTGGAAAGCAAAGAACTATACAGAGGACATGTCGCAATCACAGAACATTGAATTCCAATTAACTTTTAATTACGTGGAGCAATATCGGGTATTTCGTTTGCGAGTATTATTAGTACAGTGCGCCAGCCCTTTATCGCCAGGAATTATCCTCCACTACATGGAATCTAGATCCTTTTGAAACACATACCTTCAAATAAACGAGTTTGATACCCTTACAGGAGATTTTGCTTGACAAAAGCTGGAAATAACTTATGTCCCGAAACTAATACTTGTTGAGTTATGGGCTATTATGCCCTATGATAGTTATTTGCCTGGCAACACTACAAGAGTTACCATTCATTTATAAGCATCCTTTAGCTCTTCTTCTCAAGGGACCATGAACTCGTGCAGACACTCCTTGCTACCATCGTAATTGGCCACCTGTAACGTGTGTAAGTTGACGCTGGCTTTGAAAGACAGCAAAGACTTCAAATGTTCCCATAGCCAGAACGTCATGAAGCGACGTGAAATAAAAAGACTTATGAAGCGCTCGACCTTTCCAGAATGGCACTCCCGGTTGATAATTGGCCGAATGTGCTTCTTCCTGAGGCTGTAGCGAGAGCGCTTTGTTGAGGGGATGGTCGAATTGGCAGATGAATATTACACAGGCGATAGACAAAATAATGTGAACAGTGGTAGTAATGAGATTGTTGTGTTTGACGGTCAACAATGAAGTAAGGTACGTGTCGCGATGGACTGTGAGGACTAGGCATCAGTGCAGGTTGTTTACGAGTAGTGCACAAGTCGTATTTGCATTCGGAGGCCTAGGTCGACGTCCAATGAAAGACCTATCAGAGTTCCAAAGAGGTCAGATTGTGGGGGCCCGATCAGCTGGAGCATCAGTAACCAAGACAGCCAACTTACAGAATGTTTCAAGAGCAACTGTTTCAACATTCATGACAGCCTATACAAAACATGGAAAGACATCATCGTATAAACTGGGCGCAAATCAAAACTAAATGACAGAGATCATCGTACGCTAACATGAAATGCGGCAAAACAACACAAAACTAAGGCGGCTAAAGTAACTGCAGAGCTCAATAGCCATCTTCGAGAACCCCTATCTATCGGCACTGTCCGCCGACAGCTCCGTAAAGACTATATTCATCGACGAACTGCTACACCGAAACCAAAACTGATGACAACCAACTCAAAGAAGCGTGAAACATGGTTTCAGGAGCATAAATCCTGGACGGCTAATCAGTGAAAACACGTCATATGGTCCGACGAGTCAACGTTTTCGTTATTTCCAGCATCTGGCTGGGTTTACATCTGGAGAACGCCAAAAGAAGCCTACAATTCTGATTGCTTGATTCCAACGGTTGAGCATGGCGGTAGAAGTGCGGTGGTGTAGGCAGCAAAATCATGATATTCATCTGGCCCCATCATTCTTCTCAAAGGCCGTCTTACAGCCAACGATTATGTGAACATTTTCGGTGATCAGGTGCATCCAGTGTGATTCAAATATCGTTCCCTAACAATGATGCCATATTTCAGGACGATAATTCTCCCATTCACAAGCAAGGACAGTAAAATCGTGGTATGAGGAGCATGCAAGTGAACTGCAGGGTCTTCCCTGGCCAACACAATCCCCGGACTTGAATATTATCGAACCCTTGTAGGCAGTATTGGAGCGCTGACTTCGCAGCAGATTTCCGCCTCCTTCGTCACTACAGGAGTTAAAAGAGCTTCTGATCGAAGAGTGGCATAACATTCCACTGGAGACTATACAATCATTATAAGCCAGTATTCCAAGAAGAATCGCAGCTGTATTACGGGTAAATGGGGAACCCCTTATTAATAAACCATTTCCAAGTGAGTACAGGTGCTCACATTATTTTGCCTAACACTTGTACATTTCCAACGAAATTATGTAACCCCAAACGTGATACAGGTAAGCAAGAAAAATCATCGTGATGAGCTCATTACAACTTTAAGCATGGATCTGGAATTAATACTGTTAAAGTTACTATTGTTTTCAAATACATTATAAAATTAATGAAAACTAAACCACTGGAGCAGTCTGCTTATACGATGCATCATATGAAAACTGACGACGTCAGTAATCACTGCAACAAGTACGTTTCAAATCAGGCATGTGTATAAGATATTACAGTTGATTTTATTAATTTTTTTTGTGTTCAAAAGTACCAGTACTAATAACCCTTCACAGCTACACGGATGAGGAAGGTAGCATTAGTTTCCCAAATACTTGCCTAATATTCCTTGTGGATAAGTAGCCACAATTTCTTGTTTCATATGTATTCGTAATTTTACATAAGTTTTCTCACGTCAAAAACTAGATACGGGCATGCATTCTCAACTTCATTAATGACTTGGTTAATAATATGTTGCTGTTTCACTAAGAGGTCACGAAACGACCTAAATCTTTTTTTCTGGCTGCTAGTATCATGTTGGGTATCGAATTAGTTTTGGAGTTGAATGGTGATTATTAATTAAGTGTCTAACTTGGATTCAGTAGTGGGTGATGTCAGTTAAAGTCTTCAAGGGCGAGCGGTATGGGACATGTGGACCTTCGTTGGTGATTTTTGTCGGCCGTCTTTCGTCAGTGATCTTTTCTCGGCGGTATTTTGTCGATGTCTTTCGCCTTTGGTCGGGCTTGGTGAGTGTGCTTTTGTCCACAAGCAGAGCAGACGCCTAAATTACATAGCCTTCACTTTTCGCAGACCTTTGAGTAATGTTGTGAACGCGAGTTACAGACTTGATAATTTCGCTGGACTTAGATCATTTGACTATATTTTCGATGACGGATTTTACGTGACTTCGTGAAGTGTAACTTTCTTATAGGATTTGAGGCAGCTGTGAACTGTAATTATTTTCTGTAGCTATCATTTATATTTGTGTGTAATTGACTTGCTGAATGTTTTTCGCAGTGTACTAAATTTTGTTTACGTTGTGACTGAAACTAGGAAACTGCTCTTCGGACTCTGGATGTTACCTGTTGATTTCCGTGAATTACTGTGCAGTTAAATGAAAGTTACTCACATGTGTTTCTATATCCGATGCTCTGCTCACGTTACATACATTAATTAGGCATTGCTTCTCACTGTCCGCCAGGTACTTTGCAAGGTATTCATTCTTAAGCGAGGCGAGGGCGTCCACATGGCTACCCCGCACATGTTTGCAGAGTGCATCTCTGACGCTCGCTTCATGGGGTCCGACATTTGCCCTGTCCTGGGCCGTTGGCACTGTGAGACGGCGAAAGTGGCCACCAGCGGAGGTGTCACAATATTGCTTGAAGATCGCTGCTACTCCCAATCAGGATTACAAAAATAATAATATATTAATTCTATTGGGTAGCGCTTTAATTCTTCAGTTATGGTGAGTAGAATTCTATATACTTTGAAAACTACTTACATAACGTATTTCATAATTCGTCAGTCGTCCACCATATCGTACCTTGAAACAGGAGAGGGTGTTCTACAATAGAACACGCAATATTTGCATATTAATGGAGTTTCTTTAACGTCTTATCAAATTTCTCCGTCCTGGAAATGTGAATCTGTTTCAGTTTCCAATACCTTCTATTTCAAAATGTATCTAGCTTGTAACTGAATTTTGATAGCACTCCTACTAATTTGATTTCACTTATTGATTGTGTAGTAGGGTAGCTCCTACATTCTGTAAAATCTCAAAATGAAGCTGGAAAGATAAAAGACTATAGCAACTTGTAAGAGGTCCGAGCAGATGTAATTTCGATGTATTGCTCTTGCGCTGCCTGCGATATGCAAGGTCTCTGACCAGAGAGCAGTGTTGACGGCAGTAGGAACTGTGTAGCCGTAGCAGTAAGTTGTTGCTAGTCTGGAGTCTGCTCTGGTCTGGTATGGTGTATCGTGTTGGCTGGCCGGTCGCGGTGCAGCGATGCCGGAGCCTGAGTATTACTGTATAAGGTAAAAAGCAGCCTCGCGCATATGTAGTAATGTCATCTCAAGTCCCAAGTAAATGTTTTAAAACTCTCGTAATAATAATCTTCCTCATAAAAAGTAACTTTTAACAACCATTCATTTCAATTTAAAGAATTTACTAATTTCTCCCATCCATGATCATCCCGATTATTGCAATAGAAAAATCAGTTGCTCCCTTTCATAAATGACAGATAGGTCGGCCAGCATTGCACAGAGCTGTGCCGGAAAAATTTATTGTAAGAGCAGATATATCCGGCGACTTCATTGAGGTAAGGAGTTTTCCTTTTTTCATTCAGAATGATCTTTCAGGGCCATGACGCAGCACTGCTGTCGTCCAAAATTTACCAGGTTAAATTCACAGTGAATTATTGAAAAGACATAGGTGAGCGACAATTTAATTGAGAGGTTTAAGAATTTTGTTTTGAGGTTACACTAAAATTAGAATCTTATCCATAATATTTATTTATTATTTTTGTGGGGAGGTTACACTAAATTAGAATTATATTCATATTATTTATTATATTTTGTGGGGAGGTTACACTAAATAATTTTGTGGGGAGGTTACAAACTAAAATTGATAAACATAATATGGCGACTATTACTTAGCAAAGCCGATTTTTTTTCTCTAGAAAATAGTATTACTCAGATACTTAAGTACTACACTAAAAAATTTCAATGGGGAATAATTTTCACTTTCAAAGGGAGACAAAAGAGCTTCTAAAATTATGAATCTCACTATGCCCGCACTTAGGCTTCTTTCAAAAATACATAAGTGTGGCAATCCCATTCGATCTATTCTGAACAACAGTACATCCTCCAATTACAAACCCACTAAGATATTGAAAGCGAAATTGAAAGCAGCATGCATGTTTTATTAATATTTCAGGGCTAGAAATAGTTTTGAACTAGCTAATGCTATTACGGGTTTTAATTTTCCTGACACTGAAACTTGGACGTCGCTTTACATCACTAATCTTTATAGTAAGATCACTATTAAAGAAAGCACTCAAATTGCAAAACGCACGCAGTGGTTAGCACACTGGACTCGCATTCGGGAGGACGACGGTTCAATCCCGCGTCCGGCCATCCTGATTTAGGTTTTCCGTGATTTCTCTAAATCGCTTCAGACAAATGCCGGGATGGTTCCTTCGAAAGGGCACGGCCGACTTCCTTCCTCATCCTTCCCTAATTTGATGAGACCGATGACCTCGCAGTTTGGTCTCTTACCCCGAAATCAACCCAACAACCAACCAATGCAAAACGCTGTCCACTGAGTCACAAGCAAATTAGTATAGCAGAAACCACTGAGGTTGTTGAAATGCTACAACTTGAGCTTTCCTACAGTGTCTTCACGATTAAATAATAAAACGTACTGCCAAAACCAAGATCTTGCCAAAGGTAGCCGTTTAGCTAGTACACTGGCACTGTTTTCATCAGTGGCCAAGATGTAATTACTTTTAGTTAATTCTCCACATTTTAAGATCAGATCATTTGCTCAAAATGCTATGTAAACAATAACTTAGTGTGCCATCTTAGGAATTGTAAAAGATAACCCAGATGACATCAGTGCTTTTGCAAAAGAACTCTTTTCCACGTATTTCACTAGTGAAATGGAGAAAGATCATCCTATGAAGTATCTGGATCTGCTGCTCACTAAAACTTAACAATAAACATGTGTTCAGCATTTCTACAAAATCTGTAGCGGTACGTACGGACAATATTATACATACCAAATCCCGTCACACAGTGAACTGCGAAAGACGTTTTTATCACTTCCATAATTTACTGGCTTATTCACTTGAAGTCGTTAAACAACCAAGAAATACTTATAGATAAGGAGTTAGCCGTACTACGAAACATTTTTAAGTGTATAAGGTAGAGGATTTATAGGTGTGTAAGATAGATGTATACACAGAGAAATACGTTACGTAAACTCACCAAAAGATTAAGAAAAAAGAAGAATACAGATATTCAAGAAACAGATGACAACAAAGAACAACAAGAACTTGTCCTTGATGACGTACTTTGAGAAAGTTTTTAAACAAATAGAGAAACAGTTTAAGACAGCAACCATCAGATCGGGCTTGCAATTAAATAATACACGTAATAAGTGCGATAAATTTTATATCGGATAAGGTGTCCAAAATTTAAATGTTACATTCAGGTAACAATGGCACGTACGTACACTATTGGCCATTAAAATTGCTACACCAAGAAGAAATGCAGATGATATACAGGTATTCATTGGATAAATATATTATACTAGAACAAACATGTGATTACATTTTCACGCAATTTGGGTGAATAGATCCTGAGAAATCAGTACCCAGAACAACCACCTCTGGCCATAAATAACGGCCGTGATACCCCTGGGCATTGAGTCAAACAGAGTTTCGATCGCGTGTACAGGTACAGCTGCCCATGCAGCTTCAACACGCTTCCACAGTTCATCAAGAGTAGTGACGGGCGTATTGTCACGAGCCAGTTGCTCGGCCACCATTGACCAGGCGTTTTCAATTGGTGAGAGATCTGGAGGACGTGCTGTCCAGGGCAGCAGTCGAACATTTTCTGTATCCAGAAAGGCCCGTACAGGACCTGCAACATGCGGTCGTGCATTATCCTGCTGAGATGGAGGGTTTCGCAGGGATCGAATGAAGGGTAGAGCCACGGGTCGTAGCACATCCGAAATGTAACGTCCACTGTTCAACGTGCCGTCAATGCCAACAAGAGGTGACCGAGACGTGTAACCAATGGCACCCCATACCATCACGCCGGGTGATACGCCAGTATGGCGATGACGAATACACGCTTCCAATGTGCGTTCACCGCGATGTCGCCAAACACGGATGCGACCATCATGTTGCTGTAAACAGAACCTGGATTCATAAGAAAAAATGACGTTTTGCCATTCGTGCACCCAGGTTCGTCTTTGAGTACACCATCGCAGGCGCTCCTGTCTGTGATGCAGCGTCAGGGGTAACCGCAGATAGTACATGCTACTGCAAACGTCGTCGAACTTCGTGCAGATGGTTGTTGTTTTGCAAACGTCCCCATCTCTTGACTCAGGGATCGAGACGTGGCTGCACGATCCATTACAGCCATGCGGATAAGGTGTCTGTCATCTCGACTGCTAGTGATACGAGGCCGTTGGGATCCAGTACGGCTTTCCATATTACCCTCCTGAACCCACCGATTCCATATTCTGCTAACAGTCATTGGATCTCGACCAACGCGAGCAGCAATGTCGCGATACGATAAACCGCAATCGCGACAGGCTACAGTCCGACCTTTATCAAAGTCGGAAACGTGATGGTACGCATTTCTCCTCCTTACACGAGGCACCACAACAACGTTTCACCAGGCAACACAGGTCAACTGCTGTTTGTGTATGAGAAATCGGTTGAAATCTTTCCTCATGTCAGCACGTTGTAGGCGTCGCCATCGGCGCCAACCTTGTGTGAATGCTCTGAAAAGGTAATCATTTGCATATCACAGCATCTTCTTCCTGGCGGTTACATTTCGTGTCTGTAACGCGTCATCTTCGTGGTGTAGCAATTTTAATGGCTAGTAGCGTATTAAAAGCGCATTTAGACTACACCTCACAGAACACAAGTATGCTGTAACAAACGTAGATCTCAACATGCAAGTCATACATACGGCATCAAAAGGCTGATTATTGGACCCTTTAGAAGAAATGGAGATCTATGCGCACAACAGAATCGAAACTGAAAAAAACAGTTTTACATTAAATGCTTATGCTTCATTAGATGACATGCTGCTGTAATTCTCGCGTGTTTCAATTGTCTGACCAACATTCTTTTAATTTCTGTCTGCAGTAGCAAGCCACTCACATTCTCACCAATTGTTAAAATGTGTGGCATTGTCTAACGCCAACGATGCAAGGTGTTTCACGCCATTAGTCTTTTCCTATTAGTTCTTTTTTTAGTACAATTCGATCTTAGCCGGGAGACCGAAGAGAGATATGAGATGCTGCTCTTTTTTCTTTATTGTTCCTTTCATTGGTCCTTTGGGGAACACACAGGCAGCAGCAATGTGGCTGCTCTCTGCAACACTGGTTTTTAAATATACGAAGATGATTTCAACATAGATAGGTCTTAGAAGATGAATAAAATTTAAAGTGGATAAGGTTACCTGATGATGATGGCTTGAAGGACAGTGGACAGTCCTCTTGAGCTTCACGTACTGTTGGTAGTGTTGATGGTATGAGCTTCAAGAATTTCATTTACTAGCTCCAGATAAAGGTGGCAGTAGGAGTAGACTGTGAAGAGAGGATTTAAATGTGACATGTGAACAGGGACACAATAATGGTGTAGGTGTTTGGGGGGGGGGGAGTTGATAACTGATGGTGATTTGGGATTTCAGGAAAACATTATGCTGTAGAAGAGAAACTGGGTTCAGTAGGGCGCTATGTGCTGCGACAGGCTGATGGAAGAGGAGCTAACACAAAGTTATCCAGATGGGAGAATAGGAAATGGCAGTAATTTTGAGAATATGTTGTAGTATCATTTAAGTGAAACGTGTGTTTGCTGGACTATATGCGGTCGTTCAAAAGGATTATAATTCTGAAGGTGGTGGTAACGAATCAGATAATGTCTTCTATGATAGGCATGGGATCAAGAGAGCTGTTAAGGTGATGTATGGGTTGGCCAGATGGAGACAGCAGATTTGGGCTTAGTCGCAGCAAGTTTCGTCTTACATGTATGGGAGGAAGTGCAATGGTATTAGTCACAGGTGTTGCATGCACTTAGCGATTGCCGGTCGAAGTGGCCGTGCGGTTAAAGGCGCTGCAGTCTGGAACCGCAAGACCGCTACGGTCGCAGGTTCGAATCCTGCCTCGGGCATGGATGTTTGTGATGTCCTTAGGTTAGTTAGGTTTAACTAGTTCTAAGTTCTAGGGGACTAATGACCTCAGCAGTTGAGTCCCATAGTGCTCAGAGCCACTTAGCGATTGCAGGCTGTGTCACTGTTAAAAAATATAATGTAATTTTCTGTGGGGGCAGGTTGGATAGGGTGTATGTTGTATTTTTCTCTTCTGACTTTATCCATTAATTAGCCTCAGTAGTTCAAGGCAAAGATTAAAATGCGCTATGCCCACAGCAATCAAGCCAGAGGAGATAGCGAGAAAACAATGAATAACCGTAAGGAGTCTATGAGGTTTGTATCCTCGGCTGAGGTTCCCCCTCGGTATTTGTCAGGATTATTGCGGGCGCTGGGTCCATGAGGTACAGAAATACGCGAAGTACGATTTATTAGCCATCACCACTTTATTTCTAAGAAGACATTTGTAATAACGTGCCCGCTACGCCGACCCGTCATAACTGTGTCTGATGTTCTACCAAGAACAAATCCAATACTCCCTTGTGAATCGAATAAGACATAATGTCGCGTCAGCACCATGCGTGTTGGAAACTGTTCTGCCCATATATGTGGCCAGCGACGTGACGCGATTACTGTGTGTGTGTGTGTGTGTGTGTGTGTGTGTGTGTGTGTGTGTGTGAGGCGCTCTGCGGCCGGCGTATGCTGACACCACAGTTCGTCAGCATTCCATGATAACGCCAGCATCAGTTCTAGCATTCGATAGACTGTCAGTAATTCTTAAATGTAAATGAGCACTCACAGCATTTAATCCTTCAAAGAGATCGCGATGTTGGCATTCCTCTCACCACGAATCATACTGAAATGCGTAAGAAGTTGCTTTACAATTTGTTCAATAAAAACTATGTGATTATTAAAGGTTCTTTGCATATTATTTATTAAAAATAAATGGCTCTGAGCACTATGCGACTCAACTGCTGAGGTCATCAGTCGCCTAGAACTTAGAACTAATTAAACCTAACTAACCTAAGGACAGCACACAACACCCAGCCATCACGAGGCAGAGAAAATCCCTGACCCCGCCGGGAATCGAACCCGGGATTTATTTATTATCTTTGTATATTATTGAATACAGTTATGTCATTAGATACCTTAATTGAATTCGTACTAAACTCTTGATCAAGGGCTACAAATATGTCTTTAATGTCCAATAGCTCTCGCCTTGTTAAACTGCCAAATACAGTACGAAGGACACCAAAATCAAACCAGGCACGTCTGCGCCTAATCAAGATTCCGTGTGGCAAAAGTTGTAAGAAACAGTTAATCTCTTTTTTCATAACTAGAAAATGTAGACTCTACCTGCACTTTGGCAGTAATGCAATTGTTATACCAAGACGTTCCCATTTCCAAAACTGTGCTATTATCTTTGACTGAACGAATCAGTTCAACTTGCTTCTTAACGAGTAGAATTGTTGTCGAATCTCACTCAAACTGCGTTTCAGTGCAAGCTTAGCATTATTTGTTGAAACTACCTTGTGTGATCGTGGTTCAAATAAGACAACTGTTGTCTGTAGCACTACTACTACACCATTAATGGAACAAATTGTCATAGTAAAAATTAAAATTATAATAAACATAATTAATTATTTCTAAATACTGGAGTTCAACAATGAATATAATACGAATGTGTCTCTTGTGGTAACCTGTGGAATAAGATTTAGTTACAGTTGCGCACCTTGTGTAATAGCTGCAATCTGTTACGACTTCTGAACCACTTGTTAGCAGCAGACACAGTGGCTACGCCAAAGACTGCGACGGCGTGGAGTTTTAGAATTATTTATTGAACTTTCTTTATAATTTCCCCCTAGTCGTCGCTGCCCAGCCTTGCGGATCCCTCCACCTGGCTGCTGCTATGTAGATTCTCCGACAATGCGCGCAACGCGCGCCGCTGATCGCACTCGGGAGCCTCAGGCCACCAGTGCTCCGGTGAAGCCAGGATGTCCTGTGGTTGAGATGAACTCATCGCCGCTCGGCGTCCCAGTATGGGCACGCCCACGGAGCCGCGTCGCCGTGAGGTCAGCTGCCGATGCCTGCTGCACCGGCGGCTGGGAAGCCGTCAGTCGCGATGTCCGCGAGGTCTCGTCATGGACGGACCACGCGCTGTGGGAACGGGTTGCCGTCAAGTCCGGGCGTCAATCCCCGGCGGCGCCCGTGACCAAGACCGCGCTGCGGCCGGTCCTGCTGGAAGTTCTCGCTGTAGTTAGCCAACCATGGTACTGACCGAACACGGGCCGACCTCCAGAGTTGAAGTTGACATCTGGCGGCGAACGGATGACTCCTGCGAACTGGAACAGACTTCCAGAATCGTCACCTACGAAGATTGAACATTCGGACACGGACCACGTCCGTCCTCAGATCCGAACTACTTCCTAATGGCTTCTGTCCGTTGCTGCCTGCGCTCCACTATTTATATCCGGCATGAGGACGTTTTTACCCTCGGTGGTAGCTTTTTGTTATTACTCCCGCAATATATTGCAGCGTAACTTAGCGTCCCGTCCTCACTTCCCCTTACTCAGCACTCTCCAGGCTTCGCTCGGCGCTCGGTCTGTGTGCGTCCTTGCGTCAGCCTGCTGGTAGGCTGCTGCTGTCAGCAACGCTATCTATCTGTTCCTGCCTACTTCGCAATGCCTCAGTCGCCAGTGTGCCTCTGTTTTGCCATTTTCCACTGTGTGAAGCAACGCTTACTACATGTGGCTGCAACAAATCTATATTTGCACAACACATTCGTATGTTTACATGTCTGTGAAGTAAACACACGTTTTACATTGACTCACTCACACTACACACATCTACGAGAATTGTAGGTGTGTCTGGGACTGGATCGCTCGGAGTATTGCGACGCCTCGGCCTCCATGTCTAGACTGCGACCTCGCGCTGCTCGTGTCCTGGATTTAGGATCAACTGATCGTTCCCTAGGTCGGTCCTCGTCGTCGTCTGATGCTACAGGAAGTCTACCCAGAAACGGCTTTACACGATTGGCATGAGCGACAGTCGGACGAAAAGGCAGTTGGAGCTTAAGAGTGACTGGCGACAACACCTCCTTGGTCGGATACGGTCCTTTCCAAAACTTCTTAAACTTTTTGACCTGACTCTTCTTTAACACCACGTTGCTCAGGCAGACAAGATCTCTGACTCGATACTGTGCCGCAACTGCTTGGCCACCGTATTGTTTTGCTTGCTGCAGAAAAGATTGATGTTCCACCGTTTCACTCCCTTCCATGTCTCCTTTAGCTTGTGCGCTACTTCCTTTACGTGTTCATTGCTGATTCCAGCAATTCCATATACAATTTCGTACGGACTTAGGATAGTTGATGTATGCATTTTTGCGTTGCACATACGGAAGACACACATCCCTGTTGTCATTCTTGCTACTTGCATAGGGGCTAACCATGTGAATGATTGTTCCGTGAACTCGCACAACGCGTCCATATCCTTCCGGGTGTGTTGGTGTAGTTCTTAGTTGTGTTATTTGCATTAGCTTACAAGTCTGTTTAAGCAGTTCACTCATTTTATCCTTGGTTACTGATCACGCTTAATGGTGATCCAAACTTTAGAATACATTTTTTTACAAGCACCTTGGCCACAGTCTCAGCACTCTGACCAGGTATTAGTATCATGAGAAAATATCTGTAGAAATGATTGAACATGTTCAATACGTATATATTCCCATCTTGTCATAGGCAACGGCATCAAGCCCAACTCTTTCGTATGGTTCACTAATCTCTGGCTGTTCTTGTAATGGTGCCTTAGTTTCTCCCAAATTATTCCGTCTGTTGCAGGAATCACATTGTGAAAACAACTCAGAAACGTCATCTTTACGTCTTGGCCACCAATGTACCTCAGCTATTGTAATTTGTGTTCTTTATAACCGCAGTATCCAGATAATAAAGAATCATGTTGTTCCGTCATGATTTTCTCTCTTATGCTTTTCGGAATAACTAAGCTGTTTCCTTTACTAGCGATCTTGCACAGCAATTTTCGACAAAATGTTGATCATTTTTCCACATTTTGTATTCTGGATGCTCCTCCTGAGCTGCTTTTAACTCTTCCTTGCTACTTACTGCAACACAAACACATTCCTTTCTGCTCATTGCGTCAGCATTTACGTGCAGTTTGCCAGGTCGATGAATAACTTTAAACTAAAACTCACTCAAAGACCTCCTTGTTAGCCTGGAACTTGGGTGCTTTAAGCTCAATACCCATTTAAGCGCGGCGTGGTCTGTAATCTGTCATAGAACATTTGTTATGTGTTATACCAAAATCCAGAGCGCAGAGCTCCTGTTCTGTTGTAGTATAATTATATTCTGCTTTGCTTAACTGTTTGGAAGCAAATGATATTAGGTGTTCCTGGCCATCAATTTCAAGTTCTTCCATTGTCTTGGTGCACTCTGTTGACCAATTGAATGTAGTTCCCTTTTTCAGTACCTGTGCTATTGGGCGTGCTATATTTGCTTAACCGGCTATGACATCCCTATAGAAATTTGCTAGTCCCATGAATCATTGTATTTCCTTTCAATTCTGTGGTTCGCGAAAATTCTTGATAGCTTCAATTAATTTTGGATCAGGACAGACACCGTCACTAGTTATAACATTTCCACCGTAGTTCAAGCTCTTCAGTTGTCAAATCTATCTTCTGCCAAATTTTGCTCTTTATTTCATTATTAGTTTCATCTCCTGACTGCAATGTTTCGGAACCACTAGAAAAATCTGTCTTCGTAACTGCCGCATTTGGAATCTGTATGACATCACTTTTACATATGCTCGATACTTCAGCAATTAGATAACTGGCCCTGTGTACACAGTTGAAGGATGGTCGTGTTTCCTTACAGTCCTTACGTTTATGACCAGGTTTGTTACATCTATAACATTCTGCATTTGTGTTGAATACGCGACACTCTTGTTTTCGTATATCATTCGGCCGTCTTAATGCTTTCATGAAGCTAAGAGGTGCTTTTAATGCTTCCGGAAAGGTCTTGCATCGCGCCAGTCTGACTGTTTTGCTTACTTACTAGCCATACAACCCGTAAATGAATGTGGCTAAAGCTCTCTGATCGACTTCGAACAGCTGAATGCGATTCTCATTTCCGTCTTCGTGCTCCTCGTACGTTTGAGCGTTTATGTTCCGAATTCTGTCAACAAAGTGCTCAATAGATTCGTCCCGACGCATCCGCATACAATGGAGTTGCTCTCTGTAGAATCTGACAGCATTTTCGCGTTTGAATCTCTGAACAAATGTCGCTTTGAACTCATCGTAATCTTCTGATTTCACACAATTGGGCTCCGCGCTGATGAAACCTTGTGCGGCTCTCTGAATTCTTAATTTAGCAACCGCTAATTTATCTGAATCACTCCAACAAAGCAGCTCCTTCGAGTTTAAAGAAGAATACTTTTACGTCTTCCTCGGGTTTACCGCTAAACACTGGTACTGGTGACAATTATGAGAAATTCTTTATCGGGCAGCAAAGCAAGAGCTACCTTTTGACAAGTCATGTGAAGGCTGCTCTCATTTTTTCTGCTTTTAACCGTTGAATCTCTTTCCGCAAATCGTTTACAATGGTTTGAGATCGACCGTGTCACTTATGTTAGATTCTGCCATACTCATTTACGTACGCCAGCAAAATCACTATAACAGCAAACATTTTGCGAATCCATCAGTGCCTTTCGTATTGAAGCCAAATTTGAGTAGAGTAAACTGAATTCCAGCGCTGGATGACACCGTGTTGTCGGATGACGTCCACATTGGTGCTGCTGATGATGATGATTCACCAAGGAGTTATGCCAGGAACTCGGAGACTGTCCGAATGAGTACACTGAATCAAGAACAGTGTGTGTGTGTGTGTGTGTGTGTGTGTGTGTGTGTGTGTATGTGTGTGTGTGTGTGTGTGTGTGTGTGTGTGTGTGTGTGTACCGGAAAGTTATGTAGATAATTTCATTTTGTACACTCACTATGGGGTTTCTAAATCCAGTAACAAAATAAATGCGTACTGCTATATTCGCAAGTCACGGAGAGGAGTTCTCCAAGTAATTCGGAAACGTGTTACCCGCCAAACCGCAAGACGAGAACTCAAATAAGTCCAGGTGACTGATCACATCCCATAGTGCCCACAAAACCTTTAGAATTAGTGTCTTCGGATGCTGCCGGATCCTATCCGTAAGGCAAGGGAAGTGTCAAATATGTTATTGCCTTGTATGATGTTTATGTTGCCTGTGTTGGTTACCGCGTAATGAACATTCTTTCCTTTCGTCATCAATCTTTATTTAAAGGAGCGTGAGACAGACTAAATGCGAGGTCAGGGGTTTATGGGTATCCTCAAACTCTATATATGTATATTGTCTTTTCAACCTTGAAACTGAATAAGCAATTTTAATCGTTATTCTGTATAAGGTAAGATTATTCCGTGAACTCAAATATGGAGAGATTTACCTGCTCATAAAAAATCTGCAAAGGACAATCAGCCTTTCAATGGACAAAGAAAATAGCAAGTAGATATATTTAAACGATCATAAGATGTTGTTACATGCACCCTCAGGGCGAATGCGAAATCTTAAAGGACGTACAGTGGTAGTGAAATGTTGTTTCCTGCACACGTTATAAATGTTGTAATGAATCTAGATGTGAATATGTATAAATTGTACCATATATGTACCCGACTTAGATATAGGCTTAAGAATGCTTAGGTTAAATCATATGATGTTGAACCGTAATGCTTATTTTGTGTATGTTACCTGAAACCATATATGCATTGACAAAATAGACGTCAACGGGAACTAGTCAATTAACAAACGCTTGTTACAGTGAGTAAATGTTCCGTTGTATACGAAGACCCACACGTTATCGAATCGTTTGCAGCGGTGAGGGATGCTAGACTTCGCTACAGGGGACCACATAAGGTGAAAAAGTTTATGGACTTCTTGAAATTTGATGAGATCTCGACATGGTACTGAATGTACGGTCTGGCCTTGGACACTAAAATGTGTGACACACGACGTGGTTCCAGCACCACAGGTCGGAAATGACGTGCCTTTCCGTTGTAGCATCGGAAACTCACAGTCACGCTCTTGCCTACGTACACTATCCTATGGAGCAGCTCTATGGACATTTTGACGACATGAAATTCGTCTTTATCGAAAATCCGTGAAAACAACCTGTACCTCCTAGCCACGTTCCACCAACTGATTTGCTAGGTGTGAGCGCAACAAACATTGCTTAAAATGTGTGAGTGTAGCCCTGCAAAAGGCGTGTAGCGGTCATTCCGCGCTAACTTCGAACATACCCTCTGTTGCGGCATAGACTTGGAAAATTAAACTTTCAGAATACGAGGTGCGGCTAGAAAAAAACCGGACTGATGCTGGAAAAAACATTTATTTACAATTTCATGTTATCTCCTTCAATGTACTCTCCTCCGCGGTCTCTACACCGCTCCATACGAATTTTCCACTGTTCATAGCAATGCTGCAGATCATTTTCGGTAAGTCCATACATTACTTCCGTCGCTTTTTCTTTTACTGCTTCAACAGTCTCAAATTTAGTTCCTTTCAAAGCTGACTTGACTTTAGGGAAAAGAAAAAAGTCACAGGGGGCCAAATCAGGTGAGTAGGGTGGATGATCTAAGATGGGAATGTTGCGTTTTGCCAAAAACGTCTTCACTGACAACGCACTGTGAGCTGGGGCATTGTCTTGGTGAAGGATCCATGACTTTTTTCTCCACAAATCGTTCCGTTTTCTCCGTACTCGCTCACGTAGGGTAGCCAGGACGCTAATGTAGTAATGCTGATTCACTGTTTGTCCCTCTGGTACCCAATCAATGTGCACAATCCCTTTGATGTCAAAAAAAAAAACAATCATCATTGCCTTGAATTTCGATTTTGACATTCGTGCTTTTTTTTGTCGTTGAGAACCAGGAGTTTTCCAATGCATCGATTGGCGTTTAGTTTCGGGATCGTAAGTAAAAAACCACGATTCATCGCAAGTAATAACATTTTGTAAGAAGGTGGGATCACTTTCAATGTTTTCCAGGATGTCAGAACAAATCATTCTTCGGCGTTCCTTCTGTTCAATTGTGAGACACTTTGGAACCATTTTTGAACACACTTTGTTCATGTTGAAACTTTCATGAAGAATCTGCCTAACACTTTCCTTGTCAACTCCTGTTAACTCAGACACTGCTCTGATTGTTAAACGGCGATCTTGTCGAACAAGTTTACCGATTTTTTCAATGTTTGCATCGGTTTTTGGTGACAATGGTCTGCCAGTGCGAGTGTCATCACTGGTGTCTTCGCGGCCATCTTTAAATCGTTTAAACCACTCAAACACTTGTGTTCGCGATAAACAATCATCGCCGTACACTTGTTGTAACATTACAAACGTTTCACTTGCAGATTTTCCTAGTTTGAAACAAAATTTGATGTTAACACGCTGTTCTTTCTGTACACTCAACATTTTCCGACGCACAGACAAAACGTCAACTACTTAAAACAGACGCCACGGGCAGACAGAGTGCAGGAGGCAGATGAAACTCGAGCAGTAGGCGGAGCGAGAGTCTCGTGACAGGCCACGCGACTTTCAGCCTTATTGCATTCGTTTTATTGTTTCATCAGTACTAGTCCGGTTTTTTCTAGCCACACCTCGTATGTAAATAAAAATGTAAAATGAGAGCGGACACGTCTTGGGTATACATTAAAATAAGTTTGGCCACCAAAATAGTATTTTAAACACTGGTCAGGCCAAATATACATGTAACTGAAAATAAACTTTAATAAGTTATGACCGTATGTAGAAAGGGTACCGCTATTACATACCGGTGGTTATAATTAAACTTTTCCTATTTAACACGTTATAACAAGGAAACTAATTGCCATACTAGTACCAGTCTTAGTATCATTAATGTCCGGAGTATGGGGTACATGATTTCCACGCGTCACAGCACCACCATCCAGTTCCAACTATGGCCAGAAGGTGCCGTGATCAGTCATCGTGATTCATAGTCTCCCGTTCCTGACCAATCGCAGTGCGCTTGTTGACGTGTCAACGTGAGCTTGGACAAAAGGAACAGCGCATTAGTGGTGAAGCTCTGTTATCAAAACAGTAATGCTGCAGCTACACTTTGAGAATATTACCGGCTGAAAGGATTACGAAAGCGTCCTCTTTCTCCACCTGCTGTGCGGGGAGCTTGATAAAGACGTTCGAATCAACTGGTGAACTGGGCGTCGCTCCGGGAAGAGGCCGACGACGGATTGCACCACAGGTGGTTGATGAGATCGCTCTTGCTATGGCAGACATCGCTGCGCACAATTCTCGGTCGTCAGGCAGCGCGCGTGCTGTGTCACAACAGTTGAACATCCCGTCGTCCACTGTACAGAAGAGCTTCGAACCTTTCTCAAATGGTATCCGTACAAGATCCATATTGTACTACAGCTTGCACAACAGGACGCACAACGATGTTTTGACCTCGCTGTCCACTTTCTGGCAAGGATCGAAGTTGACTGGACCATCCTATCTATGGACAGACGAAGGTCATTTTTCTCTGACACACAGAACTGCCGAGTGTGGGATCTTCGCCTCCAGTCACTGTGCGGTGAACGTATCACCGTATGGTGTGGCTTCACGGGTACGTTCCTAATTGTCCCTTTCTTTTTTGAACAGGTTGACGCTCAAGGACCAGACACATGCCAACTGCCCAGAGCTACTGTGATACGCTTCGCCAGCATGTCATACACGCCCTACAGGAGACTCACGCATTGAACTCAACAGTTTTCATGCAAGATGAATCCGCACCGCACATAACTCATGAAGTTCACCTCATTCTCCGAAACACATCTGGCCGGCACTGTCACCTGATCTCACTCCCTGTGATATCTGGTTGTGGGGCTATCTGAAGGACAGGGTTTACCAGGGGATATCTGGTTGTTGAGCTATCTGAAAGACGGGGTTTACCAGGGAAACATTCGTACATGCGCTGAACTGAAGCGCAGCATATCAAGAGAGGTAGATAGCATACCTACGGACATGATTTGTTCTGCAGTGCAGAATGCAATCCTGCGCAATCAGACTCTTCTGGACACGGATGGGCGTGTTATTGAGACCCTTTCGTAGCGTAATGGTACCGGTATGTAATGGTATGATACACAGTAGCAGCTCAATTGAATTCATTCTGCCTTACCTCTCTTCCTCATGTCATTGATATTAATGCTACCAAGTTTGGTCCTCGTACGGTAATTAATTTCCGCGTTATGACGTGTTAAATAGGGAAAGACTTATTATAAAAACCCGGTACCACCCGGTACTGTCGTCCTGTAATCGTCGATCACGCCAGTTCTACTGTAAGGGGGCAGCTGTATTGGGACTTATGTTGGTTTACCTGTATGGATATATGTCTTCTTCACCTCTTTTAATTTAACCAGTAATAGTTTACTAAGTAGCGAGAAAAAAAATTAAGAACGTTAATTTTCTTATCTTTGTAAAAACTCCTATCGGGTGTTTCATCGGTTTTGTACTGTCTGCCTACCTTTTCCCTTCCATGACAGAGGGGGCGTGGATTTCTGTTCAGTTCACGTATGGTGTGAAATATATTAATTCTCATGGTACGAAGTCAATTTCATTTAGTAGTTCCTTATTTCACCTAATATATCTGTGTCACCGATACCTGTAATGCTTCGGAGAAACAAGAAATTTAAGCAGAACATGCTGGACGCTGCATAACATTATCTTTAAAGAAGATTCGACTCGTTCCACATCATTACGAAATATCGTATTCATGATCCATGGAACTAGTATTAATCTAATCTAATCTAATCTAATCTAATGAAGAAGAAGAGGTAAATAACTTCAAGGCTCGAACAACTATGACCTAATAATACAATATCACATATTACAGATTTCCGTGTTAACGAACAATCATAACCCTGACTGTCTGGAGAGTGGGTCGGTGTGCGTAAGTTAGCTGAGAGACACGCTCCCGAGCGAACTCACTGCTGTTGCGCTTGTTGTGCAGCGTCAGAAAATTTCCATCGTAATCATTGTTCTTAAAATTATTAATTAATCAGCAGAGGTTTCATAGTTATGTTCAGTGGTCATTGCAACTAAGACAGTGGTGACATCTGTACGCTTTGGATTTGGATTGGAAAATGTCATCACGGTGTCGACAGCAATATGTGAAGGCACCATAGATAATATAGTGGTCAGTGGTACGTAGGGGTCCAGTTCAGAAGCAGGCAAGGAATGAGGGACAGGAGCTGTTGCGGATGCAGAGGGCTTTTCTTATCGGAGTGTCAGGGTTGGAGCTGAGCACCCGCTCCACTTCTTCTGTTGTAGTCTCAGTGTTAACTCCTTTGATTACAACAGTTAATGTGGGTGGGCAACTGGGAGGCTGGAGTTATTTGGGGCCTGCGGGACAAATTGGTACCAGGGAAGCTTGGGAACGAAGGTAGGAAGATCCAGTGGAATTCGGGGGATTGTGGACTTAATGATAGAGAAATTTTCGTGGGGTATGATTTGGGAAATGTTTAGGTTGGGAAAGCACTTTCCTTGAGATAGGATAGGTTTTTAGGATTTAGGAATTTAATGTCGGAAATGGAGAAGACGTTTTGGATGTATTAGGAGAGAATTCCATGGGTTATATGACTGGGAATTTTGGGGGGGGGGGGGAGGGGGGACCGGGTGACAGACAATAACAGACATGGATACTTCATTGAGTCACAAATTACAATCTCTGGAGGAGTGAACACTATAGGAGGCGACAGGCTCGATGCAATTTGAACAAACCGAAGTACCTGTCTGGCTCTAACTCTACACAGAATAGTTAAGAATGTGGGTGGTGGTTGCAGAGGATTTCCTTTTTTCTTTTAATTCTAAAATGCATGATGAGTCGAGTTCTATAGTAGCTAGCCTGGATTGAAACTATGGCCAGCGGTTTCCATCAGCCTCAGCTGGCAATACGAGTCACCCCACTCAACACTGCCTGCCTCATAAAGATGATGTCTCGCTGTTGTGCAGGAGCCACAGGATACCTACATAGGCGAATCTTTTGTCTTTCTGCTGGGCTGCCGGTCCAAAAATTGCTAAAATTCTAAACGAAAATTTACAGAAAGCTTTGGTGGTAGTTGGGGGAGGGGGCGACGGGTTGTTCGTCGGCGCTGGAAACTTTAGGAACGGCGATTTGGCATACGTCGGCATTCGCAACTTTTAAGAATGGGTAATTATCATAGCTCAGCACTGGAAAGCTTCCAAAAAGTGTAGTCGAATTTTTTAGAATAAAACTGTTACGTGTTTTACAATTGGGAGTGTAAGGTACGCGGTGTCAGTTTGGATTAAATTGCGGTTGTGATGGGCACACACCGCGAAGAGCAGGGATCATAAACTTATGTTCGGAATTTAACGGAGGCAGTCGTTTAGAATTGGAGTGGAGCAGTCGATTCGGCTTTAATAATTCAAAAGACAGTCAGCAGTTTCCTGGAAAACAGATGGGCACGCCATGCCAGTGTCCATCTCCGCCTGCGACCTCGCCGTGCCTCGTCCCACGCAGATGATGTATATATCGCAGCGAAATGACACACGAAAATCACACAGGATGACAGGCGGGTTGTTTCATATTAATTGATCAGCCTCTTTTAAGGTGACCTATCGGCCACGATTTAGCTCCTTGTGGGTTCTCATTCGTTTGTTCACTAACTTTCCAAAGCAATCATCACCACTAATTACATTTCGCATTTAATAGTCAGTTAGCACGGAAGGACACGTTTCTTTACAGTTCAGTTCATTCAGTTAGAACACTTCCAGTTCCTTCCTCTCTTGTGATCCATAATTATCGGACATTAATATGCGTAACCAAGCTCATTCTCTTGTAACGACTTATTTGACCCAATGTTTGTTCAGAGCACTGTAATTTGAATTTGTAATCAACAAATGTATGTGATTTGTAATCCTTGTTTCATTAAAGTAACTGATAGTCCCCATCACTATTCAGTAATTATTAATGTTTATCAGGGCACACTGCTGCGGTCCCTGTGTGAGGGCCACATCTTCCTACCATTTCCTTGCACGCAGTACATTTATATACAGTGGGGGGACTTGCATCTTCAGCTATGCTATTCACTGCATGTCAGTGGCAAATTACATTGACTATAACCCCAATGGCGTCATGTATTTTGAGTGAATTTAACAATACATCAATTATAAAATCGTTCTTTGATTATATCTGACACGATTCTACATTCGAAAATGATAGCACTCTCAAGATAAGTAATATGCCATGATCTACCTGTGGCATTGTTATGATATGTATAGATACAGTTTTTGATAATTGTAGCACACGAATGTTGCAGGATCAGCTGCGCCGCTAGGTTTCCTTGGGTTTTGGCAGCACGTACAGCAATGAGATTCCAATGGGATCAACTGGATTACTGACCACTTCTCACGTTAAGCCCCAAATGGAGCTGCTGGCACATGCCTATTGACATTGGCATGTCCACCGCCCCAAACCTTTCTGTCGGAAAACGTTATCAGCAGGCAGACTTTCCCCCACAACACCTTTCGTTACATCAATGAAGAGAAGTCCTAAGCATTAAATAAGTTATCTGAGCTACATATCAGAGTCGTTTTGGTTTGCTAACGCACAAACACATAATTCATTTCCATGTACAGCTTAAGTAACTTGTTTTAATCAACTTGGCATCCAGTAAATCTAAATTATACCATACATTCAACCGTTAGTTAACATAAATATAAAGTAAATGCTGTCTTCTAGTGAACCAACCGTTAGTAATGTGTTTGACCGAATGAGGCAGGCACAAATTTAAATTTTGTGGTAATTTAATATACAAAATTACTTATGTAGTGCAAGTAAGAAAATAAGAGTATTTCTAATTTTAATTTTGAGGTACTGATGAGCCATTGTCCTTACGAAATTCTGACACAACTGTATCGAACATAAGCGGTGTATTGTATGACATTCCACTAGAGAAGAATATTTTTCCGTATTTGATTTCCTTTGGAAAAGAACAACAGAAGGTTGTAAATCGATTTCATTAATTTCTTCAATCGAAAGTATTGTACGTAGAAGCAAGCTTGCAACGTTAGCCCAAGCTATGAGAAAACTTTGTAATAACTGTACCTGCATCACTTGGGACAGAGACTGCCTGTTTTGTGAATAAGGTTTGCTAACACGTTTTATAAATTGAAGAATAACCGTTTTTCCTACCTTTACTTGCTCTCTCTAGGAACTGTCACTAGTGCTTCTTACACGATCCCAGTCCAGTGCACGTATATCATAAATCATAACTGACCAAAATAAATTCAGTTTCAATATTTAAACAAAAAGCTGAGGCACCTGTTCTGCAATCGAATGCCGTCACCGTGAGGGAAACAAGGTAGGAATTTAGGTGTTACGTTTATTTTTATAGGATCACCCAACGACAACCAGTTGTAGGTTGATAGTTTCGATTGAGATTAAAATCAAGTATGAATTTATTAAGTCATTTGTTTATATAAAATCTGAACGATAGGGAACTGGTAAGTTACCATCAGAATGAACATAAAGTCTTGTAATATTGTCTGAGAAATTGCTATAAGGAAACGAGCAAAAGTCGTCTAAAGCTTTAAAATACAAACTCTCTAGAAACTCAATTTAATCAGTAATGTCCCACTAATATTCTCCGGAGGTACCTTATCAACGTGGAAAACTACTTGGGAAAGTGCTGTAAGCATTCCTTATCGGTGCAGCTCACAAATGCAACGTTAACAGTTCCAAGAGCCACAAAACAGTACAGTTAATCACGAAACTCAAGTTGTGTACCAAATCCCGCAAGTTGTGAGCTGCTCAGAAACTGGTTTGCGCTAATGTGAAATGCAACACATGCTGAAAACTCAGCAAATGTGCACCAGAGCACGCCAGTCACCACCGGATAAAGACAGCCAAGATGACGGCAGAGAGGGCTGCTATGGCGTGCTCTGCACCACGAGTACCCCAGATGGCTTCCCTGCACCAAATGCCTAAATTCTCCTCTTTGAAAACTACCTCTCGACTTTTAGAATAACTCTACGTGGAAGGAAGGACAACCAATCATTGCCACGGTGACCACTAGGAATGTCACTTTATTTATGTTTATGTTTGTAATATATATTTCACTTTGTTTTTATTATTTCCCATTCTTGACTTACAAAAATGCGTCGCAACATGCAAATTATTAGCTACTAGCCATGTTCAACTAAATGGTCGAGCTCTTCACGTCTAAACACCGTGGTAGGCAAGACTCAGTTGACTGGATATCAAGATTTTAAGGGGGGGGGGGGGGCGAAGGACACAGTGTCGGCCCTTTCTTAGATCTGCATACAGGGATGTGAACTACGCACAGTTACATTCTAGAGCAGGGCCACTGTCGGCGTGCCAAACCGCATGCGTGCCGAAAGTAGGGCCTAGTACGAACTGAGGCTCGTCCTGTCTCGGCTTTGCTCGTTCCTTCTCGGAAGTACCCAGTGCAGTGTGACATTACCTTTGGTATTGCGGTGTGGTAACTTTTTGTCGCCACAACTCTCCAGTTCGGCAGGATTGTGGTGTTATCGCTATTTACCCCTCACTATTAGTTCGTAATATGTAGGATAACCGTAGGTCTAGTGGCTGTTTGCACAAAATTTGTCACCACAAACCTTTAAAAATGAATGAGAGTGCGTGAAGTGAAGGATGAGACTCTCGTATCTATTATGCAGTTACATAATGGATGGGTATTGAAAATCTGCTGTTGAACGACGTTACAGTTCCACACAGGAAGAATTTAAAAATTTAACTGACAATAAAACAGCAAAAATTTATATAATTGATAGACAGGATTCATTGACTTGTACACAAGAAGCACTTTGTCCTAAATTTGTCATGGAGCACGTGAAGAAATTGGTGGTACGACTATCAAAATTTCTGAAGTCGCACGCATATTTCGCTGTCATTTGCAACACTTTTCAATGTAGATGAACTAAGAGTGTGAAGGCTTTACGTATTACCACTAAGTATGTTGGCTACGTCAAGGGGCATGACTGGAACGGTTCTTGAGTTTAAAGCCCGCTTTTGTTGAGTTTGTGAAGGAAGAAAGAGTGCACGAATGAAAATTAGAACATCCGAAACTAATTACAGACCTTGCGTTTTCGGTGGATTTGACTGCAAACTGCCGACAGTATGACACTGCAAGGTTAGAAACAATTTATTTCCGATTCGACGAGGATGGGTTTAAAAATAAAATCGCATTGTAGAAGGGACAAATTCGGACAAACACAGTTTAGTTCCCTAAGTACACTGGCGTTAAAGAAAGCATGAGGTATCAAGAATTCATTGTGGGCTTGAAAGACTTACAAGGGCAATTTTCTAAACATTTCGGGGACATTGTCAATCCTATAGCCGGCCGGTGTGGCCGTGCGGTTCTGGGCGCTTCAGCCTGGAAACGTGTGACCGTTACGGTCGCAGGTACAAAAAACTGCTTCGGGCATGGATGTGTGTGATGTGTTTAGGTTAGTTAGGTTTAAGTAGTTCTAAGTTCTAGGGGACTGATGACCACAGATGTCAAGTCCCATAGTGCTCCGAGCCATTTGAACCATTTGAACCAATCCTATATACACAACTGGCCATTAAAATTGCTACACTAGGAAGATATGCAGGTGATGAACGGGAGTTCATTGGGCAAGTATATTACACTAGAACTGACATTTGATTACATTTTCACGCAATTTGGGTGAATAGATCCTGAGAAATCAATATCAGGACAACCACCTCTGGCCGTAATAACGGCCTTGATACGCCTGGGCATTGAGTCAAACAGAGCTTGGATGGCGTGTACAAGTACAGCTGCCCATGCAGCTTCAACACGATACCATAGTTCATCAAGAGTAGTGACTGGCGTATTGTGAGGAACCAGTTGCTCGGCCACCATTGAACAGACGTTTTCAGTTGGTGAGAGATCTGGAGAATGTGCTGGCCAGGGCAGCAGCCGAACATTTTCTGTATCCAGAAAGGCCCGTACAGGACCTGCAATATGCGGTCGTGCATTATCCTGCTGAGATGTAGGGTTTCGCAGGGATCGAATGAAGGGTAGAGCCACGGGTCGTAGCACATCCGAAATGTAACGTCCACTGTTCAACGTGCCGTCAGTGCCAACAAGAGGTGACCGAGAAGTGTAACCAATGGCACCCCGTACCAACACGCCGGGTGATACGCCAGCATGGCGATGACGAATACACGCTTCCAATGTGCGTTTACCGCGATGTCCCCAAACACTGATGCGACCATCCTGTTGGTGTAAACAGAACCAGGATTCATAAGAAAAAATGACGTTTTGCCATTCGTGCACGCAGGTTCGTCGTTGAGTACACCATCGCAGACGCTCCTGTCTGTGATGCAGCGTCAAGGGTAACCGCAGCCATGGTCTCCGTGCTGATAGTCCATGCTGCTGCAAACGTCGTCGAACCGTTCGTGCAGATGGTTTTGTCTTGCAAACGTCCAGATCTGTTGACTCACGGATCGAGACGTGGCTGCACGATCCGTTACAGCCATGCGGATAAGATGCGTGTCATCTCGACTGCTAGTGATACGAGGCCGTTGGGATCCAGCACGGGGTTCCGTATGACCCTCCTGAACCCACCGATTCCATATCCTGCTAACAGTCATTGGATCTCGACCAGCAGCAATGTCGCGATACGATAAACCGCAATCGCGATAGGTTACAATCCGACCTTTATCAAAGTCGGAAACGTGATGGTACGCGTTTCTCCTCCTTACACGAGGCATCACAGCAACGTTTCACCGGGCAACGCCGGTCAACTGCTGTTCGTGTATGAGAAATCAGTTGGAAACTTTCCTCATGTCAGCAAGTTGTAGGTGCCACCACCGGCGCCTACCTTGTGTGAATGCTCTGAAAAGCATTTGCATATCACAGCATCTTCTTCCTGTCGGTTAAATTTCACGTCTGTAGCACGTCATCTTGGTGTAGCAATTTTAATGACCAGTAGTGTATGTTTTCGAGCTGCCGTGTCCGTTTACCTTTTCCACTGAAAATGCTTCTGTGTATGTATAAATGTAACTCACTGATGTATTAGTAAATTCCATTTTAAAGAGAAATCCTTTTATGTTAAAGTTTCCATGACGCGCACATCTTCTTCCTCGGACAGAGTTTCCACGTCTCCATAGTGAGGTATGTAAAAGTGCCACACAGTTCGATGTACGCATGTTAACCTTTTCTCGATTATGAGACAAAATAATTCACGCTTACGGGGCAACCCGAGTGCGAAAATCCCTGTAATTATCTGCGGCTGTCCGTATGCAAGCAGTTAGAACCAGATAAAAATTCGATATTGCCGTGTCTGTGTTGTCAAGAAGAACGATGCAATGATCCAGGCACTGCGGCGACTGCAGCTGTTACGAAATACCTGAAATGTATTCTCAGTTGCGAACACAAACACCCACCAGCTGTATAAAGGAACGACGACAGTCAAAATGTGTGCCGGACGGCGATCCTTACCCGGATTTCCAGCTTTACGCGAGTGGTCGCCTTATTTGCTTTTGCTATCCTCGCACGACTCGCAACTCGTCCCAAAATTCCATATGTCGTCGTTCCTGCGTCCCAACCCGTACCCGTACACAAATTATGAGTTCCCTTACAGAGGATGCATTCATATCCGAAGGAACATGGTATCGTTCTTCTTAACAGTACAGACACTTCAATGTCGTATTTATTCGCCGATACCAGAGTGCGATTTTGAATTAAAATGTCCTCCCCTGCGCGAGAATTACATAACATGTGTAGGAGTATAGCTTGTGATGCAGGAACGACCACACATGGAAGTCTGGGTCTGGCCTTGAGCCGTGCACAAACAGGCAAGCGTTTAAGGCGAGCGCTCACGTAAAACGGGTAACTGGGTTCGAGTCCTGGTCTGGCACAGACTTCCACTGTCGGTATTTGCTTATGCAGCCGATAGTTGTTCGTATTCACAACTGCGAATACATTTCATGCAGATAAAAACCATGTATGCCTTCAGCAAATCAACAATAATTAAATAACACTGAAAATCTGTTTTGTTGTGGTCTATGTCATTGAGAAACGTGGGATATAAAACCAAGTCATATGCAGTGCGACTGAGTAGCCACTTGAATGCGGAGCGTTCGCAGTCCCCCCCCCCCCCCCCCTCTTACCCTTACTTCCCCCCTCCACACGTTCAGACACCTGGCTGTGGTGGAGTGGGGGAGGCGAGCAGACAGGCTGAGCACCACCGCACTCGTATTAGGGCATGGATCGCGAGCCGAATTCCTGGCCGCTCTTGCACAAAGTGCTTGCAGTGGCCCAGCGGAAGCTGCCTTCAAAGGAGAGAGCTGCATCGCCGACAAAGTGAGGAGGAGAGTCTTATCGTAATCTCTTCCGCATACTCCACTGCTCTGGGGGCGCCCTTCCCTTCTCCAAGCCGCCTGTGACTGAGCTCCTGCGGTTAAGGTAGACCGTTGTATGGACACCTGGCCAGTTCGTTGCTTAACAAGATAATCTGTAACCTTCCTCCAGAGTCAACAAGAAATGAGCAGAATATAATCAAATATCACAGCATTCCTGTAAATAAAGCCAGGCAGGCGATTTTTCCAGGCATTTCGGCTATCTTAATCATGTGCTGACAAGCGCATTCTAGCGCACGTTTGCTGAATTTTCAGCTAGCTTTGCAGTTCGGTACGAAACTTAAGTTGCCGGTTTAACTGTACTATTTCGTGGGTCTTGGACTCGTTTGCTTTGCACTTGCGAACTGTACACGTTATGCCGGCCGTGGTGGCCGTGCGGTTCTAGGCGCTGCAGTCTGGAACCGAGCGGCCGCTACGGTCGCAGGTTCGAATCCTGCCTCGGGCATGGATGTGTGTGATGTCCTTAGGTTAGTTAGGTTTAAGTAGTTCTAAGTTCTAGGGGACTGATGACCTCAGATGTTAAGTCCCATAGTGCTCAGAGCCATTTGAACCATTTGTACACGCTATTAAAGCTTACAGCCTTTCCCAAGTAGTCCTCCAAGTAGAAAAGCTAATTCTTGAAAATTGAGATTCCAGAGAATTTCGTGTTTCAGTATTTTAGACGAGTTTGTGCTCGTTGCGTTCGAACAGTTTATCAGACAATATTACGAGACTCCACTTTCATTAGTTGTAAAATTATTTTCTGTCATTTTACAGTGGCTATATCTTTCTCAGGCACAACAGATGCAACAGACGAGGGGGAGGAGTAGGGACGTACATACGCTCTGATTTGTCACCTACAGTACTACACACATCCGACAACAATGTAGATAAACAGGTGGAATATATGTTCATAGAGATCAAATCACTTAACAGAAAGTGCTTAATATGTGTCCTTTACAAACCTCCTAAAGTAGGTGGGTTCGCCTGCTTCGAAACTGCCCTCTCTAGTCTCGAATCGTCATATGAACATGTAATTATAGCTGGTGACACTAACATTAATTTTCTGTGCAATAGTCCTTCCATTGGGAAATTTAATTCTTCCTCAAATATGACGCTACTTCAGCTGGCACCTACTCATCACACGACTACCAGTCACACTTTCATAGATATATTCGCAACGAAATCTCCGAACAGAATAATCCGCACCTCTCAAATATCTGCACCTGGCATGTCTGCCCATGACATCATTTCCATGACGTATTCACTAGAATGCCCTAGAAAGAAACAAAAACTGTCTACGTACCGAGACCTCAAACGCATAAATTTGCCTGAACTCGAAACTGAGGCACAAGAAATAGTTTGGGGGATAACCTCTACTCCCCTCATGGACATAAACGACAAACTCCACGATTTCACTAACAAAATTACTCAACTATATGACAAATATGCTCCAATAAAGACCAGAAAAGTAAAAAGGCAACCTGCACCTTGGCTGACTGATGAACTAAAACAGCTCATGAATCTCAGAGATGCTGCACATCGAGCGTACAAGATACACCCTACACCTGAAAATCGCGCTGTATACAAGCAGAAACGAAACAAAGTCAGTCAAGCGGTGGGAAACGCTAAGCTCAGACATGCCCGAACATTAGCTGACAATAGGTGTAGACCAGCTATCCTGTGGAAAAATCTCCGTAGTCTCGGTTTAGGCAAAATAAAAGTTGCAGAAAATCCCATGGTCCCAGCTGAAGAACTAAACCGATTCTTCGCATTACCTGCAACCAAAATTGATCCGCAAAAAAAACAGAATCATTGATTACTTCATGGGGATGAACGACTGTAGCAAAGAAAAATTCTATCTACAGCACGTCACTTGCAGTACTCTCAAGAAAGCCATAATGCGGATTAGATCAGCATCTACTGGACATGATGGTATCACTATCCAGATGGTAAAACTTATTATTGACCAACTACTGCCCTCTATAACAGACATTTTCAACGATTCATTAATCACAAGTGTTTTCCCTGAGCCCTGGAAACTGGGACAAATTAAGCCACTGCCTAAAAAGGACATCGCCACAGCACCCTCTGACTACCGCCCCATCTGCCTTCTTCCTGCACTATCAAAGGCCTTAGAATATATAGTTCATGACCAGCTCACCAACTACCTAACTACTAACAACCTACTAGACGAATACCAATCAGGTTTCCGTAAACATCGAAGCACAACATCCGCTCTGATAAAGGTGACAGATGACCTGAAACTTGCCATGGACAGACAAGAAGCGACTATCATTTGCTTCTTAGATTTCAGCAAAGCATTTGATACTGTCGGCTTCGACATCTTACTAGCCAAACCATCTTACTAGCCAAACTTAGCGGTCTAAATTTCTCACCAAGCGCAGTGCAATGGTTTCGCTCATACATGACGTCTCGTCAGCAACGCGTCCTGTCTGGGAATATAAAATCACAATGGCGGCAGGTAGTGTCAGGCGTTCCCCAAGGCTCACTATTAGGTCCTGTACTCTTCTCTCTTTATGTCAATGATGTGTCATCGGTCCTGACCTATTGCAAATACCATATGTATGCTGATGACCTTCAGTTGTATCTAAGTGCGAAAACAAGCAATCTCAAGAAAGCTATTGAAAATTTCAATACTGACCTCGATGCACTGTCAAAATGGGCACAGGACATAGGTCTAAAACTAAACCCATCTAAAACCCAAGCGGTACTTGTTGGTCACTCTAAGCTCATTAGCCCAAAACATCGGGAATCCGCACCACCTCTTATCCTAAATGGAACAAATATTAAATTCTCTCCCTCAGCAAAGAGTTTGGGAGTAATAATAGATGAAAATCTAAATTGGACAGAGCACGTAACTGCAGTGTGCAAAAAAGCATCAGCATCCCTTCATGTCCTACAAAAATATAAAAAACTCTTCCCTTTCGATCTGAAAAAGAAATTAGTACAAACGCTTATACTCCCAATCATTGACTACAGCGATATTATCCTACAAGGCCTCTCTCAGGAAAATTCCCGACATCTAGAACTGGTCACGAATGCCTGCGTCCGATATATCTGTGACGTTCGACTTTTTGATCACATTTCACCAGCATATGCAAAATTGTCCTGGCTGCGTGCAGACAAACGCAGAGATTTCCACACACTTTGCCTCATCTACTGCCTTATAAATGTACACTGTCCCTCATATCTCTCCTCGTCCCTAACACTCATGTCGGAAGAACATGACAGAAACACACGTTCCCATCATAATAAAATCCTCTCCGTTCCACTGCATCGCTCAGTCACCTTCTCCAAGTCCTTTACAGTAGCGGGAACCCGACTCTGGAATAACCTCCCTCGTTATGTTAGAGAACTTAAAAATATGACCGGCTTCAAAAAACAGTTAATGACGTATCTACTCAAGCAACAGTAATGCCTTCCTCTGTACATGAGTGCACTTCACCTCATTAGTTCCCTCTTTCCCCCTCCTTAAACCTCCCTTACCCAAAACTCGCTATACTAGTAAACATCTACTTTACACACCAAGATATTAATGTACATCTGCACAAACCTTCATTACTATTGCCAATCTTTCTCATGTTTGTCATTATTATTTGATTTTTTTTACTGTTATTATTATTGATTTCACCATAATCTGTATGTATAGCACCTGATGTAAAAATACTGCCAGCATTTACTTTGTTAGGTCTTAGTCACGTTTATCATTATTATTTGGTTTTTTGTTTTACTGTTATTATTATTGCTTTTATCATAATCTGTATGTATAGCAACTGTTGTAAAAATACTTCCGCATTTACTTTATTAGGTCTTAGTCACTACTCTTTATTCATATTGTCACTAGAGTAAGCTAGTTTTCTCATTTAAACTATGTTCATGATGTAACTCTGATGTGTGAAATGCTGCATGTGTGGAACACTGGTCCGATGTAAGAGAGGGCCTGATGGCCCTAATCTGATCAGGTTAAATAAATAAATAAATAAATAATAAACGTCGAGATTTTATATATCAGAATGACTTATTAACTTCAGGACTGATTTGAATGTCACAACCAAAATATCGTCCTACAATTCATGCTGGTTAGGCGAACCTTTGAAAATACATGTAACCCATAAATTCTTATTATTTCCCTCACTGTGATGGTATTCTACTGCAAAGTTTGTGTCAGCCCTTTTCTTTAAGTATTGAAAATGAATGTATTTGAAACTGTGGTTATGATTTCCGAACTTTTCACTGAGATCGTCTTAAATGTGCTAAAGCCGGGTCTTAGAGAACCTATAAAGGTAGGCAAAAAGTTGTTGTTCCAGGTAAATCCCTCCAAAACACTACGAATCATGCGTAGCTTTCGTAGCCAAGGCTTTTATCTAAACATTTACAGACGTCATATCCAATTAACTGATGCCCTAAAACATCGTCAGACCCTCGACGGGGAACTAGCATTTAAGCCTGATCCACTAACAATCCAAAAGACGCTCACAAGAGACTTAAATTGCTAACCACCCAAACATGCGTACTGAAACCATCCGGGGTACTACGCACCCATAAAATGTAGATCCACCGTTCTCTCCTACGCCAACGTTAGGTAGGTATCCGCTCCAACCAAGTTCTATCATTCCTTCCAAACTTCACAGAAGTTCTACTGCATATCATGCGGTACTAGCACTACTATAAGAAAGGATATTGCTGGGAAATGGTGTAGTCACAAGCTGGAATAATGTTTCCAGAATCTTCCACTGTGCAGTGGAGATTTTTATCTTAGGAAGCAGCCTTTTACTATCTCTGGAATTACCAGTAACGTTTCCACCTTCGAGTCTTTAAAAAATCGAACTACTATGTATAAAAAGTGTGGTTAATTTAGTTTGGAACAGGGTTGAAATTATGTTTAAGGTTTGTTGGAAGTCGCTAAGTCCTCATATTATCAGACACATTCAATAGTAAATGTAAATACGGTCTCCAAAATGCATTGCGAGTAGAGTTAGCAGTAAAGAAGTAATAAAATAAAATGTCGTGCATGATGCTGAAGTTTTACTGCACCAATTGCGAGAACGTAGCAAGCGATAAACTTTTGTCGTTTCCTTGTTTTTTGGGGATTTTTAGCGAGAAAAACTTTCAGAAAGTTACCCAATTATTCCTGCATGGGGAGTGTCACACTTCAACAGAGAGGTTAGTGTGACATGGAGCAGAAGAAATTATGGCACTTCAACTGTGTCTTTGAGAATGACATACTGGACCATAACAGTTCTGCCAACCAAAATCAAAAAATACCGCATCCTGTCCTGACATCATTCAACTAGGTGTCATACTCACAATCAATGTCTGATGCCTGCAAAAGCTTTGTGATTTGCTGCGTGTCAGAATTGTTCCTGTGGTCTCTCAAACAAAATGGCTCTGAGTACTATGGGACTTAACTTCTAAGGTCATCAGTCCCCTAGAACATAGAACTACTTAAACCTAACTAACCTAAGGACAACCCACACATCCATGCCCGAGGCAGGATTCGAACCTGCGACTGTAGCGGTCGCGCGGTTCCAGACTGTAGCGCCTAGAACCGCTCCGCCACCCCGGCCGACTGTGGTCTCTCAGGTGTTTGACATACACCCCTGATTCTAAATACAATGACTGAAAGGCCATACAGACATTTAACTAAGCCATTCACAACGAAGCTGAAATCAGAGATGATTGGTTTCCCTAATGGCAATACAATATGGTTGAACATTGAGAACTGTCTGCCTCAGAGAGTTTGTTAACCCTGCCCAAGCATTCATAGTGATTCGATCTTCTATAGCGACAAATAACATGACAATTTTTATCCAAGCATTCAGCAAATCTAATTAGATCAAGTGTGTGTTCTTATGACATGTGTCATCTGTTGACCTTATTTCATAGAAGTCGCGTTTCTGTTCTTTTAGGACAACAGTGCAAATGGTGTTGACACGAAATCAACATCATTTAAATGACATGTGTAACGTAGTGTGAGCTTACACCAATGACAAAGGCAAAATAAGAACATGGGTCAACTTCAAAAAGTGGTTTGAATATTAGTGTATTTACTGAGTGTCATCCTTTGTCAGTCTTAGATTTTTAGGTGAGAGTGACCTTGTATCCCAGTACACATCTGAAAATGGTGTTGTCCCTCATGACAAACATAGTAGGAAAGAAAAGTGAAACATTATTTTTAACCTAATAAAATAAACACACGAAGGCACACAAAAGTATTTTAAGTCTCCTATAGCTCCCTTACAAGGATCTTTAGGGAGTCCAAAAGTTTACATTAGTCACATGAATAAACACAGCACAACATGCATGAGGTGGACAACAGGTTGGAGATGACACCTGTAGGGGATGTGTTGGTGCTAAGTGAAGGTTACCCCTTTGCTAACATCATCAGTGGTGACAGCAGTGTCCTTGGCAGGATCTGTCTCCTGTCTATCGCAGCACCAGGTAGGCATCTAGACTATTGACAGACCAGAAATGGGGCAGCAGTTGACAAACAGTCTCTCATGTTGAAGAGTCCAGCAGCAATTGTCAGTCTTGTGGTGAGTGTCCAGAGACATCGATCACTTGGTCCTGCCACTTTCTAGTCCCTCCGTTCTGGTCAGCAGCAGTGTTACATTAGGTCCAGTCCCTCGAGAGTGTTGCATCAAACAGTTGTGGTCCCAGGTCGTCGCGTGACATCAGAGGCGAGCCTCCATTACATGCTGGTTGCAGGCAAGACACCCCTGCGGATGCTTTCACTCTCTGGTGACACAATTGAAAGGGACATGTGGGGGACTCTGTGCACACCTCTCGAGCTGCCCCAGTGTCATCATGTCAGCTGGCTGCTGGCCCTGTCGCCTTAGGGGGATGGGGGGGGGGGGTGGAGACCTGTAACTGACACCTGCCAGTGTGGTCGTGCATTGATACATTGATACATGTCAGTTGGTCGCTCATCCGCGGTGGTCATCCAGCTGTGACATCATGCCGGCAGCTGCACCCGAGGTCGTGCTACGTCGCGTCAGGCCAGACAGCTGCGTTGCCATATGTGTCCCCTGCCCAGCACTCAGCCATGTCCAGCCAAGGGCCTGCGTCTCACTCATCATTTGGAATGCCGTAGTCCTTTGTGAGCCGTGGGGGAGTCGCTGGAGCCAGTGATTCGCTTATCTAATAGGGCCAGTAACCCCATTCGTTCTGGCATGCGCGTTTTGTCTTTGGTTTTCGTCTTATGGCCGCTATTTGAGCTCGGTGCTTCCGGCTATGGTTGTCTTGGTTTTCCGCTCCGGGCCCAAGTGGTCGTGCTTGCCGGATGCTTAGGCATATGTTGTACTGGCGAGTCTTGGAGTGACCGTTACGGAGGATTGTTGGTTGCTCCGAGCGCTGTGTTAGGATTTGAGGAGTTTGACGGCTGTGGGCTGGTGGTGATGGCCTCCAATGCACAGGCAAATGTTTATATTGTACTACCTGATGCTGGATGTCTATGTATGCTATGTGGATACTCGTCGTTTGCTCCTACTAACGGTGGGCATCTGCTATTTCTTTGAAATTGTGTTTTGTGATCAATCTGAATGTAATATGTGTTCACAACCGGAAACAGTGATTTATATATGATTGTCCCCGCCTTGTCGGGAACAAGAAATTCACTCTTGGTTCCGGTATATGTTGAATAGTGGTGTAAAACAACGCTCATTGAAGGGAGCACTAAGCGTGAGTAGTGTGAAGGCTGCGTGAGTCATTCTAGGATAGCGTGCAGGCCATGTTTAGTGTTAAGACAGTGTGCATGTCACTATTTATTCTGTGGTCTCCGTTTGAAGGGGTCGTGACTTTGGTATTTGTATTATGGGTTTTTATGCTCTTGGTTGGGCAGGCCGTTAACTTTTCCAGACTTAATGCGTCTGCCTGTAAGAGTAAGGAATTATGAGCTGTAAGAAGTAAATAATTTTTCACTCTATTTGTTTGTTGTCTAGTATGTGTTAAGGATAATAAATTTCGAGGGGGCACAACTTTGAAATAAGAGTGTTTGTGTTGTGTTCGTTTGGTTTGATTGTCTGTCCTCAGTGTACTATGAGCGGCGGGCACAATCAGTTCAGGATTGACCGATACGGGGGAGGGGCACCTTGATTGAAATATGTTCGGACGCCTTTGGCTGGGCCAGCTACGTTTTGGTGACACTCGGCGCTACTTGGCTGTGTTCTGTCAGTGTCGCTGCTCGCCCCAGTAGTTGACAGAAGTAGAGTATTCTCTCTTGTAATTATTTGGGTATGCCTCTCGATAATGCGATCGGGCTGCGCCAAAGTGCGTCCCCTGTTCCTAGCAGTTTGGTCACTCTTGTATCAGTTTTCAAATGGCTCTGAGCACTATGGGACTTAAACATCTGAGGTCATCAGTCCCCTAGAACTTAGAACTACTTAAACCTAACTAACCTAAGGACAACACACACATCCATGTCCGAGGCAGGATTCGAACCTGCGTCCATAGCGGTCGCGCGGTTCCAAACTGAAGCGCCTAGAACCGCTCGGCCATCCCAGCCGGCACTCTTGTATTAGGGTGAGTCATCCGTTGGGGTGTGCCCGATGTCGCGTGGAACTTAAGCTGACAATTAAGATAACTGTCTTTGCTGTCTAAATGTTGTTGTTATACTTGAGAGGGATTTCACGAGTGAGTTCAGTGGAATAAGCCACTATTTAATTGGTGGAATACTGTTGTTCTATGATCTGTTTATTGACCTAAAGTTCCCGTTGGGGAATTTGCTGTTTTACTTAAAATTTTTCATTTAATATTCTTTACGGCTGCTTCTTTTACCAATGGGGATTTAGTCCCGGTAAATTCCTGTTAAATTTGTGGGCAATTATGCTCGTAATCTATATTTATCTGGAGTGATGTGCTATTTAGTTAAAAGGATGGATCTTTATTTAACTTGTTTCATTCCATATACTCTTGTAGAGACTGTATAAGGTTTTTAATTATATTTCTTATTTGTGGCTACTAGAAAGCCGGTTTTGTAAAAGATTTTGTAAAACTGTATTTGGGGATATATGCAATAAATATTTGTGAACTACAAGCCTGTGTTTGTGTTTTCTTGTGATTGCCCTTTGCGACTGGTTTGAGGATTGTAAATTTCACGTCGCACTTTTCACAATCCTTAATGCATATTTTACTGTTGTTATTTTTTTACACTGAATTTTTAGAAACACACATACTTCGAAAATCATGACAAAAATATGAACTATTTATAGTAAAAACTTTACAGTATGCAAAGGAAACCAGCCTTACTGAATTCTTTTATTTAAACAATAATATTACTAAGGTTCTTTTGGAATGAAACTGCAATACCATCGATAAGAAAACGCTTATCTAAAGGACAAATACTAATCATTTTCTGGTGGTGAAATCGTGTTGCTGTAGTGTATGTCCGTGTTTTCTTGCTTTCCCACCACCACTCATCCACCCCAATAGACTGAGCCGACACAGCCTGCACATTCTTACTTCAAGCACTCTGACACCATGCAGCACTTACTTCTGATTATAGTCCACTTTTTATCGAGCCTAGCTACCTATAACTCTTTCTACTTTACGCTAATCTGCACTTTCATACTTCTCCTGATGCCAACTTATTGGACGGTGACGCTGATTCTGCTATCTGGAGTCGAATACCGCTCACCGCCATCTGTACACTCCTTACTGTGCTGTCAGGATACTGCTGACATCAGTACGAATTCACCTTTCCCTCTGAAACCTACCATTAACTCTCGAAAATCGACGATGTCATCAAATAACTGTTGCTGCAAAGACGTTAAATATCGGGCTCTCCCTTTTTTGTACTAGTTCTTAAAAATTTGTGATTGTCTTTCGTTTTCATCTGGTCCCATTCGCCATTTCCTTCCTATTCATCTAAAAACGTACTACCGCGACTCGCACTCCACACGATACCGAGCGAGGTGGCGCAGTGGTTAGCACACTGGACTCGTCGCATTCGGGAGGACGACGGTTCAATCCCGTCTCCAGCCATCCTGATTTAGGTTTTCCGTGATTTCCCTAAATCGTTTCAGGCAAATGCCGGGATGGTTCCTTTGAAAGGGCACGGCCGATTTCCTTCTCAATCCTTCCCTAACCCGAGCTTGCGCTCCGTCCCTAATGACCTCGTTGTCGACGGGACGTTAAACACTAACCCCCCCCCCCCCCCCCCCCCCGCACTCCACGCGCGCACTGCACGTAATATAAGACTTCGCCTATGACGCACCTCTAGATATCCACTCGAAATACCACAAAGCAGACAACATCGCAGTTCTGGCGATAATCAATAAGTGATAATCACAGATGAGAAAGTACCGCCAGCGGCAAATGTCGCACCATAAACGATTATCGATAAGTGTATCCACACTCGAAAACCACCAACAATAACACCTCGCTCCACTGGCCATAACCCTAACCGAAACACAGCGGGGGGAAAAATATTTAAATGTCAACACGCCTCTGGCGTGGACCACCGAATTTTATCTTGCAGGATACTCCATCGGTTTCGGCGGCATGATCCAAATCACACCAAGTGAAACGTCCCCTTTGAAAAATTATAAATGACTGTGCTGGTAAACTTCTACGTTATTTGATTTTCAAACAGTGAGCAAACCTCGACATACTCAAACAGTTTTTTCTTTACTTATTCTGATCATCACTAAACTGACACACAATAATTTTAGCGCAACGCAGTCTGACTTTCAATAATCCCTAAAAGAGAATGGCCCTGACTAACAATAATCTATACCTTTCACGAATCACTTACCTCACAAAAATCTTAGTTACTCGAACTATCGCAATACAGCGAGCGCCAATACTGCCAGCTAAATAAAAGATTGTAACTACTGAAGGCATTAACTACTGATAGGCATAGTTAGCAAATGAAAGATCTGGACAGAGAACGAACGATGTATTTACCTTAATAGCGTTCAAAAGATCGTCCAGATCGTCCAATCAAAACTCTGGCATCTCTCTCCCCACATCCACCACTGCTGGCGGCTCACCTGCCCAACGCTACGTGCTATTCACATCCAACTGCCTAACACTGCAGTGGAGAATATTCCAACAATGCCAACCAGCCACAGACTACACACAGCACAGTCAGTGGTTTTCATCCAGAGCATTAGATGGCGTTACCAACATAAAAACCTAAACAGCCTACTTACAAAAGATCCACTGTCGCATCGCAAATCAACTTTTGGGGCACAACTATCGCCTCCTCACTACAAATAGTGGAACAGACTGCGCGTATTGGCAATGCATGCAATATCAATGGAAGAAACCAAACCATTACTACATTCCAAGATCAGTTCTGAGAAGAAATGTGTCACCTGGTTTGTGCAATTATTTATGAACCAAAAACGCAATTTTCTTATTGTTCCAAGACATACCTTTACTGTAGCGTGACAAGCAACTAATACAGCAATACTTAAGTGTTAAACCAACCAGTTTTGTCATAAACCCAAGAGGTTTCCGCCGAGAAATCTGCACATTCCTATCCACGAAATAATTTTCTGCTGTGAGACACGAGAGGATACGAGTAAGTCTCAAATCTGCGGCAAATTATTGAAGTGCAAATGCTGTACAGGAAACGTCTAATTCACTGATAAGATGTCACGGGAGAAAATCGTATCCGCTAATTATAATAATAAATCATCCAAAACGTTAAGTGCAAGCAAATAAGGGGAGTATACTAAGTGATTACATAAATTACTTGGAGACAAATAATACTTAACACTAACTTAATGAAACACCTACCAATCCCTCTATTATTTCTTGTTTACCCTGAGTTCCAGACCGGCATGAACTGGCTAGAATGTTGCACTTCCCTCCTAATGTTATTTCTGTTTTCTTGAAAATTACCACCATTCGTAGCCCGTCTACTTCTGTCATTCCACTGAGGTTCATTAATAAATATTTGACCTTGATGTCGGTTTCTTTTTCGCTCTGTTTCTTTCTATAATTTGCCCGTCATTATTTCCACCTGTAAATGCACCTTCCGAATTTCGTTCATAATGTCTCATTCGGTCCCTCACGTTTTGTACTTCCTTGGCAAAGTCTAACTCCCGTAGGGCGCTTTTCAATGACTCTATTATGTCATTATATTTGCCAATGAGGAGTTACTGGTACATAATGGCAGTTTGATATAGCAGTGTCCCATTGTCTCCTTATCATTGTACAGGTGGTCAAGGTAAAGGTTCTTATTGACAAGCATCTCGAAAAACCTTACCGGACTGTGGCACCCCGATTCTTCGTAATCCTTCCCTAACATAATCCCCTATTTAATCCTTTCTGGGGTGTCCTGTGACCAGTAAGTCTTCAGGAAAACCTCTCTAAATTCGCCGTAGCTGCGGATGTTTGCTGCACCGATACGCTTGTGCCATATTCCAATGTGTATACTAGTGTCCATGAATCGGGTAGTACCGTATCATACTCAGCAATCCATGACTTGGGATGTAATAAATTGTGGTTCTATCTGTAAACCGGACAATTTTGAATTGAGGGAAAATGTTTTAAGTCGAAATATTCATAATTTTGCTCCCAAGGTTTCAAATGCTGTTGTACCCTCGTCTTATTCCCGTACGTCTGAGTCGGCTCGGTATTTGTTGCACTACACACCACTGACTGCACGCGCTCGGCTGAGCGTCGTAGCCCGTTAAGAGGGCGTTCTTACCATACGTCGGCCTGTGCCAGGGATGTGGCTGCGGACTGAGTTGCAAAATTTTATCTTTGACATTCCTAGTGACATTCCTAGCGACCAACGAACTCACGGAGACGTACTGTCGCTTCTAGCTAAATTTCTACGCGAGCAATCCGTTCGCACATTTGTCTCATTCATCCGCCAGCTCATTATACTGCGTGGTGAGACGTGTTTGCTCGTCTTTGACACCTAATATTTCTTCCTATGTCTTTTCAAATACTTTCCGCCGCTGTTCTTTAAGAGCAGAAATAGACTTTTGGTTGCACTCACTTCTGCTCTTAAAAAAGCAGAAAAAGCCTTTTGGTTACACTCACTTCGACCTTTGCCAGCGCTCCTTGATCTCACGCAGTTTGGAAATTTTTTCCGCGCATCTCGTCCTACTAATCTGGCTGTCGTAGCCTCATGTCTGGAATGTGCCGCTAGTTCTCCAGTCTCATTTGAAGTTTTCCTACTGTCTTCCATCTCTGCTTTTACACCCCTTAACTTCATTCCGACCTGATTTATGTTTACGGCAAACTCATCAGCCTTCCTTTGAATTTCCTTAAATTCTTTCATGGCTTCGTCCTGTCGCTTTCCCTCCTTGTCTAGTGGCTTCTAAATTTCCCTAATTTCATTCTTGAGAATCTCCTTTCTTTAGTCTCCTCGCTGCCGTCATTTCTTCCCTTTCCCTTCGTCTCTTCTCTGGCTCTTACATATACTGAAGGATCGATTCTAACTGTGCACTTCCAGTAACGCACCCTGGACTAGACACAAGTGACTCAACTACTCCATGACGCCATGCCCGCGAAATCGGAATGTTACTTTCCCTGACTGTACCTCTTTCCGTATTTATAGAACCTGCATGACCTGCCTCTTGGTATCGTTTCCACTTTATTTGCTGAGTGAAAACCCTCAACATCGAAGTATTCCGCAATCGACATTTGTGCCCCGTTTGCAGGGTGATTTAAATGAACTTCTTCCGCCGACCTATCTTGTTCCGCAGCAATGACTGGCTCGTGTTCCATCTTGGACAACATAGTGCGCAGCCTTTCTCACTATACAAATGACCTTTGCTCCTCATAAGCATTCAAATCGAATGCAGCTTCCGCAACGTTCCGACTCTAAAGCATCAGGAGCCACAACTCTACTCTGACTTTTTTTTAAATAATGCACACATTTATGCCTAAGCCCATGAAACAAAACCTGCTCTAAAATGTCGTACACATTTATTCCACAAAAGCTTTCACAACGCTGTTAGCAACGACTCGACGACAAGAAGTAAAGCAGAAGTCACCGACAAGACACAATGAGAAACAAAACAAAACAAGCCGGCCGGGGTGGCCGAGCGATTCTAGGCGCTACAGTCTGGAACCGCGCGACCGCTACGGTCGCAGGTTCGAATCTTGCCTCGCGCATGGATGTGTGTGATGTCCTTAGGTTAGTTAGGTTTAAGTAGTTCTAAGTTCTAGGGGACTGATGACCTCAGAAATTAAGTCCCATAGTGCTCAGAGCCATTTGAACCATTTTGAAAACAAAACAAAGGTAAATGACGTAAACAATACAAACACTGTAATTAAAAGACTGCAACATACTACAAAATGCTGGAATACAACGCATAGACCCAAAGCTGAGTCTAAATGTTCTCAGTGAACAATAGCCTCCCTTTGAAGATAACGCACTAACTACGTAAAGAAACCGCTTGCTTTAATCGTAAATATATTTGTGTAACAAAGTATTATCTCCTCAATGACCTTCAAATAGTGAGCTACACCCTTAATTTTTATCAGTTAGTGAATTTACCCATGTTGCCTAAGCCTGTAGTCACCTTCAGAACCCAAATTATAAACAAAGTAAATAATTTAATACGGCCCGACATTAAATTGCTGGTGTATCAATGTACGACCACAACAAAATAAAAACAGTGAACAGTAGAGGAACTTTGAATGAGAACAGTGGCGTATTATGTTCACAAAACAATGACAGGTTTTATTAATCCTCTTGTAACAACTACTACCCGGTAAATCTTACACAAAAATGATAAACCCAAATCAGACAAGCAATGATGTTTAGTTGACAAATCATACATTGGAGAGGAAACTACACAAATTCACCCCTGATTTCCAACGAAATCTGACTCTGTTTACATAAATGCACTGTGAGGCCCTGATCTATTAAAATGGGAATCAACTGTACCACGAGCTATGGTTCACCTGAGAACAGGAAGCTGTGAATACCATTTACAACCCTGCTCGACGGTGCAGCAGTGTTGCTCCCTTCCACCTTGATTCAGGCGGCAGCAGAAAACCGCGCGCTGTGGACGAGGGACGGTGTGCTACAGCAGCCGTAATGTTCTGACGCATCCAAGAATATTTGGCGTTCCGGTCATCAGAACGCAGGAAACTTTCGTATCAGAGCCGGCAGATTTCAGTCAAAGTATTCTCTACTCATTAAATTTCCGCTCTTGACTGTTGTGTTGAGCTAGTAGCCAGTCCAGATACAGCACCGGGTTTCCCACGCTGGGGGAGCGAGCCTCCACTTTGCGTATCCTGATAGGAGCCAGTCAGTTGACTCCTAATCTCTCACGTCTGAAACAAGAAGATTTTAGACTGGGGAGGCGTCTTTCTCACGGTAAGCATGGCCATGTTTTGGCAAAAAGCATCTTCCTAAATGGGACCACAGGTGCTCATTTATGGAGAGATCTAATCATTCTGGGCTGACCATTTCCAAGAACGCTATTAGTCTTGCCAGACAGCCGTGCCCATGAAATATATCTTTTTACTGCTTGCTAAAGGAACCTAGCGTCAGGGGAAGGAGGAGGTTACAGTTTTGCCTCCACTAAATACGTACGCCAGCCACCCTGTTTGTATCATCCCAGCTTCTAACATGAGAATTCATGTTTTGCGACCTTCCCACGGTTTGCACAGGGGCTCAGTTGACAGCAGTCTCCCTTAAACGGCTTCCTCCGCCAACGTTCCGCTATCCGGCCATTTCTGCGAGCGATGCCACCTGTCCCAGGTGTTTTGCGAACCGGAGCCCTTCTGTGCGACCCTTAGTGGAAGGAGGGAAGGTATTGGCCAGAAGTCCCTCTGCAGGTAAGATCCACTGAGCGCTGCTTCCCAGAATCGCTGCCGGCCGCGGTGGCCGTGCGGTTCTGGCGCTGCAGTCCGGAACCGCGGGACTGCTACGGTCGCAGGTTCGAATCCTGCCTCGGGCATGGGTGTGTGTGATGTCCTCAGGTTAGTTAGGTTTAAGTAGTTCTAAGTTCTAGGGGACTTATGACCTAAGATGTTGAGTCCCATAGTGCTCAGAGCCATTTGAACCAGAATCGCTCACATAGCCCTGTTGCTGCACTCAGCATTTAGATCACCCAGTTCATCTCTTTCACTGTTCTCCGTCGCAGCCACAAAGGCCCCTCAGGTACAAGTTCGATACAGGTTACAGACCCAGTTATAAGAACATTCTGGCCACAATTTCCCCATGTAAAAACGTCATAAACTACACGTACCAAATGTAGTACCGGGGAACACCGAGATGATGACCTAAAATATGAATGTTAATCTGACTGATGTTGTTAAGGTGAGATAGTTCCACTGTGGGGAGCCTGCGACCAGTCAATTGGGAATATCCCTGTTAGTCACTTCTTTCATTTCTTCATCATCTATCTCACCTTTTTCAAGAATAATATTATTTAATTTACCACTGTCTTTGAAACATTGCATTAACCTACCTAATATGTATCGATTCAGATACTTTCCCGTACTCTTTGCTGTGTTATGCAAGTCATTACAATTAAGTTAGCCATTACATTCGTTTTACAGTACCCCGAAGTGTTAAGAAACGTCTGGTTCATAAGCTACATTTGAGGAAGCACTTTGTTTGTTGGAGAGCTGCAGTACGGAACAGACTTTAAAATGCTCAAAGTGCATTATAAGATCAGTCCAATCTATATTCGTTATTGAAATACTGTTCACAGTGTGAGGCTAGTCAAGTTGTTCATTTGTGTTAGTCCACGCAGTAATATCCTTCCGTTCTTAATGTGCAATGGATAAGTAATTATTACTTCGAGACTGGTTACTGCTATCTTTCTAACTTCATTTCATTCTTAAATGTTCACTGTTCAAAGAGAGCAAGGTTGCTTTTGCATGGATTATTTTGGATTAAGTTTGTGACGACAGAGTCTTGGTTTTGTGCTTAATAATGTGAATAGAACTATCACCATGACGTTGTAAGTTGTGTAGATATTCTTAATTCTGAATACATAAAATTATTCACAATATTTATCGTGACCTTATTTATCAGAAATGCCTCATTTATATGTATTTCGAGTAGGGTGCAGCCAAAGTGTTGTGGTTTTGTGTAAAGCAACTACTTAAGTAAAAAATCACTCTGATTAAATTTAGGGCCATTGAGTCATGGTTGGAGCTTGACGATAACATTGAGTACAATATCTCTGGATGCTACCTTGTTTTCCGGAATTGAATAAGATAAGGAAACTGAATATGATATTACGATGTATGTTGCTCTGTCGCTGTGTGCTGGAATGTTGTGAGTTGTACCAATGTGTCACTCGGCTGTTATCACTGTTACATACGAGACGCACTGGAGTTCTATTAAATGATCTTTGAGATAGTTAAGGAATCCCTGCACACTGAAATAATGGCTACACAACAGGGGAAACTTCACCACAGCACAGCTGATCGTTATAAGTGAGAAGCTAACCCGCGCTAGGACAACCTGTTACTTTCACAAAACTATTCACTTCTGTATTCTGTAATACAAGTTTATGATGTTCAGGCCCTTATCTCTTCCGTTGCGTTAGATTATATAAAAGTGTGTACTACATGGTTTCTTTAGAGACCTTTTTCGAGTCAGATTGTACAAGAAACTTGTTTCTAGGTGATTACATAATTACTCTGCATTCACCAGAATATCAGAACTTTCTCATCACTAGCGATGAAAGTAGCTCAAGCAATTTCAAACATACTCTTCCAAACACGAAACTTCCAAAACGTATTAAGAGAATAATCAACTCTTCCAGCTTGTAATTCTAGATAACGGCTTCTCGCTTAAAACTTCGTTACATTAATGCAAATGTGAAGGTTAAAACTACGCGTTTCTTTACGACGTATCCATATACCATAAAGTACAAAAACGTTGTAAAAATAAGTAGTTGGCACATTCTTCAATAAAATTAAAACACTGTGCCTCGTTTATTATCCAATCAAACCTCTTTTCATAATATAAAGCAGTAAATCAAAATAGTACCATCCTGGTGCTTGAGTCGAATACAATGTCCATTTCCTTTCTTAAGAAGCAGCTGCTATCTGTGGAGATTGCCTCATCGTATTCTGTGCCTATTCTTCATGACCTTCATCGCATACACAGAAGTTTTTCTGAGTACCCGGTCCTCCCCGGAACCCTACGCTGTGTGACGGCGCAGATATTCTTTGGCATCCAGTAATATTCTTTTTCTTCTTCTTCTTCTTCACTTCATGGAGTATGCTTACAACTGCTCTTCACTGAAGCAATCTATTTCCCGGGCGTCCTACATTTATTTTTCTTCATGGTTTATGATTGATTATTTGTTTAACTAATTTGTCTTCCTCGATTCTGTTGGTATGTCGTTCCATATTATGCATCCTTAAACAGTATCAGCTAAGTTCTTCTCTTATAATATTATCCTGCTTCGGTCTTGGGAGAACGTCCTTTAAATACATTATGTGATCAAATGTATCCGGACACCACCAAAACATACTTTTTCATATTAGATGCATTGTGCTGCCACTTACTGCCAGGCACTCCACGTCAGCTACCTCAGTAGTCATTAGACATAGTGAGGGAGCAGAATGGGGCGCTCCAGGGAACTCAGACTTCGAACGTGGTCAGGTGATTGAATGTCACTTGTGTCATACGTTTGTACGCGAAATTTCCATACTCCTGAACATCCCTAGGTCCACTTTTTCCGATGTGACAGTGAAGTGGAAACGTGAAGGGACGCGTAGAGCACAAAAGCGTACAGGCCGACCTCGTCTGTTGACTGACAGAGACCGCGGACAGTTGAAAAGGGTCGTAATGCGTAATAGGCAGACCAACACACGTGAATTACAAACTGCATCAGGACCCACTGAATGTACTATGAGTTAGGCGGGAGGTGAAAAACTTGGATTTAACGGTCGAGCGGCTGCTCGTCAGCCACACATCACGCCGGTAAATGCCAAACGGCGCCTCGCTTGGTGTAAACAGCGTAAACATTGGACGATTGAACGGTGGAAAAACGTTGTGCGGAGTGATGAATCACGGTACACAATGTGGTGATCCGATGGCAGGATGTGGGTATTCAGAATGTCCGTTGAAAGTCATCTACCAGTGTGTGTAGAGCCAACAGTAAAATTCGGAGGCGGTGGTGTTTTGGTGTGGCCGTGTTTTTCATGGAGGGGAGTGTTTTTCATGGAGGGGGCTTGCACCCTTTGTTGTTCTGCGTGGCACAATCACAGTACAGGCCTACACTGATGCTTTAAGCACCTTTTTGCTTCTCACTGTTGAAGAGCAATTTGGGGATGGCGATTGCATCTTTCAACACGATCGAGCACCTGTTCATAATGCACGGTATGTGGCAGAGTGGTTACACGAGAATAACATCCCTGTAATAGACTGGCCTGCACAGAGTCCTGACCTGAATCCTATAGAACACCTTCGGGATGTTTTGGAACGCCTACTTCGTGCCAGGCCTCACCGACCGACATCGATACCTCTCCTCTGTGCAGCACTCCGTGAAGAACGGGCTGCCATTCCCCAAGAAACCTTCCAGCACCTGACTGAACGTATGTCTGTAGGAGTGGAAGCTGTCATCAAGACTAAGGGTGGTCCAACACCGTATTGAATTCTAGCATTACCGAAGGAGCGAGCCACAAACTTGTAAGTCATTGTCAGCCAGGTGTCGGATACTTTTGATCACATAGTGTATTTTTAATCATTTCTTTAGTAATATCCAAGACTCCATTCCATATGTTAGAATACGGATAGCCATTACTTTGTAAAATTTTAGATTTATATCCCTGTTTGTTTTGTCACCCAGTGTTCTGAGTATTATGCCACGTATCGCTGAAACTTATTTAATTTATTAGTGGCGTCGTTTTGATATTCATAGCTAACATCGCAGCCTAGCAACTGAAAATGTAACACCCGTTCTACTGATTTTTCAGGTAGTAGTATTTTGGAGCGTACAGCAGATATCCCTTTGAAGACGATTACTTTGGCTTTTTTACTGAAATCTTTAGATGATAATTCTTACAGATTTGACTAAGGCGAAGTATTGCAAACCGAGGGATATTTGCTTTTCTCCGAATAATTAACTGGTTACCAGCAAAAAGTGTAGTATTATTCCGACACCTTGTTTTACTTCATATTTCCACTCTCTAACAGTGTCGTTTAAACATTTGCTGCGTATAGTAGATGAAATGCTTGCCGCACTCCTCTGTCGATCTGTATTGACCCAGTCATCTCTTTCCTTCTACTTATTACAGTTTATTTGCGCGGATACAAACCCTTTATTTATTAATTACATCAAGTGCCTCGGAAACCCTTGTTTTTTCATGATGTTGCAAAGATTAGTTCTGTTTGCTGCACCTTAAATCTTTTCATAATCTGCGAATGAAATATGAATCTCTAAGTTGTACTCTCGTCGTTTTTTAATTATGTGCTGTGGAGATCGTCCCGACCTAAAACTCTTTTGGTCTTTTATAAGGACGACGTCAGCTATCTTTGTTACATAGATTCAGAAACGGATACGTTTTTTAAATTCATCTCTTCCGTTTTCAATTAATATTTCACGGGGAATAAAACGAGCGGATATAGCTCGATGGCTACACTGCATCACAGTTTACGGGAAATGCACATGAATAGTGGTACGGCGCCGTAAGAGGGAAGTCTGCGGCTGCTCGAGCAAGCGGAAGGAGCGCGAGGAGACGGAGCGCTCCGGAGTGCGGCCGGTATCGACTCCGAAGAGGTCGGCGCGTGTCACGCCGCCCACTCTCCCGGCGTCGACCTGCCGGACGGCTGGAATTAGGCCTTCCGGCGCTGTCTGCGTCCCCCGGACTCGCCTCGCCGCGCCGCCCCTGTCCCCTGGGCCCTCCGCAGCGGCCACCCTGCGCGCGCCCTCGTGCTGCGGGCTGCCTCAGGCCAGCCGGCAGGCGACGATCCGCAGCCCGGTCACGCGCCGCGCGGCTGTGAGCTGACAGATGGCATGACGCCGCCCGATATCGGCTTACCTGTCGGCCGCGTGTGCCAGCTACCAAAGCTCGCACGAAAGGCTCAGCCGCACATGTGGGTGAGTACGCGCCACCCTTCAAGCAGCTGCAGAGGAACTTCCATTTCTCCTTAATATTTTCGGAAAAGTATTTGCTTTGAGCAAGCACAATTTGGTTAGTCACAGTTTCAGATTTCGTAATTTGCAGATATGGTTTCATAAAGTCTTAACGAAATGCAAACGGGCAGATTTTCAGATAAAAAAACTACAACAGCTCTTCTGTTTTACTGCAGAAGATAGACAGCTACATGGACAATCGTATGTGCTGTTAAGACAATATAGAGAATGGTGAAACTTCGCCGAAAGTACAGGGTTTGGAGAATGACATGGAAACACAGAGAAGTATGCATGCTAGAAATAAATGCAGGTGCTAGCCAAGCCTGCAAGTGATGCCGTTGTATTTGACCACGAACGGCTCCTGTGCAATGCCGAAAAATACGTTGCAACCGACAGTCATGGTCAGAGCAGCTATTTACTTGTGAGTGCATCACGCCGAAGCTGAGTCAATTCGAACGTGAACAAATTGTTGGTGTTCGTGTGGTGGGTGCTTCCCTAAACTTGATAGCCAAAGTGTTTGTTCTTTCAAGAAAGAGGGTATCGAAGATTTATACCACCTACAGGGAAAGCAGAGCGGACGGAAAGATGTGTAAATGACCGTCATTGAAGAGGAATGTGACGAAAATATAGAGGATGACCTGAAAAAGTCAGCACCAAAGCAGCACAAACGGAGCTCCATAAGCAGGAATCAGTTTGACAAATTCTGCATCCAACATCTACAGATCTGTGCGTTATAGAGAATAACGTCATATTAATACGTCTTGCGGCATTTGTGTACCATTTATAGTAATGGAGAGTGGTCATATAACGTCATGTGTTAGACGTAAGGCGTATTTTGATAGCTCCTTGTGCTTGTAAGGTGTATGAAATCGAATTTTTGTAGCGATTGTCCTTACATCGCGATAAGCATATTTTTAATGCGTTATACAGACAATTTGGCTACGGCAATATTTAACTTGTGCTTGCAAAGTGTGAGACGTCTCACAATATATGGTAAGTTTATTTATTTATTTTCCGAGGTATCGACTCTGACATTGACTTTGGAAATGTAACGTCTCCCACTATGTCTTTGGTCATGTGTTTATAAGCGGTCCATGTCCTTCTGCAGTTTAAGTGATATTTGGTAATAAAAGCACTTTTTTCCTTCCTTCTCTAACAAGATTGTTGTGTTGTGAATGTGTTTGTTATGGTATAATTTGTTACAGGATTTATTTCCACGAGCCAGAATTTCTAGAAACGCAGCTGCACAGATTGAATAGATACTTTACGTATTTAGATGCCGCTGCAACGTGAACATTGCACTTTTCGTGTTGCTGATGTATTTTTAGAATATAGCCAGCAATGATACTGGAAAAAATACAGTCTATAAATCTTTCAGACATCCTTTGGTTGCAAACTTTTGTTATTTACCTTCTTTCTAGTATGGCTATGTCATTTGTAATAATAGCAATAATTGGCAATCAATATATAGCATTTTTCCAGTGAATAAAATGATGTATTACGTTTGTCCCTCGTAAAATGGTGTTTGAGAACAATTTAGATGCGGAAACGAATTGGAGGATGTTCTGTGACTTGCATCAAGAGTAGTTACACTTAGTCATTCTCTTTGCCTGCTTACTATGGTATGTTAGATAACACCTATTTTTCCGCAGTTATGAGCCTGGCCAGGTTAGTTTTACGACTTAGAATCCTACATTGGGATACATACTTAAGAATTTTGGCCACTAATTTTGCTTACATGTGTAGATGTGGAAACTAGCTCATACTTTCTTTTACTTTGCAGCCGTATTTGTCCAATATTGTGACATCACGCTAGTTGATTTGAGCCTTACAGTGTTTTTCCACGTGTTAACCTCAAATAGGCTCCGGATATTCGGTGTAAATATTGCGTTTTTTGCACTGCCTACGTATTTTGCAGACATTTAGATTTTTTCAACATCTTACATGTTAAAAGTGTTTTTTTAATACTGTAGCCGTCTATTGGTGACAATAAGAAGTTTTACAGTGAGAGGACCAAGTGAGACGTGAAACAGGACTTGGTTTCGTTTCACATTTTCAGAGTTTGTGGAACAGTATTTAAGGTAAACTCTAACTCAAGAAATACAAAATCCTAATTTTTATTTATATTTTATAAGTAAATGTTGGTTTTTAATTATTTGTGAAGAAATATGCTATCCTCTCGTTTCAGTATTACAGGGTGAATGATATACAGCTTCAAATTAAATTTATGAACATGACTGATGATCAAATCCTGTACCTTACTTATCTCCTGTCCCACCACATCAGTAACAGCAAATAAGCCATTTTTGTCTGCCTAGATCTTGGGACTTTTACCGGTTTTTAATTATTTGTGGAGAAATATGCTATCCTGTGGCTTCAGTATTATAGGGTGAATGATATACAGCTTCAAATTAAATTTATCAACATGACTGATGATCAAATCCTGTACCTTACCTATCTCCTGTCCCATCAAATCAGTAACAGCAAATAACAGGGCGCTGATGACCTCGATGTTGAGCGCCCATAAACCTCAACACACACACACAACAGCAAATAAGCCATTTTTGTCTACCTAGATCTTGAGACTTTTACCTTGCCATTTACAACCGCCTTGTTTAGTTAACAAAAACGCTGAAATACTTCGGACTAGCACTTAATCACCAACTAACATGGAAGCTCCATCTACGAACCATTCCATAGAAAGCACAATAGGCGAAAATTACTAACACTACTAACTGGCCAAACATGGGGACTGTCCCTTCAACAGACCTCCACAGCTATAAAGCCCCGATCTTATGCATTATCTGCTACGTCAATGTGGAACGGACTTCCGCTCCTGCCTCTTTCGAACGTACCCTACAGATCCTCGAACGCCATTCACTCTACCTAGCCTTTCGTATCTGCTTACCCTCCCCCACCCGCATCCCCTACCAACTTATAAAACTTCCATTTTGAACAGCTCTCAATATCCTACATTAAACTCGTAAGTACTCACGCCCTAGTTTCCCTCTGCCCACTGATCCTGGTACTCTGCCGCACGTCTGCCACCACATTCCCCCAAAACTGCACTTACCCACCCTATACATACTCTCCCAACGAAACTTTAATCGCCTTCCCTTACCCAATCATGAAATCCGTCCTGATATATACCAGTCCTACCAGATCTGGGAGACCCCTGCCACCCATCTCATGTCAGGGCTCCATTCCTCTCAAACCCTCTCCACCCACTTTGCAAGTCTTGGTTCAGAACTGCACTTGGTTCAGAACTGCATCCCTCTCCACTTTATCCCTCCTCCAAACACCCTCCTATGTACTACCCGTAAATGCTACGTTCCCATGACACCCTTCTCTCTGGCAGTCTACATCCACTGATGTTCAGTGACTTATGTATCTGTTTTAATGAGTCACACAACGGCATTTCTGTTTTACTTTATGCAACTGTCTGTCTGTTTCTAAATCTTCGTGATCGCCACTCTTCTTCCATTTATCTGTGAAGACTTTGAAATTATATCCGCTGACAGCGCACCACCAGCCCATACGGAGCGAGGGAAATGAAATAATAATAAAGGAAAAAACTACCATTATCACTGGTGAACGAGTAATTAAACGAATTTTTGGGAATCAGTAGTGCAAACATAGCTGAAAAATGTTTCGACAATTCAGATACTTTATCACATTTGGTTTCCAAGTGGGAGCACTCAAGACGGACGAGCGTATACACTTACTTGGCCGTACGTGATAATGCTGATGTTATATAACGAAATGCTGATGAAAGTCTATGATTCCTGGCCCTCTCGCCTCCCCTCCTCCTCCCCCTCCTTCTCCTTCGCACATGCTCAGATGTCATGATGCTGACGTCAGTAGAATATAACATATACAATTTTCTTAGCACTGTAGGATTCCCATAATGACCTTCTGATACAATACAGCTGATGCTGACGTCATCGAAAGTGGCCTATCGCTCGATATTTATTCGGTCCAGAATGCCCACTATAATCTTACGTCCGCTACTGTCAAATTCTGTCACTTTCTGGTAGACGTTCCCACATCTTACAACAAGTCAATAGGATCTCCTCACAAAGAATCAACATTTGTTTTCTGACTGAGAAACCCACTGCGAAATTTTTCATTTTATTAAGGATGTAGATGTGTTACTCCTGCCTACTTTGTCCGGTTATGCTAAAAGGATGACCATTTGCACATACGGGCAAGTGAAACACTTTATATCAATCTGATCTTTGTTGTGGGCCACTTTCATGGTGGTATTATTTTAATGGCATGCGCTTAAATGTATTGTGCAGAAAGACTGGAAACTTTAAAATCAATAAAATACCTAACAGTAACCGTACGGCGCGACCTAAAGTGGAATGATCACGTAAATCACGTTATACGAATAGCACACGTGGGGTTCCGAATCAGTGGTAGAATCTGAAGAATGTGTAATCCATCCCCGAAAAAAGTGGCGTACGGAAACCTCGTTCAACCGATTCGTATTTCTCTCCAGTGTGATATTTTAAGTTTATACAAGAAATTCAAAGAAAAGCAGCAGGTGGTGTAGTATGTGCGTCTAACGACAGGGTTACTGATATGTTTGTCGAAGTTCTGTTATAGGTATTGCAAGAAAGACGTAGAGCAATAGAGATAGGTTTACAGCTGAAATTCATGGGATCTACGTTGCTGGAAGTAACAGGAAACATTATTTCCTCCTACGTACATCTCGCGAAATGACAATGACCATAATACCACCGAATTTAGAATCCATACAGACGACCGTCGTTCTTCCCGGGCACCATTCGCAAGTGGAACAGCAGTGCTGCGAAATAATGGTAGTACCATACGTTTCCTATGTTACACAACATATGGCGGACGTATTCAGGAATTACACGACTTCCTCTACCACCATTCCTCTTCAACACTAAATAGGATATTTGTTTAAGGTCTATTGTACTGCATCTTTTTACGAGGAAATTCCCAGTGAGCGTGTTATTGCAATGGGTGCTCGTCGGCTAGAACTTCCTGAAGAACAGGGAAAAAACTTTCTGCCGTTACGACATTATTTTCAATAGCCCAGATCGACAAAATATGAGAGTTTCAAAAAGCCTAAACAAGGTGCGCTCTGAAGTTCACATGCAATTTTTGTTTATGCGCTAAAAAATTAATTTCAATTTGATAAGCGTTTAATCGTAGTTTGCACGATGTGAGAAAGTTAGTTATGTTAAACAGTGATTGTTAATGATTAATATGACTAAGATATTTCAGGATGCAAAATTTATAAATTAAAAGTGTGAAAGTGAAGAACTCCATTGTTTTCATTTCGCCAAATTGTTACTTCCATTTGGCAAACACGGTCTACGTATATCGAACACCACGTGTACACAGCTCACACATGGTGACAACGTTGACTTTTCTCAGCCGAAGAAACAGCTTTTATGCCACAATGGCCGCCAAACTTTAGTGTTGAAGGAGTTATTCAAGATATGTTACTTTCGTAGTGATCTACTGTAAGCTGTATAGAGATCACGGGATAAAAGTCGTATTGTCTTTTACGCTTTATAAACATCGGGAGATAGTTAAGGAGTTTTCAAGAAGTCACAGGCAAACGCAGAATTTGATATATCGTCGAAAAACTGGATTCCGTATGGAAAATTGCAGGTTTCAAATATCGCCTATGTCTTCGATGTTAAGACATCTTCCATTTTCCAGAAGGTTTTACATTGCGTTGTTCAAATTACTCTTATGACACACTAGCGAACCTGGTAATGCCTTGAAATTGCTACATATGTGTGGGAATTCAGTATACATCCTAAGCTCATTCCACTCTCTCTCCACCTCCTGCTCCCTCCCTCTATTGCCCATTTCCTCCTCCTCCTCCTCCTCCTCCTCCTCCATCCTCTCCGTGCATTACACCCTCCCATGATTGTCTCTGTCCACCTGCTCCTGTTCAGTCACCTCCTACATCTCTGTCTCTTCCTTCACTCCCTCTACGTCGATTACCTACACAACCCCCTTACTGGCCATCTCCTCCAGTCTCTCTGAATCTGAGCCTAGGTTATTGTTATTACAAACGAGACCTTGATTGAGAATTGAAGTCGCTTAAATGAATGAGTAAAACGGTTGGGATCATTGATATAGAGCGTATGAGAGAGACTTCTCCAGCTACTGGATCTGCGACGATAATACACACCTTAAAAAATAGCTTTGCATCACAACAGTTCCCAGAATTCCTTAAGGTAGATGTTTTCTGTAGATATTGTATCACAGACACAGTCCCTTTGACTGTTCAGAGATGTCAGTAAAACCACCCAAAGATGCAAACAACCATGCATGAGCAGCCCCTATTAGACGGAAGAGGTCCGATAGCCGATCAGCTCCACTCATTCCACCAGGAAGGAGGTACACGGCTCGTGCTGTCTGTAGTTCAACCATGCCCAGACGGTCAATACCGCGGTTCGATCGCGCCCGCATTGTTACTTTGTCACAGGAAGGGTTCTCAACAAGGGAACTGTTCAGGCATCTCAGGGTGAACCAAAACGGTGTCGTTTGGACTTGAAGGAGATGGAGAGAGACAGGAACTGTGGCTAACATGACTCGCTCAGGCCGCCCAAGGGCTACTACTGCAGTGGATGATCGCTACCTATGGATTATGACTCGGAAAAACCCTGACAGCAACGACACCCTGTTGAATAATGCTTTTCGTGCAGCCACATGCCGTCGTGTTAAGACTCAAACTGTGCGCAATAGGCAGCATGATGCGCAACTTAACTCCCGACGTCCATGTCGAGGTCCACCTTTGCAACCACGACACCATGCAGCGCGGTACAGGTGGGCCCAACAACATGCCGAAAGGACCGCTCAGGATTGGCACCACATTCTCTTCACCGATGAGTGCCGCATATGCCTTCAACCAGACAACCGTCGGACACGTGTTTGGAGGCAACCGGGTCAGGCTGAACGCCTTAGACACACTGTCCAGCGAATGCAGCAAGGTGGCGGTTCCCTGCTGCTTTAGAGTGTCATTATGTGGTATCGACGTACGCCGCTGGTGATCATCGAAGGCGCCGTAACGGCTGTACGATAAGCGAATTCCATCCTCCGACCGATTGTGCAACCATATCGGCAGCATATTGGCGAGGCATTCGTCTTCAGGGACGACAATTCGCGCCCCCATTGTGCACATCTTGTGAATGACTTCCTTCAGGATAACAATATCGCTCGACTAGAGTGGCCAGCATGTTCTCTAGACATGAACCCTATCGAACATGCCTAGAATAGATTGAAAAGGGCTGTTTATGGACAATGCGATCGACCAACCACTCTGACGGATCTACGTAGAATCGCCGTTGAGGAGTGGGACACTCTGGACCAACAGTGCCTTGATGAACTTGTGGACAGTACGCCACGACGAAAAAAGACACGCATCAATGCAAGAGGACGTGCTACTGGATATTAGAGGTGCCGGTGTGTACAGCACTCTGAACTACCACCTCTGAAGGTCTCGCTGTATGGTGGTACACCTTGCAATGTGTGGTTTTCATAACCAACAAAAAGGGCGGAAGTGATGTTTACGTTTATCTCTATTCCAATTTTCTGTACAGGTTCCGGAACACTCGGAACCGAGGTGATGCAAAACTTTTAATAGGATTGATGGAATACATCAGAAGCGTTCAAAGAAGGGCAGCAAAATAAGAGAGCGCGTTACGGATATGATGGAATTGTGGTGGCATTCATTAAAATAGAGACGTATTCCTTGTGGAAGTATCTTCTCAGGAAATTTCAATCACCAGATTTCTCTTCAGAGTGCGAAAATATTTTGTTGCGCCCACCTACATGGGGAGAAATGATCATCATTATAAGATAAAATAAATCAGAGCTCGCACGAAAGTTTTAAGTGTTCATTTTTCCTGCGTGTTGTTATAGAGTAGAACAGTAGAGAAATGGCTTGAAGGTGGTTCGATGAACCATCTGCGAGGCCCTTAGTTGTGAATTGTAGACATATAGACATTGATTCAGACGTAGATGTAGTAGATATAGATCATAAATGTATAGGATTCGTTTCAAATAAGCAGCACACGCTGCTGTTACAGGGAAAAGAAGGGAATCAGCTGAAGAACACAAAAATGCGAATACCTTCCTCTTTAAGAGACTCTGACAGGAAAGTGGGGAACCACCTTCGTCAGTCCTTATTCCACTTTCGTCACAAAAAATTTTGTCATGTGAACATATTCGCGCTATTTGTGCTGAAAGAGAGTACCGTAGAAGGGAGAAGAGATACTTATGGTGGGAGAGGGAAAATGGCAGTGAAAGAGAAATACAGATGGATAAATCCAATAGCTGAGGGAGCGTAAGAGGGTGGAGGTAGTGATGATCAGTGTGCGACAGTGGCAGTAAAATAGGAAAAGAGATGGATGTAAACAGTAACAGTGGGAGCAGAAGAGAGAGGAGACTGTGGAAATGAAAAATAGGGATGACTGGAGACGTGGGCTTGGAAGCTCTGGACCCAAACCACCCCAAGGATATTTATGGAGAGAGTCGATGGTGGTAGAAGAGAAAGACAGCAGATTGTAAGTGAGAAAGAAAGAGACATTGACAATGAGAGAGAGAACGACTGGGACAAAGGCGATGGCAGTGGGAGAGGATGATAGGGAAAGTAGCAGCGAAGAAGTGCTAAGGAAGAGCGAGAGAATGGGTCAAAGACAGGGCAGTGGAAGAGACAGGAGAAAGTGCCAATGGGAGAAAAAGAAGACTATGGGAAAGAGATATATATCGACAGCACCAGTGACAGGGAGATCCTGAGTTTGAAGGCTTCATTATAAAGAGAGACTGGGTAAAAGGATTTAGAATGTTCTGTGTTAAAAGAGCGCGAATACCTTCGCATGCCACAATTTATAGTAAGAAAGGCAGAATGAGGATTGGGTCAGCTAGTTCCCCAGCTAGTATAGATTATGTACGCCCGAAAGGAAAGTTGTTGCCCGGCATACTACAATAACTCATGCACTTCACAAAAATATGCATGTGCTACGCAGATCAGCCAGAACATTATGACCATCGACCTACTACTGACATAAACCTCTCAAGGCGATAGCTACGTCACCTGGCAAGGAATGACTGCTAGTCAGGCACACGCACGGTGTATGTAGTATCAGTGAGCGCGCTGCCCATGTGTAGAGACAGCGTGAAGGTGGTTCATTGAATCCTCTGCCAGGCACTTTATTGTGAATAGCAGAATAATCATGTAGATGTAGATGTAGAATGGGAAAGGCGCACGATCTATCTGTCAGGCCGTGGGCATATTGTAAAAGCCCGGAGGCTCGGCACGAGCATTTCGGAAACTGCACGATTTGCCGGGTGTAGCACGAGTATTGTGGTGAGTGTCGCCGACACGTGGCGAAACCACGGTGAAACCACGTTCAGACGTCGTGGGGTTGGCCGGTCATCCCTAGCAACAGGTGTCGGACGTCGAAGGCTGGGCAGACTGGTAAAACAGGGCACGCGGAGAACTGCAGCTGAACTAACACCAGAATTTAATTCTGGCCAGAGTACAAGTCTGTGTGAACAAACAGTGCACCGGAGAGTCTTAAAGATGGGCCTCTGCAGCCGAAAACCCAGCATGTGCCAATGTTAATACCACAACACTACCACTGAAATAAGTACGTGACCATCGGCACTGGGGGTTGATGCAGTGGCAGAGCGTTGCTTTGCCTAATAAATCCCGATACCGTTTCCGTTATGCCAATGTCAGGGCGCGAATCCGTCGTCTTCCAGGGCAACATCTCCTTGACACCTGTGCTGTGAGATGGAGACAAGCTGCCTGCGGCTCCATTATGCTCTGGCGGAATATTCACGAGGGCGTCTATGGGTCCAGTGGAGCTGGTGAAAGGCACCATGACGGCCAAGGAATATCGTACACCCCTTCGTAACGATCGTGTTTCCCGTCGGCAGTGGCATTTTTCAACAAGATAATGCGCCGTGTCACAAGGCAGGAGTGTTATGGAGTGGCGAGTTCCATTTGGTGAACTGGCCAGATCTGAACTCTATCGAACACGTATGGTATGTGATTGAACGTGGCGTCAGAGCTCATTGCCCCACCCGCCTTTCCTCGGGATTTACGGGAATTAAGACAACATGTGATTGCAGATGTGGTGCCAGGTCCCTCCAACGACCTACCAAGGCCTCATTGCTTCCATGCCACTATGTGCCTGAGGAATCGGTGCCAAAGGTGGACATACTGGCTATTAGGTAGGTAGTCATAATGTTATAGATGATCATTGTTTATTAGTCAGTTTGTTTCCCTCTCATAATCTACATAAATGGTATAAATTACTGAAATTACGAATTCCATAGAAGAATTGGCATGTCTAACTGTGCGAACTAGCAGAAAAGGTATAGATAATACAAAGAATGTTTGACGTTTAGTAATAGGATTTCAGTTGGCAGCATAGCACCATGTTTCATCTGCTTCTTCTTTTCCAGTTTTCCAGTGGTCAGTGTTTCAATTTGTACCTTGTGTCTCATGTACACATTTTTGAGTTCAATATCGACGTATGATGCTTGTTGACCTCTTTTGTTAGTTTCTCTCTCGTTCCAGCGTTTTGAGTGATAAAGCCTCTTAGATATGATATTAATTCAGTTTTTCTTCTGTACGTTTCTGAATTTGGATATTCAACAATTCAATATTGCTTTCCAGTATTCTTCTTTATTTTAGCCTTTTCTTTGGTTATTTATAAATCTAATTCTATGTCACTTACGCTGCCCATTGCAGACAACAGGTCATCTGTATTTCTTACTTCCGGCCAGATTGGATATGTTGTTTGTTTGTATCTCTTCGCCTTTAATTTGTACACCTTCTTCGCTTCCTTGCGACGAACGAAATTCAATATTGATAGTTCAAGTGTAACAATCAACTTCAGTTTGTTAGCAAAGACACGGTATTCCCGCTGGACAGAGCTTGGAAGCAGCTATTTGACACCTAGAGGCTACAAAGATATTATTTTTTTTATACTTTTCATTTTCTAGGTAGAGTTGTCTACATGAGTAACGAACCATTGAAAATCACATAATTTTCAGCCATATCCAAGTGAACCATTGAAAGAGTTATTGTGAATACTTATGAGCAGGTTTCAGTTCCGGAATTTGTATTACAAACAAGGGAAACCTCACGAAAACATTGCTCTTTACCTAGGGAGGAGGAGTGGGAACTGTTTCTGACACGATACGCCAAAGGCAAAAATTATGAGACGCAATGCAGGTAATTGTGCGTTTATATATGTGTGTACAAAGTCAGTGACGTTCTCGACGATCGCAACCATACCCTTAGGGATATGGCGGCTAAGGAGGGGAAGAAATCCAGTGTGCACTCCGTGTGCATTCCAGGTGGAGTCATTCCTGATATGGAAAGGGTCCTTCCGGATGCCATGAAGAGCACAGGGTGCAGCCAGCTGCAGGTGATGGCACATGTCGGCACTAATGACGTGTGTCGCTTTGAATCTGAGGAAATTCTCTCTGGATTCCAGCGGCTATCTGATTTGGTGAAGGCTGCCGGTCTTGCTTACGAGATGATGGCAGAGCTCACCATCAGCAGCATCGTTGACAGAACCGACTGCGGACCTTTGGTGCAGAGCCAGGTGGAGGGTCTGAATCAGAGGCTCAGACGGTTTTGCGACCGTGTTGACTGCAGATTCCTTGACTTCCGCCATAGGGTGGTGGGGTTTCGGGTTCCGCTGAACAGGTCAGGAGTTCACTACACTCAGCTGGCGGCTACACGGGTAGCGGAGGCTGTGTGACGTGGACTGGGCGTTTTTTTTTAGGTTAGAAGGTCTCGGGAAAGTACGGGGTGGGCTGCAATCTCAAAGGGTGCATGGCAAATACAGGACGTGCTTGGATCAAGGAACAATCGGAATTGTAGTTGTAAATTGTTGTAGTTGTGCTGGGAAAGTCCCTGAGCTTCAAGCGCTAATAGAAAGCACAGAAGCTGAAATCGTTATAGGCACAGAAAGCTGGCTAAAGCCTGAAATAAGTTCTGCAGAAATTTTTACGAAGTATCAGACGGTGTTCAGGAAAGATGGATTACGCAGAATTGGTGGTGGAGTGTTTGTGTCTGTCAGTAGTGGTTTATCTTGTAGTTAAGTCGAAGTAGATACTCCGTGCGAATTGGTATGGTTGGAGGTTATACTTAACAGCCGAACTAAGTTAATAATTGGCTCCTTCTACCGAACCCCAGACTCCGATGATATAATTGCTGAACAGTTCAGAGAAAATTTGAGTCTCGTAACAAATAAATACCCCACTTATACGGCTATAGTTGGTGGGGACTTCAACCTTCCCTCGATATGTTGGCAAAAATACTTGTTCAAAACCGGTGGTAGGCAGAAAACATCTTCCGAGATTGTCCTAAATGCTTTCTCCCAAAATTATTTCGAGCAGTTAGTCCACGAACTCACGCGAATTGTAAATGGTTGGGAAAATACACTTGACCTCTTAGCCACAAACAATCCAGAGCTGATAGAGAGCATCATGACTGATACAGGGATTAGTGATCACAAGGTCGTTGTAGCTAGGCTCAATACCGTTTCTTCCAAATCCACCAGAAACAAACGCAAAATAATTTTATGTAAAAAAGTGGATATAGTGTCACTAGAAGCCTTCCTAAGATACAATCTCCATTTCTTCCGAACTGACTGTGCAAATGTAGACGAGATGTGGCTCAAATTCAAAGATATAGTAGCAACAGCAATTGAGAGATAATACCTCATAAATTGGTAAGAGATGGAACTGATCCCCCATGGTACACAAAATAGGTTCGAACGCTGTTGCAGAGGCAACGGAAAAAGCATGCGAAGTTCAGAAGAACGCGAAATCTCGAAGACTGGCTAAAATTTACAGACGCGCGACATTTGGCACGGATTTCAATGCGAGATGCCTTTAATAGGTTCCACAACGAAACATTGTCTCGAAATTTCGTAGAAAATCCGAAGAAATTCTGGTTGTATGTAAAGCCCACAAGCGGCAAGACGCAGTCAATACCTTCGCTGCGCAGTGCCGATGGTAGTGTTACCGACGACTGTGCCGCTAAAGCCGAGTTATTGAACGCAGTTTTCCGAAATTCCTTCACCAGGGAAGACGAATGGAATATTCCACAATTTGAAACACGAACAGCTGCTAGCATGAGTTCCTTAGAAGTACATACCTTAGGGGTTGCGAAGCAACTCAAATCGCTTGATACGGGCAAGTCTTCAGGTCCAGATTGTATACCGATTAGGTTCCTTTCAGATTACGCTGATACAATAGCTCCCTACTTAGCAATCATATATAACCGCTCGCTCACCGCTAGATCTGTACCTACAGATTGGAAAATTGCGCAGGTCCCACCAGTATTTAAAAAGGGTAGTAGGAGTAACCCATCGAACTAAAGACCTATATCATTGACGTCGGTTCGCAGTAGGGTTTTGGAGCATATACTGTATTCAAACATTATGAATCACCTCGAAGGGAACGATCTATTGATACGTAACCAGCATGGTTTCAGAAAACATCGTTCTTGTGCAACGCAGCTAGCTCTTTATTCGCACGAAGTAATGGCCGCTATCGTCAGGGAATCACAAGTTGATTCCGTATTTCTAGATTTCCGGAAAGCTTTTGACACCGTTCCTCACAAGCGACTTCTAATCAAGCTGCGGGCCTATGGGGTATCGTCTCAGATGTGCCACTAGATTTTTGATTTCCTGTCAGGAAGGTCGCAGTTCGTACTAATAGACGGCAAATCATCGAGTAAAACTGAATTGATATCAGTGTTCCCGAGGGAAGCGTCCTGGGACCTCTGCTGTTCCTGATCTATGTAAATGACCTGGGTGATAATCTGAGCAGTTCTCTTAGGTTGTTCCCAGATAATGCTGTAATTTACCGTCTAGTAAGGTCATCCGAAGACCAGTATCAGTTGCAAAGCGATTTAGAATACATTGCTGTATGGTGTGGCTGGTGGCAGTTGACGCTAAATAACGAAAAGTGTGAGGTGACCCACGTGAGTTCCAAAAGAAATCCGTTGGAATTCGATTACTCGATAAATAATACAATTCTCAAGGCTGTCAATTCAACTAAGTACCTGGGCGTAAAAATTACGAACAACTTCAGTTGGAAAGACCACATAGATAACATTGTGGGGGAGGCGAGCCAAAGGTTGCGTTTCATTGGCAGGACAGCTAGAAGATGCAACAAGTCCACTAAAGAGACAACTTACACTACACTCGTTCGTCCTCTGTTAGAATATTGCTGCGCGGTGTGGGATCCTTACCAGGTGGGATTGACGGAGGACATCGAAAGGGTGCAAAAAAGGGCAGCTCGTTTTGTATTATCACGTAATAGGGGAGAGAGTGTGGCAGATATGATACGCGAGTTGGGATGGAAGTCATTAAAGCAAAGACGTTTTTCGTCGCGGCGAGATCTATTTACGAAATTTCAGTCACCGACTTTCTCTTCCGAATGCGAAAGTATTTTGTTGAGCCCAACCTACATAGGTAGGAATGATCATCAAAATAAAATAAGAGAAATCAGAGCTCGAACAGAAAGGTTTAGGTGTTCGTTTTTCCCGCGCGCTGTTCGGGAGTGGAATGGTAGGGAGATAGTATGATTGTGGTTCGATGAACACTCTGCCAAGCACTTAAATGTGAATTGCAGAGTAGTCATGTAGATGTAGATGTAGATGTAGATTTAGATGCACCTACGCCGCTGCCTATCAGCTATTGTATGTCGCATATTACAAATCGCGAAGGAAACAGAGACGCTGCGTTTCACATTTCATCGTTGGCGCCAGTATAATGTACATTTACTTGTACACCTGCATATATATTCCGCAGGTCACCGGGTGGTGGATGGCGGAGGGTACCTTGTCCCATTATTTGCTTTCCTGTTCTATTCGAAAATGTATCGAGGGGAAAACAACTTTCTATATGAATCCGCACGAGCCCTAATTTCTCTTACCTTCGTGGTCGTAACACTAAATGTACGGTGGTGGCAACATAATCGTTCTGAATTCAGCTTCAAGTGCCCCTAAATTTTCTCACTTCTTCTTCCCTCCAGGGATTTCTCACCTCATAAGTATGTCCGTAATACTTGCGCGCTGGTCGAATCTACCGGCAAGAAATCTTAATAGCACGCCTCTGAACTGCTTTAATGCCTTCTTTTAATCCGACTTGGTGGGGATCTCAACCACTCGCGCAGTACTCAGCAATGGGTCACTCCAGTGTTGTATACGCGGTCTCCTTTATAGGCAAGATGCGTTTTCCTACAATTTTGCCAATTACCCGAAGTCGACCATTCGCCTTTCCTTCCATTGTCCTTACATGCTCATTCCATTTCATATCGCTTTGCAACATTACGCCTAGATATTTAATTGACCTAATAGTACTAAGCAGCACACTGCTAATGTAGTATTCGAACCTTGCATGATTGTTTTTCCTACTGATGTCCATCAACTTTTTTTCATTTAGAGCAAGGTGCCATTTACACCACCAAAAAATGGTTCAAATGGCTCTGAGCACTATGGGACTTAACATCTATGGTCATCAGTCCCCTAGAACTTAGAACTACTTAAACCTAACTAACCTAAGGACATCACACAACACCCAGTCATCACGAGGCAGAGAAAATCCCTGACCCCGTCGGGAATCGAACCCGGGAACCCGGGCGTTGGAAGCGAGAACGCTACCGCATGCACCACCAACTACAAATTTTGTCTAAGCCATTTAACAACACCACAGCTTCATGAAATACCCGCAGATTGTTGCTTACCATGCCCATCAGTAAATATGTAGAAAATAAGGGTGGTCCCATCACACTACCCTGGGACACTACTCCGCAGCTTGTGGTCTAATGGCTAGCGTTGTTGCCTCTGGAACACGGGATGCCGGGTTCGATTCCCGGCCGGGCTGAGGATTTGCTGTGCCCGGGGACTGGGTGTTTGTGTTGTCCCCATCATTTCATCATCGTCATCATTCGTGAAAGAGGCTTAATTGGACTGTGTAAAAGTTGGGACTTTGTAGGGGCGCTGATGACCGCGCAGTTGAGCGCCCGACAAACCAAACATCATCGTCATCATCATCATTATTATCCACGGGTCACTCCTGAGGGTACCCGTGTATGATGAACACTCACCGTCGAAGACAACTAACTGAGATCTATTAATAAGCCCTAGAGTGACTTACATATCTGGGAACCTAATCCATATGCTCGAATGTTCGTTAACAGCCTACAGCGAGGCACTATGTAAAATGCTTTCAGAAAATCTAGGAATATATCACGTGAGAAAAGGACAATCTGATTTTCACATGTTCGATGCTTTCCAGATCCTTGCTGATTTGTGGACAGAAGCTGATGGGAATGTGGTATATTGGAAATGAGAATTCTGCAGCTAGTCGTTGATAAGGACATTGGTATGTAATATTATGGATCCCTTCTTTTACCCTTCTTATACATTGGAGTCGGTTGCGTTTTTTTGCTTTTTTTTCAGTCGCTTGGGACATTGCGCTGTCAACTGACCAAGGCCCAACGCCATAACGTACTCTCTGTAAAATCAAATGCTGGGGTTCCATCCGGACCTGGCAACTTATTTGTTTTCAACGCCTTCAATTTTTCTCTACGTCAGGAATGCCTACTATATCCTCCATACTTAACGTCTGTGCGACGGTCAAACGACGGTACGTTTTGTATGGTCCTCACCGGTCGCAGTGGACTGTCAGTTGTTTTCTTGACGAGGATGTTGGTCTTTAACGGGGAAAAGCTCGGATTTTAATAGAGAACTCACGCGACAAGTGCACCGAGAACAGTCTGTACAAGAATCCTCCGTGAAAGATTTCGTGCTTGCGTTATATTTTGCCTTGTTATGTTGTTCAGTAGTCTCCGACGCAGGTTAAAACTCGTGTACAGTCTCGGTCCACAACAGGCGTTATTTATTAAAATATAAGCGGTGCCTCGTGTCGACTCTCGCTGGACGCCTGTCTGCACCTAAACGCAGAGAAGATATACGGCTGCAAAACCGCGCCCCGGCCGTGCGTCACCGAGATGAATAGCCAGGTGCTATTGTCACGTGGCTTTCCGGCGCTCGTATACATTTTTACGGCAGAGATTAACGTGCCCCGCGCAGACCAGTAAGAAGGCGGTCGCACTTTCAGCGGCGGAAGCGCTCACAGTATTGCAGGGCGACACTGCATGCAAATGACGGGCGCAGCGACGGACACCATCTCGTTCCAACTGCCAGTGGTTTTGTTGCTGACATGATCGCCAGCATTGTCTCGGGCAGCCTATGGTCGTTAACAGGCAGTAAATGCATACGTAGAGGAAAATGCACAGCGATTTATGAACACAGTAATAGTTACGGGAGAAATAAATTACCATGACCTCAGTTACTTTCACAGCTGCGTTAATATCCACTTTGAAAGCGTATTTCAGAAAATTATTACTACCATAGCAAAAATTATTTATGTAAAATGTTAATTACTCTTATGAAGCATATTTAACACCTGCAAAAAAGCGGTTACAAAACGTCACTGCGCAACAATTTCTACGGACCATTAGTACACGACGGTACACGTTGTCACTTACATGCTGTTACGACTCCGACGTAACAAAATGTAAGAGATTGATGTGGGTGATGCATAGCCTAAGATTTGAACATACTCCGCTGAAGTCAACAGGGGGTTCCCGTGCACCGTTGCTTTTATAACAAAATTCTAACACAACACAATCATTTTCGTAAAACCTCAAACAGCAGAGACACCCTTAGCAACAATTAAATATACTCTCAATATCAATAAAATTCGCTAACAGCCGTGTACCTGAGATGTTGTTTTGTTTTATTTTGACTACCAGTTTTGGCGTTCCACTTGCATCTTCAGGCCCCATATGCTTCTCTCAAAATAAACGATATTGTCATACAGTGTCATACATCCCTGGATATCATGAATTCATACCGTTTCACAAGTGCTTCATTGGAAGACTTGCCATCAAGAAAAACGAAATTAGTAAACGTCACCCTAAAAGTTATAACGTTGACAGTTCGGTCCGAACTTGACCCTTACAAACACAGTAGTTTCGTTCTCAGAAGGGATGGCCTGGTGAATTCTACGATGTAATACTTTATTTTATGCCTATAAAATACACAAAATTGTCATGTATAATTTACACAAACGTCAATTTTACAATTTACAAGTATCGACTAAACTGGTGGCATAATTAGGTCAGTCAATTAAGACCATAAAAGCTCGAATCGGGGAAATAACTCTTGCAGTGGCAAATTTTTGTACAGTGGTAGGAGGGAGTGCTATGAACAACATACCTGAAATCCTGACCGGTGAGGGCTGAGTGTGGGAGTGGGGATGCGTTTGAAGGTCACTTATGTACTTTTTTCTTGAATAGCTAGGAAACTAAGGCGTCTAGTGAAAACGTATTCCAGTACAAAATTTAATTACCTTAAATTTCCTACAAAAAGTTTCTGCTCATTTTTTTCTGTAGAAGTAATAACTTGCGCGTATCGAGCGAGAGAATACTAAAATCTTGCGCCTGGGTTTTGAAGACCAGATATAACGTAGCAGGTTGCGTAAAACGACATCGGTAGAGGAAGCTGTATTGCCCTGTATAAGATTCACTACGTAGTTGTACAATGATTGTAGTTTTCACGCACAGGCTTCACTGGCATTAAGTCCTCAACAAACAGTAACGCATCATAACAGTCTCACGCACTGGCAAACCAAATACACAACACTGAAACTTCCAGATTTCATTTCAGGAAGAGTAGTCTTAAGCAAGTCCTGACGTTAGTATCTTTCGCCAGCCGCTTTGTGTCAGATGAAATTTACAACCTTGGACTCTTACATGCGTCCACACTTCAGTTACATGTTTCATAATGCTTTCTTCTGAGTCTGTAAACGTTCTTGACGGAGATAATTTCTGACCTAGTGTATCACATTTATTAACAACTGCTGAAAAGAAATGCTGATAAGATGAGTTTCCTTATAGTTCAACAGAGGAAAAAACCGTTAGAACATAATGTCCAATAACAAGCCCACGAATCGTAAATACGAGCAACAGACAAAAAAGATTGTTATACTTGAAAGTCCCATCGACACATATTGCGGTATGCTGACTAAGTATTTTGAGGTTTTCAGCTTCATAGAATATAGAATATTATTGTCAACACCATTACGTAATAACAAGTCTTCGTCATCTGCAGCGTCCACTCTTAGTGTGTTCAAAACAACGTGAACCTCCTGAATACGTAAAGGTAATTTCGATATAATTTTCCTTCTAGCTTCGTAAATGGAGTTACGAAAGCTGTCGACATCTTTAATGGTTATCTCTTCTGTCTGTTCGTTTATCTGTTGATTGTATGTCAGGTTTAATAGTCTGTCACTTATATCTTCTGTATCTTTCCTCTTCAGATCACAAACTATTTTCTGTCTCTGAATTCTATCACCAGGTATTTCTTCGTGGTTGTGGTCGTCTTGACTCTCGAGCACATTGGTGTTTTCAATCGAGGCAGTTTCTATAAAAGTTTCATAGTCCTTAATGTTGCACGTCCATCGTGCTACACCACTTTTCAACCATTTTTGGAACCCGAAGGCGTAACCTTTCTGAAGCAGTATTTCTTTTCCCGCTCTACTCGCAGTAACTGCAACAGCGTCGGAGGAAATGTTCACTATGAAGCGATTTGCGGTAGACTGAAACCTGAGCCCTCAAACTACTACTCCGAGGAGGCACGGAGGGCTCGGTGTTACTACCTGCTGGTACTTAGACTTGTGCGGGAGGCATGGGTCTAGCTAAGCCTGCTGCTTACGGGAGGCTTCGATCCTACGCCCGTTGCATCGGGCCTGCGCTAACCGCCTCCCGCCACCCACGGTGAATGATGAGGACGCGGCCTTACCGACTCCATCCCTCCAGCCGCACCATCCGATATACTCAGCACTACCATAAAATCTGTTTGTCAGCCACTCACATATTAGAATTATATACTACTGGCCATCAAAATTGCTACACCAAGAAGAAATGCAGATGATAAACGGGTATTCATTGGACAAATATATTATACTAGAAGTGACATGTGATTACATTTTCACTCAATTTGGGTGCAAAGATCCTGAGAAATCAGTACCCAGAACAACCACCTCTGGCCGTAATAACGGCCTTGATACGCCTGGGCACTGAGTCAAACAGAGATTGGATGGCGTGTACAGGTACAGCTGCGCATGCAGCTTCAACACGATACCGCAGTTCATCACGAGTAGTCACTGGCGTATTGTGACGAGCCACTTGCTCGGCCACAATTGATCAGACGTTTTCAGTTGGTGAGAGATCTGGAGAATGTGCTGGTCATGGCAGCAGTCGAACATTTTCTGTATCCAGAAAGGCCCGTACAGGACCTGCAACATGCGATCGTGCATTATCCTTCTGAAATGTAGGGTTTCACAGGGATCGAATGAAGGGTAGAGCCACGGGTCGTAACACATCTGAAATGTAACGTCCACTGTTCAAAGTGCCGTCAATGCGAACACGAGGTGACCGAGACGTGTAACCAATAGCACGTCGGGTGATACGACAGTAAGGCGATGACGAATACACGCTTCCAATGTGCGTTCACCTCGATGTCGCCAAACACGGTGCGACCGTCATGTTGCTGTAAACAGAAGCTGGATTCATAAGAAAAAATGACGTTTTGCCATTCGTGCACCCAGGTTCGTCGTTGAGTACACCATCGGAGGCACTCCTGTCTGTGATGCAGCGTCAAGGGTAACCGCAGCCATGGTCTCCGAGCTGATAGTCCGTGCTGCTGCAAACGTCGTCGAACTGTTCGTGCAGATGGTTGTTGTCTTGCAAACGTCCCCATCTGTTGACTCAGGGATCGAGGCATGGTTGCACGATGAGTTACAGCCATGCGGATAAGATGCCCGTCATCTCGACTGCTAGTGATACGAGGCCGTTGGAATCCAGCACGGCGTTCCGTATTACCCATCTGGACCCACCGATTCCATATTCTGCTAACAGTAATTGGATCTCGACCAACGAGAGCAGCAATGAAGCGATACGATAAACCGCAATCGCGATAGGCTACAATCCGACCTTTATCAAAGTCGGAAACGTGATGTTACGCATTTCTCCTCCTTACACGAGGCATCACAACAAAGTTTCACCAGGCAACGCCGGTCAACTGCTGTTTGTGTATGAGAAATCGGTTGTTAACTTTCCTAATGCCAGCACGTTGTAGATATCGCCACCGGCGCCAGCTTAGTGTAAATGCTCTGAAAAGCTAATCATTTGCATATCACAGCATCTTCTCTCTGTCGGTTTAATGTCGCGTCTGTAGCACGTCATCTTCGTGGTGTAGCAATTTTAATGGCTAATAGTGTATGTTCAGTGGTGAATTCTTTTTCATATGTGCAAGTCTACTTCGAATATAAATTACAGGATGTTTTTACTTATGTCATGACGAAGTGATGCCTCTTTTTTCCGCACAATGTTGGATAAAATGTCGTTCCGAAGCTAAAGGAAATACTGAATCTAGCTTCTATGGCGTTGGTTTATCTCTCGTTGCCATTTAGATTTGTTAGAGAAAAGGCCTTATAATGGATGACGGCCGAGTTTCTTCCTTCGAAATTGTTTCAACTGCTGATTTTTGTAACTATCATTCACCACTGTGTTTGTTAACTGGTCCATTGAATTTGTGTGTGTTTTGTTTTTACCTTATAAGAATGAACACTGTTCAACAGAATTAGGTGCAAGCGTGTGTCAACGTTCGATATGTGAAATGTATTCTGACAAAGATGGTACCTGTGGTGTTACTGCATGACTTGAGATCTTAGCTTTGAATACATGCAACAATTAAAATCAATCGCCATTTATTGGCTGTGTCATGCATTCCAGTGTCAAAGGACTACTCAGAAGGAAGTGAATGGCGGTGTCCCAGTGTTTTTCAATTAGGTATGCAGATGGCAGTTGTCATTCAAATGGCTGTAAGCACTACGGGACTTAACATCTGAGGTCGTCAGTCCCTTAGACCTAGAACTACTTAAACTAACTAACCTAAGGACATCACATACACCCATGCTCGAGGCAGGAGCCGGCCGCGGTGGTCTAGTGGTTTTAGGCGCGCAGTCCAGAACCGCGGAACTGCTACGGTTGCAGGTTCGAATCCTGCCTCAGGCATGGATGTTAGGTTAGTTAGGTTTAAGTAGTTCTAAGTTCTAGGGGACTGGTGACCACAGAAGTTAAATCCCATAGTGCTCAGAGCCACTTGAACCATTTCGATGCAGGATTCGAGCCTTCGACCCTAGCAGCATTGTGTGGGAGCGCCCAGAAGACGCATTTTTGATGGACCGACTGTGTAGTTACGGAGTTCTCACAGGAGGACAGTATACGCCTAACGGAGATGCTACATATTTCCGCACTGGTCGACTAAAACGAAACCGCATCACCCTGTTTAAAAGAGCAACGCTGATTGGCGGAATATTTCTGTCCCAAAATGCCACAGGAGTGAGGGAAGAAAGAAATTATGTACCCTTGCAACTTTTCCAGAAAAAGGAGCCATTCCGTTGTCACTCTTGGGGCGAGAACAAGTAACGAGAGCGAGTGCGCTCGTACGTGTACGCAAAGAGTGAGGAACAAAGTCTCTCCTCAGTACTTCACTGGGAGAACACCTATGTCATTAGAAAATCGGAGTGATACTCTATATTGAGTCGCTCGCGATTAAGCGTTGTTAACTGTGTTGGCCGCCACACTTCTTGTGCGGTGTGAACAGGGATAGAGTACTAGTTAAAAGCCTGCAAGCGAATATTGAGTGGCATCACAGTGGACTGGTTATCTGACCGGTGTACCACGCCAATAGTTAGACTAGGGGCGGATAAGAGTCCTTGACTTCATCAAGGCGTAGGGAGAGTTTGATTGGCGAAGGTCAATCCAGAGAGAAAGAGATAGTTGTGTTATTTGTCAGCAGCGAGTGATGCAGGCAGCAGTCGTCGCAGCTCACGGTATTGTGTACTGCAGCGTATGCGAGCCCCATCTTTCCTCCCTAGCAGTACACTCCATTACATTTCTCATGCGACAGCCTTGACCGTACATTGAAAAGTTAGTCAAGTCATGTAGGTGCGGCTCTCAGCCATTCTGGCAAGTAAATAACATTCTTAAAGAAAAGGGAGAAAAGAACCTTGCCATAATTTGTAAAATAATAGCATTCCTATCCATAAGAGGCAATCTGCTGTTCCGAAAAGAACCTGGAGATTTATTAATTTACAAGAAAAGTTTCACTTGATTTCTCAGAATTTTTTTGCAATAAATAATATTTTTCGTTCGTTTAATGTTTTTCTTACACTAACTAGCATTACTCCAGTACCCAAGTATTCTACTAGTTATGTAAGAATATAGAATATTTTTGTGTCTTTTCCTTAGAGCAGACGACTCCAGAAGATATTTGTTGCTGAATGTTTCTCATGCAGTTCTTGCTGGTACATTAGGAGCGTCTGTCTGACTTCTGTAGTAATGTGAGGTGGAAATTGTTTCTTGCAGGAGCCAAATGGTACTTGTTGGATCAATCCATTGCGCAACTTGTCGAAATAAAACCCACACACTCACAACTTTTATGCAAGATAGGGCACCTCAGCACATTGCAAATCCAGTTAAGCAGCTGCTAAAGTGCCTTTTCGGAAATGCTAGAACTATCAGCCACAATTTCCCTACAGCTTGGCCATACCGACCACCTGATCTTAATCCGCGTGACTTCTGGCTGAGGGGCTGCCTGAAAGAAGTGGTGTTCAGTGTTCCGACTGCAAACTTAGCTGCATTAGAGGAGCGCATTGCACAACACATTCTGAAGGTGATCCCAGAAACACTTCGATCAGTTGTGGATACTGTTTCTCTATTTCAACTTGTTGCAGAAAACGGTGGACAGCTTATTGAACATGTTTTGCGACAGTCACACGGAAATTAATAATCCAATTTGATTTTGATTGATGCTTTTTATGCGGTTTTTGGCCCCAGGACTATTAAAAATCGACGTGATTGATGCTTTTTATGCGTTTTTTGCCTCGTTACAATTAACAACCGATTTTTCCCATCCGATGTGATATGACCTTGCGGTGGTAGATGGGCCTACGTAACTAACAGTATCACACCTGTACACCTACGCACACTGAGTAGTGCAATTTGTTTAGCGTCAAACGTACACCTTAGTCATTGTTGTATAATTTATTTGTCATTTGTAGTAGAACACTATTAAATTATGATGCTTACAGCACCATCTGTTGCTACATTTTGTGACTATTTTTCTTCTGCCATACGTTTTCCCCCTTCTCCGATGATATTCCGTTGCAATTTGATGTCATTTTGACCAGTGGTGTTATTTCTATAGCGGTTTGAAAGCTTAACTTTAATTATAATCACCCTGTATGTCAAAATTGTCTTGGTCTTTTTTTAACATTTCGGGGACTTCAACTTCTAAAAAGGCTATTGCTGTTTGATTAGTAGCTACGTAACCATTTATTATTATTATTGTTATTATTATCATTATCATTATCATTGTTCGATGTTTGATACTGTTTCCAACATTTCATTACCAGTCCAGACAAGACGTCTGGGAAACTATCATAAAAAATTGTATCCTTATTAAAAAAGTACTCACAGAGGTGTTACTGATGATGAAAGCTGTGGCGGTTCTGAGAATATGAACGAAATGTTAGTGAGAATAGAGAAGAAAATATGATTTAAACCAGAATGATGGACAATTGCGTTGTTTCTGTTTCCGTCGTATACAAGGGCTCTTTTAGTTTTGTAACTAATATGTATAACTGTAATCTGTTATGCCGTGCAATAAACTCATTAGCCAGTAACTGACAAGCCTACCACTGGTGAAACATCGCCCTGGAAAAGACAACATGAACACAAAGCCTTGTTTCCCCTCGTTACGGTCACTCAAACTTCAGAACCAGTTTGCAGTATGATCAATAAGCGGCTTCTGTATAACGCAAACAGCAAACCAGAAGGGAGGTTACTCTGATATTCATATGGACATTGAAGTCCATTACATATAGACATGTAGCAGGTAGCCAGTCTACCATACTGTTAATAAAGGTAAAATTTCTGGGTTGTTAGGCCGCGTCATATTTCCTTCTACAATGATCAATGTATCGACCCTTCTGCTGGGATCTCCTTCAGGATGTTTCGGTGTCCACTATTCCTAGAACACTGTCAGAGACCTGTGTCGCGTTCTCTTGTAAAGGGCCGGCCAGAGTGGCCGTGCGGTTCTAGGCGCTACAGTCTGGAACCGAGCGACCGCTACGGTCGCAGGTTCGAATCCTGCCTCGGGCATGGATGTGTGTGATGTCCTTAGGTTAGTTAGGTTTAATTAGTTCTAAGTTCTAGGCGACTGATGACCTCAGAAGTTAAGTCGCATAGTGCTCAGAGCCATTTGAACCATTTTTTTTCTTATAAAGGGGAGTTCTCCCGCGTTTGTGCTGGAGAAGTGGGAGTATCGGCTAAAATCCTTGTGGCTAGCATTGGTGGGCCATCATCAGAGGCTGATATTCCCACGCTGATGCAGAAGAAGGGGCGTTATTGGCTGGGATACTATTGGTGGCCCATCGTCATTAGATAGAAAGGCACTATTCCACACTAAAGCTGGAGAAGGGTTATTGGTTGAAATTTCTCCTACTGCTATTGGTTGGCCATCATCTTTCGCTAGATGCGAAACGGACAGAGCGAGAGAGGGGGAATGTCCACCCAAAATATTACTGTCCGCCGAGGTGACTTACAGCGCGTTGTTTGTATTGCTCGCACACCGTGGCCGCATATTTACTTCATTATGCAAGCCACGATGCCGGAAGCCTACAGCCATCCTCTCTATTGAAATTACATGCATTCTTGGAAATTTCAACCTCGTCTCGGACCTTTCTTCTATAAATGTTAGTTTCCTTAGCCAGCACTCGAACGTTATTAAAATCCATGTCAGAACCACAGTTCTCATGATGTTCCGCTATTGCCGATTTTACGCTTTGTTTTAGCCGCGTGTGCCGTTCGTGTTTCTTAATGCGTTCTTTGACAGTTCTTCCCGTTTCATACATCTTGCCACAGCCACATGTCTCTTGATTGACGCCTGCATTGTCCAGGCAATCACGCGCGTCCGCTTTTCGTAGCAAGAAATCTTTTATTATTACTTTTTTTTGCAAAAGAAGATGTCTGTATACCATTTTTCTTTAGAATTCCGCTTATACGGTTAGTGACACCAGAAACGAACTGTAACCTAACGGAGTGAGAAGGCTGTTCCTCGTCTTTCTTATTAGAGTGATTAATATTCCCCCTAAAAGCCCTGTCGATTGAACAACTATCGCAGCCATTTGCCTTCATTGTGCTCTTTAAAAAATCCAACTGCGATTCCAGGTTGTCGTATCCGCTGATACGTCATTTATCCGGCAAAATCTGTAGAACATGAAACTCTGAGATCGCAGCAATCTTGCATGTTTTTACTTTGGCGCATATATATTGTTCCCCTCGGCTGCATTGGCGTCGTAGACAACGATGAGGAAATTTCTACAGGGAAATGCCGTAGGTAGTTTGGTGCTGCCTATACTAAAGCTTTAATTGTAGAGCAGAATAGTAATTTAGTGCAGAAATTCAATTTTGTGAAAACAGACCGTAACTATGGTAAGTGGAGTACGCCCATCGAGTACGCAACGATGGCGTAAGCAGTGTCAGCACTCAGAAAAGCCACGGTACAAACAATTGGGGAGTTCACTGCCTCAGACTGCGTGAGAGAAACTTACCAGCAATTGATCCGGCACTTAGACAACGGTGTAGAACAGACGCAACGCTCGGTGCAATGGAGCTACACATAGTAATTTCATCTAAAGATGACACAAGAACGCTTTTCAGACTGCAAACTTTGCTTAAAGAAACACTCTGATGCTACGAAGTTACACATTAGGCTAACCAATAGCACAGACAGGCTCAGAAAATGGGAGCGTATTTGGCCACCCATAAGGATGCATCACATCATCGACTGCTATAAAACACTCGCATTCCTTTCACTCACTCTCAGAGTCTGGCCACTCCATCTGCGTCACGAATACCGATGGGAGACCAACTTTACTACTTGCGAGATGACCTGATGAACAGTTCCACCAGCTTGGACTCTACAGTTATAAGTCTGCAGCCATTCAGCTGTGGAGGGAACCAGTTCTGTAAGCTACATTCTTGCTGGTCACACCTGTGAGTACCAAAGATGAGCGCCGGACTGATCTTCCATGGATGAAGAACCGATCTCCTCATCTGGGAGTTGTTCGACTTGGGAGCAGGGCGCCTGTGCCGCCACTCCTGAGCATTACAAGTCTGCCTTACCGGCTGCTGGGACCGACTCTCGGGCCATCCTTCGTGTCGGTATTGGTTCAAATTGTTCAGTTGGCTCTGAGCACTATGAGACTTAACATCTGTGGTCATTAGTCCCCTAGACTTAGAACTACTTAAACCTAACTAACCTAAAGACAGTACACACAACCATGCCCGAAGCAGGATTCGAACCTGCGACCGTAGCGGCAGCGAGGTCCCGGACTGAAGCGCCTAGAACCGCTCGGCCACAACGGCCGGCGTGTCGGTATTGGGTCTTCCATCTGCGTGCTTTGTCGACAACCGATGACAGGGGCATACAAATTTCTAGGGCCAAACCTAAGCGCAACTTCTCGCGGAGATCGCTGAGGTGTCCTCAGCCGCTCCAGTCTGCAGAGGCGCGCCGGCTCCCGTACCCTCCTAACACGAGGCCGTGTCACTGCCCTGAGATAACGCCAGAGGCCGCGCTACCACATACCTCGCCGGGCGCTGATGCGCTACGCCGCACCTCCGTGCAACACAGTGTCAGCACAGCCGCTTCTACGGCGCACTGAGAAGAAGACGGAGTGGAGTCATTGTGAAACTCTTGGGAATACATGACTGTTAATTGAATGATGTCTCATTAGCATCTTCGAACACCATAGATCCACACCTCCATTCCAACATCTAACACCCATCTACGAGGCGGCATTTAATGGGCCCCTATACTTTGCAAAGATAACCGTTCCTTGATGCTGAAATATCGTTTTGTTTTTATTAACTTCTCCTCTCCATGTATTACTGATGTGTAACCTATCGCCTTTGACCTTCAAGGTCATCATTGCAACATAGTCACTTTTCTTCAGTTAACAGTGTTGGATATAAATTAAAGAAAATTAGTTTAGCATGCCGGCAAAACTTCAAGCAAAAAAAGTTACTAGTGTCTGCAGTATAGTATAATATAATACTTCGACTCTAAATACTATGGTTTGCAATTCCAGAATAACAGCGAGTTATATACTATTGTGTTATTCACAAGCCTAAAACCACACAATGACGCACAGTGTCTCTCTTGTAACATCTGCCACTGGAGTTGGATGATCATCTCCATGATACTTCCGTACCTATAGAAAGAAAGCGTGACAAAACGCAACACTCTTCTTTTGATCTTTGCCATATCCTCGATGAATCCTATCAATTATGGTCCTAAATTAAGAAGCGCTACAAAAGTATCAGACGAATTGGGGTGTTGTAAACTACCTCCCTTGTTGGTGGAGAATTCTTCCAATGAATCTATCTGGTATCTGCCTTTGCTACGATTAGTTTTATGAGGTTGTTACATGCGAAACAGCTTCGCATGCGTACAGTCAGCGCTCTTATGGTGTGGAAGTTTAACGTACTTTTCGGAAGTCTGGTAATCAAGCAGTTAAAGGTCTTTCCACTTATTTGTTAGGTTTCTATTTGTTATTACCAAACCCGGCAACGGTTCGCAGTTGCAAAAGAGGTATGGAATTGTATAGACGTCCTAACATCCGTCATCCCCTCTACGTCCATTTTCTCTCACCTTTTGTCCATCTATAATACCCCCCCCCCCCCCCCCTGTCTCTCTCTGATCTTGATCCTTCTTTATTGTTACTGCCAACGGAAACTTGATGGGAACTGAAGTCGCTTAAGATGAATGGGTAAATCGTTTTGGACCAGTGGTACAAGGGATTACGGAGTATGAGAGAACTCTCCCGTTGCTGGATCTGTGAGGACAGCAGCTTCAGTGGCATTATTTTGCTTAGTTTTAAATTTACCCTGCTATCGTAGTTACAAATGACTGCGAGAAAGAAAACGAAGCCATACATTTTCACAGCACAGCATTTTCTTTCTCGTAGTTGCGTGCGATAGAAAACCTGCAAGTTGTCGTTTAAAAAAATATATAGCCTATGTCCGTCTGAATGATTATTAGACTATCGTATGAAGTCAATCGAGAGTTTTGCTAACAATAGTTCCCCTTTATACATATATATCCCTCAATGTATATACCACTTTTTTAAATGCAGCCTATGCCTCTATCTAGTAAAATTTGAGGTAAATCGGTTTAGAACTTTTCGATATTTTCGTTAACAGTCTTAAAAAACGACTTTTCTTTCAAAGTAGCATAGTTTTTATTCATGCGTTTATACAGGGTGGGGAAAATAAACGTGTTTCGGAGAATAGAGTTCTAGGGGACAGAACACAGCAGAGGAATATAAATACGATAATAACCTAACTATAAAAGATGTAGAAACTGACCATCATTCATCTCTTAGCACTTCTGGGCCCTGGTAAGCAGGCTGCTGAAGGCGCATCGAAGCTGCACTACTGGAGTTGCTGCAATCTCATCAGAAATGTTCTGAAGCAGTTCTTGAAGACTATGAGGGTTGTTGCGATCCATCTTAGGCTTGAAGGTTCCCCACACAAAATAATCGCACACTGACAGATCAGGTGACCTGGGTAGCCAGCTATGGCCGCAACAGGACTGACCTCCGTTAACAAACTTGCCAGGCGTAAAGATTGTGTAAATAGGCTTCAAGGTTCGGTCGACTGTATAGACAGTTGCTCCGTTCTGTCTGAAGTAACTGTAGGTCTTTTCTTCTTCCGTTAATGCTGCCACAAATGATTTCAAAATGTCAGGGCCACTTTTATTTGCCACACCCTGCATATTAAGTTGGTACATGAGTTCGTAGAGTTTTTGTCTTGCATGTTGGTATTCGGTTGCTATGGGATTTTTATCGATTGTAATTTTTTATTTGTAGTTCACTGTCGTTATTTGAGTTTACATATTGTCCTTTGTCATTTGGAAATAGCGAGTGGAACTGAGGACGCTAGGAAACGAAGTGTCAAGTGAAAAATCGGAACATTTCTGACATTTTCTTCTGTTTGAATGCAGAAGACGAGTGACAACAGCAAAGGCAGCCGGAAACATTTGCGCCGTTTATGTGGTTTATGCTACTGGACAGAGCAAGGCAAGAACACGGTTTCCTAGGTGAGACGATGATTTTTTTGACATCAGTAACTCTCCACGTTGAGGAAGACCTACGAGGTTTGATGAAGAGCGTTTAAACACATTAATCCACAATGACCCACTTCAGTGTATTCGAGAAGTGCCAAATAGGTTGTGCATCTCTGCTTGCTCGCCATCAACTGGCTCGTGAAAAACACCCGCCATTTCTCTCCTGTATCGTTACAGATGGCAAGAAATGGTGTCTTTAGGCCAGCATGGATCGGTTGAGTTCAAACAAAGCAGCAATTCCCCGTAGAAAGAGTTCCGTGAACCACAAAACATAATATTATGCATCTGGTGGAACAGCGGTGTCGCGTACCGCGAACTGCTTACCTGAAGTGTAACCATCACCGCTGATGTTCGTTGTCAAAAACCGAGACGTCTTGCACAGGCAGTCCAAGAGCAACGACCGGGGACACTGCGTGAATTGATGTTACGCCAGGATAAGGACCGCCCGCATTCCATTATACTGACAAAAATCGCTATACAGGATTTGAGTTGGGAAGTCATTCCGCACCCCTCTTATTCACCCGATCTTACGCCCTCAGATTTTAACCTTTTCCGCTCTCTGTCTGACAAACTTCAAGGAATTTCTTTTCCGGATGAAAATGCGCTCCTAACATGGCACGACGAGTTCTTCGCCTCAAATTCGCGTGACTTCTGCAGTCACAGTCTCGAAAAGTTATCCCAGAACTGGTACACTGTTGTAAATAGTGAAGGAGAATATATTATTGATGACGAAAGTCTCTGTCATGTGTAACACTTGCGTTCACTAAACTCATGGACAAACGCTACGAATTTATGCACCAACACAATACCATAAATATTTTAAAAATATGCAGCCTGTGTCCATCCGAAAGTGTAAAAATTTGAAATAAATCGGTCAAGAATGGAGGATTTTAGCTTACAACTTTTCTCCTTTATATTACATGTTCATATTCATATACCACATATATTAAAACATTTGTAGCATATACCCGCCGAACGTTTATTAAAAGAATATTGTAAAATGTTGAAGTTAATCGATGAACAACATCTGGAGGTTCTTGGTAACGACGTCGAACACCGACTGGTCTTTATATATTACTATAGGTGTCATTTAGATGCTGTGCGAACAGCTAGTCTTATAACACTACTTTGCGGTATTCCATACAGCACTTAGGTCAGAACATTTGTCTCCGCTAGGAACAATATGTTGCGTTATATTTCCGAGGAACTCTTGAGTCCTAACATAATGCTGGTTAGATATTACATACAGTCTGTGTTGAATAGGTAGTGGTGTTTACCGATGAGTCGAAGTAATTTCGATTATTCCATTTTTTTTTTCTCGTATTCACATAACTTGACCACCGAGTCATTCCTCAGCGTATTGTGGTGAACTGTTGCAATTGCTGTTTAAGGCAGTTCACGTACTCTGAGGGTAGTGGTGTGCAGAGGATACTGTAAAGCTTACTACTATCGACAGTTATATGACGTGGTAAATCGTATACTTTACGCATCATTCGTTGTTTCTCTGGAACTTCGGAGCTGGCATTGCCTTTTTACCGGCAGAGCATTGTCTTACTCTTACGTTAAATAATCCCCAAGCACTCCTGTCACCTACCGTAATGCGTGGGGGGAGTAGTCGTTCAGGTTTCGTGAGGAATGTTCGTGTGAAATTGAGTCATACTTAAAAATAATTTGAACAGTTTGTCAATGTGATGAAATGTTAGTTTAGAAAGTTTCCATCCTGTGATAGGACAACAGTGAGTAATTATTCTGTTGATTCGCGGAGGGTGCTCATCATTCGACAAGAAATCAGCGAACAAATCAGTACAGCCATTCTTAGTCAGTAGCATTTGCTAGCGGCACCTATTATCAGAACAGTTATAAAGGGTACCGAGGTGTGTTATAACGTGACAAATTAATTTGGCTAAGCAGTACAGCAATGGCAAACTTCAGTGTAAAAGTGGAACTAATTTAACTGTTAATACGAGCTTAGTTGAATCTAGGAATTCTTAGGAAGTGTGTTACTTTCGAATCCAGTATATGAAGTAACAAAGGTATGTGGTGTTATCCTCTGAAAGCAACATTTTTCTACTTAAATTTTGGGAACTTTAGTACTCCTCATGTTGAGAGATACGTTTTTTCCTTAGGCACCACGGTCAAGTTTCATACAAAACGTGTTTCTCAGTTAAGCCTCTCTTAGCCAAGTCCGATCACCATGCGCGACTGCTACGGTCGCAGGTCCGAATCCTGCCTCGGGCGTGGATGTGTGTGATGTCCTTAGGTTGGTTAGGTTTAAGTAGTTCTAAGTTCTAGGGGACTGATGACCTCAGATGTTAAGTCCCATAGTGCTCAGAGCCATTTTGAACCGATCACCATAAACAAAACTATTGCTATGAATCACAAGCAAAAATAAAAGGGGAGGAAGGTTACAGCACACGATGCTACCATCCTAGAAAGGTAGTAATGGAAGTAAACGAGGTAAATGACAGATAGCTTAAATTGCCTGCCAAGGACACAAAGATCCACTATTATAAGAAACCTAGATACACTGACAGACGTCAAAAAATACAAGAAATTAATATAGGGTACTGAAATTTCTGTAATACATTTACCTAGGTGACATATTTAAGTGATTAACATTGCAAGAACACAGGCAATTTAAGCGCGAGATAAGCCACTGCAAATGCGAAATGTTGGTACATTAATAATCGGTGTAATCATCAGAATATGGAATGCAAGCATGCAGACGTGTACGTACTGTGTTGTACAGGTGCCGGATGTCAGTTAATGGGATGTGCCTATTGTACTTGGTCAATATAGGGACGAGTAATGCTGTTTGTGGAGTTGATCGTCCGATGATGTTCCACATGTGCTCGATTGGTGACAGATCTGGTGATCGAGCAGGCCAAGGCAAGATGTCGACACTGTGGTGTAGAGCATGTAGGCTTAAAATAGCTGTATATGGGCGAGGGTTATCCAGGTGGAATGCTGTTTATGTGTGGCAGCACAACGGGTTGAATCACCAGACTGACGAACAGTTTTGCAGTCAGAGTGCGTGGGATAGCCACGAGACTGGTCCCTGTGTCATACGAAATCGCACTCCAGACCATAACTCCAAGAGTAGGCCCAGTGCGCCCATCACGCAGACAGGTTGGTTGTTGGTCTTTATCTAGCCTCCTTCTAACCAACGCGGCCACTACTTACACAGAGTAGAAACAGCTTCCATCAGAAAACACAACAGACCTCCACCCTGCCCACCAATGAGCTCTCGCTTGGCACTGGTGAAGTCGCAAATGGCGGCTGTTTGACGCCAGTTAAATGAAGGTTGTAGGGCATCTGGTTCGGGACTCTCATGGAGGTACCCGATTTTTAACAGTTCGTTGTGTGACTATGGTGCCAACTGCTGCTCATATTGCTGCTGCAGACGCAGTACGATTCGCCAAAGCCGTACGCCGAACACGATGGTCTTACCCCAAGAGCCACGTGGTCGTCAGGAGCCCGGTCTTCTTGCGACCGTACAGTCCCGTAACCACAGCTTCCAGCAATCGTGTACAATTCTTGCCTGTCACAGAGGAAACATCCAGCTTCTCGTAGCCCTGTTACACTACCTCGTTCAAACCCTGTGAGGTATAGATCTTGACGTCTTTGTCGTTTTAACCGCATTATTGACTAACATCAAGTTATCATGTCCAATCTCAAAGGTGACTAACGGTCACGACCGTTACAGAGTATACTTAAAGCAAACCTGAGTTACATCCTCACACTGGCGCCACTAGCGCTACTCTTACGCAAATGTCGAGAAATCTGCATAGGCATAATCTTTCAGATGTAGAAACACGCCTCCTAACTTTCGTTAACGTCGCACAACTCCTTCTTGGTGTTGCGATTTTATCCCGTCAGTGTAAATAAACAAAATGAAGCAAGAAAGAGGGATCAAAGGTTCAATGAGGATGTAGAGAACTTTCAAGACACGTATCTCCGGTGAATATTAAAATTTTATACATGGCGGCTACTAGATGGTACTCTTGGTGTGAAGTTCACCTGCCCGCAATTGCTAACGCGGGCGCTTCAGTCTTTCGCTACCTGTGGCTTGACATGTGTGAGCAGCCCATAGTGGCTTGCCTTCCGTGCATTCTTTTTAAAATTTTGCGACTAAAGTTTTATCGCTTGGTATTTATATTATACGTGCCACGTGAAGTACTGTTTCTTTCTTGTACTGTTAGTCAGTACTTACACTTATACAAAAAAAATTCCCATAGTTTCTGTACTGATGTTATATGCCAGTTTGAGTGTTTTACTTCTGATGAAGGTACTCACAGTAGTGCCTAAAACAAGGTCAAAAGACCAAGGGCTGTTATTGCTTTAATTTTACTTTGTTCGTTGAATGTTTTTTGAATGTAAATATAAACTTAGAAGATATAGCGAGGGACTTCCTGTATACCCGGGAATTATCGACCTGTAACTCTGGCGTTTCCGCTTTAATGCGCGTCACGCGTAACGAGACGTAACTACGGCCGTATCAAGATTCGTGTATGACCGTTCGTTGCTGCTTTCGTTTATTATAGTTTCTGTTTCACTCTGTTTATTGTAGTTGAGTTGACAGTGATGGACGTGAGCGACTGTTTGCAATTCAAAACCGGCGGCCCGCTGCTCGCCGGCTGGTGAATGACGTGTTTACCGCAGCTGCTCCGCTGTAGCATGCATGCGGCCACACACTGCAGCGCCGCCGAGGAGGCACCTCGCATGCCTTTCACTCAGACTTCGTTAAAGATGCTGATTGCAGGCTCGACTTACAAATGCTGCAATGCATAAACGATAGCGTGCGATTGTTGTCACCAAACTTACCTCCCATCGTATTTAACTGGTTTAAAAATATATTCACCGATCGTTGTTACTATTATTTCGCAAACCATTCCCTTGCATTAAAACCTAACAATACCTCGGTATTGCATCACCAAGCTTATCGCTTCCTAAGGATGACTTATGGCTCTGAAGCTACAATCGCATGGTGAAAGGAGTGTTCAGTTAGACAGCAAGGGCAAACAACTTCAAATGCTGTATCATTTGACAGTCCCAACTCTATACATGCTTTCGTCATTCTCTTGCTGTCATCAATGTGGTGTTGCCTTACTCCATCAACATTTTACTTTTGCACTTAAAATTTTAAAACTATATTGTCAATGGTTTCGCAAAGGAAACAGGTAACATTACACTACGTAAATGGCGAATTTCCGCATCCCTGTACTGCGGGTGGTGGTGAAAATGATGTGACTTTGTTCCCTTGCCCGCTCACCCCCCCTCGCCCCCCCCCCCCCCCGCCCTCACCCTTCCAACCGACCGACCTAGGTTGCCTGACCTAGCACCTTGCGAATTTCCCGCTTGCGAGTGTTTTAAGAACCGTGATTAGGTACGTCCACTGTGCAAAGCTCTGGCACAGCCCAGAGAACGAATCAGCGCTGCTGTATTAACCATTGACAAGATGTTGCTACACAAGGCACGGAACGAACTTGGGTACTGTTTAGGCGTGAGACCAGAGGGGCACTCATAGAGCGTTTGTAGAGTGCAAAATACAAATCTGGTGGGTTTACGATTATAATCATGCATCAACCACATATGTACATCTAATAATTTTGGAAAGTACATCTCTCTGAATACGAATGAATCATTTACATTAGCCCTGTACCCTCCTCCCAACACCGTAAATTGACTTAAGGAGAATAGGTATATGTCTGTCTTCAAATATTAGGCTACTTTTCAGTAAGATGTTGCAACGTCATATGTACAAAACAGGTATGTGATATGTTTGTGTTGAAATATTAGGCTGCTTAGCAATAAGATGTTGCAACGCATTTGTACTAGTGCAGCTTATTTTCTGACGAAAGCTAGCCAATCGTAACGCACTACTCGGTTTATGGCTAGAAAAATTAACCAATTTGCTGCTACCCAACCACCGACAGGCACGCTACAACCAGTTAATAAAATTTAGTGGCTTGTCTGCTAATACAGGGGCCTGCATGTGTGCTGTTTCATTGTGCTCTTAACAAATTTTTTAAATAATAATAAGCCAGCCAAAAGAACAAACAATGAATAGATTTAGAAGCACATATAAATATGAAATATTAAATCAGATGAATTGGGAATATTTCATTAGAACAAGAATGTACCCGAGGTCAGACTTACGTTAATGTCAATTTTATTTTAGTCACAAAAGAAAAAAATGTTACCTGTAATGGTGGGCTTACAAAGGTTAATAATATAGGCAATAATTAAATATCAAGATACAAAGGAATTACAGTCAATGGCTGTGAGTGGGCGTTGATGTAAATCAATGGTGAAAGTTGAAAATCTGTGTCAGATCGGGATTCGTATCCCGCTGCCTTGGTTTTTTTTACTTTATTTCATTGTTCTAATGGGAGTGGCCAGGGATCATTTTACGAGGCATGGCCACAATGCCTCCGTCACCAAAAAGAAAGGAATAGAAGGGTTAAAGGGCCACAGGAGAGTTCTCATTTATTTATTTACAAAATTACATTTGCCGTTTCCATGACATGTCTCTGTTGCGAAGATTTTAAAAGAAAATGCGCCATAGATACTCCAATGACGCCGCGTGCCCCATCTTCATGGCATGTCTCCTTGTAATGTCGTGTAGGCACCATTATCTGTCCAATCTTCTACGTGTGAACGTATCAAATTCATCTCCTGTCATGAACGATCCAGCCTTGTGGCAGATCGTGAAAGATGCTCCGCGAGAAGTTCAGAAAGTATTGTCTGTATTTAGGGGCTTTTCGCAATAGCACAACAATAATCGTTTAAATAGTTCTAAAAATCCATGACTCCTGTGACACCACCTTCAAACAAATAACGAATCGCGTGACCTCTGATCCACGTGGCAGCATTGCGACTCGTCCTCGGGTAGTAGACAGCGTCCAGATAGAGGAAAGTGTGTGAACCGATGTAAGCGGGCACATCCGTAAAAAGAGAGCCAAAATTAGACACCTCTCTCCAGTAATAAGGTCTCTTTTTGTGAGATATATGTCACTGGCCGTTGGTAAGCGAGAGACAGTGAAAACGTCTCGCATGTTAGCTATACTCTAGATTAAACGGCCCAAAATAGGAAAGTGGTACCAGTATCTCAGTATGCGCGACCAGAGGGTCAAGAGAAGACGGTGCCAGAGCCTCAATAAGTAAGCCCGTGAGACTATTCGGGCAATGCAGCCAAAGCTTGAGATGCCTACCAACGTACAGAGACAATGCTCGATCATGAAGGTTGAAAATACCAAGTCCATCGATTTCTTTACGAAGAGTTAGGGAGTAGTATCGAACCTTAAATATCATTCCAGCGCTGACAAATGCCGCCATGAGGCTCCGACCTATGCGTTTGAGCATAGGTAGCGTCTGCACGCGTCGCCAGGAGTAGCGTCTTTGATTAGTAATCAAAACTTCCTCAGTCGCGGGTTCGAATCCTGCCACTGCTTCAACTTTTATTAATAAAGGGGGAGGAACCGACAGCGGTACAGGGCACTCTCTTGTCCTACGAGTGGGAAGCTGCCCCTAAAGGCGAAACAATCAACAGTGATCAACGGCATGAGGATGCAGAAGGCAATGGAAACCACTGCATTAAAGAAACGTAACGTGTATGCACAGGAAATGTGGCCTATAATTGAAAAGTGTCATGATAATCTATCCATAATCAACGGAAGGATAACGTTCTACGAATCGGGGCATGGAATGTCAGAAGCTTGAACTTGGTATGGAAACTAGAAAATCTGAAAAAGGAAATGCAAAGGCTCAATCTAAATATAGTAGGGGTCAGTGAAGTGAAATGGAAAGAAGACAAGGATTTATGGTCAGATGAGTAACGTTAAGTCCTCTAAGGCTAATATCAACAGCAGCAGAAAATGGTATAACGGGAGTAGGATTCGTTATGAATAGGAAGGTAGGGCGGAGAGTGTGTTACTGTGAACAGTTCAATGATACGGTTGTTCTTATCAGAAGCGGCAGTAAATCAGTAACAGTACCAGTTCAGGTACATGTGCCGACGTCGCAAGCTGAAGATGAAGAGATAGAGAAAGTATATGATGATTTTGAAAGAGTAATACGGTACGTAAAGCAAGACGAAAATCTTATAGTCACGGGACACTAGGATGAAGTTTTGGGGGAAGGAATAGAAGAACAAGTTACAGAATAATGTGGGCTTGGTACAAAGAATGAGAGAGGAGAAAGACTAACTGAGTTACGTAAGAAGTTTCAGCTAGATATAGCGAATACTCTGTTCATGAAACATAAGTGGAGATGCTATTCTTGGAAAAGGCCGGGTGATACGGGGAGACTTCAGTTAGACAATATCATGGTCAGACAGAGATTCCTAAATCAGATACTGGATTGTAAAGCGTACCTAGGAGCAGATATAAACAATATAGTAGTGATGAGGAGTTGGCTGAAGTTCAAGACAATAGCCTGGAAGTATCAATGTTCAAAGAGGTGGAATACAGAAGTACTAAGGAATGACGAGATACGCCTGAAGCTTTCTAAGGCTATAGATACAGCAATAAGGAGTAGCTCAGTAGACAGTACAGCTGAAGAGGAATGGACATCTCTAGAAAGGGCCATCACAGAAGTTGGAAAGAAAAACACAGCTACAAAGAAGGTAACTGTGAAGAAACTGTGGGTAACACAAGAAATACTCCATTTAATCAATGAAAGAAGGAAGTACAAAAATGTTCCGGGAAACTCAGGAATACTGAAATACTAGTCGCTGAGGAATTAAATAAATAGTAAGTGCAGGGAGGCTAAGATGAAATGGCTGCATAAGAAATATGAAAAAATTGAAAAAGAAATGATCGTCGGAAGGACACACTCAGCACACAGGAAAGTTAAAACAACCTTCGGTGACATTAAAGCAAGGGGTGAACATTAAGAGTGCAACGGGAATTCCATTGCTAAATGCAGAGGAGAGAGCGGATAGGTGGAATGAATATATTGAAAACATCTGTGAGGGGGAGATTTGTATGATGTGATAGTGGAGGAAACAGGAGTCGATTTTGAAGAGATTGGGGATCCAGTTTTAGAATTAGATCTTCGAGGAGCTTTGGAAAACTTAAGGTCAAATAAGGCAGAAGGGATAGATAACATTTCCTCAGAATTTATGAAATCATTGAGGGAAGTGGCAACAAAACGATATTCACGTTGGTGTGTAGAATGTATGAGTCTGGCGACATACCATCAAAAAAATATCATCCACATCTGACTTTCGGAAAAATATCATCTACAAAATTCCGAACACTGCAAGAGCTGTCAAGTTCGAGAATTATCGCACAATCAGCGTAACAGCTCGTGCATCCAAGTTACTGACAAGAATAATATACAAAAGAATGGAAAAGAAAACTGAGGATGTGCTAGATGACGATCAGTTTGGCTTTCTAAAAGGTAAAAGCACGAGAGAGGCAGTTCTGAGGTTGCGGTTTGTAATGGAAGCTACACTAAAGAAAAACCAAGACACGTTCATAACATTTGCCAACCTGGAAAAAGGTTTCGACAATGTAAAATGGTGCAAGATGTTCGAAATTCTGAGAAAAATACGAGTAAGCTATAGGGAGATACGGGTAATATACATTATTTAGAAAAGCCAAGAGGGAATAATAAGAGTGGACGGCCAAGAACGGAGTGTTCGGATTAAAAAGGTTGTAAGACAGGATGTGGTCTTTCCCTCCTACTGTTCAATCTGTACATCGAAGAATCAATGATGGAAATAAAGGAAAGGTTCAGGAATGGAATTAAAATTCAAGGTGAAAGGATATCAATGACACGATTCGCTGATGACATTGCTATCCTGAGTGAAACTGAAGAAGAATTACATGATCTGCTGAACGGAATGAACAATCTAATGAGCACAGAATATGGATTGAGAGCAAATAGAAGAAAGACGAAAGTAATGAGACATAGCAGAGATGAGAACAGCGAGAAACTTAACATCAGTATTGATGGTCATAAAGTACATGAAATTAAGGAATTCAGCTACCTAGGCAGCAAAATAACATATAACGGATGGAGCAAGGAGAACATCTACAACAGACTAGCAATGGCAAAAAGGGCATTCCTGGCCAAGAGAATCCACTAGTATCAAACACGGGCCTTAAATTGAGGAAGAAATTTCTGAGAACGTACGTGTGGAGTACAGCATTTTATGGTAGTGAAACATGGACTGTGGGAAAACCGGAACAGAAGAGAATCGAAGCATTTGAGATGTGGTGCTACAGACGGATGTTGAAAATTAGTTGGACTGATAAGGTTAGGAATGAGGAGGTTCTGAGCAGAATGGGAGAGAAAGGGAATATGTGGAAAACACTGATACGGAGGCAGGATGATAGGACATCTGTTAAGACATGAAGGAATGACTTCCATGGTACTAGAGGGAACTGTAGAGGTCAAAAACTGTAGAGCCAGTCGTTGTGGCAAAGCGGCTCTAGGTGCTTCAGCCTGGAACCGCGCGACCGCTACGGTCGCAGGTTCGAATCCTGCCTCGGGCATGGATGTGTGTGATGTCCTTAGGTTAGTTAGGTTTAAGTAGTTCTAAGTTCTAGGGGACTCATTACCTCAGATGTTAAATCCCATAGTGCTCATAGCCATTTGAACCATTTTTTGAAAAACTGTAGAGGAAGGCAAAGATTGGAATATATCCAGCAAATAATTGAGGACGTAGGTTGCAAGTGCTACTCTGAGACGAAGAGGTTGGCACAGGAGAGAAATTCGTGGAGGGCCGCATCAAACTGGTCAGAAGAGTGATGACCCAAAAAAAAAAAAAAAAAAATTAAATTAAATTAAATAAAATAAAGCGTCTGCACTGCATGCGAAATTCTTGATGCCTGATAGACATTGATAAATTCGGTCCGCTTATAAAGGTCCGAAGCACAGAGACGATGATCCACAAGTCCCGCATGGATATGTTGTAAGAGGCTCCGATAATTAAGGGTAGTCGTCGGTGAAGTCTATACCAAGACAACTGATTGTATTGCACAGTCTGAGTGGGGCGATGCTTGCGGGTGTCACTCTAGTGTCTATATGTAAGGCCACCCTAAGTATATTTACACGGCTCCACAAAGCTTCACCATAAGTAGATAACCAATCCATGTCTCTGAGGACATCATATTCGTCACGAAGAGCTAACGTTAGATCATCTGCATCGCAGTGCCACTAAAAGCCATACCACCAGCAGTGATGCAGACCGTACAGCAAAGGTTCCAGTGCTAAAACGTACAGTACCATAGATAAGGGGCATACCTGTCTAACAGAATGGTGAATCTGCAAGGTGTTCGGCAGTCTACCGTTGACAAGCACCTTCAATGTTGCCCCACGTAGGAGACGGAGCACCACCTCGACGAAAGCGCCCGGGTAATGCATATTCTGAAGGACAACAGTCAAGTATAGATGATCGACGCGATCAAATGTTTGACTGAAGTCTATCGCAGCCAGCGCTCCCGGTACAAGAGTGCAACTGATCCCTGTAGCGACACGGGGTAGCGCGGATATTATCCATGCCACCCAACGATGCCTGATTTATTGGTGGAACACAAGACGTAGAACGCCGAATTTTAGCTACCAATAGGCCTGTGAAGGCTTTTATATCACAGTTCAACAAAGTTGGTGGTCGGTAGTCCGTAATGCGTGATGCTCCACGAGGTTTACGGATTCAGAAGCACCTTTCACAAAGGCATCCAGAAGTTGCGCCTTTGGTTTCTTGAGTTCTTGGTATATAGTCGTCCAATAGGATACCAATGGTCTCCTGAACGAACGATAAAATTCTAGGATAGTCCATCTGGCCCTGCTGGTGTGTTATTCGATGCCCCTTCGATGTCCTATGGTATCCAGCACACCTTTGCCACCAACAACAACTTAAAAAAGAAACTGATACATGATATCTCACATCCCACAGAGAAACTTAACAAAGCAGGAATTTATAAAATTACATTGCAACGAATATTATGAAAGGGTACAGTACCGCCCGACATTGAAAATAGGTACAACATACTTTATTATTCTTGTCAGAACAACACATTTTTTGTAAAAATAACTCAATTTCAATTAATACAGCGAAGCCGGATACCAGTGTAGGAAAGAATGACAATTTATTTATTTAATTGATCACATGTGCACTCCCACAAAATAAATCCCTACATCCAGTTTGGTGAGATCTGTGAAATGAATGAAAGTATGGTCGTCTGCTAACCGCAGATAGTGAATGTGAATATATGATCATCTTTGAGACGGTACTTGGGTCACCTTTGGTGGGACCAAAGAGATGAAATTTACCTGAGCTTTGAGCGCCTGAAATGTGGCTGACCAATACGGTAGCAAGGTGCTCCCCCACTTCGGCAGAGGTGCGAGAGGACCTGAAGAATGGCCATGTTTCAGCACTCTGCCGCTGGATCTAGTGTTGGTAAGACCTGTCTTAGGCATGCTCCGTAAAAACAAAAGAGTGGAGACATGGTATGCATGTGAAATACTTAAGAGTAGTTTAGAATAATAATTTCTCTATTTCAGGAACTTTTGTGGGGAGAATTAAATGTCAGGCAGGTAATATTAATGGGATCGTAGTAATCTTCGGAAGTGACCAACGGTCACAATGAAACCATGTGTAGCAATAAGTTGAAATACTTCCGAGTGCTTAAGTTAAGCTGAATTACTAGCGTGTGTACTATAAGTTGGAAATATTTAAGCAATGGCGTGTGCAGGACTTGAAATTAGAGACGAGTACTTCCATGTGGTGAGTACTGTGTGAGTCTCAATCTGTGTATGAGACAAAGGATAAAGAGAAGTACTCGTCAATGGTATCAGTTGAGGACTCGCGTGTGTGATGAATATGTTCTTAATATTACTTTGCGTGTTGTGTTTCCGTGTGACGCTTGATTCAAAGTATAATACGCTGAGAGAGAAGCAAGGTGAGTCAGCCGTCTATCCAGCATCGCCACTTGGCTTGCATTGCACAGGAAGACGTGCATATATCGTCCAGAGTTCGTAGTAGGAAAGAAAAGTTACGAAGTGGGGCAGTGTCGTGTGAAACTGGGATGAATACTAACTGAAGTAAGAAAGCTGGAAGTGATGTGATTATAATGTTGTGACTATTCCTTGCCGGCCGCGGTGGTCTCGCGGTTCTAGGCGCGCAGTCTGGAGCCGCGCGACTGCTATGGTCGCAGGTTCGAATCCTGCCTCGGGCATGGATGTGTGTGATGTCCTTAGGTTAGTTAGGTTTAAGTAGTTCTAAGTTCTAGGGGACTGATGACCACAGCTGTTAAGTCCCATAGTGCTCAGAGCCATTTGAACCATTTTTTTGACTATTCCTTATGTTGTATTCCATGTTGCAGTGTGGTGTATGTCATGTAATTTAAGTATGTGTGGTTTGCATGGGAGAGTAGCAAGGTAGTTTCAGAGGTAGTGGGTTATGCATGTTCATTTTGTACCGCTCGGTCTGGAGGAAATTTTCATGATGATGGTTGTGAGAGTCGAAGTGTGAGATATAGCAAAAGATCCACCATCCTATACAGAAAGTGCACTGTAGCATTAAATAATTACGAGACCATAAGATAGAGAATCACCAATGTAAAGCCATGCCCACTGGGCGGAATTTCTCATGTGTTATTGTTGTAGGTTATAGAATTTGTGTGTTTAGGTTATAGAATTTATCGGAATAAATAAGATAGTGAAAAGAAAAAGATTGGTGGCCTTTTCCTTCGAACTGTATGTTGTCATGATATCCAGAATTTATAATGTGTGCGCCATTCATATTCAGTGCGATGGCCACGTGTTGATCAAAGCCGTTAAATAAGAAAGAAAATGTGGTATTGCCAGTGCGTAGTGAACCGTCAGTGTTGTGTAAATTACTAATAGTCAGATGTGCGTTTCCGTTGCGTTATATCCAAGCAGGAGAATAGCTTTCAACTTAATTGTGAGTACTAGAGTTCATGTTACTTGATAAATAAAAAATGAATCCACTCGCTTGGCAGACCATTCATCTTGCAGGCCTGACTGCTTGTTGCCATAGTATGAGCAAGGCATGTGGGTGCCTCTCAATTACATTGGCCAGACGGGAAGAATTTTTAAAACCCACTTTAAAGAACCCATTGTCTGTTTCAGACTTGGCAAACAGAATAAATCAGCTATAGCGAAACATATAAATGAAACAGGACACAGTGTTACAAGAGACAACGATATCAAAGTACTACATAATTTAGAAAACACCTGGAAAATGGATATCTTGGAATAAATGGAAATATTTATCGATAGCCACATGGGGAATAACGAGATCCTGAATGACATGACAGTCTTCAAAAATTCGCATTTCTTTTCCAATGTCACTACAGTACTCCTAGAATAAAAGATACATAACATGACAGTCATTTGACTTCAGCCCCACCAATAGCTTAGAAATATGTAAAATAAATGGTTTATGATATATTCAATAATATTGTACCAGGTGCTCAATTTGTAATTTATTTCGTCAACCTACATCTGTAATACGATAACAAGACGTGCAGAAGACATGTAATCATCTGACACCACATAGATCGACAAATCGATAATGAAATCGAAACCAGCTGTATTTCGACCGCCATCTTGTCCACTGCACTACAGAACTGTTTGTGATCGTGTTTCCAAGTTACTGCTATTTAGTGACAATTTGTGAACAGTGACCAAGAGAGCCACGGAAATAGAAACACCGCAACGCATCACAACGAGACTGCCACGCCAGAAGAACAAAGTGAGTGACCGTCACAAACATTTTCGTACAAGCATCAGTCCAGCTTTCAAAGTGACATCGCCACCTACTAAGTTTTCTCTTCTTCCACAGGATGACCACAGCATTTACGAAAAGACTATGTAACATCAGCATGACCTTATTGTAAAGTTATTTTTGTAATGCCATTTAGCCTGAAGATGAGGTATAACCGTCGAAACATGTCACTAAATAAATATTTAGTACAATAGTTGACAAAGTTTGTGACTGGTAGCGGTAATTTAAAGAAACCTTTACATATTTCTTGAGTCAGTCACGGTCGAAAAATAGTCAAAATGGCTTCAAATTCTTTTTTGCTTTTCATATGCTCGCGGTCGTGGATATTCGGCTTGGAACGCAATCTTCATAGTGTTGTTCCTATAGGTGTTCGCCATGTTACTCCAGTGAACTTGTAGTAAGCGATACGCGCTCGCGAGAAATTAGCAAACTCGCGCCCACTACTAGACCGGCAGGACGCTTAGCACATGTCATCGCCGCTCCGTCACCAACGGCAAACTGAGCCATCAGACATAGGGTTCATCGCAGCTGCATGGACTGCCCTAACACGCCTCTCATGCCACGCAAATTCTAAACTTATCCACGACTCGCCCATTAACCTCATTGCTGGTGGCCAATGATCTCTTCAGTGCGGATGCACACCAGGCTCGAACTCTTTCGGGAATCGGCGAAATGCCGCGAATAATTAGGATAATGGTCAATAGGCGTTACATGAATAGAGTGTGGATAAGGTGAGAATTTGCGTCTGATTGGAGGCGTGCTAGGGTAGTCCAAGCAGCTGCATTGACCACTGTGTCTGGACGGCCCAGAGGTCAGAGCAACCGCCTGGTAAGCAGGAGACCCGGGTTTGAACTGAGTCCCCCACAAATTTTCAACGTTCCCCATTGATTTACAACAATGCCCACTCGCAGCCAATATCTGCCATTCCTTTGCATCTTCATTCATAATGGCTGCTGGATCAAAATGCTGTCTGTTCTTCCAGACATGCACGAAAGAACAGGCATCACATTTTCATTCTCTTCCAGATAGCATGTTTTCTGTCTAAAAAGGTGTGTGTAACAGTGAATAGTTCTCCTACAAAAAATTGTATGTAAAAATCAATAACATTCACCATGTGTGTTTGGAGCAGCAGTCCAACCGAGTGAAGCAGAGTGTACGCAGGCAGCGTTTAATTTGCGGCAGCGGCTTTGTCTTGGGCAACAATTCGCCAGTCCAAGCAAATTGCTCACATCTAACCAGGTCACTGAAATCCGTTGAAAAAGTGATCCTCAAAACCAATTTCAGTACAATTGTTCACGCTAACACACAATGAAAACATATGTTCAAAGTTGCAAACTGTTGCACTGAAATGATTAAGTTCAAACTATCGGCTAACAACATTATCACAAGCGTCTCACAGGCCGCACAAGCTCTTATCCAGACCAAGGACAACGACAAGAGACCTTTAAACATATTCTGCTCACTCCTCCCTCAACTCTACCTGACAACTACTACTGCGGTGATGTCAACTCTTAACTTCCAGATTACCATTTAATACAAGCTATATCTTAACAGTTCGTTACTATCACATTATTACATGGATTAATTTTTTATATAGGTGAAATTATGTTTTTATGTAAATATTTTTCGTTGCAAGTCCCAGTTTATTTCTTCACTATCCTACGTTACTGCTTAAGTCATATGACGTTCTTAGAACAGTGTCTAACCAAATTTTCGTACTGAAGCATGTAACAGTGAAAGACAATAGCATAAACAATTCCTGCAGAGGCTAACTTCTTTATGTAACTGTGGAGGACTCTATTCCAGGGCACATATATATAATAACACGATATTTTTGCTTATAATAAATTCCTCTTTTGTCTGACATTATCTCATAGGCTCACCCTATGGACTTCTTCATTCTCTTCCATGCAGCATGTCATTTGTCTACAAAGGTGCGTGTAAGCGTGAATACTTTTCCTATAAAAAGTTGTAGTAAAAATCGATAACACTGCTGATATTGTATGGTCTGTGGGTGGTGAGAATTTTGTTGGAATCATCCTTCTACTGCGAGTTAAAGATGTAATGAGAATTACTGTAGCTAGCCTAGAACTAATTTTACTGTTTTTGGTGAGTATTTTAAGGATTTGTATATCAGTGGTGACATTCTCTCGCCATGCTGTTTTTGGTTACGAGCGGACTGCAGAGCGGGAAAATAATCAACTGGGAATTCCAAAGAGGATGCACTGCCAACTGCTGCTACCCTAGCCCTCACCACGACTCTCTGCAGAACTCCACATTTCTCTTTCAGCTGCCTCGTTGCATTGACCAACAATACGGCAAAAGAGATTTCGATGGTTAATACATAATATACATGGTGAGACAGGCCACCCCAAATATATACAGAATAAATAAACATTTCGAAGTGCGTTTTCCGCCAAGTTATAACGGATACTATGACGAATATCCTGACATTAGCAAGTAACTTTTGTTGTTAATAGTTGCCGAATTACGACACCGACTTTGTTTTTTTTTCTAATGGAACTTATAACACTCCCCGTCTGCTAACTACTGTACCATAACCTCAATGCCAGAAGCAGGTTGTAACATAAAACAATTTTGTAAAAGTAACTATGGCACAAAGCAACAGAGCAGTGTTACCCTCGGAGAGGAATTTTGTTACGTTGACCGTATTGTTCCTAATGGAAGTGGCTTATCGGAAATGAAAGTCAGAATTACGTTAATATTGGAATAGTGACAAACAAAATTTTGCCTAGCTATACTGTTTATAGAATAAGGGAAACGGTCGCCAGCCTAATTAGGCAAGAGAAAGATTAACATTCTCGTTTATGAAAGTAGGTATAAGTAACTATAATGGACAACACAACAGACACAACCTAGACTTAGCAACACGCGAGTGCAATGAACTCTAACACACATATGTTTTAAGATTGAAGTTTACAGTTAGAGCAGCAGGAACTATTTTCAAAATTATAACAGGTACAGAAAAACACTATCACTTTCAGGGTTTACACAAACTGAGTGGTCTTTATACTGTTAATATGCACACAAGAGAGACAAACACTTGGCATACATGAGAATGTAACGTTTCACAACTGCAGCTTTCTCACTTTTACTACAACGAAACACAATGTTGACAAAATTGCAAGGAACTGACTCTCCTTTTTAGAATTTACTACAGACAACAACGTGATCATTTACTTTATAAGACTCAGCCTAAAGTTTGAAGTTGGTAACAGCACTTTAAATAACAGTTTCAATAGGAAAATTATTATTGGACAAATAACATTTGCTTTAACTCACTCTGTTACCACATTAGCTTTAACTATCTTTCTAATAAGTTCAAGAGGCATTATTTAACAAAGCTCTAGGCTTCAACGTACTTTCAGTAAGGACACTCGGTAATCACTTTACTTCAAATGGAGAGGACCCTGAGAGGTGTTATGATGAGGAGTAAAATCAAGGTAGGTAAATAAATTCCGATATGAATTACCTTATATTTCAGCACACTAACACATCCATTAGGCTGATCCTTCACTGTACATCAATATAGTATTACGTTACAGTGATTGCGCAATGTGGTGGCAACTGCATGTTGGTAGGTGGAATTACAGGTAGAATTGCCGGACTTTATCGTATCTTCATGGCGATGATTCATACAAATTCCAGAATAGATCCAGCTATTTATCCACCCATCCGAGGCATTGGAAAGAAGCAGTAAAAGCCTCTCTCTGAATCAGCATGATATGCACCTTTACATTGACAGTGCACAGACTGGTAGCTCGTCTCCGACTGGTGGCTCGTCTCCGACTGACTATCAGTTCCACCTTCTCCACCTATGCCAACCACAATTTGCGCGCGCTATGCATTTCCGTTCCAGAGGGGAACCACTACACCATTTACATACAAACTAACTAAGAACCCTAAGTGAGGATCAGCAATTTACATAACAGCAAACAAATACATTAAATAAAACAGTTTTCACATATTGACACTTCTACAAAAAATTATTCACACAAAATTACAATTACAATTACATACAATAAGTTCTGTTCCCTCCAAATGGGACAAAGAATACAAATTGCAGATACACTACTTTGCATAGAATCAAATCACGACATCAAAGGTTTGACAAAGAAAAGAATACACAATTTTATGCTATCGATTTGAACACATTCACAGGCGATCAACAATGTAACATTAATTAAAGCAAAATGAATCCATACAGCATAAGAGCTGTGGTGTTACACATGCCCCATGTTTCGTTGAAGTTTCCCATCAGGGATACTTCAAGGAAACATCCATAACACCTAAGTGGTGCTGGCTGCAAAAAAAAAAAAAAAAATTTGTTCCATCCAACTTCAGTTGGGAGAAAAAAAACACACACACACATCACAAATATACAGTATATACACTAAGAAATTGCATGTATTTCTTCCAAAATATTTTCAAAGTAAAATATCTAAAGCAATTTTCAATTTTACACTGGTTTAAGGAAACTAATTTTGCACCATTACACAAGATATCTTTAAGCATGTTCTTTTCATACACACACAGTTCAATTAATAGGCAATCAGTACACAAACTCATCTACATATAAGTAGAATAGGAAAAGCCTTTAAATAATATGAAAAAAAATTTAAACACATATACAATAACACAGGACATTCTAAGTTAGCAAAACAGAATTTTGTCTCTCAATAATTATAGAGGAATGTAAAATTTCACAGACACACAAGCATATTAATGATCACAGTATATTTTACAAGGTTCAGCAATTAATGAAATATTGAAAATTTCAGTTTGCATCCGGATATGCACAATTATTTATACAAACAACTATGAGAAACCTTTTCCAACTGACTCCTTAAATACCAAAGTAACTTTGCAAGGTTGTTTCAAAATAATTAACTTTAAAGCTGCTCTTCATTAATAGCAGTCCAAAATATTTGTTACACATAAACACACTAACATATTCAGAGCCTATCTTTAATCATCACTGCTGTGTTTCAAAACAAGGCAGTCCAAAACTTTACGTTATTTCAAAAAACCTAGTATCAAAAACATCTACATCCATTTAAATAAGATTCCTTATACATTTTATAATAACTTTTCACTGACTTCAATAAGACTAGTCAGTTTATAACATATTGCTCAAAAAAACCTAACTTAATTCACTGCTTGCCTCAGCACTAGCAGTCCATGTTACACATTCTACCCATTATTGGTTTAGCAGTCTTTTTACATACACATTTAGACACAAAAACACAATTTAGATTAAAAATACACAAAAAACACATTTTTAAATTGACACACTGCCCCATCCTCTAGGTTTGGCAGTTCATGACCACTTATCAGCTCCTTGCCCCACAATGGCAAGTCCTTTGGTTACTGCTCACATCGTATATTTTGTAGTCCTCAACTTCAGGACCACAGCATTTTTATTCTTTGTCTTGTTTTGCTGCCCATCAACATATTTTTGAGCAGTTTATTGACATCATTTCCAGGTTTTTTATCATTATGTCACATCTTTGGTAAAATTTGCATTAATGGTATAAAACATAAACCCTGCAACTTTGAAACAGCAATTAGACACTGGTAACAAAACCATTTCTTTTCAAATGACACAATCAGGTAACATATACATTAATCGAGAAAGAATTAAATGTCATATTCAGGATCAAGTTAGGATAAAGTATTTCTTACTACTCCTTTATCATTGCTTTTCCACACACAGTTAGGTCATTACATACATCAAGATCAGGACAATAATTTCATATCCTATTGCAAGTGATTTCTGCCAACTCTTTTGCTGGCACTAGACACATACCTCACATCTACTTTACACATACCTTAGCCAGGTTCATCTCCTCAGTTTTAAACACATATACAGTTTTTCAACACCATATTTGCCCCTTTCTTTTTCAAAAACATTTACATTTCATTATATTATGGCATTCATTTACCTTTTCTTTTCAATATTCTTACCTTTTCTCATCCATATTTCTCTTTCCAATTACTTTTTAATTTCATTTTTCCTTTACAGTACCCACTATATTTTCATTATTCTTTGCCATTTTCTAGTGTACCCATATTATTTTTCCATTTACTTGTCCACAAACAATACACAGTATCTTACATCATTGCCACACTATTCAATACACTCTGATAGAGAAGAAGGAAAGAAGATAGTAAAAGTTCTGAATGATGAAGAGGAAGGTTGGCAGCACGAAAAGAAATGGAAGTAGTGCTAGCAACGACTCGGGTCCCTGGTGCTCGTCAGGCACCTGACAATGCAAAGAGTGCATTGCCCCCTGAGGGTTAATAACCCTCTTCTGAGGACATGTATCTTTAAGTAAACCACATACTGCAAACATAAGCCCTTTCTGAATTTTAGGTATATTAGAAATTAATTATTATCTTGAAGAGTTCTTTGCACTTTCAATAAGTTACCATAAGCATATTTATTCATAAAGTTTTCATGTTTCTCACACTACATGACCCTCTCATCATAATTAGACTGGCAACAGTAAGTGTTCAATTGAAAATAAACATCTCCTAAGCAAAGTTAAACAGTACACTATAATAAATAAGCAACAACCTCCAACAGGCCTCAAGATCAACAAAACAACAATCCACTTTCAGGTAACACTCAGATATAATAATAATAATAATAAAGTCATGCATTATATTAACAACATATATACAAATACAGCACCCTGCCTCCAGTCTCTTTATTAACAAGGCTGTCTTTTATGGTTCATAAAACAGTTACTAAGTCTGGTGGCTTTTTGGGCCTCCTACTTTCTACATCTTTCACTAACCTATTCAGATCTTGCCAACGTTTTGTTTCATCAGGTGGCTTTTTAGGTTTTGGAATTTCAAAGTCTTTAGCAAGGTACAACATCTCCTGCTCTGCTATTATTTTATCAGGTGGTTCTTTTTGTTCCTGTGCCTCACACTTACTCAAAACATTAGTTAAAGCTTGCCCCAATATAGTGTTATCATGAGGTTCTTTTTGTTCCTGTGATTCACACTCTTTCAAAACATTTGTTAAGGCTTGCCCCAGTATAGTATCATCTGGAGGTTCCTGCAAATTATGCCCCTGTGTTACATTACTAAATAATTCATTCGGTTTTGGCCCAGTTCTACTTCCTGTATCTTGCTTTGGAAAAATGTCACTAATTTTCTCATACCCTCTTTCAGTAAAAGTATATTCACTTTCATTTACACCTGAGAATTCATCCTCACTGGAGTCATCACTACTCTTTTCCTCACCATCAGAATTACTTAAGTACTCGACTTTTGAACAATAGGGTAAGTTAGTATATTCATTCTTATGTGTATTCGTATACCCTTCATCATCTGAATTATCACTGATTTCATTTTCGTCATCAGATTCTAGCAGGAAAGCAACTTTTAGACAGTGGAGCAGATTATCACTAGATGTTTCAGCCACTTCGTTTTTCGACTCATTTTCTACACAATGCACATCGTTTGCACAGTCAGACACTTCTGTTTTATCACTTTGAACGATTTCAGCCTTAACTTCATACTTAGTATAATCGTCATGTACTTCGATAACTTTCATTTCATTTTCTTCCATGCTGTCATTTTCAGGTAATCGTGCGAAATCCCTATCAGATCCTTCTGCATTAAAATCATTAAGCACCTTTCCATCAACAATAACTTCACCTGCACTGCTTATAATGTCATGTTTACTAACGTCCTCCTCTATATCACTTTCACCTATCATTAATTGTGCACACGTCTTTTGCGTGGCGTATTCTACCTTCCTCTCTTCTTTATTCATCATAACCTTCCCCACATTTACGTCTTTTACTTCATACACATCATTAACAGTACAAATGTTCTCCTTTCCACTCGCCTTTTTTGTCTCCCTTTCATTCTTTAATAAAGTCTTTTCGCACGATTCCGAAACTGAGTTATCTTTATCACATGACATATTAATTTTATTTTAATTTCTACATTCATCTACTACTGAAACCGGCCATCGGAAGTGTCCGATCCCGCTTCTTCTGTTTCTCTCTACGGCAGCCATCTTGTTCTGACGTCTGCCATTTGTGTCTGCTGCCGAATGCAATGTACGCTGCTCCGGCAACCGCTGGCCCGAGCACGAATGGTCACGTGACTTCGCACTGGGAACGCCACTATGTATCACTCCGCGCCCGTCTGCTATAGGCGCGTCCTTAACCTTCCTGCCCCGTAGTTTACATCTTTCCTTCTCGAATCTATTATTTAACATCTTTTCTTTGGGCCCAAAACCAGTTTCCGCGTGAATCCGGCCCGTAACACACGCGGTTTTCAGTTTTCCATTTCTTCTCTATTTTGGAAATTCCGCGTCATGTATCCTCTACCGCGCGTAGTGTAATTTCCCCTGCCTCTCGCACGACCTCTTTGAATCGTGTTTACACGATATCTATCGTTTTCATGTCGTTCAGCTTGGTCATTACTTTCTCGCGAATGATTGTTATTATGAGGACGGGGCTCGCGATTCCTTCGCCAGTGATCTTCATCCTCTACCCTTTCCGAAACGCAGAAAAACTTCTATGTGTACTTCCAACATATCGTTTCGAATCCTCAGGCAGTTTCTGCCAAAGAACCCAAACGATCTCAGCTTCAGTTCTTCTAGCCTTCAAATGTATCAGTTTTCTGTACCATGATTCGCAGAATTCTTTCATGGTTTGCCTACCTCTGATGTCATACAACCTGGCCATTAGAAATTCACGCCACAACTGGTCTTGTTTTTGTTCTGACCAGTATTCGTCAATAAATTTTTGTTTAAACGTTTCAAAATACATCTGGTTAGTATCCAGATTCAACCCCCATCTTTTTGCTTCTCCCGTTAGTGCACTAATTACAACATTAATTTTTTCCTGATCAGACAAATATTCAGGAAAATTTCTTTCGCAATTCTTTACAAAGTCTAGGGGGTGCCAGCCGTTATGTCTCTTCGCTGGGTCGAATTTTTCCTCGCCCTCTAATATTTTACTGAGAGGCATTCTTTCAGTAAAATGTGTAGGTCCGGTTTGTATTTTCCTTTCCAAGTCATACACTTTGCCTTGGATTTGTGAAGTGGTATGTTCACACTTCTTTTCGCAAGTAAGAATCTGTTTGGTTAGAGCTCTGCTTGTTTCTGTTACAGATTGTTTAATCTGTGCAAATTCCGCGTTACATTCGGTTTGTATTTCGGATTTAATACCGAATACCTTTTCGTCAACCTTAGTACAGACTAAGGGTTCAATTTGATCTTGAATTTTAATTACTCCAGAGTCAAATCTTTCGTTAATGTCATCAATTTGTCCTTGTATGTTGGCAATATTGCCATTGATGACAGTAATTTCGCTTTTGAGGTTTTTAATTTCATTACTCACAATGTCTACTTTTACATCAACTTTCTCAATCTGTTTACTAATATCACTACCCTGTGCTGCAATTAGCTGTCTTTGTTCTACATTTTGTTGCCCTAGTGCTGCGATTTGTACCTTAATATTGTCATTTTGCGCAGACAGTATTCTAAGCAAATCAGTCAGATCTAGTGTCTTTTCACTTTTAGATTCTACTGCCTTTTCGTGTTCAGATCCTACACCCCTTTCTGGTTTTGGTGATTCAAACATATCCCTCGATTCATCAGCATAGCCACTGTCTTCGACAACATCGCCTACATTGTCTTGCTTAGTACGCGCTACACACATAGCTTCGATCTGTTTATTAATGTCTGCGTGATAACGAACGTAATTTAACTCGCGCGTCATGCCATCTGTTGGTGTGCTGCCTGAACTGCTCTCGGTTGCATTTTGCTCTCGCGCGTCTAAATTTATTTCTAATTTCCTGTCCATTTTAGCTATTATTAAGTACTGATACCTTTTATTTTTAATTTAAACTGAACTTTCACTACTAGTTCTGTCAAGTAATGTACAGGTTCGTGCCGCTGGACGTTTTATGTTCACTCAATGTTTGTAAAATGCTAACTACTTATAATTTTTTCCGTCTGTAGGTGCAAACCGAACAACGTCCTGTCACGCGGCGCCACGTATAACACTCCCCGTCTGCTAACTACTGTACCATAACCTCAATGCCAGAAGCAGGTTGTAACATAAAACAATTTTGTAAAAGTAACTATGGCACAAAGCAACAGAGCAGTGTTACCCTCGGAGAGGAATTTTGTTAAGTTGACCGTATTGTTCCTAATGGAAGTGGCTTATCGGAAATGAAAGTCAGAATTACGTTAATATTGGAATAGTGACAAACAAAATTTTGTTTAGCTATACTGTTTATAGAATAAGGGAAACGGTCGCCAGCCTAATTAGGCAAGAGAAAGATTAACATTCTCGTTTATGAAAGTAGGTATAAGTAACTATAATGGACAACACAACAGACACAACCTAGACTTAGCAACACGCGAGTGCAATGAACTCTAACACACATATGTTTTAAGATTGAAGTTTACAGTTAGAGCAGCAGGGACTATTTTCAAAATTATAACAGGTACAGAAAAACACTATCACTTTCAGGGTTTACACAAACTGAGTGGTCTTTATACTGTTAATATGCACACAAGAGAGACAAACACTTGGCATACATGAGAATGTAACGTTTCACAACTGCAGCTTTCTCACTTTTACTACAACGAAACACAATGTTGACAAAATTGCAAGGAACTGACTCTCCTTTTTAGAATTTACTACAGACAACAACGTGATCATTTACTTTATAAGACTCAGCCTAAAGTTTGAAGTTGGTAACAGCACTTTAAATAACAGTTTCAATAGGAAAATTATTATTGGACAAATAACATTTGCTTTAACTCACTCTGTTACCACATTAGCTTTAACTATCTTTCTAATAAGTTCAAGAGGCATTATTTAACAAAGCTCTAGGCTTCAACGTACTTTCAGTAAGGACACTCGGTAATCACTTTACTTCAAACGGAGAGGACCCTGAGAGGTGTTATGATGAGGAGTAAAATCAAGGTAGGTAAATAAATTCCGATATGAATTACCTTATATTTCAGCACACTAACACATCCATTAGGCTGATCCTTCACTGTACATCAATATAGTATTACGTTACAGTGATTGCGCAATGTGGTGGCAACTGCATGTTGGTAGGTGGAATTACAGGTAGAATTGCCGGACTTTATCGTATCTTCATGGCGATGATTCATACAAATTCCAGAATAGATCCAGCTATTTATCCACCCATCCGAGGCATTGGAAAGAAGCAGTAAAAGCCTCTCTCTGAATCAGCATGATATGCACCTTTACATTGACAGTGCACAGACTGGTAGCTCGTCTCCGACTGGTGGCTCGTCTCCGACTGACTATCAGTTCCACCTTCTCCACCTATGCCAACCACAATTTGCGCGCGCTATGCATTTCCGTTCCAGAGGGGAACCACTACACCATTTACATACAAACTAACTAAGAACCCTAAGTGAGGATCAGCAATTTACATAACAGCAAACAAATACATTAAATAAAACAGAACATTTTCACATATTGACACTTCTACAAAAAATTATTCACACAAAATTACAATTACAATTACATACAATAAGTTCTGTTCCCTCCAAATGGGACAAAGAATACAAATTGCAGATACACTACTTTGCATAGAATCAAATCACGACATCAAAGGTTTGACAAAGAAAAGAATACACAATTTTATGCTATCGATTTGAACACATTCACAGGCGATCAACAATGTAACATTAATTAAAGCAAAATGAATCCATACAGCATAAGAGCTGTGGTGTTACACTATATCCGTTTTTCTGGGGTATTTGAAAGATGCCCCTGAGAGAATTTCAACGACATGTGTGGGTCTCGATCGAATATTGCGCCATAAACCACTATCCCGCCACCAGGAGAAGAGGTTTCACAAACTTCTGTCCATTTATATCAGATCCTAGCAAACACTTGACTCTGGTACGGTTCGTGTGTTTATTATCATGGGTGTCATACCAAGTGTTCAAAATGTTGACCTTGAGCGTCGCTACACCTTGTAAAGCTAGTCTGTAGAAACAATACTGCATAGTGAATTTCATCTGAAGTTAACGGCAGCACAGTCCCGTATTGTAAGGCACTTAATGCACTCGAGACTCTTCGGAGTATCCTACTATAACTCTTGATTTAATTTTTGCCACAGACGGAAGTATAGTAGTGTTAAATTTGTTGAGTGTGCAGACCATTTTGCGTTTCCTGAACGACCGCTCCAATGCTGTCCAAACATTATCTTAAGAGGGTCTATCATTACATGTACTGAATGGAAGTCACATCTGTCACATTGGTACGACACTGATTGCGTTACAGCCAATGGGATGGCTGCAGCGGCAGAACGTCTTAAGAACTCGAGATACTTAAGAGTATTTAGGTTCCCATCAATAAACCAGAGAACAGTGATGCGGGTCTTGAAAACGGCGCAGAAAACGCTGATGGATCAAGACCATTGATTTTATCCACTTCTTCTAGTCAGGGTGCATTTTCAACTGGATATTCGTGCACAGTGCGTAGATTGACTTACCTATGGTTTTTAAACAACATTTCTCATCCATAAGCCGCATCACTTTGCACTTTTCGTAGGTAACATTCGGAAAACTGTAACCAATTTTAGAAGACGTTACTGTGAACCTGTAGATTTAGTGAAATGTGAAGATGAAACACGGTGGAATGTAGGGTTCACAGAACACTCCCTCTCGCACTTCCGAGATTCCTCTTAGTACAAATTCGCATTTTGCGTTACTGCTGCACAACGTTTCATTTCTTTCATCAGTTGCTTTTCTTTTTCCTTGTCATACCTTTTTCTCCATAATTCCAGTTTCCAAAACTTTTTGTACTATTTGTAAACATGTATCATGAGTCCTTGGCACGTCCTTCATACTCTTAAGCATACAACAGCACAGTTGCTCCAATAGTTTGGCGACATCCTCCGTAGACGGTGTTCATTTTTCGACTGTAGTATACATTGTGAGTGTTTTAGTAGATTTACGAACAACCTGTGTGATTGCTACAACAGTAGAACACGGATTGATGAGCTGCAAGCACACAGGTAAACACAAGAGCCATGTCTGAGCTACGTTCTTGCATACACTTGGTGTAACAGGGCAAACGTTTGTGGAGTCTCTTCTATTGAAGACGGGACAGTGGTCTGCGGGGCAGTTATCTTGCTACTATTTGATCAAGTCCCATACGTGTTAAGTCGCTGAAGTTGTCTTGTTAGAAGGTTTTCCCACATGGCATAGGAAAAAAAGTATATACTCGTACTTCGATAAGAAAAAGACAAAGTCGTTGTTGTAATTCTGCGACTAAAAACTATAAAAATTACTTGCAAACATCATGAAATTTGCCATATTGTCCGCTTTAACTTGGTGGAAACCGCACCTCGACACATTTATCCTTTTGGATATACCCGTGTTTAGGGCGATTGTATTAGTAGCCTCGCCCTGTATACGTTTATATAGCGGGCGGTCAATGAGTTGTCGTTTGAGGGTGTTGTGGCAGCGTATGTGCAACGTACCGTCACTATGATGCGCGTATATAAACTCCGAGTTGTAGGCAAGGGATTAGTGTAGCATTCGTGTGTTGCCGTCGTGCGTGCGGTAAATATGGAAAGACAGGCAATGGTGATATTACCAAATGAATCCAAACAGTATCAACGTGCTGTTCTTTCCTTGTCTTCCGTGGGACAAACACCGGTAAGTATCCATCGCTGAATGAAGAAAGTGTACAGGGCACCACATCTGCAATTAAGGTGATGTCGGGAAAACTGCAACAAGGGGTGCTGCTAGGTCATGATACCGCACGTCTCCATGTCGCTAAGGTCATACCGCAGGAGTTAGACCAACTCGAGCTAGAGACACTCGAGCACGCGCTCTATAGTCCTGATCTTTCCGCATGCTATTATCACACCTTCGGGTCTAAAAAAAGGCCATGAAGGGTCGACAGTTCCTGTCGGGAAGAGGATTTGCAGCACGCAGTTACGGACTTCAACACGCAGGAGGACGCGGTGTTTTACCAGACGGGTATCTTCAAAGTGGTGCGTTGGTGGGATGATTGCCTCAATGCTCACCGCTATTTTGCCTGATTGGCGTACCAATCCTGGGCTGCACTTTCTTCGAACGAAAACTTTTTCGTCGTCCCATATAACAGACGTTTGTCTTAAACTGAGACAACTAAATAACTCGAAAACAACGCTTCATACAAAAAGAAAATGTTGTAGGTGAAAATTTAATATTAGTGAAGGGACATCTGTCTGTGCTAAAGTGGCCACCTCCTAACCATTCCTCCTGCATGGACGGGGTCAACTTTGCCAAAAAATACTACGGTTTACTCCAACTATTGTTTTCCATTCGTGCTAGATGAAACTGTAGTCGACATAAATGAAGAGTGCTTGTTTTTGCAATAAAGAACCGACGCACTTGATTCTACATTTCAGTTACGTTGTAAATGTATACCATTGTATTCAGATGGTTTATATTTATGTTCAATATTTACTTTCATGTTGCAAATTTGACTGTGTAGTAGAATATGGTTCGCCATTTCAGTGTCTCAGCAGAAACTATGTTTAGCGTAACCCAGGAAGATAGACGCAGAATTAATAGTCATTTATTCCCATCGGGGTGCTTGATTTCGGTGAGTCCCTTGTCTCTCACAATTGGGGTGCTTCATTTCGGTGAATATCCATGGCAGTTGTGCCTGTCACTAACACTTCATGGATATTTTATCTTACTACTGTGGTTGTGGTTTGTATTTCGCCAGTAGCCACGCAGTGGCTAGTGTGAAAGTTACTGCTGTTGGCTGGAAAAATAGATTCTGATGCGGTTCGAGGGTGGCCACCGAAATCAGGCGTTCCGATGGTTTGAGGACTACGACAATCAACCCCGTAGGGAACAGAAAACTACGTTACAACACAAGTAGCCTATTCGCCTCAAATGTCAGTGTCTATCCGTTTTCTTTGTCCTATGCAAACACATTTGCAGCAATCAACTAACGTCTGACTCCCAATATCAACCGTCAGAGTACAATGGCATACATTTACATTGTAAATGAAATGCAGAATCAAATGCACCGTTTCTTAATTGTAGAAACAGGCACTCTTGATATTCTTCGATTGTGGCGCCGTCCGCCACGAATGGAAAAAAATGTTTTGGGTAAACCGTAAGCATTTTTTTTTTTTTTTTTGCCGTAAAATCCGACTATGCTATAAAAACGGGGAAATCCGATTTGAGAGTTCAAAGTTGACCCCGGCCATGCTGAACAGTGGTTAGGAGTTGACCAGCTGTAGCACAGACATATGTCGCCTTTACTACTATTCACTTTTTACCTAGAACATTTTTTCATACTAAGCATCGTTTTCGAAATATTTGGTTTTCTCAAGTTAAGACAGGCACTATGTATATTGATATACATCGTGTTCCAGGACCTCACCCATAAACTTTGAGGGATGATAGCTTAGCCAAAAGCCATTATTTTATGTTAAGGAACATACATGTTGTGTTCCGCCTTTTATGAGTAATGCACATGATCATGATGTGCAGCGCCATCTAGCGATCTGCCGCGGAGCTTTTAATGAGGTTGTTAGTCTGTGGAGTCGTATCAATCCTGTCACTCACATTGTGTTGTTGTAATACTGTATCTTCAGTGTCGTGCATCTTAACAGTCCGGAATTCAGGTTTTCTTGCTGTTAATATTCACTGAAATATGGAGTATGGATCTGGTGAGCTCACTGACATGGTTATCTGTTGCCGTTAGATGAGAGGAAATGAAAGAACAACTCTCCATATCTGTGATAGTTGTGACCCTTGCAGAACACACACACACCACAATGCCTTTGCTGCAATTCACGGACGCTTACAAGAAGCAGGGAGTTTGCGTCCTCAGCATGTTAGTGGTGGTAGGCGTGACGTGACAACACGAGATTTCCTTAAGCTTAGCAGCACGCGTGCTATAGTACGTATCTTTCGGAGAGCATTGCAGGAGTACATCCTACACGCATACGATCTTCAAAGGGTGCTGGTTTTAGGATCAGCTGACTACCCGTATCTTATGCAGTTTGTGCAGTGGTTCGTTTGCCAAAGAGTGAATGATGTTGCTTTCCACACACATGTTTCATTTAAAGATGAGACCTTCTTTACATTTGACGGTTATTTTAATAGCAGAAACAGCTACATCTGGGACCATGAGAACCCGCACCCTACTGCTGTTATATTGCACCAATGTAAGTTCTGCTTAAACGTGTGACCGGGAATTGTGGATAATCATCTCCTATGAGCCGGCCACGGTGGCCGAGCGGTTCTAGGCGCTACAGTCTGGAACCGCGTGACCGCTACGGTCGCAGGTTCGAATCCTGCCTCAGGCATGGATGTGTGTGATGTCCTTAGGTTAGTTAGGTTTAAGTAGTTCTAAGTTCTAGGGGCTGATGACCTCAGATGTTGAGTCCCATAGTGCTGACAGCCATCTCCTATGACCTGAAATACTGCCATGTATGGTAACCGGAGCAGTATACTTACAGTTCCCGCCGATCACATTTCATATCTGCTGGACACTTCTGGTGTGTCGAGTATTGGTGTTGTACAATTTTTAGCAAGACTACAACAAAACCAGTTGCTCATTATTAATGTAACATGAGGTTTTATTAATCACTGATTGTCTCGTCTAATGATAGTTATTGTGTTACAAAAATCTCCACCTGGGAACGCGTAGCAATGTTGTCTATCAAGCGGAGTAAATGGCACTAAGTTTATAACGTAACGTAGGGTTCTCTGAATAACTTTGTCCGTTGTTGGAAAAGAGGTTTAGGCCCATCTAAATTTTAGGGAACAATCCTTTCACAGATTAAGTTTATAAAGGTCGCAACGGATAACGCAATGAATTATTATGGGGCAGTTAGAGAAAACTACGTCCCGTTAGCTACACTTGTGAAAAGAACTACGTATTTCAGTAGCATAATCATCGATGAAACAAATGTGACTCTATTTTCAGACGTATTGAAAAGGGATAAATTAAACGAGCACGGAAATAGCTTCAAATGATGAAATATTTATTTTGGCTAAGATTTTTCATGATAACCGTAGTCTTTTGTATTTAATAGACAGACAAAACATTCTTGATACATTTATATAAACGAACCTATGGCCTCACGTTCGCTTTCATCTGGCGAGTCCTGTGGGGTGGGGGAGATCTGGATATCACGTGGTCACTGCTCAGTTTCGAAACACAAACACTAACGTGCACTAAATCCACATGCCGAACAAAATGTTGATAGCATTTTTGTAAGAAGTGTTGTATGTGCCTCGTGGTTGGCATCGAGCAGGATTTTGGGTGGCTGCATACCTTTCCGTGAAGCGCTTCGAATCAAATCGATTTATTCTTTGTCAAATGTACGCTCGATACAATTTTACTGATAATTTAAAAGTCTACCGGAAATAAAATAATATGGCAAGCCGAAAATGTTAAGGATTTGGCTACGATTTGAATTTAGGGACCGCATGGTCGCAACTAACGGAACTCATCACTGGTTAACTGAAACAAAATTGTAACCAGAACCTAAATGGTAATTCAAAATAGCTAGGAAAAGCAATTGTTGAGATTAAAATTCACTAACTCATTCAAATAACTTTTGTCCTTCGTTCGACGCAGACTTTCTGAAGGAACGTCAAGTCGCTTACCTGTCTTCCCAACAACTTCCTGTAACCGTCGGCAGAGCCCTATCGGAACCGCCCGAGGTGGTGAGGGAAGCCCATGACCAACCTCTGCTACAAAAAAGTCTTTGCTTTACTCATCTTTGGCCAAGCCCTCCTGTTCCTGCTCTCTGCCTTCCACCGACACCGTTTAAGTTGCTAGAAGATTAGGAAACCCATGACTTCTCTGGTTCAAATGGCTCTGAGCACTATAGGACTTAACATCTCAGGTCATCAGTCCTACTTAAACCTAACTAACCTAAGGACATCACACACATCTGTGCCCGAGGCAGGATTCGAACCTACAACCGTAGCAGCAGCGCGGTCCCGGACTGAAGCGCCTAGAACCGCTCAGCCACAACGGCTGGCAATATTTCTCAATGTTAATCGCTTATTATTCAGCATTTACCAATAAACCGAGATGTAGATCAATAGCGCTAATGGCTGCGCTCCTTTGTAGCTGATCAGAAAAACTTAACATTTATATAGGACGAGAATCATAATGAAATAAAACTCCAAACAAAGAAGATTAATTTCAGTTATACAGGAACTCTATTTTTCAAATGTTTAATAACAACAAAATACGGTTTTTTACAGACCTCTGTGTTACGAGACAACAGTCACATCCTATCAGTGCAACAGTTGGAACAAGAAGAAGGATTATTCTAGAAGAATCAAAGATAACAAAAGATGGAGATTTTCAATATCTTTTTCCATGAGTATTGTCTGAGTTATAATTTTTTACAGAATACTAAATTATGTCACTGACAATGATTATTTATTATTTTATTATCGATGAAGTCCTTTTTATTAATACCTTTGCAAAATGAAGTGAAATTATCAACAGATATTGATTAATTTCAAAAGCTTCCATTAAGTTCAGCTTCCGACGTTTGTTTAGCCAGATATGGCACTGTCAGACCGGTAATTCCGTACGACATTACCGCACAAGCACTCGAACGAAAAATAACGTTAGGAAACACAGTTTTATGGATTGAAACACAAGCGGGTGTACGGGCTACGGCGTTCCAAGCTTGACGTGCTAATGTATAAAACAACAAATTTTATTCTATTGAAAACTATTACAGAAATTTATGTTTGACTCCTGTTCCACTAAAGTAATTGGTAGCCGCAAGGATTTCCGCATCATTTGCTGAGGTGCCGCAATGCTGGTATGTTTGAACTGAAAAGTTCTGGAGTAAATATAGCGCAACATGTCTCTCTTAATAAGGACAAATCTTATGACGTAGAAGGATCCTCGCACATACTGCAATGGAATGTTATAAGGCCGCTGCTGTTCGCAATACATATAAATGACTCCTGATAGATAAAAAACACTTAAACAAGTTTGAAAACCCATAAATGTTTGATTAACTAATTTGCAAAAATTACTCCAAACATTCACACCATTGAATCTCTGGAAGTATGTTTACGAAGCTACTGTAGATGGAACGACCACATAAAACTAACCCCAGGAATGGAAGATGCCTTACAGATTTATTGGAAGTATCTTCAGACATTATAGTTCACCAACGAAAGAGCCAGTTCGCAGAAACCTGTTTCGGACGATACTTCAGTATTTCTCCTATGCCTTGGACCCTTACCAGACAGGATTGATAGAGGAAACAGGGAACAGGGCTAATAGGTATGTAGTGAGGCAAAATCTTGATATGTTTTCGCATGTGTACGTAGTTCTCGAGTGTTGTGCGTCACATACTTTGGCGGATACTGGGACAGGAACTGAAGTCTACTGAACAAGTTCAATTGGTCAGATAACAGAGGAGCGTAAACTGACTAGGTTAACAATTCTTAATTGGTGTCTAAAATTAACATTAAGTTCGCATAGACTCTTTCATCATCCATCTCAATCGAAACTAAATACAGCATAAAAAAAGTTGTGTGCATTTGAGTATCTCGTTTGCAGAGTTTAATCACAATTATTCTCTGCAGGACGTGGGTACAGCTATTCACTGTTACTGGGTACACAGCGCGTAACCTTTTGTTAACATTAGATCCCCTTTAGTCACAGACTGATGGTCTTAGTGCACTTAATGAAAAGAGCTGATGTATTTTCGCCGACGCTCATAAAAATGATATACATGCATAAAAACAGAGGAATTCCAACATCATACGTGGTGTCGAAAGCTTTTCACGGATCTTCAAAGACTTTGATTTTCATACGTCATTTGTGTAAATATATTAAATATATTTTACCTCTCATAAACACGGATTTTATTGTTGCGGGTACGTGCTTCGTATACAATGAAACAGACTTTCAGTCCTTCATACGAAAGGGCTTTACAATGGCGGATATGAAATAACATGTTTCGCGGCACAATTCAGAAAAGTATAGAAACGTAATAATGAAAAACATACTTGTTTAGTTTCTGATACTGTACGTGAAATTATACAAATGGCGTAATTCCGTTTTGTAAGTTAGAAAAGTATAACAACCTAACAATAAAAGATCATTATATACTGACACCAACACAAAGGCACGCGCACTGTTTAAGCTGGTTAAGAAACATAGTAAGATATACGGCAGTCAGCAGTACTCCCACTGAATTTTTATTATTCTTGCATATACAGATTTAAGCTATAAATAGCCACCTTCAGAATTATAATGCAACAAACTCCCAGCAGTACATGTCACCAAATGATCTGAGACTGCTGCACTTTTCGCATACAACAACCTCAGTTTCCTTCTCCCTATACTCCAGTAAAGTGATATGGTAACATGTATGGCTGGGAGTCTGTCGGATTATAATTCACTCAAATGCAGTGAAGACGGCTGTCAGGAGCTGAAATCTGGATGTGCAAGAACAACGAAAAACGAGTGAGAGTGCGACTGACTGCCCTATTCCTATCCTTCCTTACAATAACGTACAGTGCTCCAACGTATAACCTAAGTTGGCAATATTTCAAACAACTGCAGTTTACCAGATCGCTGCCAGTAAGAGTGTATATCTGTGGACCAGCATTGAGGAAGTGGACAGTGACGGTACGAAGCGGGAGGAGAAAGCGGACAGTTGTGACAGGTTGCTTCGTTAACAGGCGCCCGCAGCTGGTCCGGCGTGCTGCTGTAAGTTTATGCTCTGAAAGATTGTGTGACGGACGCCTGTATCCCGCTGGGCCTGTACGGTGGAGAGTTGGTATGTGTGGTGTGTGTAGAGAGCATGGGCTGCGCTTGCTCTCTGTGCTAAAACGTCCTGCATACATGCTGAGTTCTACCTTTGATGGTAGTGAGTTGTATTGAGCCCACCGACAGACCGCGTTCTTATGTTAAAACACACACAGTCATATTTGGGCGCTGACATTTCTGAATCCGAGCTGCACTCACGTGATTAACTATCAGTTACTAGGATTGTTCTGACATTTGCGCTGGTCAGAAGTTGTAGTGAAATGAAGAAGTGTTGAACTGATTTGATATTAAGAACACAGATTACTGGCTATTATATAATCTGTTGCAGGTTCGATTTGTTGCTTGAATGAATGGATGTGCTAAACGCCTGCCAAGTGTCGGAATGTAAGTGATTCCGGTGCAGCACGCAGTGAACAAAGGAAGCTAACGTTGTTTATGGCTTGTGTTATCATGAATGTACTATATATGTTTTAATAGCATATTCTAACATTAGTTGAAAGTGTCTTAAGATAGTTTTCCTTAGGAAAGAGTCCAAGTAGTTTCATTGCATCTGTTTACGTAATAACATGCTGAAGAGAATCATACGATCAAGAATTTCCTCTGGTAGTTAAGGTTGTATGTGTGTATTGTCTAATTCAATCTTTTACAATTAACCCGCACTTGCCGGCCTGTCTTAACTAAAGTATATTATCGTCAAAGTCATTAATGCTTTCTTCAGATAAGAAATTTTGACTATTGCATTACGTTCCAGCCTTTCATTTTTCTAATTTTGTGTTTTCGGAATTCATTGTTACTAGGAAAATTGTTTAAATAATTGAAAGAAATTTTGGCTAAAGCTGTCTTGATGAGAGGTTATTTGCTAAACTGTTTTCTTAAGCGATCACGTAGGTGAAGTCTTAAGTCTTTTAAGGAATTTTGGCTTGTTCTTAAATTAATATTTCTTTGAACTGTGAGTTCACGGAAATTGGCTTTGGCATGTTGAAGGGGTTAATGTTAAAATTAATAAAATGTGTGATCCAAGCTCAATCATTCGCTCCGTTCCTTTAATTCTGACAGAACAATACGTTGGAACAGAGTCCACGCTTTAAAAAAAGGCTGTTTGTCTGCTCACAGAACAACAAATAACATTAATTCACAAGCATATTTTTGTACGAATTTAATAATAGAATGAATCTTCAGAGTTAGAGTATCATAGCTGATCCAGAGAACACGTCATTCACTGATAATAACAGAGAAATTAACTCTCTTTGAAGAACACTAAGTGTTCCTCAAAGGAGTGGGGGGGGCATCCTAAAGATGGGAGAATATAATATGGCGTCCGTTTGAATTAAAAAACTTTTTAATGAGATCGGCGAAGTAAGAAAAGAGAGGACATATGACATATGGATGACGCAGAAGATTATTTTTAAGGTGACGCTTTGAGAAAATATCTAGCTTTGGAAGGTGTCTTTCGTCCTTAAGAGGCATTCATAATTGCAAGCGCACCTGGAAGTAAGGAAAGCTTATCATATTTGCGAGAACCATATGGATTGCTTTATGGGAACTCGCTCTTACCATAGCTCGGCGCACTGAATGAAATTTTCAAATGAATGTTTTGTAAACTTCCTTTTTTCATTGGATTTGAGAGATTTACCAATGAAATAATGTCTCTCTGTGATTAACACCAACTTTTTATTACACCTACATCAAAAATTATTTTGCTGTTTCATTTTTGAGCTCCCATCCTAAAAAATCGTATGAATGAAACTGACAAATACAGCAATTCTTCTATTATTTCGTGATGTATGTCACCATCGTGTCCTTCTTTGGAAAGAAATTCTGCTACTTGTATCGCATCCAGGGCTCATTTCATTCAGTAACCGAACTTCCAGCTCACTCAGTGACGGGTTCCAGCTTGTGAGACAGGCGGAAAGAAGTAGAATGATTGGTTTCCTGGAAATGGCTCTGTGACTCAGTGACATTCTGGCACATGCAGGGAACCCTGCTTCGGTACTGCTGCTGGTTTGGGACATCAAAATATAAGGAGGACTAACGAAGCGACGAGTGAGTGACGGACGACTCGATGTGACCGAAGCGTGGAGTGGCCAGCATCCTGGCTGCGTGGCAGAAACAGATTATAAATGTTTGTCAGCTCCACACTGGAGCATAGGGCCCTGAATGGACCTGTCCAAGTAGATGGTGTACCATTGTTTACTGGAGGATGGATGGAGACAATGTTGCAATCACGTCGGCTGCTATTTTCCCGAAACTGTCCAGAAGCCACAAACGCCTCAGAGTATAGTTTGTGCCCCCTCCATAAGTATTTGCCTGCTTAATCCGTCAAACTTTTGATATACACTAATGAGCCAAAGAATCATTCTTAATAGCGTGCTGGTTTACCTTTGAAACACAATACTGAGCGATGCTGCGCAGCATGGAAGTCCGCTTTACTTTTGCGGGCGTATGTGGCCCAGATATTTGCGCACGGATCATGTTATTCCCAGACGTTACGGGCCGCTGGTCTATGGGTGGGGAGTTGGCGTCCAATAGCGTCCCAGATGTGTACCATTTGGTTCAGATCAAGTGAATATGATGACCTACACATCAACATGAGCTCACTGTCAAGATCCTCAAACCTCTGAAACCCGATACTGGCCTTGAAACACGGATAGTAATCTTGCTGCGAGGTGCCGCGCCTTCGAGGCAGACACCAAACACGAAAAGATGCAGTTGGTCTACTATAATTCTCATGCAGTCCACAGTTGCAGTGGTGGCTACCATGATGCTTACAGATCCCATGGAATGCTAAGTGAATGTACTCCATATGTACTCCATATTATAACACTGTCCTCACAGATGTTCGTTCATGGCGCAGTGCATGTTTCAAGCAACCGTACTCTTGGGTAAAGACATATCCGGACACGACCACCGACCTTGTGTAACAATGAACGTGCTTCATGCGACTAGACGACATCTTTCCACTGATTCACGGTCGAATTTCGGTAATCTCGTGCGTACTGCTGTCGTAGTGACGATGTCGTTGAGTCAACATGGGAATAATTATGAGTTACAGAAAGATGGTGACGTTTGTATTTTTGGAAAACTGTACGTTGGTATGCTCCTGACATACGAAGTTTTAAGTTAGTGATAGTGATAACCGTTGCCAAAAAAGGAGGAAGTAAGTTATTATAGTCGGTTATGTTACTGTAGTCGGAATACTAGACCAGACGAAATATGGGATAGAAAAGTAGTGGTATTGGGCCGAATGAATCATCATGGTATTCCCTTTGTTGCAGTGTGGCCACTTCTGGTCACAGAGTGGCGTGGACGGGAAGCTGTAGGATGGGTTTGCCAGTTCAAATGGGACTCAACTGCTGAGGTCATTAGTCCCCTAGAACTTAGAACTAGTTAAACCTAACTAACCTAAGGACATCACAAACATCCATGCTCGAGGCAGGATTCGAACCTGCGACCGTAGCGGTCTTGCGGTTCCAGACTGCAGCGCCTTTAACCGCACGGCCACTTCGGCCGGCGGTTTGCCAGTACGGAGCAAGCGTGGTGTCTAGAATGCTTAAACAACAGCATTATCTGTTGCCTCCGATACAACATGCCGGTGTTAGTGGTCAAGGTGCTGAAGGAAACGAGTCGCGTATGCTGAGGCAGTGGCGGCCGACGGCGGACAGCGCCCTTATACTGTACACGTAAGTCGTTTGTCTGTTCCGCGGCGCGGTGGGGTTTGGCAGCTGGGTTGGTGTACCATGCACGCAGTCCGAGGCGGCGGCTAGAAACGTACCGGCACACAGTGGGCCAACTCGATTCAAAATCTGAACAGAATATGGAATAATGGTTCACTTTGCAACATTACTCTTTCGAAATTTTGTAAAAATTGTACTTGTGCATATTTGCCCAAAGCTGCGGTATTATTCAAGTCTGAAGTAGGTATTATATGTGCCGTGACAGTTGACGATAAACAATGAATCGGACAACGGCATATTTTTCATATGTTGTTTATGTTAATATACAACAGTGACACTGCCTAGTTGGAAGGATAAAATTAAGATAGACAGCTCTCCAGAAGGTATGTTTATGATATTGTGACCGATGTAATAACGCCAGAAAATTTCCTCTTCGTGCCTCCACTTTTGTAAATGACTCTCCTACTTTCTTAATAGTGTAGTTAACGATTAGCCAGTTTTTAGTGGACGCCCATTTTTTCACCGCGAGGCAGTGTCACACAGTGAAAATGGGTGCCCCTTTACTGCAGTCATCTCATAAACTATTATCTGCACAAAAAAATGTTATGAAAGTTTTCTGTACAATTCATGGGGGCTGTGACGTCCCCTCTCCCCTTTTGTTGTCGCTGTTGATGTTGAGCCGCTACTGCTGCAGCTCGGTCGGTGTAATGGAGACGCGACGCGCAGTGATGGTTGTCCCCGTCGGATAACGTGGAACAGCACCCGAAAATCTCTAAAGAAAATTGTTCTTCGCGTCATTTATGAAAGTCCGTTTGCGAGTCCGCACAGTCTTCCCAGCGATGCGAACTGCTGATTTTAATTGTCTGTTATGGCTTTATGATGATTTGCTATGCCCGGTTAGTTAGTTATTGCAGTATTGAGTGAATCATTCATCACCGTCGTCATTTCACACCACTGAAGCGAGGAAAAATTCATTTGCGATTCGGTATCAGTAGTTGTTGTTACGTTGCTAGGCAGAATTGCTCACTACGGCACGACGAAAATCCGGAGATAATCTATAACGCTATCTTGCTTTCGTGAGTCGTAATATTATTTCGGCGCCGACCGGCGTGGACGAGCGGTTCTATGCGCTACAGTCTGGAACCGCGCGACCACTGCTGTCGCAGGTTCGAATCCTGCCTCGGGTATGGATGTGTGTGATGTCCTTAGGTTAGTTAGGTTTAAGTAGTTCTAGGTTCTAGGAGACTGATGACCTCAGAAGTTAAGTCGCATAGTGCTCAGAGCCATTTGAACCATTTTTTTGGTTTAAGACCATAATGGACAAGGATCCTGGGTGGCAGAAGTGAGTCAAGTACTCTGCCCCTAAAAATGTGGCTAACGCAGTTTGAATTGATCTGATGCTGAACAGACTTCGACTGTTCAAATCTACTGAAGTTTATATTGGTGTAGCTGAGAGCAAGTGGCAATTGAGATCTGTACGCCCTGACAAAACCGGAGCAGCAGTACGTTACCCTGTTTGCTTCGTGCAGTGATGTAACTTGCAGTAGGCGAGATGTTTGCGACAGTGGCGAGGCATAAGGCGGCGCCTGTGAATCGATCGGGGCCACGAAAGAAATGCAAAATCTCGCGGTCTAGCGATCAGGCAGGCAATTTACTCTCTATCAGAGCCCTGAAATTATGGTAGATTTCAGTGTGTGACACACCCGTTCGCTGGTCGTACCAAGGACCAATTTGGCTCACTTATACGACAGAGCGCACAAGGATACCAAACGTCAATACTGGTAAACCAAAAACGAATAAGTGTGCCCTCGGCAACAAGTAGTCCGAGACCTTTGAAGTCACACTGTAAAATACTTAGGAGTTACTATCCGGAGCGATCTGAAGTGGAATGATCACATAAAACAAATAGTGGGAAAAGCAGGCGCCAGGTTGAGATTCATAGGAAGAATTCTAAGAAAATGTGACTCATCGACGAAAGAAGTAGCTTACAAAACGCTTGTTCGTCCGATTCTTGAGTATTGCTCATCAGTATGGGACCCTTACCAGGTTGGATTAATAGAAGAGATAGACATGATCCAGCGAAAAGCAGCGCGATTCGTCATGGGGACATTTAGTCAGCGCGAGAGCGTTACGGAGATGCTGAACAAGCTCCAGTGGCGGACACTTCAAGAAAGGCGTTACGCAATACGGAGAGGTTTATTATCGAAATTACGAGAGAGCACATTCCGGGAAGAGATGGGCAACATATTACTACCACCCACATATATCTCGCGTAATGATCACAACGAAAAGATCCGAGAAATTAGAGCAAATACGGAGACTTACAAGCAGTCGTTCTTCCCACGCACAATTCGTGAATGGAACAGGGAAGGGGGGATCAGATAGTGGTACAATAAGTACCCTCCGCCACACACCGTAAGGTGGCTCGCGGAGTATAGATGTAGATGTAGATGTAGATGTCAGTACAGTAAGAACCTCACCACAGGCTCCACAGTCTAAACTACTCGCAATGAAGTCAGTCTCAGGACAGGTCCCAAGTACCAACCAAACATGCCAGAGCATTTCCCAGAAGTTGCTTCCAGGCCAAAGTCCAGAACACGAGTGCCTTGCACCTCTCCAGATAAAACAATTCCGTTTTTCCGCAAACTGCACGAGCGACACCGACTTTACCCCATCTTGAACCAATCACAGGGCGTTAGAGGCGCCCAATCTCCCCTCCTACACGACAGCGCAAAATCATGTCAGATGGATGCAAGAGTTAAGAAATCTGCGTCTCGGAAAATATAGAAACCGCCAATTACTGGCCTTTTTTAGTTTTCACGGAGGGAGAAGATGTTTTTCTCTGAAGTCGCGTCGCTTCCTGGAGCAAAAAGCAAACAGATACAATCTTAATGATTTTTATCTAAATCGCCTGTGCCTTGGAGCATGTTAGTCCTAGCTATGAGGTGTGATAAAGATTCTATCTCTAAATGTTTCTCAGACGCAAGAGGTTCTTATACGACCGAGGCAAGTGATGGAAGTGGGTCACAGGCGTATTCGTAGCATCAGCGAATATGAAAACTTGTGAATTTTTATTAGGCATGGTGCTGCACACAACGCCTGGTTTACAACTCCACTGTGTAAATGCGTCCCTTCAGTCTGTCGCCCCCAGCCTAGCCTTCAACTGGCGCCAATGTCTCGACAAGGGGGCTCTGTCTGCCCTGTACGGTGGTGGGCCTGTCCAGAAAGATTTACTGAGGGATGGCTCGCCGCCAATTGCTTTCAACTTCCAACATACTGTTTCTACGAACTAAGACCCATAAGAATATCTCATGCTTTTAGCGCCCTACCAAGCTCCATAAATGTCTGCTCAGGCTGTTAACTTTCTAGAGTCATGCTCAAGGTGTGTAGGTTGTATGAAAATCTTTACTGATTTTCGATATACAAAAAACTTGTCAGAGACTAACTTGTTCTCTCTCATACATTCCACTACCGCAATTTTGACTTCTAAATCGTCATCAGCGACTTCACAATACTTTATACCCGAAGTTTTACACGAATGCCCTAAATTTATAATTTTTGATCCACCAAATTGGATCCGCCATTTTGAATTCTGTAATTCCAACATTTATCCCTAATCAGTGAGCCGAAGAATCTAAAAATAATACAGCTTTGTAGGATTTTATATCCTTTTTCTATTGTGTTGGGGTTTTGAAGCGTGCAGGCCCACTCTGCAATGCACCAAGTTGAGCACAGCGGTATATCACAGTGACTGGAGAACGGCGATGGCACACATTGGGCGGCCTCGCTTCGGCGGATCCGATTAGAGTACCAGAACCATCACAGCTACATGACGGCCTGTAGATCAGTGGCTTCGCCTAGTTGGTGACGCTGCTCCATGAGGCTGCAGCAGCTTAGCTGTACGTTCAATTTATGGTTGTTTATGCTTGGCGAGGAGTCTGTGCCGGTCGAATGCACGACGCCGGAAGAAACATGCAATAGGCTGAGCTGGGAGAATTTATAACTCCCTCCAGACAGGTCCATCATGACTTTGGGTAGCCGTCTGCTACGTAGGCGGCTGTGGAAACGCCGCTCTGTTGCAACGCAGTGAACCACAGACGGCAGATCGCCGCGCTGTAGGGCGCTGTGCCATATGCGACATGGCGCTCATTGAAGCGGTTCTCAGAAATCTGGGAAAATCTACATCATTTTTCATTTAGGGTGGTTGGCACACCAGTCCTATACAATGCCAACCCAATACCAAATTATCGGAGAGGAACTGATTATGTTTACTTTAATTCATGCAACAACACAAAACCGTTATTGACTGTAGTATGTATGGAAGTGGCATGTGTGTGCTAAATATTTTATCTGAGCAGGGTGACAGACAAACCATAAAATGCTGTAACTCTGCAACGAATTTATGACTTTATTTCTGTACGATTTAATAATATGTGAAATTACAGCGTGTGTACGTAAAGCTGAGAAAGGAGAGATACCACAAATGTGCACATGCGACATTTTTTTGCAGGAAAATGTTTGGTTTAAAACGTTATTATCTTATTACGCCTTCTTAACATTAATCATTCATTTGATAAACACACTGCATGAGAACCGTTAGTATGCAGCTGGTATAACGTTTTTATCATTGTCACACTGCTTTTGAAATTACTGAAAGCCACTATAAATATACTGTAGAGTAAAATTGATTCTAATATACGAGGGCTATCCACAAAGTACATTACGTTTTCGTTTGTGTCCGTTAGGGGCGGGGCTAGCGCGGCCATCTTGGTGTCATGGCATTCCGCCGCTCAGTCGGCATCCTGCCGTACTAGTGAGAGGTTCGTGCTGTACTCCGTTGAGTTACTGTGACAGTTTGAAATGTCAGCGTTAATTGAAAATTCCGCGAAGTGTGAAGTGCGTGCTGTAATAAGGTTTCTGACTGCAAAAAACTGTACACCGATAGAAATCTATCGGCAGGTTTGTGAAGTGAATGGGGACAACATAATCACTGAATTGTCGAAAAAGTCGATGCCGCGGTCCGTGAAAACCGCAATTTCACAATAACGGAACTCTCTGAGTTTTCCACAAATTTCACGAAGTTTGTTGCACGAAATCATTACCGAAAAGCTTGGTTACCACAAGTTTTGTGCAAGATGGATACCAAAAATCTTGACAGAGATTCACAAAAATCAGCGAATGGCTGCAGCGTTAACGTTTTTGGACGCTTACGAGAAAGATGGCGACTCATTACTCGATCGCATCGTTACTGGTGACGAAACATGGGTTAAGCATGTGAACTGCGAGACAAAATTGCAGTTAATGCAGTGGGGGCACACAAATTCCCCCCAAAAACCCAAGAGATGCATGCAGACCATGTCGGCAAGGAAGGTGATGGCGACTATCTTTTGGGTCAGAAAAGGATTGATTTTTGTGGATTTCCTGGAAAGAGGCACTACAATAAACTCTGAAATGTATTTCCAAACTCTGCACAACCTCAGAAGAGCAATACAAAACAAGCGCAGGGGAAAGTTGGGCTCAAAGATCTTGCTGATTCACGACAGCGCCCGGGCCCACACGGCAAATGCCACTCGTGAAGTTCTCGAATCTTTTAAGTGGGAGTTGTTTCCTTATCCGCCGTACAGTCCCGACCTGGCACCGAACGACTTCCACTTATTATGAAGAAGTGGTTGGCTATGCAGCGTTTTGATGACGACGCACAGCTTCAAGAAGAGGTAACCACGTGGTTGAAGGCGCAGGCGGCCGAATTTTACGACGAAGGAATTTCCAAGCTCGTCCATCGCTACGATAAGTGCCTTAATTTAAATGGCAACTATGTAGAAAAGTAGTATTTAAGTGTGGCTTTCATCTGTATATAATTAAAAAAAATTCCAATACTTTATTTATTTTTAATTCTAAAACGTAATGTACTTTGTGGATAGCCCTCGTATGTTAAGATGTTAGGTTATTTCCTACTACCTTCGAGACAACAGTCTCTACGGCAGAAATATTTTTAGTCGTAAGGAATAATATTTATAGATGTTAAGAATGAGCGAATATGTAACGATAATTTTAGAAAATTGATTTCGTCGCTACTAAAACAAATTCGTTCGAGGGCATGTATAAATACAGGGAAATCATAATTAAATTTCGCTACATGAGAGGGACCCCATATGAAACGAGTGACCATAGGACAATGAAAGTTTGAGGAAACTTTTTGAGGACAGGTGAAGGAGAAATACCGAATAAAACATTGAAAGAAACACATTTCATTTCCACATGGAAGGGTAACATTTGTAAATTCTGTAGCATGTTTATGTTGCAGGCTACAAAGGTTGCTCAGTGAGACTACCATCTACATCCACGACAGCCTGCAACCGCACTAGAGATTGCTCTACTGCTGCCCATAACATCTAAAGTGGGATGTTGGGTACCTCCCTCGCTATGCACGTATTCAAACTCCAACGTTTGTTAGTTTCCCATTGATGAATTACGTAGTGACTGTGTTGAAGATGATCTCTTGATCCCTCCATATTCCTTTAATGCGTCGGTAATCACTAGCACCAGAACTATTGCTGTAGTTGTTTGTTACAACAGCTGTACGCGCAAAGCCCTGTTCACCTTGTCCAGACCTGTTTTGACTGTTTGAAACTGTAATGCGCTCTGATGCTTGTGTTTCAACATTGCATCATTGTACCAGTACCAGACCCTAGCGGCAAGTCACGATACTGCCACTACTAACAACGAAAATCCTGCAGTTCAAAGTCTGAATATCATTCCTACAAAGTTGGGTACCCATCCGGCAAATAGAGTTTCGTCTTCACCGGTTCAGCAAAATTTCAATTACAACCACTCTGTATATCAGTACAATCAAACAGCATGGTCGAGGGAAAAATTGTTTCCTCAGTCTCTAGATACGTGAACGTAGCATCCTCTGAGAGAAACTTCTCTAGAACGTCCCAGTGGTGTTCAGGAAGTGAACAATTACCAGGAGTCTACTGACCAACGACTTACATAAATTTTATTCTTGGCAGGTAGAATTATGGCGAAACATTCTTGATCCTATGAGTATTCGTTATGATACCATAATGTCTCTAACGTTTGTCTGAAAACCAAGTTTTAATTATATCATCAGCCAATTAAGCAAACAAACCCCGCGATGTGTCCTAGACAAGGCAGTCGGTACCAAAGACCGCCGTGTCATCCTCCTTTGCCAATGGCGTTCTTTGGGTGCAGTATAAAGATGCATGTGGTCAGCCCACCGCTCTCCCGGTAGTTGTGGGCTCTCTTGAACTTGGAGCCGCTACTTCTCAATCAAGCAGATGCTCAGTTGGCTGAACGAGGCAGAGTGCACCCCGTTCCAGTCGTTCCGCCAAGGAAAAATCCCTGGCACTACCGGGAATCGAACACAGGTTTTCCACATTGCATTCAGAGACGCTGACTACTGAGATATAGAGCTGGGCCAAAAATATTAGTGACAATAGAAATATGAAATTAGAAATATGCAAGAGAAATGAAATTTTTATCTCATTTAGCAGGTAGGAGAGATGGATAAAGAGATTTTAGTTTCTTTAATTGGTTAATGATCATGTACTCTGAGGACTCAACGAGAATCCTACACTACACACTTGTAAAAATAAGCGGAGGTGATTTGTCACTCTTTTCTAAGAACAGTGGAAAACAAATCACACACTTTATTCTACGATCCGAATGATGGTAATGTGTGGTTGTGCAAAGTCATGTTCTATAGCCATTGTTACTGATAAGTACGAGATAAGTTTCACCACTACGATTCGAATCCTTTACCTTCGAATCTAGCGCCTCAGTTCACAAAGACTTGTAAGAAGGGTCAATGACACTCCATTATTTCTTGAGTAAATGCCTTGCACAATATCTGATGGGCTTATTTCAATAGTGGTACAAGTCCATTACCTCCACTTTTCTGCCTATAATGTTTCTAAAATTAATGATCCAAACAAACAGAAAGAAAGGATCATCTCTAGCAAGAATCCATATGCTTGAATATTTATGGTATCTCAACTGCAGATTTGCCAGCGTGCCTTAACTTTAGGACTCTGTATCTCAAAACTCTGTATCCCAAAACAGAAATGGACTTTTACCACTATTGAAATAAGCCCTTCATATAGTAGAGGTTTGAATAGTAGTAGCAGATAAACACTGTGAGATGAAGTTAAAGAGACGTAGTACATAGCATCATTCAATGTATGCCCGATTATTGGCCACACGATTCACTCTTGCACCAGCGTCAAGGTTCGTCATTAGTCTTTGGGCGTTTACCCAGTTCTGCATTTTGAAGGCAGAGAAAATTTTCGAGATCATTTCTTGCAGGTAACTGAGAGAAAACATCGAGAAATACACTGAACTTGATATTTGCGGACAAAAGTATCTCTGAAACTCCAAAGTTAATAGGAACGAAATATTGTTATCATCATAAAGAGAAGACGAGTTCAACCAATGTCCAATTAATAAGAATGACATTTAATTAGCGGAGAGTTGTTCCTGGTATTCTCCACTATGTCTGGTTGAGAAAAGACATTGTACTTTTAGTTAGGGATCGGCAAGAGGCGCCACTTAGTATTCTGGGCGCGCGGCCTCCGTAGCAGGCAGCCAGCGCACTGGTAATCGCTTTACGGTAGTCTTCTGGGACGTGCGGACTGTCTGCGGCTCTTAGGTCGGCCGTTCTTTCTCCCCATGAAGCGTGCAGCGCTGATACCTCTCCATTATACGCAACGTAAAGTAGGCGGTAAATTACATTAACTATTCTCTCGTATTTTCTGCAGTTGTCCAATTCTTTGGTGCCACGATGTATTGAACTAGTCAGACTAGAGATACTAGCAGAAAACGGAATTACTTATCGCAGTCCAAAAATTATATACTATCTACGCCTTTAAAATAATGTTTGAGCTTAGTGGTAAAAATCGTATGAACACAAAAGTGATTCATAATTGAATGTGATTGGTATAAGGATAAAAAAGGTAAAGCTACCATCAGTTACAAGATTAACTTTACTAGGCGTGGCCCTGTTGACAGTTGGACGCCGATACCTTTTCCAACATTTGAATTTATTTACCCCGCCAGTTATAGGGCGATCTAGAGTTTTTAGGTGGACGCCGAACGATGGTACAACCCGGTACCTTTTACATAAGTAAATATTGCTCGTGGTGAAAGGAGTAACGAAAGATAAAAATTCTAGGACCAGATGTCGACGCAAGCCGATATCTTTGGATACCCAGTCCGGCACTGAGCAACAGAGCTACATCGCTGGTGGAACATGGAACGTAAAATAATGCGCTAGAAGAACGGCCAAGCGGACAACACTTCTGTCCTACGGGATTTTACGCGCGTGGAGCCGTTGACGCCTGAGGCCATTGAGACCCTGCATGCCGTCGAATATGGCCGTCCTGAAACAATCGATTCTATATTCGCTTGCTAGTAGTGGAAAAGCGACTAAAGGGTAGAGCAATATCACGGAACGACAAACCGCAATCTCGACAGGCCACGGTCATGCAGCCGTCTAATTTCGACTCGTATTCGTATACATTTCTTCTGATTACGGAAGACATAATACGATCTTTTCACGAACAGTCAACGACCCAATGTGTTTTCTGAACGTGAAAATTGGTGCGTAATCTTTCCGTATACAGGGTGGTCCATTGATAGTGACCGGGCCAAATATCTCACGAAATAAGCGTCAAACGAAAAAACTACAAAGATCGAAACTCGTCTAGCTTGAAGGGGGAAACCAGATTGCGCTATGGTTGGCCCGCTAGATGGCGCTTGCCATAGGTCAAACGGATATCAGCTGCGTGTTTTTAGATAGGAACCCCCATTTTTTATTACATATTCGTATAGTACGTAAAGAAATATGAATGTTTTAGTTGGACCACTTTTTCCGCTTTGTGATAGATGGCGCTGTAACAGTCACAAACGTATAACTACGTGGTATAACGTAACATTCCGCCAGTGCGGGAAAGTTGAAGGATATTTGCTATCGTGATCCACCGACAACGCCTGACAACAGCGCATTGTCAATGCACGTGCGAACATTATGGAAGGCGAACTACTCGCTGTTCAGAGGAATGTCGTTACACGTATTGCCATATGCATTGAGGTTGACGGACATCATTTTGAGCATTTATTGCATTAATGTGCTATTTGCAGGTAATCACGCTGTAACAGCATGCGATTTCAGAAATGATAAGTTCACAAAGGTACATGTATCACATTGGAACAACCGAAATAAAATGTTCAAACGTACCTACGTTCTGTATTTTAATTTAAAAAACCTACCTGTTACCAACTGTTCGTCTAAAATTGTGAACCATGTGTTTGTGACTATTACAGTGCCATCTATCACAAAGCGAAAAAAGTGGTCCAACCAAAACATTCATATTTCCTTACGTAGTACACGAATATGTTATAAAAATGGGGGTTCCTATTTTAAAAAACGCAGTTGATATCCGTTTGACCTAAGGCAGCGCCATCTAGCGGCCCAACCATGGCGCCATCTGGTTTCCCCCTTCAAGCTAGACAAGTTTCGTTCTTTGTAGTTTTTCGTTTGACGCTTATTTCGTGAGATATTTGGCACGGTCACGATCAATGGACCACCTTGGATATACAGAATATAGGGGGCCTGCTGCGATTGTACAGTCAGCCTATCGGTTGCACACATTTCTTTTTTTAAAAAAAAAAACACACATTAACCAGATTTCTTCATCAGAATGGTAAAAGTTACCTCGAAAATATATAACGTACAGGTAATATACGTCAAATAGTTACGTATGCGAAAATTCTCAGATAAAAACCAGAAAATTATACTTACACGAACTAACACGACAACTTGTAAATTTTTAGCAACAGTGCTATCGTCAAATGACATGGATTTGTTCCATGAGTCAAGAATATAGGGCGTAATAAAAAAAGACAGACAGTTATCACAGAATAATAGAATCATTGTTGCTAACGGCGGCACAAGTTAACTGCTGTAGCCGACCGGGACAGGCACATACATAGCGCAAGAGGCATCAGACTAAACGGCATGTAAGCCGACACTGCCATTAGATGGACGCGAGGATTAGTAGTGCCATCTAGTAACAAAATGGAAAACTTACGAACATCTGCGGTTAAGAGCAAAATTACATAGCTGTAGGTATACATTAGTAACATATACACACATCAAAATAAGTTTTACATCCCCCCGGTTCCCAAAACTCCTGAAGATAGACGTTGACTGTGGATATTGTATCACAGACACAGTCCGTTTGACTGTTCAGAGATGTCACTAAACCCGCCCAAAGACGTAAACAACCATGCATGAGCAGCCCCTATTAGACAGAGGGGGTCCGACAGTCGATCAGTTCCAGTCATTCCATCAGGAAGGAAGTACACGGCTCATGTTGTCTGTAGTTAAACCAGGCCTAGACGGTCAATACCGCGGTTCGATCGCGTCCGCATTGTTACTTTGTTCCAGGAAGGGCTCTCAACAAGGGAAGTGTCCAGGCGTCTCGGATTGAACCAAAGCAATGTTTTTCGGACATGGAGCAGATACAGAGAGACAGGAACTGTCGATTATATGCCTCGCTCAGGCCGCCCAAGGGCTACTACTGGAGTGGATTATGGCTCGGGGGAACCCTGACAGCAACGCCACCATGTTGAAAAATGCTTTTCGTGCAGCCACAGAACGTAGTGTTACAACTCAAACTGTGGGCAATAGGCTGCATGTTGCACAACTTCATTCCCGACGTCCATGGCGAGGTCCATCTTTGCAACCACGACACCATGCAGCGCGGTACAGATGGGTCCAACATGTCGAATGGACCGCTCAGGATTGGCATCAAGTTCTCTTCACCGAGGAATGTCGCATATACCTTCAACCAGACAATCGTCGGAGACGTGTCTGAACGCAACCCGGTCAGGCTGAACGCCTTAGACACACTGCCCAGCGAGTGCAGCAAGGTGGAGTTTCCCTGCTGATTTGGGGTGCCATTATGTGGGCTGACGCACGCGCCGGCTGGAAGGCGCTGTAACGGCTGTACGATACGTGAATGCCATCCTCCGACTCATAGTGCAACCATATCGGTAGCATATTGGCGAGGCATTCGTCTTCATGGACGACGATTCGCGCTCCCATCGTGTACATCTTATGAATGACTTCCTTCAGGATAACGACATCGCTCCAGACGCGAACCCTATCGATAATGCCTCGGATAGATTGGAAAGGGCTGTTTATGGACGACGTGACCCACCAGCCACTCTGAGGGATGTACGCCGAATCGCCGTTGGGGAATGGTACAATCTGGACCAACGGTGCCTTGATGAACTTGTGGACAGTATGCCACGACGAATACAGGCGTGCATCAACGCAAGAGGACGTGCTACTGGGTATTAGAGGTACCGGTGTGTACAACAATTTGGACCACCACCTCTGAAGGTGTCACTGCACGGTGGTACAACATGCAATGTGTTGTTTTCGTGAGGAATAAAAAGGGCGGAAATGATTTTTATGTTGAGCTCTATTCCAGTTTTCTGTACAGATTCTGGTACTCTCGGTACCGAGGTGATGCAAAACTTTTTTGATGTGTGTATACCCAGATAACAGGCAAATATGAAAGTTTGCAAAAATAATAAATCAGCCTTTTTGCAAGTAGTTTTATATAAAGTAGAAGTTTGACAATGACCGTTGAATAAGGGAAACCGACATTCCCGTCGCTATTGTGAGGAAAATTCCAAAGATACTATATATATATATATATATATATATATATATATATATATATATATATATATATATATATATTGTATGTCTTCAATGTCTGTAGTTGTAAGGACTAATAATCACCGTAAAGTAGGTGAATATGAGTCTGTTTGTGTATGGGCTAAAGGCGCAGGCCCAGATAACAGGCAAATATGAAAGTTTGCAAAAATAATAAATCAGCCTTTTTGCAAGTAGTTTTACATAAAGTAGAAGACTGACAATGACAGTTGAATAAGGGAATCTATTGTTGTCGCTGATAGCACACGTTGTTGATATACCTGCCTTACCGAGCAAATGGACTCGTCCGTTCCACGTCACCGGCGTGCACACAATCGAGGGAAACGCAGTAACTTGTGAGCGAGCGGTCCAACGTAACGGTGTCACTATGTTTTCGAAAAAGGAACAACGGAGTTGAATCTCGATTGAATGTGCCAGAGGTCGTACAGCACGACAGTGTCATCAAGGTCGTCAAGAGGCGTTCGGGGAATCGGCATTGCCGTACAGAACAGTGGCACGCTGGTTAAAAGTCTTCAACGAAGGTCTGCAAACTGTGACATGCATCGGGCAGGTCGTTCTATCGTCTCTGAAGAAGAAGTGCTTGCTGTTGCCGCGTTAGTGGACAGTTATCGTGCCATACGATTGGCGAGTGCGCCCACGACACCAGATTAGCGGATACGACTGTGCTTCACATCCTGAAGGCATCCTAGGATTGTGAAAAATTGCATCAGGATGGGTTCCGCATGACTTGACGAAAATGCAGAAATGGATGTGTTACGAGGCTGTTGAGACGCACTTGGAACGCTATGAGCGCGATGGAGAGGCTTTCTTACGCGGTATTGTAACACTGGATGAGACATGGGCCACATCGTACGAGCTAAAACTGAAACGCCAATCCAACGAATGGCGTCATTATGGGTCGCCGCGAAAGTAGAAAGTGAGTCAGAGCCCCAGTATGGTGAAAGTGATGGTGTTATCCTAAGGCATTACGTTCCTCCACGGCAGACCGTCAATGTACAGTATTACTGTTCGTTTTTGGAGCATCACCTGCGACCAGCTTAGCGAAAGAAGCGGAGACGCTTTCTGCGCAACCCAACCATCATTTTGCACGACAATGCGCGGCGCATACAGCGCAAACTGTGGCTGCTGTGTTCGGTCGATGGGACTGGAAAGTGCTGTACCATCCACCATACTCCCCGGACTTAAGTCCTTGTGACTTTGATTTGATTCCGAAGATGAAGGAACCACTTCGTGCCATTCGCTTCAGAACTGTTTCAGAGATTCGACAGACAGTAGACCGTTCAATTCGCACCAGCAACAGAACAGGCTCTGCTAACGGTGTACTACGCCTTCCACGTCGCTGGCAACGGGTTCTACACAACGCTGATGAATACTTTGAAGGACGGTAACAGGTGTAAACATGTAACTCTTTTGAATCGGTTGGGAACAAATAGTTGCCACTATTCAAGTTCCAACTCTCTTATTTAACTACGATTTGAAGCAATTTAATGAAATCAGTAATTTGTTCGTCAGTAATGTCTTTTTTAAGGAGCAGTAAATTTTTTCTACTGTGTCCAAGGCTGTTTTGCCTGGCATATTGGTATAAAGATTTTTAATGTCGAAAGAATTTAACCTAGTATCTTGAACACAATGTATGTCTTTAACTTTATTGACTAAGTTTTGACTGTTTTATGTAGAATAATTATTCTGGAAAACTAAAGATTTTTCAATTTGTCGTGCAGAAATCAATCTAGGTTATGGTAGGCACTATTCATACTAGTCGAAATGGGATGTACAGGATGTCCTAATTTATGGACTACAAACTGTACACGTAACTTTGGAGCTTGAGTGTTCATGTTAATTAACTGCCTTTTTTGGTAATGTTCAAGCAAAAATTTAGTATCGTTAACAGCGGCTCTGATTTCTTTTTGCAAAACAGGAATGGGATCCTCATGTAGCTCGGAAATATCGTTTTCCTCGAAAAACTCCAAGGTTTTCGTAACATATTCTTGCTTTTTAGCAATGACGATGGCATTGCATCAGACTTTGTTATTAAAGCATCGTTTACTTTAAGTTTATTATTAATGGCTTTAATTATTATCATATCATTACTAACAGGATTATGGAAATCTCTTAAGCTTTTGCTGACAATATTGCACACGTCATGTGTTGTTCTGATCCGATGGGAGCTATCTATTTTTGCACTGTCAAGGCCAGTTTTCAAATCTACAACCATATTTTCTATTACATTTTTGTTAGACAATTAAGGCATAACATTGTATTTTAAACCTCTTTCAAGCAGAGAGACTTTGTCTTTTGTAAAATTTATGTCAGTCTTATTTAAAATTCAATCATAAATTTTGATATCACTTTTTCTAAATGTAGTAGTATTACAAGCCCTTTCTACAGGTAACGGATAGGTAGTTTACTTAATTTATTTTCGTGCCTATTAACAACAGTGTGCTTACATTTATCTAGACTGTCGTTAACAAGAATCTGAAAATCATCAATCTAAGAATTGTACTGAACATGAAAATTTTTAGTTAGTTCTAAATACAGGCAGTGAGCCTCTTCATTTAGGGCATCTTCCTTAGTGTAACGCATACTTATTTTGCCTGACATTACTTTTTGCACTAAACGTTGGAAAATGCATGGCTCTTTTCTGGAGGGTAATACACTCCTGGAAATTGAAATAAGAACACCGTGAATTCATTGTCCCAGAAAGGGGAAACTTTATTGACACATTCCTGGGGTCAGATACATCACATGATCACACTGACAGAACCACAGGCACATAGACACAGGCAACAGAGCATGCACAATGTCGGCACTAGTACAGTGTATATCCACCTTTCGCAGCAATGCAGGCTGCTATTCTCCCATGGAGACGATCGTAGAGATGCTGGATGTAGTCCTGTGGAACGGCTTGCCATGCCATTTCCACCTGGCGCCTCAGTTGGACCAGCGTTCGTGCTGGACGTGCAGACCGCGTGAGACGACGCTTCATCCAGTCCCAAACATGCTCAATGGGGGACAGATCCGGAGATCTTGCTGGCCAGGGTAGTTGACTTACACCTTCTAGAGCACGTTGGGTGGCACGGGATACGTGCAGACGTGCATTGTCCTGTTGGAACAGCAAGTTCCCTTGCCGGTCTAGGAATGGTAGAACGATGGGTTCGATGACGGTTTGGATGTACCGTGCACTATTCAGTGTCCCCTCGACGATCACCAGTGGTGTACGGCCAGTGTAGGAGATCGCTCCCCACACCATGATGCCGGGTGTTGGCCCTGTGTGCCTCGGTCGTATGCAGTCCTGATTGTGGCGCTCATATGCACGGCGCCAAACACGCATACGACCATCATTGGCACCAAGGCAGAAGCGACTCTCATCGCTGAAGACGACACGTCTCCATTCGTCCCTCCATTCACGCCTGTCGAGACACCACTGGAGGCGGGCTGCACGATGTTGGGGCGTGAGCGGAAGACGGCCTAACGGTGTGCGGGACCGGAGCCCAGCTTCATGGAGACGGTTGCGAATGGTCCTCGCCGATACCCCAGGAGCAACAGTGTCCCTAATTTGCTGGGAAGTGGCGGTGCGGTCCCCTACGGCACTGCGTAGGATCCTACGGTCTTGGCGTGCATCCGTGCGTCGCTGCGGTCCGGTCCCAGGTCGACGGGCACGTGCACCTTCCGCCGACCACTGGCGACAACATCGATGTACTGTGGAGACCTCACGCCCCACGTGTTGAGCAATTCGGCGGTACGTCCACCCGGCCTCCCGCATGCCCACTATACGCCCTCGCTCAAAGTCCGTCAACTGCACATACGGTTCACGTCCACGCTGTCGCGGCATGCTACCAGTGTTAAAGACTGCGATGGAGCTCAGTATGCCACGGCAAACTGGCTGACACTGACGGCGGCGGTGCACAAATGCTGCGCAGCTAGCGCCATTCGACGGCCAACACCGCGGTTCCTGGTGTGTCCGCTGTGCCGTGCGTGTGATCATTGCTTGTACAGCCCTCTCGCAGTGTCCGGAGCAAGTATGGTGGGTCTGACACACCGGTGTCAATGTGTTCTTTTTTCCATTTCCAGGAGTGTATTTAACATAATTAGGCACAAGTCCCAGTTCTTAGCTATCTAACGGACGCAATGCAATCCGGCATGTTCTGCATCAGTGCACCATCTTTCAGCGTTTAAGGGCAAAGACGAGACACAATAGCGACTAGTAAGAAGAAACGATCCTAGGGCATTGGAATAACACACAAAGACTCTTCACGAAAAACAGTAAACATATCTTCAAAAACTAGAGGCCTTTTATCGAAGAACGACAGATATGGGCCACTGAGCCAAACCTGGTTAACAACTTAACTTCGAAGTAAAGGAAAGCAATCACGCGTCTTTTTCTTTCAGCAGATTTGATCATTATAGTAGATCAAGTAGCAGATGGCAGTTGTAACATATTGATTATCATTGATTCGATTATGAGACATATCTGATGTATTTCTGATACAAAATTACTAATAACCGTGTGCTATTTTAAGTCGTCATTTTTTGGTTTTACTAAATAAATGACGCACCTTCGAGTCCTTCACACTCGTCTTTCTCTCTTCTGCAGTCTTAAAAGGAGGATGTCCATTTTGTTACTCATCAGCTAATTGCCAATAAGCGCCATAGTTCTGACATACTATGAGTTAATATTGATTAGATACACCTGTTCCTGTATCCATAATTATTTGTAATTACCTGCATAATCGGATTCTGTTCAAATGGTTCAAATGGCTCTGAGCACTATGGGACTTAATAGCTGAGGTAATCTGTCCCCAAGAACTTAGAACTACTTAAACCTAACTAGCCTAAGGACATCACACACATCCATGCCCAAGACAGGATTCTAACCTGCGACCGTAGCGGTCTCGCGGTTCCAGACTGAAGCGCCTAGAACCGTTCGTCCACTCCGGCCGGCAATCGCATTCCGTGTTTCATCTATTCGCTTCCGCTTTAAAGCGGAAGTTCGGTGATGTGATCATTATGCGCCATTATTTCATTTATTTTAGAAACAGAAATATGAATTGTTTCAAATGCGAAGTCAAAATTTTTCTTGCTGTGCACTACGGCAGATTTCCTCGCATTCTACTGCAGTTTCTCGCAGTCGCACATCAACCATCATACAACTACACAACAGCGAATTTTCCTCCCGCATTCATATCATCGGAACACAAATAGGGACAGTGCAAGATTACCTTCAGTGTGAGTTTTATTCAAAATATATCTAATTTTAAAATCATTGAAAGTCATTTCCTCTCCTGCTGCAGCCGTTGTAACATTACACGTCATAGTCAAACTAATATTCTGTACTGACACCATGATTTATTTGGCTAAGGCATATATTTGTTATGGCTGAGGCACGGCTGACCGCTTCCTGGAAAACGCAGCATCGCAATGGAGGTGCTGAGGCGACGGGAGTAGCAGCAGTGCGTCGTTTCGAGTGGAGCGTAGCAGAGTGGTTCTGGCTATCTCTCGGCCCCGCATGCGCGCTGCATAGAAGGCGTGCAGTGGCGGCGTCTTACCCGGCGGCTGCTGGCTTCTGCCACTGCAATGTGTCGCCGGCTCCAAAACAGCGCAGCTATCGCTCGGAAAGATCTTTTCTGCTCGTGTGAGCAACGGGCTGGAGTTACTGTGAAGTGTCACACAGAACTGGACACTGCGGACTTCGCAGCGCTCTATCTGACAAGGCGATCTTCCCCTTGTCTCCTAAGTAAATTGGTCATTGTCTCTTTCTTAATCGCCTTAGGAAATAGAGAAGAATTTCAGAAGATTTCAGCTCTGTACATCATCTCACATAAATGGTACGTAATATGTCATTTTAAAAAAGCCTTTTCTGACTGTCTTCCAATGCATTATCTTAAACTTGTATACTAAGGCTGAAAGATATCGTCAGTTAATTTTATTTTAAAACGCCGTGAAACAAAAAAACATAAAACGAACATGGCTAGTTTCCTGTGTAGTACTTAATGATATGAAACAAGCCGTAATGTGATGAAGCTTATGTGTCAAAGAGAGGAGTATCAGCCTCCGAACAGGTTGTCGTTGCACTCTTTAGGACAATGATAGTTGTAAATAAGCTCAATCTAGACATATCTTTCATGTCGAATGCCACTGGAATACTACCTCAAGAAAATTCGGAAAGGCTAAACAATTTTCCATGTCCACACTGATTTCCAGAACGAGTGAGCTGAAGAAATATTTGCACGTGAACGTGATTTTCACCAGCATAAACCTTACGTTTATTGCAGCCAGCTAGAAAAAAGTTCATATTAATGAGACTAGGTTATTTTTCTGTGTTAAATATGGTTCGAATTGTTTTAGTTTTGAATGATTATAACATTTGAAGAGCATTTTTGTTCAATATTCTCAGAAAATGTCTGTTATTTTTATGTAATTAAAGCTTAAAAATAATGAAATTTGAAGATTTGGTCAGGTCGTCGAAAACGGTCTATTACAGCCTGGTGACGTCACAGGCTAGAAGTATGGCGAAGCCATACGTGTGTTGTAGGAGTGTTAACCAAAGTTACTAATGTTTTTTTCCGTGATTTATCTTTATATTTATATTTATTTAGGGATGTGAAACACATTTACAAATTTTAAGTAACAGTGGAACGAAATTTTGGTAAGGCTGGTAGTGGAAACCTTCCGAAAGATGATGGGATTTATTGTTCTATGAGGGAATCTGGAACTGGATTATTTGCTCGGAGAATGCTGAAATGGTTTTCCACGGCAACTTGTGAAAACATGGGTAAGAAACCACAAAGTAAATTTTTTCACTCAGAACACAATTCTGAGTGTTAATTGATTTGGTTGTTGGCAAGTTTTCCAGGTACTTCTTTTCTCAATTTTTAAATTTTCGGACAGCGTAATCGCACTCGTTGGTAACTACAGATCACCATCGTGTTTGCCTTCAACAGCCTTACACATTGCAGTTTATCTCTTCCTCCATGTATTTAATTTCAGCCGCGGGAAAATTATGTCTTTAATATATGCAGTTGACGTAGCAGAACATTAAAGTATCTCTTGTTCAAATTCGTACTTAATTGCTGTTGCAATACTATGAGTTGAAAGAACAAATTATCATTTTATCGTAATGCCAAGGTCTTATTACATTTCCTCGTACATTCCAAGAACGTTCGATTTTTCTCTTTGTCAAAATTAGACAGCTTTACAATAGGCTCAATGGAGACACTTGGAAGTGGCATATTATTGTCTTCAACGACTTATTTGGGAATGATAATGTGGTTGGTATTTGTTAAATAGCTTCTTAGATCACTCAGAATAAGAGCAATATCAGGCATGAAATACGATTTCTTAACAGCATCCTAGTGATTCGTCTCAGATTGATCAGGAGTAAAATGAAGCTAATAAATGAAAATAGATATTAAAATCTAATATCATATAGAACTTTTGCTCTTAAATAACTGTATTACGCCGGCCGGTGTGGCCGTGCGGTTAAAGGCGCTTCAGTCTGGAACCGCGTGACCGCTACGGTCGCAGGTTCGAATCCTGCCTCAGGCATGGATGTGTGTGATGTCCTTAGGTTAGTTAGGTTTAATTAGTTCTAAGTTCTAGGCGACTGATGACCTCAGAAGTTAAGTCGCATAGTGCTCAGAGCCATTTGAACCATTTTAACTGTATTACGAATAAATTAACTCAAGAAGACAGTATTGTCTCCTGAGACAAAAAAACCTTGCTCCGATAAACGATCTACACTGCGAATACTTCTTCAGAAGTCCAGTGCGCTACCCATTGCGGTACAAGCGACAACGTGTTGGTGAAGTCTTCAGTCTGAAGACTGGTTTGATGCAGCTTTCTATGCTATTTTGTCCTGTGCAAGCCCCTTCATCTGCGTGTACAGGTTGTACCATCCCCCCCTCCCCTCTCCGCACTACCCACCAGTACTAAACTGGTGATCCCTTGATATCTCAGAATGCGTCCTTTCAATCACTCCCTTCTTCTAGTCAGGTTGCGCCACAATCTACCCACTTAGCATTCAGCATTTTTCTGTTAAACCACATTTCAAAAGCTTCTATTCTCTTGCCGGCCGGAGTGGCCGAGCGGTTCTAGGCGCTACAGACTGGAACCGCGTGACCGCTACGGTCGCAGGTTCGAATCCTGCCTCGGGCATCGATGTGTGTGATGTCCTTAGGTTTGTTAGGTTTAAGTAGTTCTAAGTTCTAGGGGACTGATGACCTCAGAAGTTAAGTCCCATAGTGCTCAGAGCCATTTGAGCCATTTTCTGTTCTCTTCTTGCCTAAACTGTTTATCACTCATGTGTTCGCCTACTTAGCTGAGTCCAGTCGGCCTTAGGCTGTGGAGCGGTGCGGTACGCCCGGCCGCTCCGTCTCGCATATCCGGGTGTTTTGTTGTTTACCGAGTCACCGCGCTAGTGTTTAGTGTTATAGTTACGTTCCTGGAATCCGATGGCTCTTTCGTATCGGAAAGCCACGATCAAGCTGCAGTTCGATACTAAGTACTCTGGACCCAAGGCCCAAGAACTAGAGAGATTTTTACGAGACGTGATACATATTGACCCGAAAGAGCTGCAAGGTATCCATTTATCTATCGTCTCCAGCGTTGTATATATTAAGTTCACTGACGATGAGGCCTGTGACGAACTTCTCAGACGCTCGACGGAAGGTTGTAGGTACTGCCACTCTGACGGAAACGTGCTGGATTGGGGATACAAAATGTGCGCATATTTGAGCTACCATTTGAAGTTCCAGCAGATTTGGTCACCATTGCTCTTCGACCCTATGGCACAGTCCTCGGCCATACGGCCGAAAAATGGAAGACCTTCGAAACTCACCCTGTCCTTAACGGGGTGCGACATGTCCGTTTTGAACTGCACCGCCATACCTTCGTGTCTCACGATCGCTGGTTGCAGGGCGATAATTATTTACGACCTGCAACGCCATATCTTGCAGACGCCCTCAACCGATCAGATTCGACCGTCGATAGTGACCTCTATGCCGATTATGTATGTTGCGGCGGCGAGGCGGAAAACGCCAGGTCCTTATAACGACCGATCTGTATTGGTGCAAGTCTTGGAGGGACCTGTTCCTCAGGAGCCCCCAGTGTCTTCCAGCGCCGATGCCTCTGTTGCCCTCTCGTCGAGCTCAGGCGCACCGCTACAACAACAAGCCGACGGTGCGCTGGAAGTTGAAGAACAGGATGCCGCGTCCTCCCCCCGCTCTGCCCCGGACAGCGTGACAGCGTAAACAGAAATCGCCAAAGTGCCATAAGAAACGGCGCGTAACAACAGACACAGTGGATCGCCCGAGACAGAAACGGTGGATGATGAGGTGCGTCACCCCATAAACCGATCCGACACGGGCGATACTAAAATACCACACGGTTCGACGTCTTCTCCCACTACCGTTGGGTCTACGCACTGTGAGGATGCGGGAGATCATCGAAGCTCCGACCCCGGGGATGCACCCACGACTACATCTGTGTCTCGAGATCCAGTGGTATCACCGTCCCTGAGAGACTGGGCGCAGGAGATGGAGGACATGGCGATACACCGACGCCGCTGGCAACGTCTACGTTGCCGGCGACAGACGCCTAAGTCGGCATGACCCACACCAGTCGCTTCCTATCTCTACACCATAACGACGCTCCACACCACGACTACTACCCACCTATAATACCAAGTAGGCTGCACACCTCACGACTTGGTGGGATAGGCATACCGCCTCGCTACGATCAATGTCAACGGCGTTACTTCTGCTCTCAAAACCCGTATGCTGCAAGATACTTTACGAGCTGCGGATCTGGATTTTTTTTCCTTCAAGAAGTCCGATCAGGACTCTGTACCGATAGCTACGGATATAACGCCTACACTTTGCTTACAGTTGTGGGCGGAGGAGGTACGGCTATTCTGCTGAAGGAAGGGATTATGGCAACTGATGTATCCTATTCACCGTCGGCCCGCGGGTCGCACTCACGGTTGGTACAGTTCGTCTGTTGAACCTTTATGCTCCTTCCGGCACCAAGAGAAGGAGAGTACGCCGCACCTTTCTTTGCCGCAGACATAGCTCTGCTCCTCCAGGGCAATGCCGACCACTTGGTAGTAGGCGGAGATTTCAATTGTGTGCTCAGACCATCCGAGCAGGTGCCGCACTATACCACCTGCCCAGCACTTCAGGTACTTGTAAAGGACTTCTCTTTGTTGATTTGGGTCATACAACACGACGACCGAAAGGCATACACCTACTTTACTAGTCATACCGCGAGCCGTTTGAATCGAGTCTACGTCACACGCAGCCTGCGGTCGGCAGTTGTTGGCGCTGAGATGTGGCCGGAATCGTTCACGGATCACCTAGCGTATGTGTGTATCCTCCCCCTCCCCCGCCAACGCTCTCGCTGAAGAAAAGGTCCATGGTGCCTCAATGTGGCCCTTCTTGATGAGGTAAATTGCAGACGCGAAGTTGAGTCCATATGGAGCAAATACCACTGGCGGTTACCCGCCTACGGTTCCTTACGTGGTTATGATGTTTGAAACTCGCCTTGAGCCGAACATTATCCAGCCATGGACGAGATAGAGCGCGCTGGTATATTGCGACCACTGATTTATGTTAAACGCGTTCCTCGAACTGGCTGTGCAACCGCCTTCGCCAGGACGACAGTCGGCAGAACACCACGTCAAAGCACAGTTGCTACGTATCACCGCCGTACGTCTGGCGGGTGTGAGGGTGCGAGCGAGGACGACTGATGACGTCAGTGGAGAACGACCTTCCCTCCACCATATCATTCAAGGTAGGAGAAGACGCAAGAGGCAGCTCATACCGAGGTCGAGACAGAGGATGGACGACGAGCTGTAACGCAAATGGACATCGTCCGAGTATTCACACAGTCATGTACACTTCTCTACGAGCGACAGTACAACATGGATGTAGGAGTCAGGGAAATCCTAACTGACCTACTCGTCTCGCGGAATCCACAAGATGATTCTACGCTCTTGTCGGAGGTGGCTTTGGAATAACTAGGAGAGGCTATGTTGCGCGATGCTCCCAACAAAACGTCAGGCCCTGGCGGACTCCCTCTTGAATCTTACTAAAGGTTTTTTGATCTTATGGGCCCAAAGTGGGTCAGGATGTACACAGAACTCCTGAGCCTCGATTTTCAGGCACCATCTGAATTTCCTGAGGGTGTCTCGGTTCTGGTACCCAAGCCCTGAGGAGGCTGTCGCCCACTTGCTTTTTGCTCATTGACAATGCTAAACACCGGCTACAAGCTGTTGACACGCATCCTCCGTGAGAGGCTCAAATCTGCGGTAATGGCTGCCATTCACACTGATCAAACCTGTCTCGGAGGCGACACTGATGTGTTTACGACTTTAAGCACCTACAGAGACGTGGTGGCGCTCATGCAAACCTGATGCCTCCACGGCGCCCTTGTTGCGCTGGATGTTGACCATGCTTTCGATCGCGTAGAACATGGTTTCCTGCGTGCAGTTATGCAACACATCGGTATCCCGCGCATGACGACATCTATTGTGCTTCGTTTGATCCATGAGGCGGTCACGAGGCTTATGGTAAACGGCTATCGGTCCACCCCTGTTCTTGTGAACAGGTCCGTCACACAGGGTTGTCCTCTTTCTGCCATGTTATTCACTATTGTCCTCGAACCATACTCTTCACGGACTGCGGAGACGCTTGGAAGGACTTAGCCTCCGGTCCGTGACCTTTCGATGGGGTGCATACACCGATGATGCGATGTTCTTAGCACGGACTGGTGGCGAAATAGAAACGGTGCTTTCCTGGCTCCAACAGTAAGGGCCGTGGCAGGCAGCGTGATCAACCTCCGCAAATCATGCTACATGATGTGGGACAAGGCATGACTGTAGAACTGAATGTACCCCTGACAAATGTCCCAATGCTCAAATGTTTAGGAATATCGCTCCACCGACAAATACAACATATGGCGGCCTTTACGTATCGGAAGGTCTTATGATGACTCCGCATTGAGCCTCGCCTCAACAAATTCAGATCGTTGGTCATTTTGCAACGCGCTCAATACGTCAATGTGTACATGCCTTCTCACCTTAACAATTATGCCCACATAATACCGCTGACAGACACGATAGCTTCCAGGATACAGGCAGTGAAATGCCTGGATCAGCAGGAGAGAACAGATCAGGTTGTGGTAAGGAGCCAAAATGAGTTCCTGTCAGTTGCACTCAACATACAAACTTTATTTATCAACACGCAATATTACAACAAGGATGCAAAACACTCAAAACTTTAACCGACCTCCTTTGATTAACTTTAGATCGGCTGAAGGCCACATTCAAAATCCAAGACACAAGGCTTAAACAAAATTGAAATACAAGGTTCTTCTAGAGGTTTCACCCAAGAATATTTTATAAATCTTCAGTTTAATCGGATGAAGGCCATACCAATTTAATTTTAATGGAACTAGGCTGGAGGTCGCATATTAAGCAATAAGAGGAGATTCAATCAAAAGGCAGAAGGCCTTATCTTAAAACATTTCATGCAAATTGGGCTGGAGGCCCCATTCAAAAGCATAACAACCTTATGCCTTAAGGACAAGAGAAAAAGAGTAATTTAAGAGATATTAAAACTCGGCTGAATGCCGCTCACCAACAAATAATTTAACGGCTTAAGCCCTAGAAGAAGAGTTTCAATTTTAAAGGGCAGAAGGCCGTATCTTGAAACATTTCATATAAAATAAAGAATAAATCTCATGCCTTAAGGGCAAGACAAGAACATTAATTTAAGATATACTGATACTTGGCTGAATGCCACACATCAGCCAAATAACTGAAATCCAAACAGCGAAATTACTACATAACACACAAGGAACGGCACTCAGAAGTTTCCAAGGGTCAGCCTGGGATTGTAATACTAACGCCCCTCTAGGTGAGACAGGCAGCCTGTCCAACGACTTCTTAATCTGGAGGCAACCCAATCGACAGACAGCCGACCGACCAATCAACCAAATCAGTATCGCTCCACGCAACCAGCAAAACGACCACAAGATTTCAATATACGACACACAGAATATTGGCGCCCACAACGGCCAACAACACCTCAGCTGCCGAACTACACGCCGCGCTGGACAGCAACAACAAGACGAGGAAAGTACACTGCCTAAAATTAAGTCAAGGACCAGGGCAGGTAACCGGAACGTCAACGGCCACAAGGCAGAAGATACCGCTGATGGACTTCCATAACAGGGAATAAATTAAGTTAAATTTCACAGGAAGACTGCTGGAATCTTAGCCGACTTAAATACACACACGTTGTTGCTCGCGCGAACGTCCCAAAAGCGACAACGAGGATCAAACGAAGAAATGTAAGCAGTTGAGGCTCGATAAAGAGTTAATTGAAGACTGATCTTTCATGTCCAAGATCGATAGGCGACGAACTTCGTAGCACTCGCAAGCAGCACCTCACACTCCAAGCGCGCGACGGGGGCTTGCTTACTGCTCCACATAAACCGACCGACGTGACTGCTGGTCCGTCGCGACTGCACTGCTGGTACATCACCCACTCACTGACTACCCGACTCACGACGACCCGGAAATACTATCGGTGGCTCCAGAGATGGTACGACAGCGCTCTTATCGATACGCGCTGCTGCTGCCACTCACGGCCAAGTAACGCAGGAAGGTAGTGAAATCAGTAAACGGAATAAGAAAACGAGGCGGCACAACCGTGAAGAAGAGGACAAACAATTAATGGGATGAACATGAGCCGTGCACGGCTTAGTTCCGTTTTTAAGATCCGTTTTGTTACTCTTACTTTACCATTCCACAAAGGAGGTGTTGGTCGACAACCCGGGTTAGATCTCCGGGCGATGCATTTGTTTATAATTTGTTCTTCCGTTTCCGTATAGAAGATCTAGAAGGTATGCAGGAATCGTTTTTTGCCATATACCGAACAAAACCTCTCTTTTTTCAATTAAAAGCAAAATAAAATAAAAAATAGAAACAAAAAACTGGTCAGGGCATTAAAAATTTAAAAAGTGACTAACTAAAAAAAAGTTGGTAGATCACTTTCCTGCGAAAGGCAAACGTCCTGAGTTCGAGTCTCGGTCCGACGAAAACAAAAAATAAAATAGTGGTAACGTGCTTGTCCCCATTGCAGCGGGCCCTGGTTCGATTTCCGGCCGGGTTGGAGGTTTCTCTCCTCTTGTGGACTGGGTATTGTGTTGTCCTCATCATCGTTTCATTCTCCTCATCGTCAAGCAAGTCGCGCAATGTGGCGTCGACTGCAATAAGGCTTGCGCTTGGCGTCGAACTTCCCAAATGGGGCCTCCCTGCCAACAATGCCATACAATCATTTATATATACAGGGTTATTACAAATGATTGAAGCGATTTCACAGCTCTACAATAACTTTATTATTTGAGATATTTTCACAATGCTTTGCACACACATGCAAAAACTCAAAAAGTTTTTTTAGGCATTCACAAATGTTCGATATGTGCCCCTTTAGTGATTCGGCAGACATCAAGCCAATAATCAAGTTCCTCCCACACTCGGCGCAGCATGTCCCCATCAATGAGTTCGAAAGCATCGTTGATGCGAGCTCGCAGTTCAGGCACGTTTCTTGGTAGAGGAGGTTTAAACACTGAATCTTTCACATAACCCCACAGAAAGAAATCGCATGGGGTTAAGTCGGGAGAGCGTGGAGGCCATGACATGAATTGCTGATCATGATCTCCACCACGACCGATCCATTGGTTTTCCAATCTCCTGTTTAAGAAATGCCGAACATCATGATGGAAGTGCGGTGGAGCACCATCCTGTTGAAAGATGAAGTCGGCGCTGTCGGTCTCCAGTTGTGGCATGAGCCAATTTTCCAGCATGTCCAGATACACGTGTCCTGTAACGTTTTTTTCGCAGAAGAAAAAGGGGCCGTAAACTTTAAACCGTGAGATTGTACAAAACACGTTAACTTTTGGTGAATTGCGAATTTGCTGCACGAATGCGTGAGGATTCTCTACCGTCCAGATTCGCACATTGTGTCTGTTCACTTTACCATTAAGAAAAAATGTTGCTTCATCACTGAAAACAAGTTTCGCACTGAACGCATCCTCTTCCATGAGCTGTTGCAACCGCGCCGAAAATTCAAAGCGTTTGACTTTGTCATCGGGTGTCAGGGCTTGTAGCAATTGTAAACGGTAAGGCTTCTGCTTTAGCCTTTTCCGTAAGATTTTCCAAACCGTCGGCTGTGGTACGTTTAGCTCCCTGCTTGGTTTATTCGTCGACTTCCGCGGGCTACGCGTGAAACTTGCCCGCACGCGTTCAACCGTTTCTTCGCTCACTGCAGGCCGACCCGTTGATTTCCCCTTACAGAGGCATCCAGAAGCTTTAAATTGCGCATACCATCGCCGAATGGAGATAGCAGTTGGTGGATCTTTGTTGAACTTCGTCCTGAAGTGTCGTTGCACTGTTATGACTGACTGATGTGAGTGCATTTCAAGCACGACATACGCTTTCTCGGCTCCTGTCGCCATTTTGTCTGACTGCGCTCTCGAGGGCTCTGGCGGCAGAAACCTGAAGTGCGGCTTCAGCCGAAAAAAACTTTATGAGTTTTTCTACGTATCTGTAGTGTGTCGTGACCATATGTCAATGAATGGAGCTACAGTGAATTTATGAAATCGCTTCAATCATTTGTAATAGTCCTGTACAAGGTGTACAACTTTGCTTCCGCCATTTTCTCTCCAACATTTGAGGCTTTAATGAAACAATTTGGTTACGCATGTATCATTCAAAGTATTTTCCATCCCAGGCCACTACTTTCTCCCATCTTTCAGGCAGTGTACGTATCCCACGTCGAAAATTGTTCATCTTTTGAAGTGATCCACGAATCGATCCAATTTGTGAATTCTTCATGATATCGGAAGTGTTGGCCAGCCAGGCCATGCGCCATTGATATAACCAGGTGATATTAAGACGGAGCAATGTCTGTAGAATACGTCAGATGGGATAGGTCTTCCCATTTTAACTTTTCCAAGCACGTTTTGACCGCTTTTGCAACATGGGGTCGAGCGTTGTCGTGCTGCAAAATCACTTTATTGTGCCTCTCGCTATATTGTGGCCGTTTGTCTTATTAATGCTCTGCTCAAACGCAATAATTGCGTTCGATAACGAGCACCTGTGATTATTTCACTTGGTTTTAAGATCTCATAGTACACGACGCCGAGCTGGTCCCACCAAATGCAGAGCGTGATCTTGGAGCCGTAAAGATTCGGTTTGGCCGTCGACGTGGAAGCATGGCCGGGATATCCCCATGATTTTTTGCGTTTAGGGTTACTGTAATGAACCCATTTTTCGTCCCCGGTCACAATGCGATGCAGAAATCGCTTCCAATTTCTGCCTCTGAACACACAAACACCGTTCAATGTCTCTTGGTTTCAGCACGCATGGGACCCAAGTTCCTTTTATCCGAATCATTTCCATAGCCTTGAGACGTTTTGAAATGGCTTGCTGTGTCACTGCCACTAATCGTGCCAATTCTTCTTGAGTTTGACGCGAGTCTTCACTCAGCAATGTCTCCAATTGTGCATCTTCGAAAACATTCTCCCTTCCACCACTATGCCGGTCTACAACGTTAAAAATCACCGTTCTTGAAGCGGTGAAACCACTCACGGCACGTTCTTTCACTAACAGCGTACTTACTATACGTACTTGAGAGCATTCGATGAAACTCAGCCGCTGTTTTCTTCATATTGAAACAAAACAGTAACACCTCCCGTAAATGACGAGAATTAGACTCGTAAACTGACATTTTCAATCAAGAACAACTTTATGATGCAGACACAAATAATGTTTGAATGAGGTTATGTTGGCCGAGATCCAAGCTAACTGCCTGACGTCTGCGACCCGTTTCTTTCGACCCTACTTACCGTTGTCGCCACCTATCACAAACTGCGGAAGCAAAGTTGTAGAAAGTTGTATCCTTATATATATGAGAGCAAGAGAAGTTTGTTAACATCGGGTATGGATTTAATTGTCAGGAAGTCTTTTCTAAAAGTATTTGTATGGAGTGTAACCATGTATGAAACTGAAACATGAACGATATATATATAATTAAATCTATATCCTATGTTAACAAACTTCTCTTCCTCAGAAATGCTTTCCTGGCCATTGCCATTCTACATTTTTTATCCTCTCTACTTTGGCCATCATCGGTTATTTTGCTGGCCAAATAAGAAAACTCATCTACTACCTTAAGTGTCTCGGCTGCCCCAGTCTAATTCTCTCAACATAACTGTCTGTTCCGATCAACTACTCTTCCATGTCCTTCGCTGGCTCTGAGAGAATTATAAAGCAATAGGCAAAGCTCGAAGTTTTTATTTCTTCTCTGTGAACTTTAATTCCTATTCTAAATTTTTTTTTTCAAATGGTTCAAATGGCTCTGAGCACTATGGGACTCAACATCTTAGGTCATAAGTCCCCTAGAACTTAGAACTACTTAAACCTAACTAACCTAAGGACATCACACACACCCATGCCCGAGGCATGATTCGAACCTGCGACCGTAGCAGCCTCGCGGTTCCGGACTGCAGCGCCAGAACCGCACGGCCACCGCGGCCGGCCTAAATTTTTCTCTTTTGTTTGCTCTGCTGCTTGCTCGGAGTATAGATTGAATAAAATCGGCGATGGGCTACATTGTCTCACTCCCTTTTCAAACATTGCTTCACTTTCGTTCCTTAGCATCTGGTCCCTATATTTTACCCCTGTTACTTTCACAATTTCAAAGATAGTATTCCAGTCAACATTATGAAAGCTTTTTCTAAGTCTACAAATGCTGTAAACTCACATTTGCCTTTCCTTAACCTATCTTCTAAGATGAGTTATTGGGTCAGTACTGCCTCATTCGTTCTTACACATCCGCGGAATCCAAACTGATCTATCAGTTTTCTCATTCTTCTGTAAAGAATTCGTGTTAGTATTTTGCAACCATGTCATACTGAACTTACAGTTCGCTAACTCGGCAGCATCTGCTTTCTTTGGGGTTTTTATTGAAGTCTGAGGGTATTTCGGCTTTCTCATACCTCTTGCACACCAGACGGAGGAGCTCTGTTCAGACTGGCTCTCCCGAGGCTGTCAGTAGTTCTGACGGAATGTCGTCTACTCCCGCAACCTTGTTTCGACTTATATGTCTTTCAATTCTCTGTCAAATTCTGTTCGCAGTATCATATCTCCCATTTCATCTTCATCTGCATCTTCTTCTTTTTCTATTACGTTTCCTTTTAGTTCATCTCCCCTGTACACTGAGGTAGCAAAAGTCATGCGATAGCGATATGCACGTATCCAGACGGCATAGCATCGCGTACACAAGGTATGAAAGGGCGGTGCGTTGACGGAGCTATCGTTCGCACACAGGTAGCTCATGTGAAATGGTTTCCGACGTGGTTATGCCCGCACGATGGGAATTAATAGACTATGAACGCAGAATGGTGGTTGGAGCTAGACGCAGTCATTAGGGAATTCGATATTCCGATAGCCACAGCGTCAAGAGAGTGCCAGAAGTACCAAATTCCTGGCATTACCTCTCATCACGGACAACGGTTTGACCGATGGCCATCATTTAACGACCCAGAGAAGCGTCGTCTACGTCGAGTTCTTAGCGCAAACAGACAAGCAACACTGCGTGAATTAACCTCAGAAATGAATGTGGGACGTACGACGAACGTATCCGTAGGACAGCACGGTGAAATCTGGCGTTAATGGCCTTGGCACCAGAGGAACGACACCGTTCCCTCTGCTAACAGCAGCACATCGCCTACAGCGCCTGTCCTTGGACCGTGGCAGTATCTGTCGAACACTAGACGATTGGAAAACCGTAGCCTGGTCAGATGAGTCTCGATTTCAGCTGGTGAGAGCTGATAGTAGGATTGGAGTGTCGTGCAGGTGATTCTAGTGTAGCACCGGTCCCACGAAGCCACAGGATGAAAGTTGTCAACAAGGTACTGTGCAAGCTGATGGTGGCTCCATAATGGTGTGGGCTGTGCTTACGTGCAATGGACTGGGTCCTCTGGTCCAGCTGAACCTCTTATTGAATGGAATTGTTTATGTTCTCAAACAGTGATGGAATTTTTATGAATGACAATGCTTCATGTCACCGGGCCACAATTGTTCGTAATTACTTTGAAGGACACTTTCGACAATTCGAGCGAATGATTGGGCTATCCAGATCACCCGAAGTGAATCACGTCGAAAATTTGCGGAACACAATCCAGAGGTCACTTCGTGCAGAAAATCCTGCACTGGAAATAATGTAATTTTTTTTTTTTGATTGGTTTGATGCGGCCCGCCGCGATTTCCTCTCCTGTGCCAACCTTTTCATCTCAGAGTAGCACTTGCAACCCATGTTCTCAATTATTTGCTGCATGTATTCCAGTCTCTGTCTTCCTCTACAATTTTTACCCTCTACAGCTCCCTCTAGTACCATGTAAGTTGTTCCCTAATGTCTTGACACATATCCTATCAACCTGTCCGTTATTCTTATCAGTATTTCCATATATTTTCCTCGCAGATCTGCGGAGAACCCCCTCATTCCTTAGCTTATCGGTCCAACAAATTTTCAACATTCTACCGTAGCACCACATCTGCAGATGCTTCGATTCTTTTGCGTCTTTTTTTTCCCAGTCCATGTTTCACTATATACATTTCTGTGCTACAATCGTACATTCCCTGAAATTTCTTCTTCATTACTAGGTCTATGTTTTTCGATACTAGCAGACTTCTCTTGGCCAGGAATGTCCTTTGCCTGTACCGTACGACAATAGACGTAGAATGGAATGTCGTCTCTATAAATTATGTCTAATTTATGTGAGTAGTTGACGAAATGGACTGGCCCTGAAAAGAGTCTCTAAAAATGGTCTGAAGATAGCTATTTAATTTTTCTGAAACCACTGACCATTTTGCATTCTGGGCGAATGAACTTCTGTAATAAGAAGAACGACCGTGTTTTTATTAATTATTCTGCAAGTATCAGGTTTTAAAATACGACCTCATGATGGTATAACATCGTGTTAAATTTGTGATCAGTTTTACTGACTATACATAAGCCACAAGTTATATAAAATTGTAGGATTTGTCTGACATAATCAATAAAGTACCCAAACGTGCGTATTTTCATCAGACATTATTTATATTGCCACGTACGAAATTCAAAAACTAAATTAAGTAAAATCTCTTAATGTGTACGAAAACTACAATTACACAGGGCGGTCAGACGTAGAAAGAAAAGCTTGTAAGGGTGTTTCAGCGTAGGTTGTGCTGTAAAATAATTATAAGAAAAAATTTCGATACGTAGTACCGTTCCCGAGTTAATTAGCGTTGAAGTTAGTCAATCAGGCAGTTGCATTAACAAATTCAAGCGGCTCGCCAAAGACGGTGTCGTCAAACGTGTTCCTCGTTTGGTTTTGTAGAACCGATCAAGAGAACCACACAAAAAATGGACATGGCTCGGTAGTAAAGATAGAACCAAAGCCAAAGGCTGAGTATGAGAACAACTGACAACAATTGCACCTGGCGCGCCGCTTCAATAGCCGCTCAATGGATTGATTGGCTAACTTCAATGTTACTTAACTCGAAAACGGCGCAACCTGCCGAATTTTTTTTTCTTAGAAACCTTAACAACATAGCTTACAATACCTTTACAAGCTTTTCAGGCTGTTTCTGATCAGCCTACATACTCAAAGTTTTATTTCATTGCCAGAAACTTAAAGAGATAAGCTATAAATTTTAGAAGTACATGTGTATTGGGTCTAGCATTAAACCTCTAAGATCGAATCAATCCTTATGACTTGACTGAGGGAGTCAAATTTCAAGATGAACAGTCAGTATTTAGCAAACGTAAATTCTTGCCAGTGGCTCGTTACGTTAGAGGAGAAATCAGTCTGTCATGAATATGAGGAAATTTATCGCTCAACTATATAATTAGGAAAATTAACCATAGAAATAGAGCTACGCCACTTACCGGTTCATACACGTACACATGATGGCATCACTCGTCACCGGTTTTATGTCCCACAAGGACCTCTTACGTCCTTCAAAATTCGATCAGTTGGTGTACCTCGCACGAGGACCCGCTTACAGCAGGGGATTGTATAAACCTTTCCGCCAAGCGCGCGAATCGGCAAATGAGCGAACGCAGCCGTTAAAAGAGAACGTAACGACGTCTAGCGCTTCGTCAAAAGTGCACACACTCGCACGTGCTGATTTTTAAGTGCTTAAACTATAGCATAAACGTCTCAAATCATTAACTTTTTGGATAACTTGCTGTTGATATAGGCAGGTAAACTGTTGCAGACATAATTGTTACACAAGTGACTAGCAGAAGAAATTAAGTCAGGGCAGTGTATAATGTTACATTACAGACATGACATGAAATTGACATGAAATATTTTATAACAATTCCTGTAGCACAGATCTTATAATAATTGTTAGATTTACTAACCACGAAACTGTTCCTTATTTATCTACACCAACAATGTACTCCGTTAATTCTGGCACCACTATCTGATTCCCCCTTCCCCGTTCCACTCGCGAATGGCGCGTGTGGAGCGTCTGTATTACTTCTAATTTCTCGAATCTTCTTATCATGGTCATATTGCAAGCAATATGTAGAAGGTAGTAGTCTAATATATTGTCCGACTCTTACCGGAAAGTGCTTCCTCCAAATTACAATCGTAGGCCTCTCCGCGATAAACGTCGCCTCTCTTGTAACGTCTGGATATTGTTGAGTATCTCTGTAACACTTCTGTGCCAACCGAACGATCCAGTGAAGAAACGTGACGCTCTTCACTGCATTTTTCTATCTCCTCAATCAGTCCTAGACAGATTAACAATACGAACAAGCACGTTGTAAGTCATTTTCTTCGTGGATGAATTACATTTCCTTAAGATTCTTGCTATGAATCTCAATTTGGCACCTGCTTTTCCTGTTATTTATTTTATGTGCTCATTCCACTTACGATCACTCCGCACAGATACTCGCAGATACTTCACGCTATGTCACTCTGCAGTGTAGTATCCCCAGAGGACACCAAAAATTCGGCCAAGTTCTACCTTGACAGCTCCCAGAAACTGATCAGCCTGTGATAATGACCAGTAGACTGGCAACTATGGTGAAATGGTGAGCTGGTGAGCGAGTTACGGCAGACACTAAACTATTATAGCACGGGGGAACGACCGATTGGTGAAATCTGCAAGCGAAGCTTAATGACACCATGGAATCAGAAAGATAGCGTCATACCAGCGAAAAGAAGAGTTACGTAAGGAGACAAAGGTGTTCGCAACAATAAGTATTCAGTGCCGAACCAGTAGAAAAGAGCTTCTGGAAAATGAAGTTGCGAACCTCTGAAGTCACTAGGGGAGCTCACAACGAGGGTAAGCCCTTGAAGAGCACATGAGAAGCGTCAAAGTAAATATCCCACACCTTATAATAAATGTCTGATTCCCGACTACCTAGCGTCTAGCTTCAACCCTTGTTTGAGTTGCAACTATCCATTGAGAGGGGGGCTATGGGCGTGTGTCCCCCCTCCCCCCCCCCCCCCCCCCGGCGCCTAGATTTCTTCTCTCGTCTGTGAACAGCCAGCCGGTGTGGCCGAGCGGTTCTAGGCACTACAGTCTGGAACTGCGAGACCGCTACGGTCGCAGGTTCGAATCCTGCCTCGGGCATGGATGTGTGTGCTGTCCTTAGGTTAGCTAGGTTTAAGTAGTTTTAAGTTCTAGGGGACTGATGACCTCAGCAGTTAAGTCCCACAGTGCTCAGAGCCATTTGAAGCCAGAAGTCTGGCTGGAAGGACGCTGCTGCCAACGGCTGCACTGACAACTTCCGAGGCGATGCTGATGTGGCGCGGAAGCCGCCGTCAGCCACAGGCCTGCTGGAGGCTTGACCTGCGTGGCCTGGATACTGTCTGTCATCTGCCTCCGAGAGGGAGTGCCACTGCTGCTGCTCATCCCCATCCCGAGGCCAACACCGACGCTGCCAGCTTCTGTCTCCCAAACGTGGGCTGAGAGATGACCCCAGTGAGCCAGCGAGTACTTCAGGTGGACCTGCGGGAGTGACTCCTGAGTGGAAATCTTTGACGTCAACGAAAGCACTTTGGATACTGATACGTCGAGCTGTAGGCCACCGGAATATACGGGTCGATGGACGCCCCATGAGTAACAGCCACCACTCGCAGTTTGCTGTGTTATGGAACTCCAAGTCGAGCAAATACCGGCCCTCTTCTGCTGATAATGCCGCTGCTCTGCCGGAAGACAATCCTGAATTACTGCCTAAGAAATGTGTTATTGTAATGATGGTTTCTTTGTCCTCTCTAGCGTAGCTGGTTCTATACCACCGCATCCATCCCAGCTCTCTCCTGACGACTGTAGGAGTCTGGGACTAGACTCCTATAGGTCCTTACTGTTTCCAGCAATTTGTCATCAATAGTGCAGTTGTACAGTGGTGGATTTCTTTTTTAACTACGCACAATACGCTCCATTTATTTACGTTCAGGGTCAACTGCCAGAGCCTGCACGATTCATCAACCCTCTGCAAGTCATTCTGCAAATCGATAGTCTTCTGGCGTTGCTACTCCATTACTGACAACCGCATCATTTGCAAGCTGTCTTAAAAAACATTTGACGCTTTATACTAGGTAACTTACCTACTTTGTAAACAGTAGCATTACTATTGCACTTCCTTGGGGTACTTCGGAAATTACCTTTAATCGATTTTATTTAGGTACATATTTCATACCTTATGCAAATCTTTTTTCCATTTACACAATTCACGCTCAGATTTTATGAAACAAAATCGGCCTTGTACACAGCGTAACTTCAAACATTTTCTCCAAGGTACGTTTAACCAAAAATTTACAGCTTTTTGTTTATCACTGAAAGCTATTACTGTACATATTTTCTTTGGCCCAGGAAGGTACTGTATTTTTGGTTTGGACTTTACTTAGCATCGAACAAGCGTTCACAGATTTGTCAGTCATTTCCTGTTTCTTCTAATGCTTCCACATTGTTTAATTAAATGTTGACATCATTCGAATTAATATCCAAGAAATAAACCAGTAAATAATACATATGTAGGTCTTCAGGTGAAGTAGATGATTTCGATTGTATATCATGTTCTTCGTATTTCATCTTTTGCAAGATTTAAAACATTAATTGGATTCCACATTACCGTGAAACTCTGCAACCTGTGCAAAGAGAGACGCTATTAGCACCATATACAAAGAAAACAAAGAACATTAAAGCAGTTTTGTTTTCATCGTTAGCAATTAGCGATACGATGCTGATTATTATGTATATTAAATGACTTGCAGATTTTAGTTAATAGTAACTGCGAACAACTGGGTCAGAGAAACTATCAATGAAAACTGAAATTCGCTTTTAAGAACTGCGATCACGTTATTTGCTTTCTGATGTGACGTAATCATGGCTATGTGCCTAGTAGGAGTGTACCTGCTCCAGCTACCTGACGAGCTATGAATTTGGCAGCTTTCTACATCGTTCTTAAAAACTTCTAGTGTGTACTAGCAGTAAAGCTTTGATATTGTGTTTCTTTCGTTGTATGCCTCCCTCATAAAAAAAGTTCAGAGTAGGTTTGCCATGTCGGATTGGGTCAGTCCCTCATCAGCCTCGTGATGCTGATCGGGCAGCTACTTGACTGAGTAGTAGCGGTTTGACGTTCTGGGAAGTCTGCAACACGTGTGGGAGAGCCATTTGCTCCTCCATACAACCTCCAATGACGCCGCAAAGCACAGGACACATGAGCATCGTACGTACACATCAAAAATCAGTTGCAACACATGCTTAAACAAAGCATAGCCTTAAACGGGCACAACCACAGAATACTTTGTTTGTTGAAAAAGTTTCGAGACTGTATTAATAATAAATAAAGATATGTTCATATGGTGGTTTTAATGCTTCAGGTGTCTTACATAGTCTCTCCCCTTCCTCCCCTTCATTCACTCCAAAACTGAGAACAATGCATAGAACGTTCATACAACCGCGTGAATGTGTCAGAGAGTTCCTTCTTCAGGATATTGTTGAACTCGTTCGTCACATTCTCACTTTCTTTGATCTTGGTAAACCATCTGAGACACATGCTGCACTTTGTCGTTTTTTGGTAGGTTCGTCACCCGTGGTCATTTATTTATTTATTTTATTCGGAAAAGAACTGTCCGCGTTTTTCATTTAAATCAAGTTGAGGTAAGCGTCCACGCATCGCTGTTTTTGTTTCAGAGCCAAGGTCTGTGGTACAAACTTTGCGCACAATTTCTCTTCTGCAAAAGTTTTTGGAGAAAGTCTTGAACACTTGATTTAGAGATGTTGCCCCATAGCAATTTGTGATACAACGTTGACACATTACGTGCGCACGTCCACTACTTAACCATGACAGCTCATAGCTGACTGGTCGAATGCACATTCGTGGTTTACGGTTGTTAGTTCAAGCAGCCACCGCAGTTTCAGCGCTGACGTCATTGAAATTTCAGGAACGTTTCGGAACGTTTTGTTATGGCTGTGTAAGTATCCAGAAACAATACACATACTAGCGACTGGACAATAAGCAGTCGCGTACCGGTAATCCATACTTTCTAGGTACCGAAATTATGCTAGAACATTGACACACGGAACGCTGCGCTGGATTTTGACCTGCTTTCGATTTCCCAACTGCAGTCGACTGCAGGTCGCCTGATAGTTTGTGCTGTAAAATCGCCTAACCAAGTTGATTATTCCGACTGTCTCTTCTTATTCTTATGCCAACAACAGCCGGCGTACTCCAAAATACTCTTATGTGCGTGCACGTAGTAGGTGCTGATCACAGTGCTACTAATCTGTATATGGTAAGAACATGCTTTACTTCTGTGTTCGTTTCTTCACCTTTTTCTAAGTTATTACTGTTTGTGTCGTGAATCAAGGACTGGTAAAAGCCATTATATTAACCACGCAAAAAAGAGTTAGGCAAACGTTATATCGAACACACAAAAGTTGGCAGTTTTTCAACGTCTCAGTTGGATACAACTGTTTCACATGTTTCTGTACATAGGAAACTATTGTACTGGTTCATTATTTACCGTTCTATCTTCCGCGAACGAAGAATGTATCTAACGCAAGCAGAACCATTTTATAGATGGACGCAAATTGCACTTTCATAATATCGTATTTTGAGTCATTTTATAATACCCTGCATCCGTTCTCACTGTCAGAACACTGTCAAACGAAATTTGTACTCTGCATCCAGCCGCTATTTTCATCACCAAATGAATTAGTCACAATGTTATTTGTGCAGCTCCCTTTCTCGGAATGCTCGAACACGGATTTTTCTAAGCAATGACTGTGCTTTAGAGCCTGACGTGCGTGCTGTTTATGTCATACGGCAAGATTCCAATTAACTCCATAATTTTTTTCTTTCTAACTAGAGAGACGTAAACAAAGCTTTCCTGTGGCTGTTGTGTCGTCTTTTCTATCCAGCACTCTACAAGCGTATTTTTCTGATATTTTCTGCCAAGGCTTTGCTGATGTTCTCCCTACGGCTTCGGAATCTGTCTGGCGGATCTCTACGCTTTTTTTATAGCTCGCAATTCCTGGCGTTGCTTCCCTACTGGTAACTTACGACGAGTTGCCCCGGTATCTTCCACGATGTCATAGTAAATATGCAGCACGTAATCCCTCACTTCCGTATTTTTTCTTGTTCTTCTTGCACATTTTATTGTTTAGAATACTGCGCATCCTATTTTTTACACCTCGAACAACTATCTGATTGACGTCAGACACGGGAAGGGGTGAGGGGGGCAAGTGGACGATATGTCTGAAGGGGGAAAAATCTGACAGGCTAAAGATAAAACACGTTCTAAACCCTACCTACTGTTAATTCCTGTTTGCATGCCAGCTCTATAACCTCATCTGTATGCTTTGCAGGTTAACTGTATTGCTGATAAATTTTGACTTAAACGAATAGTCGCAAGGAGATGGTGAAAAACTGGATTTTTTCGTTGCTTCATTGATCGCTGACAAAAAAAAAATCAGCCTTTTACTCTTTCTTTGCAAATTCTATTTACTTGCTACAACATAATAGTCCTCTGTGACACAAATTACATGATAGAATTTTTCTTAGGTTCCACAAATTTCGAAGTTGACTGCCTTCAAGACTGGGATATTTCTGTTATTCTTGTGACATTATTGTTGCGGTCTTCAGTCAGAAGACAGGTTTGCTGCAGCACTTTATGTTATTCTGTCTTGTGTAAGCCTCTTAATCTCTGCATGGCTGGTACCACGTACATGCATTTTAACCCACTTGCTGTAACCGAATCCCACAGTTCTCTCTATTACCCAATTTACGATTTTTTGATGTCTCAGAATGTGCCTTAACAATCGGTGGCTTCTTTTAATCCAGTTTTGGTCATAAATTTCATTTCTCTCGGTTTGGTACAGAACCTTCTCATTATCCAATCTGCTCATCTAATCTTCAGCTTTCTTCTGCAGCTTCTATTCACTTTTTTTCTGAACTGTGTATGGTCCACGTTTCACTTCTTTACAAAGCTACACTCCAGAGACGTAACTTGACAAATGACATCCTGCAATTTAAATTTACATTCAATATTTTAAAAAATTCTCTTTTTCAGAACTTTTTCGTTGATATCGCCAGTCTGCATTTTATATCAAAAATGGTTCAGATGGCTCTGAGCACTATGGGACTTAACTTCTGAGGTCATCAGTCCTCTAGAACTTAGAACTACTTAAACCTAACTAACCTAAGGACATCACACACATCCAAGCCCGAGGCAGGATTCGAACCTGCGACTGTAGTGGTCGCGCTGTTCCAGACTGTAGCGCCTAGAACCTCTCGGCCATTCCGGCCGGCCCATTTTATATCCTCTCCACTTTGGTTATTGCCATTTACTTTGGTGTGCAAATGGCAAAACCCATCTACTAATTTTTTTTGCTGCATCAGCTCTGTCTCTGAATTCACCAATCGCAGCGGGTGGCGAGTGGTGCAGTTGCAGCCCACTGGAACTCAACAGCTTTTTTTTTCAATTTGTGAGAGACCTTGGGATCGCGCTGCCTACGCCAACAGAACTTCTGTAGGTCGACACTAAGGGCAACTTGTGATCTTGTGATATCTTGTTGAAAGATAACGTCTTGGAGACCTCCAGGATAGGACACCACCGGCCTTATGCTATCAGGAAGCTAGAGTTCAAACTATTGCTTGTGCAAAATGCACGTGATCGTGCTGTGTACCCTACAACACCCCTCGGCATATCCACACACCGGTGCTTGGTCCATGTGTCGGTGACGAATCCAATGCCACAGCGTTTTTTCTCCTAGGATCCTGCGCACAAAAATACGTCCATCGTGATAATTTATGCACGACAGGGAATCGTCTGAAAAAACGGCGTGATGCCCCATCCGTGTCCATAACTGTGTTGGGCGTAATGTTGTCGGCGAGCCTCTCTCTGCCTGCACGTCAATTGAAGCCAGAATCATGGTCGCCACTTTGACAGTCCGTTGTATTCCAGAGGTCGTCAGACTGTCCGTGTTGATTCTTATATTTTTACGAACAAGTCCATTTCCTGACTCAAGGTTGGGGATGTGACTGAAGATTCCTGGATGGCCCAGTGAACAAAATGTCTGCTCCTCGGGCACTAGTCACTTAGTGCCCTTGAGGATCTTCATTGCATTGATTACGTCCCACTTCGACCCATAGATTCCACATCTGCATGCCACTTGTGGTCCCGTGACTATTAAAAACACCAATATCTGGAAATGGTAAACTGCAGGCTATACAACATAGCGCTGCTGCAATACGAAATTTCCTGGTATTCGAATCTCCTTCCCACTCGAGACATACCACGATTGTCTCACATCCAATAAAAATTTAAATGCTACTTCTGAACGGAAAGCCTGCTGCGTAATCTTTCCTAATATTCGAAATACAGATGCAGTTAGCCCTGTGCACTTTGTGAAGCACAGAAATACCATTCGTTTGTATATCTGAAGGCTGATTTACGCGTAATGTTTTCTCAAGACTGACACAAATCGCGCAGCTACACTATTCAAAATTTCGTTCGGTCTTTCTCTCAGTCAATCATTCCGTCGTTCCGAAATTGTCGTGGAGAAAGAAGTGTTTTCAGTGTCGACGTTTGTGTTAGCTCCTCTTAAACTGAAGAAGAAAGTATAGTCTACACGTCGTGCACCATGATCCCCGTGTGACGGAAACGGTTTATAGTATTTAGTAACTCTAATTACTTAAAAATGATACTTCAGGTAGATCAAAAAAATATAAAACCAGTTACCTATTGTCAGCGTAACAATTCGTTTAATCTCAAAAATGATTATCCCAGCTAACATTTTTCACTCTGCAAAAGAGATCTCCCCTTGACGTTGTGTAGAAATGTTGTCTGTAAAGTCGTGTGAGTGGCACTAAATTGCATATCATTTATCAGATTTTACACAACTGTTAATATGGAAGCACTTTTCTCTAGCAAAAGGAACGTCTAGTCACAAAAACTACCCGCGCACAACATTGACGTATGTCTTCTATTAAAATATTTGATGTAAATCGTTCGAAAAAATTAGGCTTCATACATCAGCAAATAAGAAATTAATATTATGTAACGTGCTGTGAGCACTATGTTTAAAGATTCAATCTGAGTTGAATTCTGTCTTTTAAAGTAGATTCGGGACCATCAGTGCACATTTACTTCCATTCATTTATATCTAACGACATTTATGTTTCTTAAAATTCTCGATTCAAAACTGCCGCGGAGATATTTTTGCTAAGACGGCGGCAGACAAACGATAGTCAATTTGTCGATTGTTATTGTCGATTCCTTTTATATCAAGTTAATATATTTAGATATAAGTCCTTAAGCCTTTTGCTCTCTATTCTTTAGCATTTAAAATTATTGTCAATCAAAAATACTTCATATTTTTTATACCAGCTACTAGTAAACTCCGATGTAAGTTACTGTAGCGCTAATGGCTGCGCTCCTAACTGCGGAGCTGAAAATTAACACTTAAAACATTAATTAGATTGGAATACAATTGAAATAAATACAAATCCACGTCTAGACAATAGCGACTCTATTTTTCAAATAATAATTAACACTATAGTTACAGGCTTTCACTTTACAGAACTTACACGTCTCACGTCCGAACAGGAAGAATAACTGAACCACAATTATCACAGATAACAAAAAAAAAAAAATTATAATTGTCGTTGTCTATGGTTGTAGTTCTCTGATAATAGTTTTAATTCACACAGAAATTAAATTATTACAGAAATAATGAAATAATTATCGTCATTTTTATACGATACAGTCTTTTTATACGTATTATCGATAATATTTGTTGAAGTTTGTGCACTTAGTTCATTTTAACATCTTGTGGCTAGAACATAGTGTCGTGGATATTACACCCGGATTGGACATTTAAGAGGTGACGTTCTCTAAGGGAATCTTCTCCGAGTACTACAGCAGGAACCAGATGATTGGCCCGCATCTCGTGGTCGTGGGGTAGCGTTCTCGCTTCCCACGCCCGGGTTCCCGGGTTCGATTCCCGGCGGGGTCAGGGATTTTCTCTGCCTCGTGATGGCTGGGTGTTGTGTGCTGTCCTTAGGTTAGTTATGTTTAAGTAGTTCTAAGTTCTAGGGGACTGATGACCATAGATGTTAAGTCCCATAGTGCTCAGAGCCATTTGAACCAGATGATTGGGGCAGTTACTTACGTATGAACGTTTGAAAGTACCGTAAACCGTTAACGCTTGTAACCCCAGAAACTGAAAAAGAAGATAGGTCACGAGAGCGGCTATCAGCCCTCACGAGAGACTCGCCGTAACGTTAAAGCATGGGTTCTTGTGGCTGGCAGGAGCTACAAGGACCCTGAATTTACAACTATTCTTTCGAAACAAGCTTCTAGCCGCATCATGCTAGAAACCTGTGATGCTACATAGAATGTTTTGAAAAAGAAATATTTGAAGATACGTTAATAAAACGGACGAATGTCTCGCTTTTTAAACGAAAAGAGTTTCATTAAAATAATGGAGATTTAGCAAAAATATTATTAAATTAACAACTCGTAACGTTAAGTAAAACCTTAAAGTAAACATTATCTTCTTGAAAAATTAAACCAAACGAAGTAATAAAATATGTAGAAAGTGTTTTATAGGAAGATTATGGTCCGCATGATTTTAGGTATTGTTCTGAAATTATCAAAGTACTTAGAAATTCCTTGTACGCTCGAGGAATTATCTGCATTTATTATATTGCTATTTGAAGCGGGCAGAGGAGCGGACACAGATTCAGGGCATCTCTTGTACTTGGGGTGGGAAACTGCCCCTAAAGGTCACTGTATCAGCAGTAATCAACGGCATGAGGACACAATACAGAAGGCAATGGAAATCACTGTATTAAAGACACATAATGTTTATCCACAGGACATATAGCCTGTAACTGAAAAAAATGTGATGGTAGCTCCTTTGGAACAAGATTCCGGACTAACCCCCCTTTGGATCTCCGGTAGAAGACTGCCAACGGGGCGGTGACCTCGAGAAAAAGAGTGAATAACCAACGAAAGGATAATGTTTTACGAGACGGCGCGTGAAGTGTTAGAATTTTGAACTCGGCAGGGAATCTAGAAAATCTGAAAAGGGAGATGCAAAGGCTCAGTCTAGATATAGTGGGGTTCAGTGAGGTGAAATGGAAAGAAGACAAGGATTTCTGGTCAGATGAGTAAAGAGTAATATCAACAGCAGCAGAAAGTGTTATAACAGAAGTAGGAATAGGAAGGTGGGGCAGGGAGTGAGTTATCGTGAACAGTTAAGTGATAGGGTTGTTTTTTATCACAATAGACAGCAAAACCACCGCCGACAACGATGCTTCAGGTATACATGCCGACGTCTCAAGTTGAAGACGAAGAGATAGAGAAAGTACGGGGAGATATTGAACGACTAATGCATTATGCAAAGGGAGAAGAAAATCTAATAGTCATGGGGGACTGTAAAACGATTGTAGGGGAAGGAGTAGAAGAAAGGATCACAGGAAAATATGGGCTTGGTACTAGGAATGAGACAAGAGAAAGGCTAATTTAGTTCTGTGATAAATTTTAGCTAGTAATAGCGAATACTCTATTCACTAATCACAAAAGGAGGAGGTATACTGGGAAAAGGCCGGGTGATACGGGAAGAATTCAGTTAGATTACATCATGGTCAGAGAGATATTCGGAAATCAGATATCGGATTGCACGGTGTATCCAGAAGCAGATATAGAACCAGATCACAATGTATTAGTGACGATGAGTAGGCTGAAGTTTAAGAGGTTAGTCATGAAGAATCAGTACGCAAAGAAGTGGTATATGGAAATACTAAGGAACGACGAGATACGCTTGAAGCTCTCTAAGATACGGCAGTAGGAATAGCTCAGTAGGCAGTACAGTTGAAGAGGAATGGACATCTCTAAAAAGAGCAATAACAGAAGTTGGAAAGAAAAACATAGTTACAAAGAAGGTAACTGCGAAGAAACCATGGCTAACAGAGCAAATACTTCAGTTGATCGATGAAAGAAAGAAGTACAAAAACGTTCAAGGGAATTTCGGAATAGGGTAAGACAAGCCGCTGAGGAATGAAATCAGTAGGAAGCGCAGGGAAGCTAAAACGAAGCATGAAAAATATGAAGAAATCTAAAAAGAAGTATTTGTTGTAAGGCTGACTCAGGATACAGAAAAGTCAAAACAACCCTCAGTGAAATTAAAACCAAGGGTGGTGACATTAAGAGTGCAACGGTAATTCTACTGTTAAACGCAGAGGAAGACCGGATAGGCGGAAGGGGTACACTGAAGGCGGGGAGGATTTGTCTGATGTGATAGAAGAAGAAACAGAAAACTACACTCCTGGAAATTGAAATAAGAACACCGTGAATACATTGTCCCAGGAAGGGGAAACTTTATTGACACATTCCTGGGGTCAGATACATCACATGATCACACTGACAGAACCACAGGCACATAGACACAGGCAACAGAGCATGCACAATGTCGGAACTAGTACAGTGTATATCCACCTTTCGCAGCAATGCAGGCTGCTATTCTCCCATGGAGACGATCGTAGAGATGCTGGATGTAGTCCTGTGGAACGGCTTGCCATGCCATTTCCACCTGGCGCCTCAGTTGGACCAGCGTTCGTGCTGGACGTGCAGACCGCGTGAAACGACGCTTCATCCAGTCCCAAACATGCTCAATGGGGGACAGATCCGGAGATCTTGCTGGCCAGGGTAGTTGACTTACACCTTCTAGAGCACGTCGGGTGGCACGGGATACATGCGGGAACAGCAAGTTAAATTGCCGGTCTAGGAATGGTAGAACGATAGGTTCGATGACGGTTTGGATGTACCGTGCACTATTCAGTGTCCCCTCGACGATCACCAGTGGTGTACGGCCAGTGTCGGAGATCGCTCCCCACACCATGATGCCGGGTGTTGGCCCTGTGTGCCTCGGTCGTATGCAGTCCTGATTGTGGCGCTCACCTGCACGGCGCCAAACACGCATACGACCATCATTGGCACCAAGGCAGAAGCGACTCTCATCGCTGAAGACGACACGTCTCCATTCGTCCCTCCATTCACGCCTGTCGCGACACCACTGGAGGCGGGCTGCACGATGTTGGGGCGTGAGCGGAAGACGGCCTAACGGTGTGCGGGACCGTAGCCCAGCTTCATGGAGACGGTTGCGAATGGTCCTCGCCGATACCCCAGGAGCAACAGTGTCCCTAATTTGCTGGGAAGTGGCGGTGCGGTCCCCTACGGCACTGCGTAGGATCCTACGGTCTTGGCGTGCATCCGTGCGTCGCTGCGGTCCGGTCCCAGGTCGACGGGCACGTGCACCTTCCGCCGACCACTGGCGACAGCATCGATGTACTGTGGAGACCTCACGCCCCACGTGTTGAGCAATTCGGCGGTACGTCCACCCGGCCTCCCGCATGCCTACTATACGCCCTCGCTCAAAGTCCGTCAACTGCACATACTGTTCACGTCCACGCTGTCGCGGCATGCTACCAGTGTTAAAGACTGCGATGGAGCTCCGTATGCCACGGCAAACTGGCTGACACTGACGGCGGCGGTGCACAAATGCTGCGCAGCTAGCGCCATTCGACGGCCAACACCGCGGTTCCTGGTGTGTCCGCTGTGCCGTGCGTGTGATCATTGCTTGTACAGCCCTCTCGCAGTGTCCGGAGCAAGTATGGTGGGTCTGACACACCGGTGTCAATGTGTTCTTTTTTCCATTTCCAGGAGTGTATTTAGAAGAGATAAGGGATCCAGTATTAGAATCAGAACTTAAAAGAGCTTTGGAAGACTTAAGATCAAATAAGGCAGAAAGGATAGATAATATTCCATCAAAATTTCTAAAATCATTGGGGGAAGTGGCAACAAATCAACTATTCACGTTGTTGTGTAGAAAACATGAATCTGGCGATATACTGTCTGACTTCGGGAAAAAAACATCGTCCACACGATTCTGCAGATTGCAAGAGCTAACAGATGTCAGAATTATGGCACCATCAGCTTAACAGTTGAAGCATCCAAGTTGCTGAAAAGAATAATATACAGAATAATAATTGAGGATGTGTTAGATGACGATCAGTTTGGCGTTAGGAAGACTAAAGGAAAGTCAAGACACTTTCATAGGATTTCTTAACCTGGAAAAAGTGTTTGACAGTGTCAAAAGGTGAAAGATTGTCGAAATTCTGAAAAAAATTGGGGTAAGCCTCAGGGAAAGATGGGTAGTATACAGTGTGTACAAGAGCCAGGAGGGCATGCTATGAGTGCGAAACCAAGAATGACGTGCTCAGATTAAAATTGATGTAAAACAAAGTTGTAGTCTTTGACCTCCTCTCTTCAGTCGAAGATACAATGATGGAAGTAATAGAATGGTTCCAGAGTGGAATTAAAATTAAAGGTGAAAAGATATCAGTGATAAGATTCACTAATGACATAGTTATCGACAGTGTAAGTGAAGAAGAATTACAGGATCTGTAGAAGAGAATGAACAGTCTAACGAGTAAAGAATGTGGACTGAGAGTAAATAGAAAGAAGACGAAAGTAATGAGAAGAAGCAGAAATGAGAACAATGAGAAACTTAGCATCAGGACTGGTGATCACGAAGTACATGAAGTTAAGGAATTCTGCTAGTTACAGCCGAGCGGGATTAGCCGTGCGGTCTTAGGCGCTGCAGTCATGGACTGTGTGGCTGGTCCCGGGGGAGGTTCGAGTCCTCCCTCGGGCATGGGTGTGTGTGTTTGTCCTTAGGATAATTTAGGTTAAGTAGAGTGTAAGCTTAGGGACTGATGACCTTAGCAGTTAAGTCCCATAAGATTTCACACACGTTTGAACATTTTTGCTAGTTACGGAGCAAAATAACCTATGACGGACGGAACAAGTGGGACATAAAAAGCAGACTTACACTGGCAAAAAGAAGGTTCTTGGCTAATATCAAACATAGGCCTTAATTTGAGGAACAAATTTGTGTGAAAGCACGTTTGGAGCACAGCATTGTACGGTGGATTATGGGAAAACTGGAACAGAAGAAATTCGAAGTATTTGAGATTTAGTGCTACAGAAGAGTGTTGAAAAGTAAGTGGACTGATAAGGTGGTCAATGAGAAGGTTCTCCTCAGAGTCGGACAGGAAAGGAATGTAAGGGAAACACTGGCAAGAAGAAGGGTCTGGTTGGTAGGACTTCTGTTACGACATCACGGAATAACGTCCATTGTATTAGAGGGAGCTGCAGAGTGAAAAACTGGAAAACAAGACAGAGACTGGAATACATCCAGCAGATAACCGAGGACATGAAGAGGTTGGTTGTCCTTTGGAAGAATCAGTACAGTTGACACTGCGAAGTCTTTCGTAAATCCCTCCAGTTCAGCTTAAAATTTGACTTTATCAATGAGCTTACGCGCAAGTATATTTTGGGTCCATTTAAGATCGAGTAATTTATGTGGTATATGTTTTCCATAGTCATCAGAGTAATCGTTAGAACGAATAGCTTTCAGTTTCTGTCCGCCTAGTGCAAGTACTTCTGTCTATACCACTGATTTTAAAATGGATTCTCTGACTTTTAATAGAAGACTGGTCACTGGACGATGGTGTGTCAGTGCTTGATACAGTTTTCTTTGCAGTTTCCTCTCTCCCCCTTGTGCCTCTTAGTGAAGGTGGGAATACAATCTCTATTTACGATTCCTCTTCATTTACCAACCCTTTTTCATCTTCCTCCTAAATAAAATAAAACAAACCTACTTGTTTTTATCTATGACTCAAAACAAGAACTAAACGAAACATCTATCTAATTTTCACTATTGTCTGACTGCTTTAAAAAGTTTGAAACTAATTAGAAAAAATCGATGCAGAGATTACTTTTGACTCTGTTGTGTTGTTTGCTAACTACGCTGCACACAATTTTCTTTTGTTAAAAATACAGTAGAAACTCCACTATAACATACAAAAACTAACACTGTACATAATACTTAAAATGGGACTTAGAAAAGTCAAAGTGCCTAATTTTGTATGAGTGATGCAGTAAATAATGGTTGTTCTCCACAAAAATTAAAATTAATTTTAAATACTTACCTCTTTTTCAGAATATTCTATGTTTCACTGTGATCTTTCTGGTATCGGTCTTCGACGTTCAATAAGGAAAGTGAATCGAAGTACCACAAAGAAGGTTTATAAATTTCCTCCGTTTCTACTACAGATCGCATGATCGCTTTTGTTTTCGCACTCTCTTTGCGGTAAACTGTTCGAAGAGAGTTGGTCTTTTTGCTGATTAACTCTTTCGTTGCTTTACGATCGACTTCCTTCTTATTATTAACCAAAGCGTCATAAGCCTGGTCTTTGACGTTTCGGTTTCTGTAATCCTTAGATTTTATTTGCCAAAAGCAAGGAAAACTTTGAGACAGCTCTCTGAACTCAGTGAAAAGTTCACGAGTCCAGTAGCGTAAGTCTGCCATTTTCTTTCGCCACTACACGAAGCTCTAGAGTCAGCGAAAGTAGACTGCAGGTAGTGCTAAATTTGAACAATAAGACTGATGTGCGTCTGCATACACAGACTTGTCGGGAGTCTTGAATGTGTAGAAGGCTGTAGCCCATCAGTCGTTTGGATCTTTGTCCAACTTCATTCAGTTTATCCAAGACTGTCAAACTTCCGTCCACACGTGACGCTTAATTTGACAAATTTGGTATGATCATGCCAAACTCACGACACAACGTTGTGTGAAGATCAAGCTTTAGACTGTATTAAACGCCAGTTTGAAATGTATTGCATGTGCCTTCATAGTGCTGCAATTACAATCAGCAGCAATGGTTTTTGTGAGTCTCTCTGTCTATCTTTCTAACACCTTCGATTCCTAAATGCAGCTACCACCCAAATGTAACACTAATTCTTGGTAATCGTTACAGTTTTATATTTTTGCGTGTTTGATTATTTTGAAGTTTTTAATGTCATGCCGTAGAGCTTCCGCAGCAGCCATACGTAAACTCCATTTTTGCCGCTAATTTTGATTCTTCAAGAGCCCTATAGCTCCTGACAGATTGCATTGCAGTGAACTTCAGTGATCTTTCTTCACTGTGTTTAGTTCTTCGTTTACAGCAACCACGGAGCTCAGTCGTCCTTTCCGATTTTGAAGCCTCAGTGGATACTTATTCTCATCACTTTTCATCAACCCCAAAGCACCTTGTAACGCTCTCTAGCACTTTGGATAAGGTAATTTGCGACCTGTAATGCACCAGACAGTTGTTGTCACGTAACAGCCTTCTCTTTTCCTTCAGGTTGCAACAATTCTGTATGTTATTCTCATATTTGCATGTTCCAGTAAAATATTTTGACGACAGAAAGGCGCACGTTAAACTGCCAGCTGGCATCTCTCTGTACCTCACACTTAAGAGTCGTGTCGTCCCCACATAAAATCTCAGTCCCTGGCAGCAGGCCGCGTCCGTGAGCACATTCCCTCTCTGTAGCCACGTTCTCTAACTCTCTGCCTCAGATTCGCAAACTCAGTCGCAGCGTGTTAAAAATTTATAGCTTAAGACTACAGCTGCAGATATGAAGTTGTAAATGTTATCAAAATGTGATCCCAAAGTCAAACATTGTAAGCTATAGAAAAATAATGCTTTGTAAGTCAAAGAACTTACATTTTTAACCAAAGATATGAACGAGGTACATAAGAGGTTTACATCATAAGCTTTTCTCACAGAATTGGTTTGATGATTTAGGTACTCTAATGTTACTCTGACTGCATTTCTGGCTAAAATACTTCTCATTATGAGAGATTCATCGTAGTAAGAGAGTCATATAGTTTCTGCAGTGGAATATTTAGCTTTGAACCGTCGAATCTCCTCCACCGATAAAGTCCATTAGGGGAAGTATATTGCAGATTTGCCTGGATTTCGGACGTGATAAAAACTTGGATGTTAAAATAATATTTTACAACACGCTGATGAACCCTTCTAACAACAGGTATATTTTCCATAACCATTTACAAAGGTGTTCACACAAACCATCAACTGTTAAGACTTCGCGTCCTTACATTGGCCAAACTGCAACTGACTTCTCGTGCTTTGCACCGCTCAATATATACCCTATCTTAACAATGTATGTTCTTTGGCCTGTTGTCAAAAACAATTGGATTTGCCGATCTATAATGAAATGTTAATGATTTACGACAGACTGTTAGTACAGTTTTAAAGGAAACGAATGATGATTCATTCTGAATATATTTCTTCTGATTTTTGTATGTAAATTTAGTTATGAGGTTACAATGATAATATCTACAGTAAAATCAGTAATTACATTTCGATTTCATGTTGGATTTTATTCCTAAAATTAATTGAAGAACAGTACAAAATGCCAAAACGGAATTTCAGGTTAAAGTTGCGTATGATAATTTCGTAGTATCAAAATGATTGAAAATCAATAGTGTCTACATCAGGATTTTCGATAATCGTTCATTAAAAGGTTCATTACGACTGATCTAATTGGTTCTTCGTTACTGACATGACACATAAAGTGCACAAGTCACGTTAATACATCAGATGACTGACAAATGTTCCAAAAGTCTGTTTTTTGAGTAATTTGAAATTCACGAATTTTTCTAAGTAATTATTGACCTGATTACGTTACAGATATTTTTCCTAAACTTTCTATAGGAATGTAATAGCGCAGTCACGAATGAAATTATAAATTTTGCTCAAATTTACGACAGTACGTTCATTCATAACATTAGATTTTTTAACTAATTATAACTTTCTTTCAATTACACCTAAATAATCTGAAATGATGTTAATGATGTTGATTCGGTATATAAGTTAGCCATACAGTTTAGTTTTCTGATAAAAATGGTGGAAAAACAAACTTTCTAACTTCTGTCGATTGCGTTTCATGTATCGGGTAACATACAATTTGTAAACTTTTGAAGCATTCATTAACTACCCTATTAACTATCCTATTACAGCCCTGAGTGCTGGTTTCGATAATTTCAGTCATTGGTATAGATGGCTGTATAAATCATTGTGTATCGTCTATCAACCTTGAGAAGCTTCTATAAAAGTACGTTGCCATTCTCTCAGCTTCGAGTACATTCCGTTCATTTTCTCTATTCCGAATGAAAATTCGAATTCTTCGAATAGATAAACGAGACCTCAGCGTTATTTACAGGACAACGCTGAAAGCCAACTCTCAACATTGAAGAAGTCGAGACTACCTGTATAAGGAAAAGCAAGGTAATAAAAGTTACTGTTAATGTTACTGATATAATACTACTGAGAGATTTTATCTTTCCTAGTACCAGTAGTAAGCTTCAGTGGTGACGTAATTAATAAAGTGAAAGTCTGTTGGTATGTAACTGCGATAACCAAAGTTTTAAGCAGTTATATAAAATTCGCTGCTTGAGGTGTTTACAGTGCTACTTTTGGCGAGAGAACGTTGGGCAGTTTGCTTCCTCATCTGATATTGTTCCTCATTTAAAGCTTTAGTGAAAAGTTTGTAACGCATAGAGCCAATGATTTCCAAGGCTTCGAAAGATGTCAAATAAATGGTTCAAAAATCTTTTCGAATATTAGATTCCTAACACAGATAAAAAATCAATTATGAACCGTTACCTCAGACATAATGTCAGCTACTGAATAGCGCTTCAGCAATGAATTTACATGTAGTTTCCTAAGACTATGGTGATCTCTATCTGGCACATCGAGTGGCAGTCATCTCTATTTTTGAGACTAGCAGCCACGCATCCTGGACGCTGCGAGCTAACTTAGTTCGTAGCTCTAGCTGGAATCTCCAGAACGGCAGCAGAATGTTTCCGGCAGCAGTGTCCGACCGCGTGGTCGGTCACTCTGCCACATTAGCTAGGCAGCCCATTGCTGGCTGTCCCGGCCACGGCAAAGCTCGTTCACACGCATTGTCGTGCTTGTGTCTCTGGCAGTCTTCTGCCTGCCTCAGTGTCACAAAGGACGCGCTCACGCGTCCCTCCGCAGCTCCTGCTCACATCAAAAAGCTTTCCACTCGTTGGTTTTCGACCTACTCATCTACTTAATATCTTTACAACCTCGCATGGTTCAGAATATTATTGAAATGTAGTATATATTTTCTATATTTTATTATGAGCTAAAGAGTTTATAAAATAACATAAAGAGACGCTGTTTGACTCTTCCTCTTAAGATCCCCACCAATGACAGGCTTTCTGTCCCGTCTACTTTTGGACGCTACGTAAAAGACACGAAGGCGTCTGAATACAGTGATGCATCGCGTTACATAACTTGAGAAAAAATCTTATACTGATATTTCAGAACAGTTATAACCTGAATGACATATGTCAGAGACAGTCCGTCAATTACTTGGAATAAATACTAAAAGTTAGTTGGTGATATGACTGAGTATAATAGTAGCTAAGATCTGTAGCGTCAGCCGAGAACAGGCCGAGGGTACATCGAGGATCTGTAGAACTTACTGGTGTAGCAAATGGTTAGATAAACCAGACATTGATCTTTTTAGAAGCCCAGAAGCGATTCTTCCTTTCTTCTTTAGCTTCTCTGTCCTCACCTCAATATCTTGTCCTCTGTGGATTTCTGTAAACTCAATTTGCACTCATTTGCCATCAGATAATTAAGCCTAGATACTTTGTATGCATGTTTTATAAATTCAGTTTCTTCTTGCCTAAGAATATTTTATAGATATTTTGAGCCTTTGAGAATGATAAGGCCGAAACGCGTAAGGTAGTATAAGATTAATAAATACAGTGATCAAGACTAATATCAGTTTTTGAGTGCATTGAAAATGTCTGCAACATGTCACAATGCGTTTATGCATTTTGCTACTAAAACTATGAAATGTTTCTGTTTTTAATCTGTGAGAGTGAACTACCAGCAGAAGCTAACGCCATTTTACAGTCTAGGAAAAATGTGCCACAGAAACTCTTTCACATCAGCAGCACAAATTGTTCTGACACAATAACTGAAAAATCCTTTATCAAAGACGACGTCATCGATGATTACAAAATAATATATTTATAAAATGTAGATATTACAAATTAAGTTAATCAGAGAATAATAATTGTTCAACTCTAATAATAAGAGTATAAGTTTATCAAGTTATATTAACTCAAACTCCGATCACATTATTTGCATGAGTTGAAAGGCACATTAAAGCAGTTATATGTATAATTCATTTTATTTTCTAGCACGATGGTTTTAGAGGGCTTAACACTCTCATTTTTGGATGGATCAGTGGTTCACATGTGTGTTTCCTTTGCTGGATGTAGCCAGTTGTCTGGCTTGTGTTACATTTCATTCACAGTAGTTAGTATATGATACTTATTATCAAAAACAAGTTGTACATTATGAGCAACACATATACAATGCCTAGTAAATCAAAGATCTTACATTGCGAATCAAAGATACAGACAATGTACATAAAACCTTTACACCTTAAGCTCTTCTCACAGAATAGGTTTGATGCTTTGGGTATTGAGTTTATGGTTCCATAATTTAAGTCATTAAACAATAAGTAGCGATATAAATTACTCTGTATCGCCTAGCATGCTCGAGAACCTTCTATAAAAGTACGTTCCCATTGTCTCAGCTTTAAGTACATTCTGTTCGTTTTTTTTCTGTTGCACTTGAAAAATTCAAACTCTTCAAACAGATTCACTCTGTGGCCTTTTAGTTTATGATTGTTATACTGTCACCTGTTCCATGGAAAACAAGCCCTGTTTCATTAATCCGGGCAGCTACGATAAATTTATTTGGATTTTTGTAAGTAAATGTATTTACATGTGAAGCTCTCATACTGTTGTGCAATCATTCATATGCCCATTACTTATGAAAAAAGTCTTTCATTGATACCAAAACCTGTTCAGTTTTATTTTATATGTATCTTGTATTTTGTTTAGTAACATTTTGAAGGTCTGTGTCGCCACAGAACAGATGCCAGAGAACAGTCACTAACTTCGCTAATTCGGAAATACAGGCTCCATCCAAACGCAGCTTGACCATCCATCTCTTGGAACTGGAAAAACCGTTTGCTCTACATTGAACACAATGAAGAAAGTACAAACAAATTAGCTGGTCCTTATGGTTCTGCTTTTATGGAGATATCGATACTAAACGTTTGTGAGGGCTTGAAATGCGCCTGATCGGAATTCGGATCAACGCACTACCAACTGAGCTATTTGAACACGCCCTAAAGCTAACACCAAGCTTGATGTTGTTACTCAAATCGCTAGATATATTCTAAGCGCTTGAAAGGATTTCCTGCAAGGCTGCAGTAGTAGCACATCAGGAAATTATCGCTAAAACGGCTGTTATTAACAAGCGTGCAAACTTTTGTTTAAATTGCATCATACTTTGTCTCAACTGTTTAATATTAAACTCCAATTACCATGTACATTCTTTTGCATTTGACAACAGATTCTTCTAATTTATTCGTGCATTATTTATCGCAGATGTTACCACCTGCGGCCTATTGATAGATGTATAATTAATCCCGTTTGCTGATAGGAGGCAAATTTTCAATTAATCCTCTTCAAATATCTCCTTACACGGAAACATCAAAAAGGAAAAATGATTTTCTGGCTTGGAGAAGGGAGAACTGAAGGTTGGAGCGAAGGTTTGACGAAGAGCGGAGAGATATGTAAATTAGGGAAAGAGTAGTTTCTACCTCTACATGTCTATACGCCGCAAGCCATCGTATGGTGTACGATGGAGGATACTGTGTACCATTGATGGTAATTTCCTTTCCTCTTCCACTCGCTAATGGATTAATGGAGAAACGACTGTCTGCATGCGTCTGTGCAAAAGCTGATTTCTCTTATCTTGTCTTTGTGGTCCTTACGTGAGATGTAGCTTGATGGCAGTTGGATCACTATGCAGTCTTTCGCAAATACCGGTTCTCTAAACTTACACAAAAGCATTTTGTGAAATAAGCGTCTTCAATCTTCCGGAGATTCACATTCGAGTTCATTGTGAATTTTCGTAGTACTCGCGTGTTGATCGAACCTCACTCACTTACTCATTTATCCCGCGGTCACCGGCCCTATATACCACACGCTGCATCGACAACCAATCTCCCTTGCACTCTGTCTGTTGCTGGTTCCTCCCAATCGACAACATTCAGAGCTCCTGCAACTTTTTTTTTACCTCGTCTTCCCAACCGTTTCTTCGCCCACAAAAGGGACTTTTTGTTGTAATGTGGGCAATGAAAGTTTGCTAAGATGGCGTACGGATTACGTGACTGCCCACTAGAGTCATCTACTATTTGGATATTGTAAAACGTTACACTGGTTCATGATCTCATAAACTTCATTATTCTTTCTTGGTCTTCACGTATCTCGGTCTCTCACCGGGCCTCAGATTCTTCTCGTCGCCTTTCTTTCAAATGTTGAAGCTCTTGAGTCTTCCTTTAGTTAGCGTCCAGCCTTTTGGAGGAGATTAGTGTTTAACGCCCCATCGACAAACATGGCATTAGAGACGAAGCACAAGCTCGTATTAGGGAGGGATTGGGAGTGAAATCGGCGTTGCCCTTACAGAGGAACCATCCCTGCATTTTCCTCAAATGATTTTACGGAAATCACGGATTTGAGCCGTCGTCCTCCCAACTGCGAGTCCATGTGCTAATAACTGCGCTCCAGCTTTCTGACCTATAGAAGGCAATGGGGCGTATAACGGCATTGCAAATCTTCATTTTTGCAAAATATGGTATGGCTTTAGACATGAATGTATCTGTGAAGGAATAAAGACGTCTGGAGCTAGCAGAAAGTCTTTCATTTACATCTATAGGTGCTTTATTACAACGATTGTACCAACTTCTCAGGTACTTGAACTCATCAACAGTTAACTCTGGCTCATTAACACTATGCCGTCTCCGTAAATAAATATCTGGAACCTGCCTCGTTCCGTCGGTAGCCCATTACACTCTTTAATTTCGCTCCCTCTTACGACTTTCTCCAGTGTGAGATTAAGTAGTACGCATGACGGTTCATCTGCCTGTCTTTATCCAGTTCTTTTGGGGAAAGGTTGTGAGAATGCTGCACCAGTTCTTACTATCACTCTTGATTCACTCATATGTATGTATGTCAACGAGCTTATTTGGAATTTGGAATTCCTTTAGGATTTTATATAGGATGTCCCGATGAATAATGCCATAAGATCTTTGAAAATCTATGACAAATATTTGGGCTTTTCTATGTCTTTCCCAATATTTCTCAGGAATTTGTCTAAGAATATACACATTGTCAGCAGTTGAACAGTTTGAATGGAATCTTGTCTAGCGTTCCTCATAACATTTTTTGGAAATGATTTTAGCTTTTCTAAAATAGTTGTAGAAAAGACCTTTTATGCCACCTTGAGTAAACTGATTCCTCGATAGAGCAATCCATCTTGCTTTCTCTTTTGTACATTGGACAAATGACTGCCGTCTTCGTCGGCCGGTGTGGCCGAGCGGTTCTAGGTGCTACAGTCTGGAACCGCGCGACCGCTACGGTCGCAGGTTCGAATCCTGCCTCGGGCATGGATGTGTGTGATGTCCTTAGGTTAGTTATGTTCAAGTAGTTCTAAGTTCTAGGGGACTGATGACCGCAGAAGTTAAGTCCCATAGTTCTCAGAGCCATTTGAACCATTTGAACTGCTGTCTTCCAGTTGCCCGGTAACAACTAGGTCTCTCAAATGAGTAGAACGAGTTTGCGCAGTTCGGTCTGTAGTGTGCATCCTCCACACTTCGACATTCCTGCGTAGACGATGTCCTGTCCTGGCGCTTTATTACTTTTCATCTTCCATATGGTTTCATTATGTCCTCCACTGTGATGTCAGTCTCTGTCATTTGTTTTTTCTTGGTTTGCATAACTCTGGGTTAAGGCAGTTGAGTAGGTCGATGAAATACTCTTCGCATCACTCTAAGACTGATGTAGCATCCACAATCATTTTTCCATTCTTGTCACTGATGTACTGAGTCCTTGTATTGAACCCTTTTCTTTCTGTTTTCACACATTTGCAGCATCTTCTGCTATCCGACTTTCGACTATTCAGTTCCACATTTTCAAGTACTTTTGTTACTTTTTTTCTCTTTTCACTTCTCAGTAATGTTGACGTCTCTCTGCGCGCTTTTCGATTTCCTTCAGTGCTGAGTGAACCTGCCGGTAACAAATCTATTAACACGTGTCTCAATTGCTTCGATATCTTCTTTTGATCCGTCTGGAGGGAATTCCAAGCACTCCAGAAGTACTCAAGAATGGGTCGTACTATCGTTCTGTACGCAGTCTGCTTTATAACTGAGTTAAACTTTGCCAGAAATCTTCTAATGAGTTAAGTTGATTATTCGCCTACCTTACAATCTACCTTGCGTGCCAGTTGCATTTCATGTCGCTTTGCAGAGTTACTCGTACACATGTAATCGAGATGACTGTATAAAGCAGGACGCCAGTAATACTGTGGACGAACATTACAGGATTTTTTTCCGACTCATCTGCGTTGACTCACATTATTCCACGTTTAGAGGAAGCTTTCATTCATCAGACCAAAGAGAAATTCTACCAAAGTCATCCCGTGTCGTCCTATACTCACCCAAACATGATACTTTGCCAAACATTACAGCATCATTAGCAAACGGTCGCCGATTGCTGCTTACCCTATCCGTCAGTCTATTGTGTAGATAGAGGACAACAGCGGTCTTATAAAACTTCCATGTGGCACTCATGACAATATCCTTGCCTCTAATAATCACACCGCGTACTGTATAACGTAATGGGTTCTATTACTTACAAAATCTCCGAGCCAGTCACATTTATGTCAGCTTTTTCCAGACGATCCGTCCTTCTTTAACTGTCTGCCGTGTGGCACTGTGTTAAACGCTTTCCGGAAATCTAGGAATAAGGAATCTGCCTGCTGCCCTTCACCCATGACCTGCAAAATAAGTTGAGTTTCGCTCGAGAAATACTTTCTAAGTCCGTATTGATTTTCCCTCACAAGGAAATTTAGTGCATTCGAAATTAGAAACGTTCAAGAATTCTGCAACAGCCGTCGTTAAGGATATTGGTTTGTCATTCTGCTAGTCCATTCTTTTAGTACGAACTGTTGTTGAAGTTGGTAGCTGGAAGTTTGTCGGAAGCTGTGAAGCCTGATGGCTTTGGCGGCTCTCCTATAGTTCAGGTGTACAGAAGGCTACGAACCCTTGTTGGAAGACGTTAAATGTTTACATTTTTCAACACCGGGCGTTGTCGTCATCTTCTACAAAGATGTCATAAATCCCGCAATTGTAAGATTCAAAAAGGGCCAAAAGTATTGTAACGGTAGGAAACCAATCTTCTTCTGCGTAAGATACACAATGACAAATACTTAAAGCAGATTCTTTGACTTTATATCAGCTTCTTCATATTCCGTTAGTTGGTAGTGCAGTATCACAATGATTCCTATTTAGAATTATTTGCCATTATTCGACATGTACACTGGCCAAAATAATCGTCCCTGACGATTAACGTGTTTTCCTTCACAGCTCGTATTTCGTACATGACTGCTGGAGTTGGCGCTCATGAGGAACAGTAGGAGGTATGATGATCTCTGCAGACTTGGGGAGCCGAGAGCTGAAATGAGTTCGTCCTCGGCATTTAACTGGGACTCGCGCCAACAGCCAGCGGTGGGGCGGAGAGCGAAAGCGCCGGGCGCTGTTTGCCTCCGCACGTCTGCCGGAGCGCCTGTTGACTCTGCAACCAGCCGTGCAAAGTAGGGGAACCGCTCATTCGCGCCAACGCTAACGATGCCAGCCCACTGGAAATTGTGATCTGCTGTAGCTATTCTATTCTATTTGAAACATGTAAAAAGATTTCTGAGATATAGTGCAAGAAAGATTGGGTGAGACTCGAGTATGTAACACTTGAGAACTAAAAAGTGTCTGATTACTTACAAAGTATGAACTAAAATGCTTCTGTTATGCCGAACAAGTAAATAACTGCAAAAAATTTCTCTCTCTTCAACAACTGAATGTTTATTTTGTTTTCCACTATACACATTAAAAAATGCAAGCACAGGTTACACACAATCCCACTACCACACCACCAACCCCAATATCCCACTCCACTGCTTCCCTCTACAGTGCACATGGTCCCTCAGTTAACCCTGGAATATGTTAAGTGCAATTAATAGTAACAATTTTTCTGTACTATGAAATAAGTGAGTGGAACGGTTAGGATAAAGTGGATGCGGTACTTTTCATAAGAACACTTTAAACTTGTACTAAAAAACTCCTATTAAAAAAAACAGTAACAGTATTCAAAAGTCTCATACAATCAATATATAGACAATTTTAGACAGTAAAATGGATATATCCCACAACGTCCTCGGCAATCACAAAATGTAGCTACAATAATTTATGAAAGGCACCATAATGAAACAAATTTATAAATGCCGCATCATCCATTCATTTCAAATACTGCTGTGACATGAACGGCATTAAGACTACTCATCGTCATTTTGCGAGTATACTGCCACTTCCTTCAGTCACACCTGTCTCCTCCTTCTAGTCTTCTGGAATGCATCGTGTCCCGGACGTCTCGGCTCCAGCGCCCCCTAGGTCGTCCACGCTTTTTCTTCTTTCCACTGGGGTCCACTGGAACACTTTCCTTGGCCATCGGCTACCGTCCATACTTTCCAGATGCCCATGCTATTTCAGGCCTTTCATCTCTGCTTTCTATTATTGATCTATCGACACTCTTAGCCTCTCTTATGTTGGTAGCTGGTAGAAGATCCAACCCAGAGATGCTACAACTTCGTCTCTAAAAGTCCATCTCTAGTGCGAGCAACTTGTTTCTCTGACGCTTTTGTATTATCCACGTTTCTGCTCCGTACATAGCGACGTTTTCACCTGTTTGGGTCCTTCCCTAATCCGATGAGACTGATGACCTCGCTGTTTGGTCTCTTCTCCCAACCAACCAACAAACCAACCATCACCTGTTTGGACATCTTTTGTTATTTTATTATTCTGCCCTGCCCTATTTTATTATTTAAGTGATCTTCAATTTCTACGTTTGATGACCTCATAACCCTCAGATACTTACGTCTCACATCACCCTATGTTACTCGCTTCAGCCTCCACTTCCTCTCCGGTACTGTGGCCAATCTTTAGATATTCAGTTTTTGTCATGCATATTGTGAGACACCATCTCTCATACTCGTCTTTTAACTTCCTAAGCATGTAGTCATAACGATTCTGGTCTCCTGCTACGATGACCAGGTCATCGGCCAATATACATACACACATATATATATATATATATATATATATATATATATATATATATATATATGTATGTATATATATACATATATATTCTCTTCTCGAATTAGATTCCGTAATGTGAATATTCCATCAAAACGTGGGCACCCTGGACTAAAACCATTCTGTTCTTCACATATTATAGCCTACATCTCTATTATTTCTTTTAAGATTCACCGGTGTAATCGTGCTACTGATGGCAACTAACTTATGCCCCCGTAATTTCCACATTGCTGCCGATTCCCTTTCTTAGAGATTTTTCATTCCTTGGGTCCCTCTTCCATTTCCAAATACTTATTACACAATTGAGCCAATGATATCATACACAACCATAGGAGCTGCCTCAATAAAATAGAAAAAATACACAAACAGCCATCTGCACTTATTAACACAGTTAATACAAATTATACATATAACTTGTCCCCGTGATTGAGCTCCGATTCAATGTAGCAAACAATCGACATTGGAGCCACCGCGCTCATAAACTTATGACAGCTAACTTGCGTTAGGCCAGCCACTCCCATAGTCTTATGATTCACCGTCAGAGCCTTTCTGAATAACAAATAAGGCCACCCAGCACTTTCACGCATTGAACGAGCTATACCAGGGCTCACAACCCCAAATATTCGACCATTAACACACGATCACTCGATGGTAGACGCCGCCTTTGACGACGCAGTGCCAGAAAAACAAATATATTCCTGCGGGGCAGACTCCATCGACGGTCGCTAAGGTTCGAAGCTGGTGGTGGAAGAGAACTGCTGCTGTCACACCGTACCAGACGGCGGGCAGCCTCGTTTAGAGGCGCCACAGTCGCACTGCCCACAGCGCCGCCCTACAGCGCGCCCGGGAGTTGACTGCGTCGCAACAGTGGCTACTTTTGAATTGGCACAGTTATGTCCAGTGAAATGCGTAGTTGTCACAAACAGTTAATCGCAAACTTATGTTGTGCTTATGCAGTACCTACACAAGAGCCAGTGGACACACTAAAAGAAGAGAAAACATAAAACTAAGCAATAAATCACAATCTTTTGTTTGTAGACAGTAAGATAATGCAAATTTATTATTAACAAACGTTTCATGTCTCATAATAAAATGTGTATAACTAAACAATTATCTTTTGTTTATAGGCCATGGATGATATCTAATACGAATAAACAAATTTAATTGAAAACTAAATAAACATTCAGTTGCTAAACCCGTAGTTTGTTTTTTGTTCGTATCTGCGAGGAGGTAAAGAAGGCAGCAACTGAGAAAAAACAGCTGAAAATATTAACAGTAAGATGTTCCTTGCCACCAGATTTTTAATTCAAGAACAGAGGAAGATAAGAATGTAATCTCCTCTCGGCGACGTCTCATTAGACAAGAGCAGCAAGTAATAACATACAGAAATGCGTACTATACAGTCAATAAGAAAGTTTCGCAAGCTGCGACATGATCACGAATAAAACAGTGACCCGAATATAGAACAGATTTCCTTTACTTCAGTTTTTATCATCAGACTACAGGTTTCGGTCTTTAATGACCATCATCAGATCTGTTTTATAAAAGCATGTCCTAATATACTGCAGATTTTGTGTTTAACATTTGACGATGCCACTATGGCTCCAGTGTATTAGGTCATGTTTTTATAAAACAGATCTGATGATGGTCATTATAGACCGAAACAGGTAGTCTGATGATAAAAAAATTTTGTGGCCATAGACGTGAAGTAAAAGAAATTTATTCAAGAAATAAGTGTCCTTAAATCATACCTCTGCAAGTCTGTCTTTAGCACTCTCCTTGTAAGGTGGCTATCAGAGGAGAGACGCCATTGAGAGACGTGGCCGCTATGCAAGGTGTCCTAAAAACGGCAGGTATGACTGAGCAGCACGTAGCTGACTGGTTGCCGTAAGGTGGCTGGATCAGGTAGGTGAGCGAAAGCTGGACAGTGCCCCGATTCGCTCCGTGAGTCACGAGAGAGGGTGGGTGGCCTCTGGGTGGATGTAACTTGAAATTCCCGTATCTGTAAAGTAGAACTGCACCGCCAAATACTTGTAAACAAGGGTACGTAGGTCTAACTAGTCTCAACATTAAAAGCTTTCGAATATTCATTAAAAATATGAAACCCACTTCCAGACGTAGACAGATATTGAAGTTAGCTATAAAATTACCGTATTTATCTTAATACTGAACGAACACATTGTTATAAACAGTTTATTTAATAGTTTTTAACAGTGTCGAACCGAAGAGCTCTTCACGGGTACGTAGCAGATTAGCACAAGCATAAATGATTTGCCTTATTATTCCAATTTGTTTATATCTGTTTCACAAGAATTTTAATAAAGTAATGTTTGTTAGAGTTATTTGAGTAGCATAACATGACAGCGGCAAGCGGAATAATGTTATGAGTTTGGCTAGCACATGTAGTTCCGTTTTGTGATGTGTAAAACATAAATCACAGTTGTTTATTTTACAATGTGCAACGTGTAATAGAGTAATATCTGTCTGCAACTCGTCTAAGAATGTAAACTATATACGTTTGCGATAGGTAAAGATTGTAAAATATGTACTGGTTAGAATGGTGGCCTATTTCCTAGACGCTTACTTGACTGTAATGGTAGGTTACGCGAGAGAAGTTATAAACAGGCGACAATAGCATGGTCAGAATCTTTTGATGTTCGTGTCTTGTAGTGCAAGGTTGTTGGGAAGGTCTGGGTGACCAGCAAGCCGATGTCGTTAAGTGATAGTTTTGACACAGGGATGTGATCTTATTAGGGACTTAGTTTCTTTTTTTGGAGGGGGGAGGGGAGGAGGCTTTGGAATTATCTGAACAGTGGGTGTTAGTACAGCTATCAGTGACTGAACTTTGCTATGGTATTTGGTAATTGCATATACTCTTGAACGGACTAATCAAACTTTAGTAATTTGCTGCACTGAACAACGCTTTTGGCTTACACTCGTTATTTCCTGCGAACGCTCCGCCTGCTCTGACACGACAATTATCTCGTTTTTATTTAAATATAAATCCGTGAAAGGTCACCATTCGAAGTAACTCAGTAAGTTGATAGTGAAGGTTAATCCTGTGGTTAGGCTACATCGCTATCCTGGGAGAGCATTCCTTTCTTATTTTCATTATTTAATAATCTACTCATCTATTTATGTGCTTTTGTAAACTGTTCACTGACTGGCCGCTAGGTACGTCGTACGAATAATCTATGCTTCAACCGAAACGATAATTTGCAGATTGGCCATATAAACTATGTGCACTCACCCTCTGGAGGGTAGGTAGCAATATATTGATTTCACAATATTACAATGCCAACGGTGAATTCTACAGTTAATATTTTCTTCCCACTGTGGTCACCTGGACTCCTCTTCGAATATCAGCTGTTCCTAAAATACAATGCCACACTTACAGTGCAAGTATCTCTCGACTGCATTAGAGATACACTACCACCAACACCTCCAAATCCTTACACCTGGTAACTTCTCATTCCCTGATAAACTTTATAAATCAACGTTCTTCAACAACAGCTCCTACCCGAGTGCACACTAACATTCACTGCGTGTGTCTGGCGCAAATAATTCACTGGGGCAAGATCAGGAATCAGAGTCCATCGGGCACGACACAACGAACATTTTCTTTCAGCTCCATTCACTTTATATAGTTTTTACAGAATCACGAATCACGTAAACTTCTTGCAGTGTTTTCAGCAACACAGACAAAAAGACATTTTCCCATGTTGTAACAAAGTCGCCATCTCCCCTAAAAATGCCAATCAATTATGCAAATAATAACTTTTAAACCAAATTTTCCACTAAATGCATATTAGTATATTTAATAACAATATCAAACTAACATTTTCAATAAATGCAACTTTGTCCATAGTTTCTCTTTCATAGACACAGAGTATGTTATTTTTAATCGAATAAAATCATATTTTCAAATTATAAACATGTAGTTTGTTACACGTTTTTAAAATCTAATTGTGTTGAAACAAGATTTTGTAGCCCAAGTTACTGCATATTTATTATTAACTACTCTAATTGTACAATTATTTCCATCTTTTATTTGCAAAGATTACTTAATCTTCATTACTTAAACATCCTTACATACTTTTTTCCGGTCTGGAACCGCGCGACCGCTACGGTTGCAGGTTCGAATCCTGCATCGGGCATGGATGTGTGTGATGTCCTTAGGTTAGTTAGGTTTAAGAAGTTGTAAGTTCTAGGGGACTGATGACCTCAGATGTTAAGTCCCATAGTGCTTAGAGCCATACTTTTTTCTGCCCAACATCAAATTCGATAGCAAAACGTAACTAGTCAAGTGCATAACATTAACTAGCAAATCAAGACAGTTACACAACAACCTGTCTTCCATTAGAAATATTTAAGACTAGTTAGGAGGGCATCAGTACACAGAAACCTGAAAGACCATTTATAACAGATACAACACAACTCTCCACATATTGACAGCTTACTGTAGCCCTACCCTAGCTCACGTCAGATCCTAAATGATGTATTGGAACGCTGATTAAATTTTTATTTCTGTGATTAATAGCTGCTGAAGCCAGATACTGTAATGAATTTTTAATCGTATTATTCCACTCATTTAAGCTCAACTGCGCGACATTGCAACGGGCAACTCCTGACACGCAACCATTTCCTTACTGCTTGTGTGAATATCTGCACGTTCACAGCTAATTAAATTTGCACGCTGAGGTATCGACAGAAGTACAAAAATAGCAGGTCATTTGCTGGTCTCTGAAGGTGTGACGCTAACTCGAGTAGTCTGCCCTTTCGAAAAGTTGTTTGCGCATGATGATGAATCAATAACAGTTTGCTGCTAGCTGGAGAATCGTCAACATGCTGTGTTCGGAATAAATATCTTGCCATCTTAGTACTAACAGTGTAAAATCTCATCTGTCTGACACGTAGTGCCCATCTCACTTCCGCAGCCTACACGTCTCCGCTCGGTTAATCATTGGCTTCCAGTCTCCGCACAAACGCCAAAAATGGAGATATGTAGATGGAATACAAATCAACTAAAGATGCTTAAAAGTTGAAAAGCATCTGGAGCGGAAGTCATATCTGCGAAATTCTATAAAGATTATGCAGAAAATTTGCTTCCTTTCTTGTTTGACTTTTTAAAGACATAACTGTTTAAGTACCGCTGTGAGAAATGGTCTTTTGTGAGGTACTCTACTCCAAATGTTCATTTTATACTGCTCCCGAGGGAATATACTCTCGGAAACTAGTCGAGACTGACCTGCATTCACTGATAGCGCCAATTTGAAACGGACCGTCTTTGACGAAGAGTAGTTCCCATCCCTGCCTGCAGGACTTTTTTAGACTATTGTTCTTACACAGTGTTACGTGTCTGCACATTAGACAGACCGCATCGCTACACTAACAAATCGTGCTACTTCATTCGCAATTTGGTCACGGGCACGTTCACAGACGACAGCTCCTTTCTGTCATTGTGTGACGACTCCATGTCGAAGGAAGGATGGAAGGAAGATCCGTTTCACGTATCGTCGACAACGAGGTCATTGGAGAGAGAGAACAAACTCGGATTAGATAATCGGTCGTGCCCTTCTCAAAGGTACCATCCCGGCTTTTGCGTTAAGGACTTAAGGGAAGTAAAGGAAAACCTAAATCTGGATGACCTAACGGGGCTTTGAACCCGAATGCGAACCCACTGTGATAACCTCCGCACTGTATCGAACCAACTTACTGCGCTGATTCTGTACAAACGACTGGCACACAAATACCATTTCACTGCCATGGCTTAGTCAGCTGGGTGAGATTCACATGATCGCTTGGTACCAGTTCTCCAAAGCCACCAATGTGCTAGTATGATCTTTTAATGGGACGCGCAATATTTTCCCCGGCGAGCTTATGATGGGACTTGTAAGATAGGGAAGTATACGTCCTTGGAGGCCATTTCAGCCTACCATAGAACGGTGCGCGCTACACATTCAGATACACCGTCTCGCGGCTTCCCTTGTCGCCAGCTGACGCCCTGGCGGCCCGCCCACGCAACTGCTCACGTAAAGCTCAAAGCAGTCGCCTTCTGTCTGCCACCCAGCGGCGGACGTGAAGTTCCGCTAGTGCTTCTCCGTGCGGGCTCTTCGTTTGCGAATACGCTTCCTCTGGAATTCGTAGTGTTTGCGGGGACGCTGTTGGGTATCGCCCCGGCAGCCACATCCATAATGCAACGCACTCCGTCTCTCCCCAGAACTGAGCCGAACGTGCGGTTGACATTCGGCCATGCTCCCCGTTCTCAAAGTACCTGCACCCCTTGCACCCCCCTTTTTCTCATCTCCTCCCACCCTCACCATTCGCAGTCACTCCTCGCTTTCCAATTGTGCCGCGCTCCACCGGACACGGCGCTTGCAGACAACCGTTTTCCTAAAAGTTCGGCCGAGCGGCACCGGACAGACTGTCGCCTACCATCTGGCGCTCCGCTTCCAAAGTTCTTTCCTCGCAGTAGCGACAGAGAACGTATGGAAACCATCGCCTGACTAGATGCATGCATTTCCGTCGCGTGGAAAGAGCCGCCGGCACGATTTTCTGCTTTATGCTAACGACCTAGGGCTACTGTTGACCGCGTCGGATCATTTATCCAAACAGTCGCAAGTATTTTGTTGTCGGTTTTGAACTGCACATGTTCTTGTCAGTGACATCACAAATCTCTTTCGCCCCCAGGCTGGTCACTAGGTCCGAAACATTTTTTTTTTAAAGTTTGGTGTTTAGGGTGGCTTGTGTAGTGATGTCAACAACGTTAATGTCTGTATTAAATTAGGCAGTTCAAAATATTGTACTGCTGAAAGTTCCTGGCAGACTAAAACTCGTTGACAAACCAGGACTCTAACCGAGAATCTAGTGTTTCATGACTAGTGCTCTTATCACCTGTACTATTTGACTTTCTCTGAAATAGAATGAACCACGCACGCATTTACGACATATCATAAAAATGATTACCCATACATCCTTCTAGTTATTGACGTTAAATAGACAGAAATTATTTTAAAAATTGTATTTAAAAACAAATTATATTTACTTCTTGCTTATTAATTTCCTATGACGTGTTTACATACTATTTACGTAATAATTAGTAAACTTAAAGAGCAGATTAACAACTATTGAAAACTGTACAATTAATAAAACACCTAAAAAAACCTCTTGTCTCCTCTGCCTTCTCATGTGTATTTTAAGTCCATTTTCTTTCTCATTTCAAAAGGAGTTTTTTCCCAATATTTTGTTCCATTAGGTGTTAATGTTACTGGCTTGAATGTGTCTTCTATAGATTCATTTTCAGGTTTTAACCTGTTTCGAGAGTTACATGCAGATAACTGTACCCTGGCTCCTAGACGGGATTGGAGCTACTACACATGACCCGCCGTCAAAGCTATGTGAGCGATCTGTCAGTCATTTCTGGAGAGTTCAGTCAATAAGAAGACTGCCCATGACAGAAAAAATTCCTGGTTCGAGTCCTGGCCCTGCTCACAGATTTAAACCGCCAGGCTGTTTAACAGCAGCGCACAATCTGCTGCCGTGTGACGACACATACTTTTCAGTGGCTCCTTTGCAACAGCATGGCTGACTTCAGCGACTTGACGTTAAACCTCAACCCAGCCAGATTGTTCATTGATCGGAATACACCGATCACGTGACGACTGCTTGAAATGTTTAACCCACTTTCCAAATCCAAACGGAAAAAATGTCTCAACACCAAGAAGAAGTTGTATGACGTACACGAAAGTTGATAGGCGTGTTTCTACATCTGAAAGATGATACCTGTCCAAATTTAGTGCTAGTCACGTAAAAGTGGCGCTAGTAGCGGACCTATAAGCATGTAAATAAGGTATGCTTTAAGTACTACTGTAACGGTCATGAGCGTTAGTTACCTCTGAGATTGGACGTGATGAATTGATGTTAGTCAAGAATGCCATTATGGCGACGAAGACGCCATTATCAACACACCATTGAGTTTGAACGAGATCGTGTTATGGGGCTACGAGAAGCTGCATGTTCCTTCTGCTATCCTGCTGAAAGACTTGACTGGAATGTAGACACCATAGGTGATTACTGGGAGCGGTGGTCACGAGAATGTACGGACGCAAGAAGTCCGGGCTCCAGACGGCCATGTGGCAGCATCATGGCCGGCCGCTGTGGCCGTGCAGTTCTATGCGCTTCAATCCAGAACCGCGCTGCTGCTACGGTCGTAGGTTCGAATCCTGCCCCGGGCGTGTTGTGTGTGATGTCCTTAGGCTAGTTAGGTTTAAGTAGTTCTAAGTTCTAGGGGACTGATGACCTCAGATGTTAAGTCCCATAGTGGTCAGAGCCATTTGAACCATTTGAGCAGTTCCGTGAGGGAAGACCATGGTGTTCAGTGTATGGCTCTGTCGCATCGTACTGCATTTGCAGCAGCAATTTTAGCACCAGTAGGCATTACAGTGACACAAGGAACTGTTACAAGTCGATTACTTCGAGGACATCTCCGAGCCAGATGCCATGTAGCTCCATCCCACCAACCCCAAACCACCCCCACTTGCGATTTAAGTAGTGTTAAGTGACAGCTCGGTGGAGGGAAGGGTGAAGTTCTGTGGTGTTTTCTCATGAAAGCAGGTTCTGCCTCGGTGCCAGTGATGGCGGTGTGTTGATTAGAAGGCCAGCTGAGGCCTCCAACCAACCTGTCTGCGTGCCTGACACACTGGACTTACACCTGGAGTTAGGGTATGGGGTGCGATTTCGTATGATAAAAAGAACACTCTCGTCGTTACCCCACCCTAACTGCAAATCTGTACGTCAGTCTGCTGATTCGACGAGTTGTCTTGCCATTCATGAACAGCATTCCACGCTCTGCTTTCCAGCAGGATAACGCTCGCCCACATACCACACTTGTAATCCAGCATGCTCTACAGAGTGTCGACGTGTTGCCTTTGCCTGCTCGACCACCATATCTGTCTCCAACCGAGCACATATTGTTCATGAATAGGCAACTCCAGCGCCATCCACAAAGAGCGTTAATGGTCCTTGTATAAACCGATCAAGTGTAACAGGCACGAAACTCCATCCTGCAAACCAACATCTGGCATGAAACAATGCAGCCACGTTTGCATGTTTGCATTCAACTTTCTGGCGGTTACACCACTTATTAATGTGCCAGCATTTCATATTTGCAATTGCTTGTCTCTCGCGTACATTAACCTGTGATATTACCATATTAATCACTTAAATATGTTATCTAGACAAAAGCATTCCCGAAATTTCATTACTCCACATTAATTATTTTTAGGTTTTGTGATTTCTTTTCGGTCAGTATATGTTTACAAAGATAGCTGCCCAGTAGGAATTCTTGTTGGCAAAGAACCTTCTACTCATCGGCATTCACCAGTTGTCGATCAACGTAAATGGATGAAGTTACTTTCCATAGCGGATAACGTAGCGGTACTGAGCGGTGGAGAGGCTTGTCCTCTCATACGAGTCGAGTCGAGTCTACTTTCTATTACACTTTTTATTTGTTATTATTTATTCTCCCACATGAAGTCTGGCTGGCTATCGATGGTTGCTATACATTGCAGTTCAGGTAATAATCAGCTATAGAAAGAATAAAACAATCATATCGCCGACCGCCTACCGTCGGCTAGAGTGCTCCCTCGTTCGTAATATGCCACTTCGTTGTGAGCTACGGTATCGTGTAGTTGTGGTAAACATTGTGCAAGCGCACAGACCTGATAATTAGCTTACGATCTGAACAAAGCAAGAGGGAAATGTTTTAGTAATACCTAGTGGCGCACAGTCTGTTAAAATGGTTCAAATGGCTCTGAGCACTATGGGAGTTAACTTCTGAGGTCATCAGTCCCCTAGAATTTAGAACTACTTAAACCTAACTATCCTAAGGACATCACACACATCCATGCCCGAGGCAGGATTCGAACCTGTAACGCCTAGAACTGCTCGGCCACTTCGGCCGGCGCACAGTCTGTTGTGCTATTTTTGGGGCAACTGATAGTAAATTAACTAATAAAACAGTGTTCATGAAACGATAAATAACAATATTAGAGCCTGCAATATCCAATTCATAATGTAACAGACATGGCCTTTCTATGTTTGTACTGCGACGGCTGAAAACAAAGGTAAATTATAGCTATTATATTCCCCGAGAACATGCGGATCTGTTGCATCCTACTGGGTAAATTATTCCAGTAATAAAATAGTTCCAATTTAAATTTTCTGGATGGAATCATCCAGGAAGATGCTATGATAACAAAAATCGAATCTAAAGTACTTCATTTTGCACGGTAGAATGTGAGGAGCCGGCCGCTATGGCCGAGTGGTTCTAGGCGCTTAAGCCCGGAACCGCGCTGCTGCTACCGTCGCAGGTTCGAATCCTGCCTCGGGCATGGATGTGTGTGATGTCCTTAGGTTAGTTAGGTTTAAGTGGTTCTGAATTCTAGGGGACTGATGACCTCAGATGTTAAGTCCCATAGTGCTTGAGCCATTTGAACCTTTTTTTTTAATGTGAGAACCCCTAGTCGTGGAAACAGTTTCAAGGACTTGCAGAAAGCAGTACATTGGTTGAAATAAGATATAATAGGAATTAGTAAGGGTTGAGGACAGGAAGAATAATATTTTTGATTACGTGAGTACATAGCTATTAATACCAAGTCAAATTGGGGAAATGTAGCAGTAGATCTAACACCAGTTATGGAAAAGGAAATGAAAATGCGGTTGAACTGCTAAGAAAAGCATTCTGAACGAAAGAAAGATACAAAACTACGATCCAGCACACTAAACGAGCATGTATTATTCCCTTCACGGATGATAAAGAGATTTAAAAATATGTGATGCGGTAAAATATTATTCACTACTTCAAGGAGGACGAAAATTTAACGGTATGAGAGACTGGAAGACGTTAGTAGGAAATGTAAGACAGAAAATTTGTATACGAGTTGCGACGGTGCCTAACATTTACTGCTCTTATAGTTGCTCTTCCTAACAGCATCCCATACGAACAATGCAGCTGTGCGTTTACCTGCGGCTCTTCATAATTTATGCACTGCTCTGTTTAAAAAAAGAATAGCTCGTTGTACTCATAGTGTTGAGTTGTGCGCGTTTGCTTTCATGCCACGCAACTAATTCATTGCAAATAGTAATCGGTAACTGTAATCCTACAGTCAAGTAGTCTACGCACTGCCTGAACGGCGAGTTAATAAAATACACAGAAACACAGAATAAAATTTAATGGATACTTTAATAACAACTGCTCTATTCTAACGCCAGTAATTTATGTAGACGACAGAACATTGTGTTGAATAATGTTTATACGAGAAAGGACATCTCAGATAAACGAATAGTGGTTTTAGAATATTCAGTTAAATTTTCAGACAAAATATCCTTATCAAATGCGGCAAAATTACGTTGATAGCGTTACGAGAATGGTAGCAAAAAATCCCCAAACTAGTCGTCAAAGATATATGAAAACTAAGTCACAAAACACGAAATATTAACCATCTCAAAATAGTTCATACTTCAAGGTAATGATTCACAAATTAACACAGGTGATGCAGAGAATGGTAACTCATACTCGTTCTGTTCTCAGTTACGTAATACAAGCGAAAAACATTTAGACCTTTCGAAATATAAAGTCACTTCAGAAGTTGAAGTATGGTAGCCGTCGTTCACATCTCAGAATCAACCACCCACTCGACCAACACCCACACGATACCACAGGCAGGTCTGCCTTGTTCCAGAACGAACATCCAAGAGGACAGTATCTCTCTCTTGAGCACTTCACTCCAAAAGGCCCCGTCTCCAGCTGACTCCCGTACTGTTCCTCTACTGTCTGCCTTTCCATTAGCTGAAGGCCGTCGCCGCCAAAAAATATAGTTTTTGCGATCTGCAGACATGATTTGGTTCAACTTGACCACTTCCCATACCAAACTAATATGTTACAACAATATTTAAATAAAGAGATGGTATAAACATTCAGTCACTCACACCATTCACAATAAATATAAACATAGTTTTGTCCATTAATAAATAAGTCAGTATTCTTGCACAAGTATGCTCATGATAATGGCAACAGATCGTCGTTAGATATTGTTTAAACAGTTACTTAGGTTTGCTTGTCAGAAGCACTCTTTTACAAAGGTGCTATCCACTAAGATATGCGTTTGACCACTTCTTAAATTACCATGTTTTTGTATTATCAGTTGTAGTTAAAATATAAATAAAGTTCCTGGCAAAAATAGTAAACTGTGAAACATCCCCTTAGGAAAATTTATGAATTACTGTGCTGGTATATCTCTAAGTTATTTGATTTTCAAACAGATGAGCAGAACTGAACGTACTCAGACTTTTCTCTCTTTACTTATTCTGATCATCACTAAACTGACACACAGTCTTTTTAGCGCAACGCAATCTGACTTTCAATAATCCCTACAAAAGAAAGGCCCTGACTAATAATAACCTATACCTTTCATGAAACACTTACCTCACAAAAATCTTCGTTACTCGAACTACTGCAATACAGCGAGCGCCAATACTGCCAGCTAAATAACAGATTCTAACCACTGAAGGCACTAACTACTGATAGGCATAGTCAGCAAATGAAAGATTTTGATAGAGAACAAACAATGTATTTACCTTAATAGTGTTCAAAAGTCATTATATATATATATGTTCTGATATGCAGTATTACAAATTTACTCTTTCTGATGGACACACGTCCAGATCGTCCGCTCTCAAAATTCTGCCATCTCTCTCCCCACATCCACCATCCATTGCTGGCGGCTCACCTCCAGCTGTGCAACGCTACGCTCTGTTCACATCCAATTGCCCAACACTACAATAGCGAATATTCCAACAATACAAACCAGCCACAGACTGCACACAGCACAGCCAGTGATTTTCATACAGAGCGCTACGTGACGTTATCAACATAAAATCCTAAACAGCCTACTTACAACTGTTCGTTAAATAAACGCCCAAGTATGATAAAATATAAGGTATTCATGCAGTATTCATTTGTTGTGTAACTGTGCAGGATACGGTTTTGTGACAAATATTTGCATAATGAAAATATATAAAAATGTAATAAATCAAGAAATTAAATAGATATTGATACGTAGCTTTCAGCAATCCTGGCATCCGAGATGTCGTATGTTGAAATTGCATGAAGAGTTTAAAATTTGTTAATTCAGAGGCTCATTCTGAAAATATTTAGTCAGTGTAAACTTTTAACTTTGTTGTTTTAACGCTACTGAAATTATTGTTGTCACTGGATGCGCCTCATTTTTTGGGGATTGCTGATGTATTGAATATTACATTAATATTCGACTGTAAATTATTATAAACTCTCAAGAAGATATAAGAAGCAATCTTTTAGCTTGTCTGACACTCCGCCGTTTTTGGAGCATTCTTTCCTTCACAAAAGTCATACCAACAACAGCCGTCCAAATTCCCAGCTTTGGGATTTACCCACTTTCTGCGACGTTGCTAGTCTTTGTGTCTGGCTGGCCTCTACAGGCTGCATCGGTTTTCTCAATTCGCGGCGCCTTGGATGAGGCGGCAATGCCGACCCTGAGCCCCAGGTCCACACAATCAAAATCAACTCAGCTCCTACCAACTATAGGCAGCCAAATTGCCCGCCTACGTACACGTAACGTTGCAGAGTGAGAGCCCTGGAGACAGTTCAGGTAGTTACAACAGAGATTTCTGAAGTAGATTTTAAACTATTAAACTCTTTCAGGAGCGGATGTAGACTCTAATCTAATTTAAAAGATATGAAATGTAGATTACAGTTGAAGAAATTTCAGAATGGTTTGCAAATTAAGGACATGATAGCTGGGTAAGTGGCGTCATTTGGAGCTTGTTGACAGCTTCAAAGCAGTTATTGGGTAATGAATGTCAGAAGTAGGTACAAGAAATTCAAAAAGGAATGGGTAGCTTTAACCTGTCAGCACACGCAGGTGGTCTGTCAGACCAAGGAGAATATTTTCTTATTAATGCAATGTCTGAAAGTTGTTTCCAAGAAGCTATCTTCTCAGTACTTTTAAGTGAGTGTAATAGGAGTCGTTTGGTATGGTGTATCTGGTAATTAAACAACAGCACTTCCGGTTAGCTCACAACAAAGAGGTCTAGGGTCTCACAGGCCAGCCGCGTGCACTGGTGTCAGTTTGTTAGCTCCGTCAAGGTTATTCACGGGGACGCATATTTGCGGTATCTGCTTAGTTTAGTGGTAGAACAGATTTTTTCGTGCCTTGTACCTTATTTTGGTGTGTTATAAGTGTTATAAATGCATCATGGCTTATTCTTACGAGGCACAGGAGGAGAAAATTAGGAACTTAATTGAAGAAGTAATGGCTGAAAGTGACGCTGATGATTCTCAAGATGGAGAAATCGACTTTGAAGAAATCCAGGACCCAGAGTGGAAAAGTGATTCTGGCACCGAGCAAAAAACGTCGAGTGATGAATCAGAAGACAGTGACTGTGGTGCTGACAGTGATGTGTTTGTCGGTAGAGACGGAACAGTATGGAACTCACGTGCTCCGCCAAAGAACTCCCGCACACGTTGTCATAACATCATAACTCATTTACCAGGTGGGAAAGGTGCTGCGAAAAGTGCTACAAATCCTCTACAGTGCTGGGAACTGTTTTTTGATGAAAACATTATACACATACTCGTTGACTGCACTAATAGGTACACTCAAAGTATCCAGGGAAACTTTTCATGGGAAAGAGATGCACAACAAACTAATAATGCTGAAATAAAGGCCTTATTGGGATTATTGTACTACGCTGGTGTAATGCGTGCCCATCGACAGAGTCTACAAGATTTGTGGCAAACAGATGGCACAGGAGTTGAAACATTTCATCTCACAATGGGCATAAAGAGATTTCGTTTTCTCCTTCGATGCCTCAGATTCGACGATAAACAAACGAGAATGGAAAGGGAGAAAACGGATCACATAGCGGCGATAAGACAAGTTTTCAGTCTAATTGCTGAAAACTTTCAGAAGGCTTATACAGTTTCTGAATACGTGACAGTTGATGAAAAACTAGAAGCATTCCGTGGAAGATGCTGATTCCGACAGTACATGCCAAATAAGCCAAACAAGTGTGGAGTAAAGATTTTTGCAGCAGTGGATGCCAGAATGTTTTACACATTCAATATGGAGGTGTATGTTGGGCAACAGCCTGAAGGCCCTTACCGACAGGACCACAGACCAGTTGAACTTGTTCAGAGACTTTGCCAACCTATCCTGAATACAGGCCGCAACATAACTTGCGACAATTATTTTACAAGTTACGAGCTTGCAAACGCATTGATTACGAAGAAGACGACCATCGTTGGTACGCTGAGGAAGGACAAGAGACAAGTCCCAAGGGGATTTATTAACACCAAAAACCGACAAGTAAAGTCATCTATGTTTGGGTTTCAGAGTAATTGCAGCTTAGTCTCTTATGTGCCGAAACGAAATAGAGTGGTATTACTACTGTCAACGAGGCACCACAATGGAAATATTGACGAAAATACAGGGAATGATAAAAAACCAGAAATTATCACTCTCTATAACCTTACTAAGGATGGAGTTGACGTCGTAAACGGAATGAGTGCAACATATAATGTAGCTAGAAACACAAGAAGATGGCCAATGGTTGTTTTTTACAGCATCATGAACACAGCTGCGATAATGGTGCTCTTATTTTCAAGTCAAGTCAGAAACAACAACTGAGAAGAAAAGAGTTTTTGAGGCAGCTTTCTTTTGCGCTTCTGCACGATCATCTTCAGCAAAGAGTAATGTCAAAAATATTGTCAAGGAAGACAACTGAGAGAATTGGAGAGCTTTGCAGTGTGAAAATTTCTGAAGTGGAATCAACTGCGACTTCACGAGGACGGTGTGTGGACTGCAGAAGCAAAAAGAGAAAAACAAGATATGTTTGTAAGAACTGCAAGAAATACATTCGCCTTGAACATTCTGTTACTGTGTGCCAAGACTGTATCTGATTGAATAGATGCATTATTTTGATAACAGTTAAATTTTATGTATCTCCATTTGTGTAAATATTTTTGACCAAAATATTAAATTTATCCCTTAAATATATTTACTAAACATATTTTTAATTATATTACTTCATTTAATAACGCTTACCTCCATGATATACATCTAAATGCAAATTCTGAAAGATAGAAACTACAAGGGTCTGTGAGACCAGATGCGTGTACTGCCGTCCTGTTTCCAGGTGCGTGCAAAGCCGGGTAAAGAGCTGAAAAAAGGGAGTAGAAGACGAAACATTTTGCAAAAAGTAGAAGCACAGTAGAAATCCTTTGATACCACAAGGGATATGAAATTTAACTGACGAAATGGAAAAATATAAAATTCAGTAAATGAAGCAGACAAAGAGAATACGTTAGTCTAAGAAAAAGAAACTGTTACAGAGCGCAAAACTACAAAGGAGGAACGGGTAGTGGAGAAAGGCAGAGCTGTAAAAACGTCACGTATAAAAAAATTAAGTAAACCTTTTCAGAAAAAAATATCAAGAGCTCAACTGCCAAGTCAGCACTACGTAGAGAATGAATGGCTGAGAGATGGAACCGCTACATACTATAAAAATGGACGTTTATATGTATGTATATATGTTCCATATCTCCTCCTGAACCACTGGATCGATTTCAATCAACCTTCGTGCACATATCACTTTACTATCTGGTTCAAATGGTTCAAATGGCTCTGAGCACTATGCGACTTAACTTCTGAGGTCATCAGTCGCCTAGAACTTAGAACTAATTAAACCTAAGGACATCACACACATCCATGCCCGAGGCAGGATTCGAACCTGTGACCGTAGCAGTTGCCCGGCTCCAGACTGTAGCGCCTAGAACCGCACGACCACTCCGGCCGGCTTACTATCTGGAAAAAAGTATCGTGAGAGTACGAGTCACATACCTCTCGAATGGGTTGGATTGGGCGTGAAATTGTCACGTCGGGCCTGATGTTTTAATTTACTACTTCTTCACTACCAACACAACTAGCAATAAATTTTGCAGAAAGTATTCTATATACCACTGAACGTACCCGCAAAGTTATAACATTGTGCGACACACAGCTCAGGATACATCACGTCATAAACACTCAGACGCTTTAAAAACTGCTGTATTATGCATGACGTTTTAGTTTATTACTTCTTTACTAGTAACTCTATTCGCACCACATTTCGCAAACAGTATGTACATATACCACTGAATATACTTGCAAAATGATATCATTGCACGACTCATATTTCATGATAAATGACGTCATAAACATTGAGCTGCGTCAAAAAGAATCTTCAGACCGAAATTCACTAGCGATGTAGGTGAAATATGTGTACAAATATGTGCGAAGTATATTAAATTTCTGTGAAACCTATGTAACACATGAATACGCAGGCATCGATTTCAACCAAACTTGGTAGTCATATTACTTATTGTTGTTGTTGTGGTCTTCAGTCCTGAGACTGGTTTGATCCAGCTCTCCATGCTACGCTATCCTGTGCAAGCTTCTTCATCTCCCAGTACCTACTGCAACCTACATCCTTCTGAATCTGCTTAGTGTATTAATCTCTTGGTCTCCCTCTTCGATTTTTACCCTCCACACTGCTCTCCAATGCTAAATTGGTGATCCCTTGATGCCTTAGAACATGTCCTACCAACCGATTCCTTCTTCTAGTCAAGCTGTGCCATAAACTCCTCTTCTCCCAATTCTATTCAATACCTCCTCATTAGTTATGTCATCTACTCATCTAATCTTCAGCATTCTTCTGTAGCACCACATTTGGAAAGCTTCTATTCTCTTCTTGTCTAAACTATTTATCGTCCATGTTTCGCTTCCATACATGGCTACACTCCATACAAATACTTTCAGTAACGACTTCCTGACACTTAAATCTATACTCGATGTTAACAAATTTCTCTTCTTCAGAAACGCTTTCCTTGCCATTGCCAGTCTACATTTTATATCCTCTCTACTTCGACCATCATCAGTTATTTTGCTCCCCAAATAGCAAAACTCCTTTACTACTTTGCCTCATTTCCTAATCTAATTCCCTCAGCATCACCCGACTTAATTCGACTACATTCCATTATCCTCATTTTGCATTTGTTGATATTCATCTCATATCCCCCTTTCAAGACACTGTCCATTTCGTTCAACTGCTCTTCCAAATCCTTTGCTATCTCTGACCGAATTACAATGTCATCGGTGAACCTCAAAGCTTTTATTTCTTCTCCATGGACTTTAATACCTACTCCGAATTTTTCTTTTGTTTCCTTTACTGCTTGCTCAATATACAGAGTGAATAACATCGGGGAGAGGCTACAACACTGTTTCACTCCCTTCCCAACCACTGCTTCCCTTTCATGTCCCTCGACTCTTATAAATGCCATCTGGTTTCTGTATAAATTGTAAATAGCCTTTCGCTCCCTGCCACCTTCAGAATTTGAAAGAGAGTATTCCTGTCAAGATTGTCAAATATTGTGGGGTAAATCCATCAACCTCCTGCTGGGGTGAGGTTGAAAACGTGGTGGTAGACAGACAAGGGGTGGGAAGAAGAGACGGACAGACAGAGATGCGGAAGGGAGAGATGGACAAAGAAATGCGAGGAGGAGATGGACAGGGATATGAAGAGGAGGCGACGGGGGAGGGTGAAGAGAAATAGGGGGGAGTATAAGATGAACAGAGAGAGGGGCAGAGCGAAGATGAACAGAGAGAGTGGGTAGAATAAAATGGACAGAGACAGGGGGGAGGGATGAGACAACCAAGAGATTGTAATAAGTATATACCCAGGCAATACCAGGCATTCAGATAGTGGATGTGTATACATGGGTTACATAAAGTAAACAAACAAGAAAATAAATATTATTGAAAAGCTAACAGATGAAGATGAGATTGGGGAATTAAATAGAAGATGAAGATGAGATTGGGGAATTAAATGCAGCACGAACAATTTATTACAGCAGCGAAAGACCAAAGCCAAAACAAGGCATGTGCAGTAGAGACATTCCCTCAGAATTGATTCAGATCCTTGGGAATAGCATCCATGAGAAAACTGTTCCATTTAGTTCTTGGGATATGGGTGAGGCAAAGTATCCTCACGCTTCAAGAAGAGTATAATGCTACCAGTATCAAAACAAGCAGGCACTGACAGACGTGAGTTTTACGGAACCATCAGTTTAATAAGCCATGCGCAGTACAGTAGCTAGTGAGCAGCTGAGAGTTGTCAGGTGCTAGGTTAAAAAGGAAATAACATTTGAACCACAAAAGACAATACATTTTTAAAATAGGTACCACAAATATTTTGAATTTCCTTAGCATGACTTTAGTAATTCTGAGAAACTTACCTAAATGCAAACAAGCAAACACTACAATTTTTTATTTAGAAACTGAACATTTTAAATGAAAAAGGCAAACTTTCAAGATTCAACAAATACAAGCAAATAAATAATAAAATTTTAAAATTAGAAACTGAACAATTAAACTAATGATAACACAGTATTAAGCTTCACCTCACTCTGGTGGTTCTGTTTCACTGTAGATTAACAAGCACAGTACTGACTAAAACAAAGAAAGAAGCACTTCTATTAGCAGATGTTGCATTCCAATAGACTAACACGAATGGGCATTTAGATGTTATACAAAACTATAAGAACAAACAGACCACGATAAAAAATGTAAAAATAAATTTAAGAAACTACGCCCTGCAAGGTCAACAAACAGAGATAAATTGAACCCTGTGTACCCAAGCTAGCCCAAACTAAGCAGCAAAATTACAAATCGGATTCGAAACCCAATAAACAGGAATATTTGACACATAAACAGACAAAGACTATCAGCAAAGTTCGTATAAAAGTCTATAAACAAAATTTGAACAAGAATCCCGCACGGCTTCATTTAAGACACGGAAACTGTACTTGCCTTAACGCTGAGTACACATTACAGGCACAACCCATAATATTCGTGAATTTTCCACAGACCACAAAGGCAGTAGACAGAAAAATGCGTGACTCGAAACAAAATTTACGAATGTAATTACCGGTAAACGCCATTTATCAGTAGTGGGTTAACTGAAGCAAAAAACACACAGTATAAGAGCACCACGGCACAGAGGACAACTCCAAATAATAGTTTCTCGTACAATCTGCACATTAAGATACTCAAACAAGGAAGTCCACGTAGATCAGACGTTCCACTTTGCAAGCAATTCCCGCAGATACCAAACAGCATACGTAATACCAAGGCTATCTTCCTGCAGATTCGACGCTTAACTAATGACAGCAGCTGCACGAAAGGCTCCTGGCACGAAGTTAAAAGCAAAAGTACGTTGAAGAATCATGGAAAGATGGACACTCAGAGAAAGGAAACCCCGAGACAAAATAGTTCATTTCATTTGTTTACAAACCGAAATGTTTCGAGAAGTTTACGTACAAAAATTGCACCGCTGAAATTCAACCGTAACTGTTTCGGAAAACATTTGCACAGAACTTCTAGGACAGGTAAGTCGATTGTGAATGTGGAGCAGATAGGGGCACTATCCCTATTAGTTGTAAGTGCGGACTGAAAAAATCTTATGAAACTGTAGGTACACAGTTTGGATATCAAAAGCCTTCTAACTGGCAAGATTCTTCTGTCACCCGAAAAAATGCGAATATTACAACAACTCAGCATCGTAAGAGACGATCTGTGAAGCAGAGTTTTACACATGAAATCAAAAACGATAAGAATCGCTACAGTTGAAGGTTTAAAGCACACATTAGGGTCTCCCTGAAGTTCAGAACCTGGGATTAAAAGATACTGGACTTACATAACTTATGTACTGCGGACGGTTTTAGGAAACAGTGTTGTACCTCGAGGACAGTGTGCCTAGGAAAACATGATGTTTTCTGATCGGTAATTTGACAGCGGGTAACTCCGTATGTTACAGAGGAAAGCGCCCATTATACACTCAAAGATAATGATAATTGCTGTCTGTGGTAATTATGCGCGCTTTACAGTTGGTTATTATAACATAGTAATTGTTACTGCGCTATGGAGAACAAGAGAAGGAGACCTAATTTCTTGAATAATGCTACAAAACGATCTGATGTACGAACTAGTAGAACTTGTTCACTAGCCGGCCGGTGGGGCCGTGCGGTTCTAGGCGCTTCAGTCTGGAACCGCGTGACCGCTACGGTCGCAGGTTCGAATCCTGCCTCGGGCATGGATGTGTGTGATGTCCTTAGGTTAGTTAGGTTTAAGTAGTTCTAAGTTCTAGGAGACTGATGACCTCAGATGTTAAGTCCCATAGTGCTCAGAGCCATTTGAAATTATTCACTAACTCAGTTGAATCTTCATCCCATTTCCCATTTAAAAATGAATATAGTTCCATTACAGCGTCTATTGTCAGTTTGCACAGACATAATATTCATATTCCCATTGTTTCATTGACAACCATCACTCTGAAGTAACGTACTTCACCACATAGATTTAATGTTCGAGATTCGTTTCGTAATTTCATTTGAATGGAAGAGGAGATTTTTCTGAAGCTGTTTATCGTCACTGAAAAAGACATATACTGACAATATACGAACATGAAGCAGTGCATAAAACCAACAGATAGGTACATATACTTCACGTGAAGGTTCATAATACGTAAAACTTCCAGTGGGTAACTTGTGTTTACTTTCTGAGATAGACTGACAGCTATGTCAAAATTTCTCGCCACTGGAATAACATTGGAGACGTTGGCCTTTGAAATAAGAATTGTAGAAAATACATCATTTGTAATAAATAACATTGACTGCCACATGTAATACTTCTATTAAATTAAGAAGAAGGGCTCACAATATTTTAGAAAACAAAGAGAGAAAATAATTTTTGGAAGGAGATGGACGCTAACCTGCTACCTTTCTCTTCTTGGGCCACAAAGTTATCAACCTTTTCTTTTTCAAATGCTTTTTTCAACATTTAACACTTCCACATAACCACATAAAATACTGGAACGTATCAGAAAATAAATCTCATTTTATAAACAGTTATATACTCCATAACACATTCGCATTTAAGTATTCAGTATGGAGAACTGTAAGAAAATTTCAGTTGAGTAAATTCTTAGGTGATACGTAAAATTCACATTACAGTTCTTTTGAGAAACAAGTCTATGGCTTCAATGGGGCATCCATCTCTCCGCATCACTGTAGACGTTGTAAAGACTGTATCTGCAGATGTTATATTTGATATTTAACTATTACAAATTGTATCACAACGACGCGCTTTTGATAGATCATCATTGGGCCGCAGTACAAAACCCACTGTACCAACCACCCCAGGAAATCCATCCATCATGGAGTGTAATTCTGCTCGAGAAGGAAAGTTTATATACTGTGAAGACGTTGCTGCTATGATCCCCGACACATCACGGATAATGCTTTGCGCTGTTGTACTATGTACAGTTGCACTGTCACCATTAACTACACTCCTGGAAATGGAAAAAAGAACACATTGACACCGGTATGTCAGACCCACCATACTTGCTCCGGACACTGCGAGAGGGCTGTACAAGCAATGATCACACGCACGGCACAGCGGACACACCAGGAACCGCGGTGTTGGCCGTCGAATGGCGCTAGCTGCGCAGCATTTGTGCACCGCCGCCGTCAGTGTCAGCCAGTTTGCCGTGGCATACGGAGCTCCATCGCAGTCTTTAACACTGGTAGCATGCCGCGACAGCGTGGACGTGAACCGCATGTGCAGTTGACGGACTTTGAGCGAGGGCGTATAGTGGGCATGCGGGAGGCCGGGTGGACGTACCGCCGAATTGCTCAACACGTGGGGCGTGAGGTCTCCACAGTACATCGATGTTGTCGCCAGTGGTCGGCGGAAGGTGCACGTGCCCGTCGACCTGGGACCGGACCGCAGCGACTCACGGATGCACGCCAAGACCGTAGGATCCTACGCAGTGCCGTAGGGGACCGCACCGCCACTTCCCAGCAAATTAGGGACACTGTTGCTCCGGGGGTATCGGCGAGGACCATTCGCAACCGTCTCCATGAAGCTGGGCTACGGTCCCGCACACCGTTAGGCCGTCTTCCGCTCACGCCCCAACATCGTGCAGCCCGCCTCCAGTGGTGTCGCGACAGGCGTGAATGGAGGGACGAATGGAGACATGTCGTCTTCGGCGATGAGAGTCGCTTCTGCCTTGGTGCCAATGATGGTCGTATGCGTGTTTGGCGCCGTGCAGGTGAGCGCCACAATCGGGACTGCATACGACCGAGGCACACAGGGCCAACACCCGGCATCATGGTGTGGGGAGCGATCTCCTACACTGGCCGTACACCACTGGTGATCGTCGAGGGGACACTGAATAGTGCACGGTACATCCAAACCGTCATCGAACCCATCGTTCTACCATTCCTAGACCGGCAAGGGAACTTGCTGTTCCACCAGGACAATGCACGTCCGCATGTATCCCGTGCCACCCAACGTGCTCTAGAAGGTGTAAGTCAACTACCCTGGCCAGCAAGATCTCCGGATCTGTCCCCCATTGAGCATGTTTGGGACTGGATGAAGCGTCGTCTCACGCGGTCTGCACGTCCAGCACGAACGCTGGTCCAACTGAGGCGCCAGGTGGAAATGGCATGGCAAGCCGTTCCACAGGACTACATCCAGCATCTCTACGATCGTCTCCATGGGAGAATAGCAGCCTGCATTGCTGCGAAAGGTGGATATACACTGTACTAGTGCCGACATTGTGCATGCTCTGTTGCCTGTGTCTATGTGCCTGTGGTTCTGTCAGTGTGATCATGTGATGTATCTGACCCCAGGAACGTGTCAATAAAGTTTCCCCTTCCTGGGACAATGAATTCACGGTGTTCTTATTTCAGTTTCCAGGAGTGTATATTTAATGCAGCAGTGCATATGCCTTTAATGGTATCAGAAGCCAGTTCACGGGTGAGACAGAGTTATTCTGATAAGTAGACAATTCCAATCTCTCATTGATCTAATAACCACCAGTCTGTTTCTGATGAAAGATGAAATCTCTCTTCGACTTTCTGGTCCCCATAATCTTCGAAAGGATTTCCTCATTCCACAAATACACTAATATGGTTGTGGCGAAGATTTACCTGAGTATTTTTCATCTTCTATGCCATCTAAAATCAGAAGGTGCCGCCGTCTTAATACGGTACGTATTTGTTTTAACAGCGATCAGTTCAAGATAAACAAGCCTCCTACCTCTGTAACTTTAACCACGATCAATTCCCTTGTTTAACTTTTACCGAGTTTGGTACACTCTAAACTTGCGTTCGCCAAGGTTAAATGCTGACATAACTGGGCTTAACTTCAAATCGACTTCACTGCAGTCAGTTTCGATAGTATGTTCCTGAGGATTTGCCTCTAACAGGCATAATGTGTTAGCATCTCTACATGACCGGTCCAAAAAGAACACACAGCATCACCTTGCCCAATGAGAGTCAAATGGTTCAAATGGCTCTGAGCACTAAGGGACTTAACATCTTAGGTCATCAGTCCCCTAGAACTCAGAACTACTTAAACCTAACTAACCTAAGGACATCACACACATCCTTGCCCGAGGCAGGATTCGAACCTGCGACCGTAGCAGTCCCGCGGTTCCGGACTGCAGCGCCTAGAACCGCGCGACCACCGCGGCCGGCTGCCAATGAGAGTCTTCGCCCTTTTTGGCATTCGTAAGTCCACAAGTTTCCATTGCTTGCTTTGGTCCAGTCTCCCGCTCGGGGTCACACTGATACAATACCACACGTCCACGGTGATCACTCTACTAAAGAAGACTACAGGACTGGGCAGACACCGCTGCAACATTTTAGCAGTTGCCTCGATTGTGAACGGGCTTGAGCATTTGTGGAACCCAGCGGGTGCTGACTTTGTTAGTGTTCTACACGTCGTGCAAGATATTGTAAACTGAACCATTACTGATATCAATTTTTTTCCATTGTGATAGGCTGGCCTTCGAGCAAAACTTTTCGTGCGATTCCTAGTGCTTCGCAGGGAGATACTGTGTCACTTCGTTTTTCGCCACTCAAATCCGTTTGTCTATATTTCCTCAGTGTTACGCCTAACCACCGACACGCTGATGCAGTACACTTAAGCCGCTTTTAGACGACCGACTTTCTTGTGTGACTTGGCTATGCGATGCAGAGCAGCTGGCGTTTTATTCCCGTTCTGAGTCTCGTTTTTTGTTTAAATGTCTGGGCCAAAATTGGCTGTGATATCAGTGCTGTCTGCTGTGCAGTTTGGCATCTGAACGGTGAAAGTGAGTTTATGAGGGACTATCCTTTTACGAAGAAATCGAAATGTAGGAACAAGCAATGATAATAGAGTTTATTAATGACCAAAGCAGAAGGCATAGTGCAAGTTCTTGTCAAATATCATGTGGTAAATCCTTTACACTCCTGGGAATTTAAAGAATGAAAAACGTTACAGAAGACATACATTTATTTGCTGGACAAAATATGTACTTAAAGTATATCTGGAATGCAGTAAATAGAGACCTTTGCTTTATCCCTTGTATCTCGTTTTCTTGCTAAGTGCCAAATAACAACGAAAAGTAACTTTTGCATCAGTTAATTCTGACTTTTTCATTGTTGAAATAATATCTATCAAAACACGATTATCTGTTTATGTTCTTAATTTTGCTTTCACATATTTTGTCTTTCTTGGCAAATGGCTCTGAGCACTATGGGACTTAACATCTATGGTCATCAGTCCCCTAGAACTTAGAACTACTTAAACCTAACTAACCTAAGGACAGCACACAACACCCAGCCATCACGAGGCAGAGAAAATCCCTGACCCCGCCGGGAATCGAACCCGGGAACCCGGGCGTGGAAAGCGAGAACGCTACCGCACGACCACGAGATGCGGGCTGTCTTTCTTGCAGGTGACACTAACGGGCAAGTATTCCAGGACCTTGTGTGACATTCCAGCGTATAACGAAAACAAAGTAAACAGCGCAATAAACATCAAGAAGACACGAAAGCACAAAAACTAGTTTTGTAAAAGAACGGAGCTCGGCCAGAATAGGTTAACTTTCAGTGATAGCAGTCGTTTCCATAGGCTCTCGTGCAGCATACTCCGAAATGTAGAGCTCCACACTGCGCACATTTTATAGATAACAGATGTCAGATACACACTCGCGGATGGTTGCTGATTGACAAGTAGGCACCTAAGGCGTAAGGCGTATAGTCGATTTTGACCAGAAGTCCTTGTCTACACTCCTGGAAATTGAAATAAGAACACCGTGAATTCATTGTCCCAGGAAGGGGAAACTTTATTGACACATTCCTGGGGTCAGATACATCACATGATCACACTGACAGAACCACAGGCACATAGACACAGGCAACAGAGCATGCACAATGTCGGCACTAGTACAGTGTATATCCACCTTTCGCAGCAATGCAGGCAGCTATTCTCCCATGGAGACGATCGTAGAGATGCTGGATGTAGTCCTGTGGAACAGCTTGCCATGCCATTTCCACCTGGCGCCTCAGTTGGACCAGCGTTCGTGCTGGACGTGCAGACCGCGTGAGACGACGCTTCATCCAGTCCCAAACATGCTCAATGGGGGACAGATCCGGAGATCTTGCTGGCCAGGGTAGTTGACTTACACCTTCTAGAGCACGTTGGGTGGCACGGGATACATGCGGACGTGCATTGTCCTGGTGGAACAGCAAGTTCCCTTGCCGGTCTAGGAATGGTAGAACGATGGGTTCGATGACGGTTTGGATGTACCGTGCACTATTCAGTGTCCCCTCGACGATCACCAGTGGTGTACGGCCAGTGTAGGAGATCGCTCCCCACACCATGATGCCGGGTGTTGGCCCTGTGTGCCTCGATCGTATGCAGTCCTGATTGTGGCGCTCACCTGCACGGCGCCAAACACGCATACGACCATCATTGGCACCAAGGCAGAAGCGACTCTCATCGCTGAAGACGACACGTCTCCATTCGTCCCTCCATTCACGCCTGTCGCGACACCACTGGAGGCGGGCTGCACGATGTTGGGGCGTGAGTGGAAGACGGCCTAACGGTGTGCGGGACCGTAGCCCAGCTTCATGGAGATGGTTGCGAATGGTCCTCGCCGATACCCCAGGAGCAACAGTGTCCCTAATTTGCTGGGAAGTGGCGGTGCGGTCCCCTACGGCACTGCGTAGGATCCTACGGTCTTGGCGTGCATCCGTGCGTCGCTGCGGTCCGGTCCCAGGTCGACGGGCACGTGCACCTTCCGCCGACCACTGGCGACAACATCGATGTACTGTGGAGACCTCACGCCCCACGTGTTGAGCAATTCGGCAGTACGTCCACCCGGCCTCCCGCATGCCCACTATACGCCCTCGCTCAAAGTCCGTCAACTGCACATACGGTTCACGTCCGCGCTGTCGCGGCATGCTACCAGTGTTAAAGACTGCGATGGAGCTCCGTATGCCACGGCAAACTGGCTGACACTGACGGCGGCGGTGCACAAATGCTGCGCAGCTAGCGCCATTCGACGGCCAACACCGCGGTTCCTGGTGTGTCCGCTGTGCCGTGCGTGTGATCATTGCTTGTACAGCCCTCTCGCAGTGTCCGGAGCAAGTATGGTGGGTCTGACACACCGGTGTCAATGTGTCCTTTTTTCCATTTCCAGGAGTGTATAACGGCCTTTACATCGACGCAGCATGGATTGTTCCAGCATTGTTCCCCTTCTAACTCTAAAGGGTGAGTCACCTAACGTTACCGCTGGATATATTTCGTAAACCACATCAAATACTGACGAACCGATTCCACAGACCGAACGTGAGGAGAGGGGCTAGTGTAATTGTTTAATACAAACCATACAAAAATGCACGGAAGTATGTTTTTTGACACAAACCTACGTTTTTTTAAATGGAACCACGTTAGTTTTGTTAGCACATCTGAACATATAAACAAATACCTAATCAGTGCCGTTTGTTGCATTGTCAAATGTTAATTACATCCGGAGATATTGTGACCTAAAGTTGACGCTTGAAACCTCCGACGTTCAGTTGCGTGTTGTAACAAACACGGGGCCGGCCGGAGTGGCCGTGCGGTTCTAGGCGCTGCAGCCTGGAGCCGGGTGACCGCTACGGTCGCAGGTTCGAATCCTGTCTCGGGCATGGATGTATGTGATGTCCTTAGGTTAGTTAGGTTTAATTAGTTCTAAGTTCTAGGCGACTGATGACCTCAGAAGTTAAGTTGCATAGTGCTCAGAGCCATTTGAACCATTTTTGAACAAACACGGGCCACGGTCGGCGAGCAGCATCTGCAGGGACATGTTTACGGTGACGACCGTGTTTACGAGTGTGGCTGTAGTGCACTGTTGTGGTTTGGTCTAGCTGTCGCATTGTCCACATTTAGCGCTTGCTACTATTGTTATTCTGCATTCGTCTCCGCACGCAGTCCAACTGTAGTACACCGTGGTACCAGACGTCTGCGATAGTGTAGTGTTGTAGGAACTGTGACCATGGTGTATTTGAACTCTGAAAAGGCGGAGATGATACTCATCTATGGCGAGTGTCGACGAAATGCAGCTGAAGCCTGCAGGGTGTATGCAGAACGGTACCCGGACAGAGAGCATCCAACGTGCCGCACATTGCAAAACATCTACCGCCAACTGTATGCAACAGGTATGGTCGTAGCACGCAAACGGGTCCGTAACAGGCCCGTCACAGGAGAAGCGGGTGCAGTTGGTGTGTTAGCTGCTGTTGCCATGAACCCACACATGAGTACACGGGACACTGCGAGAGCCGGTGGACTGAGCCAAAAAGTGTCATGCGCTTGCTGCATCGTCACCGCTTTCACCCGTTTCATGTGTCGCTACATCAGCAATTACATGATGATGACTTTAATCATCGAGTGCAATTCTGTCAATGGGCATTAACAGAGAATGCGTTGCAGTTCTACCTGTTTACCGATGAAGCGGGTTTCACAAACCACGGGGCAGTGAATCTACGGAACGTGCATTACTGGTCCGTGGACAATCCTCGATGGCTCAGACAGGTAGAGCGACAGCGACCGTGGACTGTAAATGCATGGTGCGGAATCATTGGCGACCACCTCATTGGTCCTCACTTCATTGCAGGGGCCCAAAGAGCTGCAACATACATCGCGTTTCTACAGAATGACCTACCAACGTTGCTCGAATATGTCCCACTGGAAACGCGTCGACGTATGTGGTATCAGCATGATGGTGCACCTGCACATTCCGCAATTAACACTAGGCTGACCCTTGACAGGATGTTCGACGGGCGTTTCATAGGACGTGGAGGACGCATAAATTGGCCAGCCCGTTCTCCTGATCTTACACCTCTGGACTTCTTTCTGTGGGGTTCGTTAAAGGAGAATGTGTACCGTGATGTGCCTACAACCCCAGAGGATATGAAACAACGTATTGTGGCAGCCTGCGGCGACATTACACCAGATGTACTGCGGTGTGTACGACATTCATTACGCCAGAGATTGCAATTGTGTGCAGCAAATGATGGCCACCACATTGAACATGTCGGGACACACTCTATTCCACTCCGTAATTGAAATCGGAAACCACGTGTGTACGTGTACCGCACCCCTCATAGTAATGTACAAGTGCGTCAGTGAAAAACACCAATAAAAAGGTGTTAGCATGTGGACGTAATGTGCTGTTCCAGTCTCTTCTGTACCTAAGGTCCATCACCGTTCTCTTTGGATCCCTACGTAATTCGGTGCTCTCCGATACACACGATCGAACAGCGGAGTAGTGGTACTCAAGCGTCAACTTTAGGTTACAATATCTCCGGATGTAATTAACATTTTACAATGCAACAAACGGCACTGATTACGTATTTATTTATATGTTCAGATGTGCTAACAAAACTAACGGGGTTCCATTTAAAAAAACGTAGGTTTGTGTTAAAAAACATACTTCCGTGCATTTTTTTATGGTTTGTATTAACCAGTTACACTACCCCTCTCCTCACGTTCGGTCTGTAGAATCGATTCGTCAGTATTTGATGTGGTTCACGAAATATATCCAGGGGTAATGTTAGGTGACTCAATCTATATATATATATATATATGTAAAGGAGTGGCCGAGCGGTTCTAGGCGCTACAGTCTGGAACCGCGCGACCGCTACGGTCGCAGGTTCGAATCCTGCCTCGGGCATGGATGTGTGTGATGTTCTAAGGTTAGTTATGTTTAAGTAGTTCTAAGTTCTAGAGGGACTGTTGACCTTAGAAGTTAAGTCCCATAGTGCTCAGAGCCATTTGAACTATATATATATAATATATATATATGTCGCACGATACTCAACTATAACAATGGGACACACCATTTTCTTTTTCCTAGCGGCGCGCTGCGCTACTGTGCTACGGTGGTTTCGAAGTGTACCGTGTACAGGGTACCTGGAGTACAGACATGTTGCAGGCAAGAAATAAAAGGTTAATACGCAGCTTTGTATTTTCCCGGTTATAATTAGGTCTTTATAACTATCTCACGTCTCCGACAGTACTGAAGGTTTGCTCTGAAATACTAAATTGCGGGTCACACTGCAGTGGCACTGGACTCGTATTCATCAGTAAACAGCGTGTCTACTCCAAGCGTGATTTGAGTTGTTAGGCGATAAATGTTAATGGTCTTCCAGTAGCTGGCACGTGCATTAGAGTGAAGTAGCATTGTCATTTGTCCTCCTCGTTCGATAAATCCGACAGCCACTGCCAGTGTCTCTGTTTTTGCCGTCAGTGCCAATATCGTTGTCATCTTGCGAAACAAGTTGCTGCATTACGGGCAATTCACGGACGAGCACCTGCTCGCCCAGCCAGCCACGGTCCGCGCGCAGGCGGACAGACCGATGTGCGCGGCGTATCTAGGAGTGCCCACGTGCCCGCCTGCCTGCCTGTTGCTTTGTTAGCGCGCCCGTAATGAGGTTGGGCCGGCTAATAGCCACAGCGGCGGGCCTGGCCGACCGCTGATTACCGACCCACAGCGCAACACGGCCTGGCGCACCGCGATCAACGCGCTCTCTCATTACGGCCCCTGCTCGCCTATCAGAGTGGCGCCACAGGTACTCGCGCTTCATACAGTGTGCACCATCGAGTAACAGTGATACGACCACTTTTGGCAGAGGGTTTCTGTAGCCCCACACACAGTACGAAGACGAGCTCTATTCAGTTAAGCATTGATAAGATTTGACACAGTGCTTCTCGTGTCATATAGTAAGGGCCATCTACGGTATACCAGACAGCACGCAAGCCCGACGGGCAAGACGCATGCCGGCCGAGCCTCGACCTGTTACGGGTTTACTCTATCCTTCTCAGAAGTACACGCTATAGTGCGACATTTGATTTAGTATTAGCCGGATACCCAACGTTCCCCAGGTATACATTTATTCCAGTGTTCTATTAGTCCATCTCTACCTTCGCCTCTCTCTATCTGTCTCCTCCTTAGGAGCCGAACGGTTCTAGGCGCTTCAGTCTGGAAACGCGCGACCGCTACGGTCGCAGGTTCGAATCCTGCCTTGGGCATGGATGTGGGTGATGTCCTTAGGTTAGTTACGTTTGAGTAGTTCTAAGTGTAGGAGACTGATTATCTTAGATGTTCAGTCCCATAGTGCTCAGAGCCATTTTAACCATTTCTCTCCTCCTTCATCTGCTCTCTGTTCACCCCATCTCAATGCCATCTCCACCTACTCCATTTCTATGCCCATCTGCAGCCGGCCGCCGTGGCCGAGCGGTTCTAGGCGCTTCAGTCTGGAATCGTACTGCTGCTACGGTCGCAGGTTCGAATCCTGCCTCTGGCATGGATATGTGTGATGTCCTTAGGTTAGTTACGTTTGAGTAGTTCTAAGTGTAGGGGACTGATGTTAAGTCCCCGCCGGCCGAAGTGGTCGCGCGGTTCTTGGCGCTGCAGTCTGGAACCGCGAGACCGCTACGGTCGCAGGTTCGAATCCTGCCTTGGGCATGGATGTGTGTGATGTCCTTAAGTTAGTTAGGTTTAATTAGTTCTAAGTTCTAGGCGACTGATGACTTCAGAAGTTAAGTCGCATAGTGCTCAGAGCCATTTGAACCAAGCCATTCAATGACACACATCAATACTGTGTGCAACATGCGCTTTGAATACAGTCAGTAGTAAAGAAGAAATAAATTGAAATGCTATGGTACATACTTCAGCTGTACTGCATCAACAGCGAAAATGTAGTAAGCAATAAGCTTTTTTACCTTTTGTCGTTTTGTGGGGTTCGCCAGCGAAGAAAAGACGAGGAAAAGAGAAGATCGGCTTGGCTTGCTGGCCAAGGTACGGTTTAGCAAATATAAAGACAAGGAATAGAAAATTGCACCGTGTCCAGACGGGCGTTATCTTGCTGAAATGTAAGCCCAAAATGGCTTGCCATGAAGGGCAATAAAACGCAGCGTAGAATATCGCGGCGTACCGCTGTTCTGTAAGGGCACCCCGAATGATAAACAAAGGGATGCTGCTACGAAATGAAATGGCACCCCAGACCACCACTACTGGCTGTTAGGCTGTATGGCGAGCGACAGTCATGTTGTTACCCGACTGCTGTCTAATGCGTCTACAGACACGTCTTCGCTCTTCATTGGATCTCAGTTCGAAGCGGGACTCATCACTGAAGACAATTTTTCTCCAGTCAATGTGATTCCAGGCTGGAGACGTGTTTGGAGTCACCCCGGAGGGCGGTGGGATACCAAACTGCTACCCGCTATACGGCCCTGTCTTAGCAGGACCCCTTTGGATGTCATCCACAGCGCCCTTACAGTACAACGGCATGCCTACGATATTCCACGCCCTGTTTTGTTGCCCTTCATGGCTTGCCATCCTCGGCTTGCATGTCAACAAGATAATGCCCACCTGGACGTAGCGAGAATTTATAAAGCTTGTCTCCGTGCTTGTCAACCCCTACCTTGGCCACCGGATCGCTCTCCAATTGAGAACGTTTGGAGCATTATGGACACGGCCCTCCAACCTGCCACCGGATTTCGGCGATTTGACGCGGCAGTTGCCCAGAATTTTACACGATATCCCTCGGGAGAACATCCAGCAACTCTGTCAATCAATGCCTAGCTGAATAACTGCTTACATAAGCGCCAGAGGTGGAACAACGAGTTATTGACTTGCTCAGTTTGTGGAGGTCTCTCTCTTGAATAAATCATCCATTTTTTCTGAAACTCCAATCATTTGTTTGTACATGTACAGCACATCCACACCATTCGCATTATTGAATCTAACAGGCACCACACCAGATCCTCCTCCCTTTTATCTGCTGGGCGAATTTATCCGTTCTTGGATTCAGTGCTCACATATAACCAAGTGGGTCCGCAGGGTAGTGTCATAGGCCCTCACCTGTTCCTGAATTATATAGGTAATCTAGGAGATAGTCTGAGCAGCCTCCTTAGGTTTTTTGCAGATGACGCTGTAATTTACCGTCTAATAGAATCATCATACGATCAGTTCCAATTGCAAGGTGTTCTAGGGAGAATTTCTTTATAGTGTGAGAAGTGGCAATTGCCACTAAGCAGGGAGAAGTGCGAGGTCATCCATATGGGTACTAGAAGAAATTCAATAAATTTTGGGTATACGATAAATCGCACAAATCTGAGGGCTGTCAATTCGACTAAGTACCTAGGAATTACGAACTTAAATCGGAAAGACCACATAGATGGCGAGGCGAAACAAAGACTGCGCTTTGTTGGCAGAACACTTAGAAGATGCGACATACCCACTAAAGAGACAGCCTACATTACACTTGTCCGTCCTCTGTTGGAATATTGCTGCACGGTATGGGATCCTTACCAGGTAGGATTGACGGAGGACATCGAAAAAGTGCAAAGAAGGGCAGCTCGTATCGTGTTATCGCGCAATAGTGATGAGAGTGTCACGGATATGATACGCGAGTGGCAGTCACTGAAACAAAGGAGGTTTTCTTTGCGGCGAGATCTATTTACGAAATTTCAGTCACCAACTTTCTCTTCCGAATGCGAAAATATTTTGTTGACGCCCACCTATGCAGGGAGAAATGATCATCATAATAAAATAAGAGAAATCAGAGCTCGAACGGAAAGATTTAAGTGTTCTTTTTTCCCACGCGCCATTCGAGAGTGGAATGGTAGAGAAGTATTATGAAAATGGTTCGATGAACCCTCTGCCAGGCACTTAAGTGTGAATTGCAGAGTAACCATGTAGATGGAGATGTAGATACGAGAATTTAGGTGGAATGTAAGGGAAGTCTTCATCGTCTTCTTCTCGCCAACTTTGTACACTTCTGTCTGACTATTGGTACGCGCAAACTGCTAAAACTGCATTTGTAACCAATGCATGGTGGCTTAATTAAATATTATGCAAATGTTTTTTTAAATTTTCGTAGCTGTTTGTCCGGCTACGAAGTCTCGTACTGGTTGGCCCTGACTAGTATTAGTACGCAATCTGACTGCATAGAACAACAACAAAGAATGAAACGAAATTTCCGTTAACACAATTAATTAATTAAGTCCCCAGCAACTATGAAAGCCACGAAACAACAAGGCACAAGTGTAGCTGTTCTGTGTGTGGAAGCGTGATTCAACGTACACATCTGGCACGGTTCTTCCTCAATACTACAAGATACTTAAAACGCCATTTACATTGAAGAAATCAAAAAAAACAACAGAAATACTATAATTGCCCATAGAAACCAGAATTACACTTTAATACATGAACACAAGCCAGATGCTTTGTTGACTGAACCTGTGACCAAGAGGCATTATTGTTTAAGACATTTGAAATAAAATAAAATTTCTTTACCTTCATATATATTGACGAAATGCACACGACATGGCTTCAAATAATACAGCTATCAACATCCTCTCAGCAAAGCACTAACCACCACCACTTTTGAACAAGCACTCTCCACTACGACTTCTCAGCAAGCACTGCCAGTGGAGGTGGCTGAATAATACTCTTTGGCGCAATCTCTGGCGCTGTGACTCAGTGTAGCCATCTTTCATATGCCCCTCCTCCACGGGCTAGAATTTGATGGTATTTTTACCAGAATTGGTGGTGAAAATACCACCAAATTCGTCCAAAAAATACAGACAAAAATTAAAAAGTAATATTAATAAGTAAATGTCACATAACTAAATAAATTTTGGCTTTGCACTGACCCTTCAATAAACTAATATATAAACTACAGTAAGGAATACAAATGCTTGTATATGATTTTACATAATAGTTTACACAAGTATCATGTGGTTAAACAGTTCAATCAATAGCGTCAGCAATGACGAATAGGTGCAGGTAAGAGTCTCATAACATTTCATAAACAGTTAACACACAAAAAACCAGTTTATACAAATATTCACATAAAATCCTTTCAATAGCTCAATGAACAAGTAGGACTCCTCAGAGTAGTTGACAGTTCCAACAGTAGCACCCAGCAATGATCAACAGGTGCAAATAGCAGTCTCTAACATTTCATCAGCAGTATTTAAACAGCTCCAACAGTGGCACCCAAAAATGGCGAGCAGGCGCAGACACCAACAAGTGACATTATCTCAGTAGAAGCAGTTCCATCAGTGGTATCCAGCAATGTTGAACAGGTGCAGACACCAACAAGTGACATTATTTCAGTAGAAGCAATCCATCAGTGGCACCCAGCAATGTTGAACAGGTGCAGACACCAACAAGTGACATCATTTCAGTAGAAGCAGTCCATCAGTGGCACCGAGCAATGTTGAGCAGGTGCAGGCACCAACAAGTGACATCATTTCAGTAGAAGCAGTCCATCAGTGGCACCCAGCATTGTTGAGCAGGTGCAGACACCAACAAGTGACATTATTTCAGTAGAAGCAGTCCATCAGTGGCACCCAGCAATGTTGAACAGGTGCAGACATCAACAAGTGACATTATTTCAGTAGAAACAGTCCATCAATGGCACCTAGTAATGTTGAGCAGGTGCAGACACCAACAAGTGACATCATTTCAGTAGAAGCAGTCCATCAGTGGCACCCAGCATTGTTGAACAGGTGCAGACACCAACAAGTGACATTATCTCAGTAGAAGCAGTTCCAACAGTGGCACCCAGTAATGTTGAACAGGTGCAGGTAACAGTCCATAATATTCACTATCACTAATTGGACAGTTCATCACAGTTCATCAGCAGAAATTAAACATCTCCTAGTGGCACCCATCATGTTGAACAAGTGCATGTAACAGTCCATAATATTCACTATCACTAATCAGACAGTTCATCAGAGTTCATTAGCAGAAATTAAACATTTCCAAGGGCCACCCATCAATAATGAATAGGTGCAAGCACGAACAACAGTTTGAAGGCACACACAATTGATTTTGCAAAATTATCATCAATGCTCTTACACTAAACATAAAAATAATAATAAACACACAAATGATATCAGATAATTGTCATATTAAATATTACAAATACACAAATATCAGTAAACCTATAATATTTATGGGTGTCAGTGCAAGCCACAACAAACAAGTAAAATAATATTTAGGAGATAGGTCGCTACCAATTATTTGGGATTAGGAAAGGAAAACACACAAAACACACTCACTCATCTTTCATCCACATTTAAGTACTACTGTGTAATTGAATACTGTTAACTGTGTAAATGCAATTCTCTCCAAAATTTTATGTTCAACTTGTGTATCAAGTAGTAGTGGCAGCAATGTATAACAGTCAATAATAGTTAGTCAACATCGTAGTCATCATGTCAAGACCAATGTTTGCCAAGCCAAATCAAAATGTATGGTTTTTGAACAACTGTCAGTGTGCCAAGATATGCAAATGCTTCCTCTCTCCAAAAAAAAGTATATACTGCTTATTGATTTAACAAAGTGTGTGTGTAGACGATCTTCTTTCCACTTGAGTGTTCTAGTCTGCCATCTTCATCCTTCTTGTTCCATATAAACCAACAAAAAAAAAAAAAAAAAATGCTTCTCACTTACTTTACCTCTTATCCACCAAAGCTCTAATAATCATCAGCATCACATAATCTTAATACTTCAATAATACCTCTTATGTTGATACATGTAAACCTTATCATCAATATCATTTACCTTACCTCTTGTCCACCAAAACTCCAATAATCATCAACTTCACACAATTTCAATACCTCAATAATACCTGTTCAATACGTCGACACATATAAACCTTATCGCCAATATCATTTCACTTCCATAACAACTCTTTCCTCTAGTCACTCTCCTCGAACAAGTACAGATAAAATCCTAGTGCAAACTTCAGTTTATCATCCCAAGCAATCCGAAGACACAATGTCCACACACAACCTCTGTGTAGTCCACCTGAGCCAAGTCTTCTACTCATTATGAATTATAAAATACATTTTGATTACCTTGTCCATCACAAAATAAAAGAAATGCATACATGGCCTTTAACAGCCTTCAGTTTGAATAACTTTCAGTAAGTAGGTGCGAGTACGTAGTAAGAAAGATCACATAAGACTTGGAATGAATAAATCGTAATATTTCACAGTGTGTACACCACTTCAAGAATCATGGCAAAACAGAAGCAAACATGTGGAGTATTTATTGTGTCAAGTGTCACTTGCTATTTCAATTGCTCACGAAGAATGCAGTGTAATAATTGTCAATGGTCTAAACCTAGTGTTGGTGTGTCATGTCGTTAGCTTCCTTCCTAGTAACATAAATTTATACAGCTTCCATAAAACCTCCAGCTCATGTGACTTCAATGAAGTTTCTTGTACCAATGTCGTTCGTAGAATTATAGCAGTTCATTTTCTTATCTTAAAATATAAGGCACTGAGCGTAAGCAAAACATGCAATAGCGAGTAAATATACCAGTAGAGAACAGAATGTCAAGCACAATCCCTACAACGAGGCTCTGCCAAGCCAACAATTTATAATTAATACCACAGTGTGACCTAAGCTCCATGTTTGTACACCGTATATCAGCATTTCTATATACCAAATTAAAGAGTAGTTATGACAACAAAACAGAAATGTGTAAATATGCAATCCATACGCACAGCAGCAAATATATATCTTACACAATAAACAGGTCATTAGCATCATATCAGCATAAGCAAATAAATGTTCATATGTACTCTTAATAAGTAAACATGAAGGCGCAAGCAGATAAATCACAAAGTATAACTTACATACATAACCATATCAGCACAATTAATCAGGTGACAATTATAATTTAAATAAATAAGCACAGCAGGCACATAATAAAAAAAGTGTGACATCAGTGAAAAAGCATAGCAGCCAAGCGATGCATATTATACACAAGTAACAACCCTGTTCATTAATCAATCATTGTCAATATCAGTTAACACGAAGTATGAAACACGTAATCGCGAGCAGCAAATTACGTCTAAAGTACGTACCAAGTGGAAATATGTTACCTGAAAAATAAACTCAATTAATAGTTACTTTTTTAGTTTATTACTTTCTTCTTCGAAATGACATTCTTCCTGAAAATTTCTCGATAGCAAGTCCTCTTAACGTCGGACACACACAGAATTTACCTGAAGTTCTTAAATATTTTATACAACCGTATCCTGAAAAATACTGAACGTTAATAACATAATTTATCTAGTCACTATAGCTTTATACTGAATTTAATCAGAGAAATTAAACTGTGTATTTGTTTACGGCTGTCAGTGCATTCGCACTGAGCGCTCGATCAGCTGTAGGTATGCGTGACGTAGGAAGTAATGGTTTGTGGTCAACGACTGCCTTGTGCGCCGCGCAGACTTGACTGTTGCTTTGAGTATGTGCCGCCGCCGGAACACGGCGCGGTATCCTTGTATTCTCTGCGTGTTTACGAGTAGCTGTTAGTCTCTCAAAAGTATCACTAAAATTTTAACGTTCAATATGTGATGTATTCCCTCAGAGCGCCGAGATTTAAGAGTTTCTACTTCGAAAGTGTTATCATGAATAATTTTGCGAAATGTAAATGGACCGTTATAAAGGAGAAAAAATTTGCGACACAAGCCTTTTCCTTTGTGAGACAAGCGGTGAGACTTAATTAACACCTTTTGACCAACTGACAAGATTTTTAAACGACCAGGATGTTTAGCTGATTTCTCTCTTCTAGCAGCCGCAGATGTAATATTTTGCAGAGCCAGATTCACAACTTCAGAATGCCGCAGTTTCCGTGTAGGTGGAAAAGGAACGATTTCAGAAATGCGATTTGTCGGTGCTTTTTTTTAATATCAATATAGGCGGTAAAGAAGTTGAATCATTAGGGAGTTCATTCAGAATGTTTTGAAAAATATGAAGATACTGATCCCACGTTCTATGATTCTGATGACAATAAAGACGACACAGTTTATTGACTTCCTTCATCCATCTCTCTGAAGCGTTAGATTGAGGGTGAAAAAGTGAAATGGAGATTGGTTTAATCTTACGACGCCGTAGAGTACGAAGCCAAATTTTAGAACGAAACTGTGATCCATTATCTGATATAACCTTATCAACATGACCCACTTCTTTAAGAAAATGTTTGATGAAAGCATTAGATACTGAACGAGCTGTTTCTTTACGTAAAGGTGTAAAACACACATATTTTGATGTCAATTCCACCGCTACCAAAATGTACGCAAAACCATTAGTAGAACGAACCACTGGACCGAACAAATCGACTGCAGCCATGTCCTTTAATTTCGCTGGAATGATAGGAAACAACGGTGCTCTGTGAGAAATAGTTGGCGGCTTAGCCTTTTGACATAATTTGCATTTGGCAAGAACAGATCGAATACGTTTTTCCATGTTACTGAAGTAGCAATTTTCTCGCAATTTATGAAAGCATTTTCTGGGACCAAAGTGTGCATAACTGAACTGTGTATACCAAATCAATTTATTGACCCACTCATCAGGAATACAAACTAACCAAACAGAGTTGTCGACCGATTTTCGTTTAAAAAGAATATCACTGCGAACTAAATAATACTGTCTAATCGCTACGCTTTCCTTTCTCCTCCATTTCTCCTTAATGTCCTTCCAGATTGGATCCTTATTTTGCTCCTTACCGATGCCCTGGAGCGAAGACGAAATAAAATTCTCAAACGCAACACCTTGAATATACATCAAACAATAATTGTTTTCTTTGCAGTCCTCTTCAGCACTTTGTTTCAAACCCATAGCTGCACGTGATAAAGCATCAGTGATAATATTTGAAGAACCCTGTATGTAAACAATACTAAAATCAAATTCCTGTAGATACAGCGCCCATCGTGACGATCTTCCATGTGTTAATTTTGTTGACATAAGAAATTCCAGAGCTCGATGATCGGTGTAAACCTTAGTATGTCTGCCATACAAAAATATGCGAAATTTTTTGAAAGCCCACACAACAGCCAAAGCTTCAAGTTCCGTAATCAAATAATTCTTTTCTGATTTAGAGAGAACACGACTTCCAAATGCAATAGTTTTCTGTACTACAACGCCGTCTTCTTCTGTCTCTTGAAATAAGTGTGCACCTAGGCCTTTGTATGATGAGTCCGTCGCCAAACAAAAATCTTTAGATAAATCCGGATGTGAAAGAAGTGGAGCAGCAACTAAAGCATCACGAAGTTGTTCAAATTCTGATTGAGCTTCCTCATCCCAACACCAATTAGAATTCTTTCCAGATAGTTCACATAAACGAGGTGTGGCCAAATTGTCCAATCTAACAAAGCGTCTAAGAAAATTACAGACACCAAGGAAACTACGAACATCACGTTTTGTGGTAGGAACAGCATAATTACGAATAGCGTCTAGTTTCTCTGGATCAGGAAGAACGTCTTCTGTAGAAATAGTATGACCAAGAAATTTCACCTGAGAACGACCAAATTCAGATTTTTCCAAGTTCACTGTAATGCCAACTCTTGCAAAAATACGTAATAATGAATCCAAAATTTTGTTATGTTCACTCCAAGAACGTTTAACAATAAGAATATCGTCAACATATGAAGTAATATTGTCACGAAGATAAACAGGTAAAATTTCGTTTAAACTACGAATGAATGCTGCTGAAGACACAGTAAGTCCAAACGGTAATTTCCGAAACTGATAACAGTTACCAAAGGCTAAAAAGGCAGTGTATTTTCTACAATCAGGGTGGAGTTCTATTTGCCAAAAACTTGCACGCATATCAATCGTGGATAAAACTTTAATTCCATGGAAATGTTGAAGAAGTTCATCTAAATTTTGTGGACGGTCAGTTTCTGGAATGATGATATTATTTATCTGTCTGGAATCCCGAACCAAACGAATTGACCCATCCTTTTTAAGAACGACGTGTAATGGGCTGGTATAAGGACTGACTGCTGGCTCAATAATGCCTTGATCTAACATGTATTGAAGTTCACTCTTAACCTTGTCTCTGTAAGCCAAAGGAATAGCGTACGTTTTCCCCCGAAATGGTGTGTGTTCTTTTACTTTAAATAAATATTGTAAGCCTTGTATAGTTCCTGTGTGATGACTAAATACTGTAGCATGTGAAGTCAAAATTTGGTGCAGTTGTTCTCTCGCAACGTCATCTGGCACTTCAGCTTTCTTAACCTTTCCATTAATTAATTCTTCGCTGTTAATTATATCATCCATCGCGTCTTGTATCTATTGTCATTGTCATGACTGAACACATTGTCGTCATAATGCTCAGCGAAAGCAACAGAAGTAAGAAACCTTAAACATTTTGTGTCTGATTCAGATTTTGTTAAACACTCGAAAAATTTCAAACTTTTCGGCATTCCGGCAACAGTCAAATTCACACTTCCTTCTTTAAAGTTTAAAAATGCCTTATGTGCGTTAAGAAACTCCATACCCAATATAATTTGTGTACTGAGTAATGGAACAATAATAAAATTAGCAGAAAATTCGTATCCTTGACAAATGAAATTTAAGTTGGTCTGTTGTTTGACTTCCACACTTTTTCCAGAAATAGCGCCTCGAATTGTAGTTTTAGAGACAGGTAACACAGGACAAGCAATAGTTCTTACACATATACGAAAAACTGATTCACTAATGACATTCAATGTGCTCCCAGAATCTAAAACTGCAGTGAACTTATTCTTACCCACACATACTTCAATAACAGGATGTAAAAATGCGTCTACATTATTTTCCTTTTCGTCTAGCAAAATGTCTCATGTCTTCCAGGCGTACGTAGTGTAAAGTCGTAGTGTCATTACTTTCTGAACCGTCTATATTGCTGCCAGAAGCCGAAGCTACAAGTCATTGTCGATTGTTCGCGTCACGTCTTTGATTATTTCTGTCATTTCGCGGATCAATTTCTACAATTTGCACTTGTCTCTCTGAATTTCTGTCACGCGGAGGATGCCAATTAGGTCCCTCCTGTCTGTTACATGTAAATTCTTGGTTGTGTCTGTTATTAAAATTTCTGTTTTCCTGGCTATCTGCACGACTACTTCTTGTGTAATTTCGACTGTCACTTCTGAAATTATTGTAATATCTACTACTCTGGTTATTTCTGTAGTAAGAATTTCTATTATTGTATGAATAATTTCTGTCTTGATGATACCGATTACTGTTTCCGTATGATTGATCATTCCGGTAGGAATTTCCGTTATTATAATTGTCTGTGTAATTTCTGTTAGACCGTCTGTTATTGTCATAAGGCTGGTATCTAATGTCCTGTCTGTTACGTCTGTCATTTTCAAAATTACCACTATAACGTCCGTTCCGATCACTATCCCTTTTCTCTGAAAATCTATTGTAATTACTGTTACTGAAAAAATTGCAAGAAGTCCCGTCGTCGTTGTCATACTCAAGTTCTTGTAGCAACGTCTTAAAAGTCTCAATGTCGTCTTTACATCTTCCGGCTAAAGCAATTTGTCTTATGGATTGTGGCAGCTTAGTTAAACAAATGCGAATTAATTCAGTCGGGCTATAAGGGTTGGACAGGAATTGATTCTTTCGAATCATGTCTTCAAAGTATTCTGCCGGCGTGCGGAACTCAGACTGTTTAAAATTACGCTGCATAATAAGACTGCGTTTGACTCTGTCTCGCGTGTTTTCGGACCAATATGCCGATAGAAATGCATGATAAAAATCATTTAGATTATTACAATCTCTAATAAGTGCGCGCATCCGCATCGCCCGCTCGTTTTCTAAATATCCACACATAAATTCCAGTTTGTGACTTAGTGGCCAATTTGGTGGAAGTGCGTACATAAATTGATCTATCCATGAACATGGATGTATGTCATTCTTAGAATTGCGAAAGATCTTAAATTTCCGAACAGTTAAGAAGTGTTTATAGTCAAAGTTTTCTCCTCGTGACGACAAAGACCTACCGCGTCTGTCCCTGTCCCAATGTCGATTATTGTCAAGTTCGCGCGCCTGGCGCTCTCTTGTTGCATCTCGTAAATGAAACAAATTATTTTCTTCAAACCCCTCTGCTATCTGTGATTCTAAATTTCTTTTGCTGTCTTTCCCTACGATTTCACCTTCAATTTGTTTGACTTGCTTTCGTAACGCCTCAAACTCCCTTTTAATGCGTTCATTAAATTTTCCCTGATTTTCAACATGCTTATTTATGGTCTGCTACTCTTCGATATCTGCAAATGGCAACGGAGCTGTATCATCTGAATCTCTGTCCCCATTTAAACTAAGACTTGTCAATTTATCTGAAATCTCCTCAACTCTTTCCGATAAGTCACCTATTTTTTCTTTCTGTTTATTTACGTCTTCCGTAAGTGTCGCGACTCGGGTTTCAGTATTGACACATTTAGTAGTTAACTGTTCATACTGTTGTGTTAGGTTATTTATTCTGCCATTTGGTACGGATTCCTCGATTCTTTCAAATATTTCTTCCTTATCGTGTGCACGTTGTAAATATAACTCTGAAAATTTTTGTACTGTCACGCGATCTCTTTTTCCCTGTTCTCTATCCTGTTCCTTTTGTCTGATTTCTATTGAAATTAATCTATTATTGTGAGCATTCAAAATCGGTTGCACTTCTTCTCTAATTTCTTTCTTTAATTCATCTTTCATGTTTTTAAAACATGTCCCTATTCGTGAGTCTAACCGTGTTTCCATTGTTCCCATATCAGTTTCTAACCGTGTTGCCAATGTTCCCATATCTGTTTTAATTGTTCCTATTTGTGAGTCTAGCCGTGTTGCCAAAGTTCCCATCTCTGTTTTAAATTCAGATCGTAACTGTGATCCCACTATTTTTAATTCAAATCCCAAATTAAATATTGCACTCATCAACTGCTCCACATTAACTGGTTCGAAATTCTTTTCGCCCCTAACATTTCCCGCAAAACCAACTTCTTCCGTCAAAGCTGTAAAGCTATCTGTGTTCGATACTATTCCAAAGTCTTCTGTCGTTAATCTCGTATACTGAAAATGTCTTGATTGTGAAAAATTTTGAATTGATTCCGGCCTATTTTCCCGACTTATTAAATTGTTTTCAACTTCATTATTCATCATACTGTTCTTCCGCGTTGGCGAGTTCACCATGTTAACAATTTCGTCATTCTCACTACCGATCATTTTTGCCTTTTTCATCGATCGCGTAATCATTTACAAAACATACAAAACTCGTCACTATACGAAAATTACACACAATGACACTTTATCACCAACAATACCATTCACTCGAAATATTTCCCGACAAACACGTCTAACGAACAATTAAAACCTTCACAATTGCACAAAATTGTCAGACCCGTACACAAGACATCAAAAATTAAATTCTGCAAAAATACCGTTAGAGGAAAGACAAGACAACTACAAATGTTCATTACCAAATCCACACATGCAATACAGACTACAATTACTAAACTACAAATTACTTCAACAATACTGCTGTCTGCTATTTTTACAATCAAAAGAATTCCAAGGGACGATCCGAAGCAGCGGTCGCCACGTGCATGGGGGCTTAATTAAATATTATGCAAATGTTTTTTTAAATTTTCGTAGCTGTTTGTCCGGCTACGAAGTCTCGTACCGGTTGGCCCTGACTAGTATTAGTACGCAATCTGACTGCATAGAACAACAACAAAGAATGAAACGAAATTTCCGTTAACACAATTAATTAATTAAGTCCCCAGCAACTATGAAAGCTAAGAAACCACAAGGCACAAGTGTAGCTGTTCTGTGTGTGGAAGTGTGATTCAACGTACACATCTGGCACGGTTCTTCCTCAATACGACAAGATACTGAAAACGCCATTTACATTGAAGAAATTAAAAAAAAAACAGAAATACTATAATTGCACATAGAAACCAGAATTACACTTTAATACATGAACACAAGCCAGATGCTTTGTTGACTGAACCAGTGACCAAGAGGCATTATTGTTTAAGACATTTGAAATAAAAAAAAATTTCTTTACCTTCATATATATTGACGAAAAGTACACTCTGATCATTACAACATCCCCAATCCAACAACATCTGGTGCCTAGCCCATCAAAACAAATGCACACGACATGGCTTCAATAATACAGCTACCAACATCCTCTCAGCAAAGCACTAACCAACACTAATTCTGAACAAGCACTCTCCACTACGACTTCTCAGCAAGCACTGCCAGTGGAGGCGGCTGAATAATACTCTCTGGCGCAATCTCTGGCGCTGTGACTCAGTGTAGCCACCTTTCACCAAATCTACCATGAGTTCCTTAAAAAGGATTTAATGGTCCAACAGATCGCCAAAAAAACTTTCCCCATACTAAACGTGGCCCATAATAGTTATCCATCAAGAATTTTAGTTGTTTTTCTCCGTCGTTTCTAGCAGTTCTGGGGAGCATGAAACATCACTCACCACAGAAAGCTAGGTTCTAGTAGTAGGAACCGTCCATCTTTGCAGCTGTAAACACTATTGAAGTAATTTTTGTCGATGTACCACACGTACCCGTGGTCTAGGGGTACCGTCTTTAATTCATAATCAAAACGTCTTCGGTCCAGAACAATAACAATATCATCATTGGAGGAGATTTTAACTGTGTCGCCGCAGCTGAAGACCAAATACCTGTAGCAAACATGTGCCCAGAACTGCAACAACTGATCCGACGACTGAAAATAGAAGATTCGTGGCGCCTTCTCCATCCAACACACACTGAATTTACATACCACCACAAAAATGGTAAAAGCAGACTGGACCGTATATATATCAGCAGAGCAGCAACTAAAAATGTTGCGCACGTCGAAGTATATCCTGTCATATTTTCGGACCACTGCAGCTACGAATGCAGCCTGCATCTCCAAAAAGGAAAGAACGTCAGCAAAAGAAGCACGTGGAAGCTAAATACGGAACACCTGCAGGACGCGGAACTGCGCAAGCAAATAGTGGAAATGTGGCAAGAATGCCTGGCACAGCGCGCACGCTACAGCAGCACGACCGAGTGGTGGCTGGCACGAGCGAAGCCGACAATGCGCAGCCTGTTGATAAGATACAACGCGGAAAAGTCATTCTGGAGGCGAACCACGGCCGAATTCTACCAGCAGTGCCTGAAAGACGCACTCGACGCACCAGCAGACGACCAGCAATACCTGCCGCGAGTGAGGAGAATCAAGGCAAAACTCCTTCAAATAAAGAAACAGCAAATAAGAGGCGTCCTCACAAGAAGTAAAACATATGGCGATGTGGATGAAGAGCCGCTCACCATGCACCACCTAAATAGGGAAAGGGAGAGAGGCGCAGGAAAGTGCGTAAATGAGCTTCAGGACAAGCAAGGGAAGACGCTCACGACGAAAACGGAGTTAACAAAACACATCGAGGACTATTTCCGAGACATGTTCCGTCGAGAAGCGACAGACGACGCGGCAACTGCTGAAATCCTCCAGCAGACGAGGAGCGTGCTCACAGACGCAGACAGGGCGTTGCTGACAGAAAATGTCGACGTGGATGACATCAAAGAAACGATGAGGACCAGCGCAAGAGGAAGAGCACCCGGCGCCGACGGCATCCCGCTCGAGTTCTACCTCGCATATTGGGACGTGCTAGGAGAGCAATTCACGGAAATGGTGAACGAGATACTCGATGGGGCGGAAATTCCACCTGGGCTGACCGAAGGAACCATAACACTCATCCCTAAGAAGAGAGCCGCCCGCCGCATTGAAGAGTTTCGTCCGATTACGCTCCTCAACGCCGACTATAAAATAATAGCGAAATGCATCGCAAACAACCTGAAATCGGTGATGAGGAAAGTCATCAGTCCGTGGCAAACATGTGCGGTACCAGGAAAAAATATATTTGACGCCACATGCACCTACAGGGACATAATAGCACAGGCAGCCACCACCAGAAGCGCAGGTGCCATAATTTCGGTGGACTTCAACAAAGCCTTCGACAGGATCGACCACAAATATCTCGTAGAGACACTAAATAGACTCGGGTTTGGGCAAAAATTCATCGCAATCATCCATAAGATACTAAGTACTGCAAGATCGACAGTAATAATCAATAGTTGGAAAACAAAACTGATAAAACTGGACAGATCCGTGAGGCAAGGCTGTCCATTGTCAATGGCTCTATTCGCTATAGCACTGGACCCACTCCTGCGGAAACTCACAAACGACATCAGAGGCTTCTCCGTAGGAGGCAAAGCAGTAGCATGTTTAGCCTACGCTGACGACCTAGGCATCTTTATTGAAGACCAGGAAGATATTGGGAGAGTAGAAACCATCATGAATACATTCCAAAAAGCGTCAGGCGCCCAAACCAACCCCAAAAAAACAGTGCTACTGCCGATAGGGAATCAACGACTCAAACCAGACAGCCAATGGTATAAAATAGCAGAAAGCCATAAAGTTCTTGGAATATATATACAGTCTTGTCCACTTAGAATGGCCGCATACAACTGGAGGGACGTGCTACACACCATAAGAGGTCTCTCCAGACAGCACGCGAACCGGAAGCTAACAATCCACCAGAAAACAGAACTGATAAACACGACGATCCTGTCGAAAGCTTGGTACCTGGCGCAAATCTTAAGCATCCCGACAGAAATTGCGCGAGCACTAACGAGCGCAGTGTACTACCTGTTGTGGCGTCGAAATATATTCAAAGTGGCGCAAGCAACGTGCTCGCTGCCAACAAAAGAAGGGGGACTAGGTCTAGTTGATATAAAGACTAAATGTGCAGCCCTTCTACTGAAACGAACGCTCGCCATCCAGGACAAAAACCCTGACAGCGTCACAGCCAAGATAATTGGAAGATACAAGCCCGCATCACAAGAAGCGCCGGTCGACACGAGACACATTCCCTGCAGAATGCGACACGTCAGGCTGCACTACGCCAACAAAAGTTACGTTCTGGACACCGTGGCGAATCCCAGCCACAGAACAGCCAAGAGAATATACTGGGCCCTCAGGGGGAAGCCGGAAAAAAACAAAATTGAACAAAAACTCCCGCAATACAATTGGAAACAAATATGGGGGAACGTCTCAGAAAACGTGTTACCTAAACATGCGAAGGAGACGTGGTACAAAATAATTAACAGAACGGTACCAACCAACCAAAGACTGGCGGAGATAAAACTCGTCGCAAGTGACAAGTGTGACGTATGTGGCATGACCGACACCCTCGAGCACCGATTCACGTGCGGGAATGCCATCAACATCTGGGAAGCGTGCCAGCAGATGGTGGCCCACATCAACAGAACGGCGCCGGGAAGCATCACAGTGGAAGCAATCACCGCCCCAGACTGCAACCCATTTCCACGACCCAAGCGACTGGCGACTCTCTGGATCCTCGCCATGACGGCACACGCCATCGTAGCGCGGAGGCAGACCGACCGGCTGGCCTTCCTGATGGACCTCTGGGAGGAGAACAAGACGGCCCAGCAGCACAGGCGATACCACGAGCACTTCAAAAACTTCCTGCAGATTCCACTGCAGACAGCAATCGCCAGAGTCCTCCCCAGCCTGTGACCCCCAGCACCGCCACCAGCCACCTCACCGCACTCACCACAAGAATAACGTGTGCAGTGATAGTGAACAAGTGCAACACAAAAGATAAAGAGCTTTCTCTTCTCGCATCAAATAGTGAAGTATAGTAGTATAAAGTGTTCCTTCCTAGTGGAATCAGTGACACAAAGTGCTCCCTAGTGGAAAGTGCCAACTACTCATTATTATTAGATATTTGATTTCCTTTACTTTGTGCCTACAAAATTCTATTGATTACTCACACTATCCTTTCTGCTTCTCTTATGTAATATGACAAAATTTTCTCCCTTCTTCAGTTAGGTATATTCTGTAGTATATATAAAAAAAAAAAAAAAAAAAGTTTCTTCCACTTCTGCTCCATCTATCATGGTGACGCTCCTTCACACTGTCCCACTAAACAGTGTAACTAGAGGAAGAGATCAAACCAGAATACACAATGTGCCTATGTCATCACAAGTGCATCACATACAGAAACATAAACTCAAATCAATGCAACGATGCCAAATATAAACTGTTATGCCTGTCCTGCAATGTCTACCCCCCTCAAAAAAAAAAAAGACGACAAATGGCCATGTAAAAGGGTTTAAGGAACAAACAATAAGAGAAAAACGAAAAAGGAAAATATAAAAACGAAAACATATAAAAATGACAATAATATTAACCATCACTAGGATAATAGATTAATAGAAAAATGTCTTTTTTTTAAATGTATCGTTGTTAAAATATTTAAATAAATATATATGGTTACAAAAAAAAAAAAAAAAAAAGGTTCGATCCCCGCCACTACCTAAATTTTGATAAATAATCAGCATTGGCGGCCGAAGACTTCCGGCATAAGAAGTCAGCCTCATTCTGTCAACGGCCTTGTCAAAGAGGATGGAGGAGCGGATAGAGGTTCAGGGCACTCTCTTGTCCTAGGGGTGGGCAATTGCCCCTAAAGGCGAAAGAATCAGCAATGATCAACGACATGAGGATGCAGAAGGCAATGGAAACCACTGCATTAAAGACACGTAAAGTGTATCCACAGGACATGTGGCCTGTATTTGAAGAAGTGTCATGATGATCTCTCCATTGGCAAAAGATTCCGGAATAGTCCCCCATTCAGATCTCCGGGAGGGGACTGCCAAGGGGGAGGTTACCGTGAGAAAAAGATTGAATAATCAACGAAAGGAAAACGTTCTACGAGTCGGGGCGTGGAATGTCATAAGCTTGAACGTGGTAGGGAAACTAGAAAATCTGAAAAGGGAAATGCAAAGGCTCAATCTAGATATAGTAGGGGTCAGTGAAGTGAAGTGGAAGGAAGACAAGGATTTCTGGTCAGATGAGTATCGGGTAATATCAACAGCAGCAGAAAATGGTATAACAGGTGTAGGATTCGTTATGAATAGGAAGGTAGGGCAGAGGGTGTGTTACTGTGAACAGCTCTGTGACCGGGTTGTTCTGATCAGAATCGACAGCAGACCAACACCGACAACGATAGTTCAGGTATACATGCCGACGTCGCAAGCTGAAGATGAACAGATAGAGAAAGTGTATGAGGATATTGAAAGGGTAATGCAGTATGTAAAGGGGGACGAAAATCTAATAGTCATGGGCGACTGGAATGCAGTTGTAGGGGAAGGAGTAGAAGAAAAGGTTACAGGAGAATATGGGCTTGGGACAAGGTTTGAGAGAGGAGAAAGACTAATTGAGTTCTGTAACAAGTTTCAGCTAGTAATAGCGAATACCCTGTTCAAGAATCGCAAGAGGAGGAGGTATACTTGGAAAAGGCCGGGAGATACGGGAAGATTTCAATTAGATTACATCATGGTCAGACAGAGATTCCGGAATCAGATACTGGATTGTCAGGCGTACCCAGGAGCAGATATAGAGGTGGTGATTAGTTTTTAACGTCCCGTCGACAACGAGGTCATTAGAGACGAAGCGCAAGCTCGTGTGAGGGAAGGATGGGGAAGGAAATCGGCAGTGCCCTTTCAAAGGAACCATCCCGGCATTTGCCTGAAGCGATTTAGGGAAATCACGGAAAACCTAAATCAGGATGGCCGGAGACGGGATTGAACCGTCGTCCTCCCGAATGCGAGTCCAGTGTGCTAACCACTGCGCCACCTCGCTCGGTAGCCGATATAGACTCAGATCACAATATAGTAGTGATGAACAGTAGGCTGAAGTTCAAGACATTAGTCAGGAAGAATCAATACGCAAAGAAGTGGAATACGGAAGTACTAAGGAATGACGAGATACGTTTGAAGTTCTCTAACGCTATAGATACAGCAATAAGGAATAGCGCAGTAGGCAGTACAGTTGAAGAGGAATGGACATCTCTAAAAAGGGCCATCACAGAAGTTGGGAAGGAAAACATAGGTACAAAGAAGGTAGCTGCGAAGAAACCATGGGTAACAGAAGAAATGCTTCAGTTGATTGATGAAAGGAGGAAGTACAAACATGTTCCGGGAAAATCAGGAATACAGAAATACAAGTCGCTGAGGAATGAAATAAATAGGAAGTGCAGGGAAGCTAAGACGAAATGGCTGTAGGAAAAATGTGAAGACATCGAAAAAGATATGACTGTCGGAAGGACAGACTCAGCATACAGGAAAGTCAAAACAACCTTTGGTGACATTAAAGGCAACGGTGGTAACATTAAGAGTGCAGCGGGAATTCCACTGTTAAATGCAGAGGAGAGAGTAGATAGGTAGAAAGAATACACTGAAAGCCTCTATGAGGGTGAAGATTTGTCTGAAGTGATAGAAGAAGAAACAGTAGTCGATTTAGAAGAGATAGGGGATCCAGTATTAGAATCGGAATTTAAAAGAGCTTTGGAGGACTTACGGTCAAATAAGGCAGAAGGGATAGATAACATTCCATCAGAATTTCTAAAATCATTGGGGGAAGTGGCAACAAAACGACTATTCACGTTGGTGTGTAGAATATATGAGTCTGGCGATATACCATCTGACTTTCGGAAGAGCATCATCCACACAATTCCGAAGACGGCAAGAGCTGACAAGTGCGAGAATTATCGCACAATGAGCTTAACAGCTCATGCATCGAAGCTGCTTACAAGAATAACATACAGAAGAATGGAAAAGAAAATTGAGAATGCGCTAGGTGAAGATCAGTTTGGCTTTAGGAAAAGTAAAAGGACGAGAGAGGCAATACTGACGTTACGGCTAATAATGGAAGCAAGGCTAAAGAAAAATTAAGACACTTTCATAGGATTTGTCGACCTGGAAAAAGCGTTCGACAATGTAAAATGGTGCAAGCTGTTCGAGATTCTGAAAAAAGTAGGGGTAAGCTATAGGGAGAGACGGTTCATATACAATATGTACAACGACCAAGAGGGAATAATAAGAGTGGACGATCAAGAACGAAGTGCTCGTATTAAGAAGGGTGTAAGACAAGGCTGTAGCCTTGTAGCGTTGAGCATAAAATGAAGATACAGACGAAACTCAGTACGACAGACATTTCAAAGACGCCATCATAAATTTTCTAAACAATGCAGCTGATGGATCTGTCGATTCATTCATGGTAAAGCTGAAGCTGCCAAACTCCAAGAAAATCTGGTGAATAAAAAGAGGAGACCAGTGGTATAGGAGGCACAAAACCGTGACTGCCAATCACTGGAAACAGGTAACGTGATTAGCCAAGTCTACTTTAAGAGTGCTCCCAGTCAAGAAACCGATCGTGTCTGGGAAATTACCAAAGCTACGTACAGATTACAGGGTCTTACAAAAAGGTACGGCCAAACTTTCAGGAAACATTCCTCACACACAAAGAAAGAAAATATGTTATGTGGACGTGTTTCCGGAAACGCTTACTTTCCATGTTAGAGCTCATTTTATTACTTCTCTTCAAATCACATTAATCATGGAATGGAAACACACAGCAACAGAACGTACCAGCGTGACTTCAAACACTTTGTTACAGGAAATGTTCAAAATGTCCTCCGTTAGCGAGGATACCTGCATCCACCCTCCGTCGCATGGAATCCCTGGAGAATGGCGTATTGTCTCACAGCCGTCCACAAACGAGCACGAATAGTCTCTACATTTGGTACCGGGGTTGCGTAGACAAGAGCTTTCAAATGCCCCCATAAATGAAAGTCAAGAGGGTTGAGGTCAGGAGAGCGGGGAGGCCATGGAATTGGTCAGCCTCTACCAATCCATCGGTCACCGAATCTGTTGTTGAGAAGCGTACGAACACCTCGACTGAAATGTGCAGGATCTCCATCGTGCATGAACCACATGTTGTATCGTACTTGTAAAGGTACATGTTCTAGTAGCACAGGTAGAGTATCCCGTATGAAATCATGATAACGTGCTCCATAGAGCGTAGGTGGAAGAACATGGGGCCCAATCAAGACATCACAAACAATGCCTGCCCAAACGTTTACAGAAAATCTGTGTTGATGACGTGATTGCCCAATTGCGTGCGGATACTCGTCAGCCCACACATGTTGATTGTGAAAATTTATAATTTGATCACGTTGGAATGAAGCCTCATACGTAAAGAGAACATTTGCACTGAAATGAGGATTGACACTTTGTTGGATGAACCATTCGCAGAAGTGTACCCGTGGAGGGTAATGAGCTGCTGATAGTGCCTGCACACGCTGTACATGGTACAGAAACAACTGGTTCTCCCGTAGCACTCTCCATACAGTGATGTGGTCAACGTTACCTTGTACAGCAGCAACTTCTCTGACGCTGACATTAGGGTTATCGTCAACTGCACGAAGAACTGCCTCGTCCATTGCAGGTGTCCTCGTCGTTCTAGGTCTTCCCCAGTCGCGAGTCATAGTCTGGAATGTACGGTGCTCCCTAAGACGCCGATCAATTGCTTCGAACGTTTTCCCGTCGGGACACCTTCGTTCTGGAAATCTGTCTCGATACAAACGTACCGCGCCACGGCTATTGCCCCGTGTTAATCCATACATCAAATGGGCATCTGCCAACTCCGCATTTGTAAACATTGCACTGACTGCAAAACCACGTTCGTGATGAACACTAACCTGTTGATGCTACGTGCTTGTTGCTAGTACTGTAGAGCAATGATTCGCATGTCAACGCAAGCACCGAGCTGTAACTGGGCTAGCGACTGGCGAGGACCGATCGGAGAACTCGGACCTGCTGAACGTCCGTTGGATCCCCATCCACTGCAGCCTGAAGCTGTGTAACGGAAACCATAATAGCCTGGAGCTGAGAGCGAGATGTCACCAACTCGGCTCGCATCTGCACATAAAAATCACAGTCCCCATCCATACTAAAGAGCGTGCAAAACTACACTACCCAGATAAACGGACTAACGTCACATTTTGCGGAATTCTACTGTAGACACTGACGAAAACGCAGGAACTGTGTCTAGTAAAGACACTCTGCTGTAGACACTGACGAAAACGCAGGAACTGTGTCTAGTAAAGAGATTGGAGATCTCAACTTGTACACAGAAATCTCCCTCCCCACTTCCCACATTTGAATTACGTTGATATGAGTACATATACAAATAGCTTGACTGTATGGGTCTCAAAATGTTCCAAGGCGTCTAGAAGTGGCACTCATGTGAAAAGAGATGTCAGACCGAAACTCACCAGCAGATACTCCTTCTGCAGCAGCACCTCTTTCCGTAAGGGCACGAATTCAGCTGAGTTCTGCACATGATTTCTGCAGAGTCCCACTATGGGATTCTCAAGTAAGGCCACATACTTCACCATTTCATGTTTAGGTGAATTAGTTATGTTCACTATAGGACATGGTGGCATATCTTCTTTATGAATTTTAGGCAGTCCATGCAAGGGTGGAGACGCTGGAGATTTGCTTGGAGCCACTTCATATTTTCTTTCGCTAGAGTTGACTCATGAAGCAAAGCTATAGCATTTCTTGTCATTGTCGGTGTTAGGTCCTTCTTCAGTTTCCTGTAGGCCAGATTCTGTAGCAGAGTGCGTACTTTCTGATAGTAGTCATCACCACACAGCAGCGCATCTGAATTGTCACATTTCCTTTTTGTTAGCAGCTAGGACTATCGTTCTTCCATCTGTCTTACCACTTTTTGTCCTGTTCTTAGATATCCATATGTCGACTGGCGCTCTGTTCTTCTGGAACTGCTCGGAGAGCGGCGAAGTCAAAGGCAACAAGAACGGAAGGCTGCCCTTGCTACCCACTGGGCCGACCGCCGCTCCTTGCTGAACACTGGCCCGCGGTTGTGCCATTTCCGGAGTGCTCTCTCCGCTGGCTCCGCTATGTGCCGGATCTCGGTCGGGCACCAGGCTTTGTGGGACTGGCATGAGGGACCGCTCGTTATTCAGGTTCTGCGAAACGTCTGCTTGTTGTCCCCTACAGCTGGCCAACTGACCGAGACACCCTTGGCTGAACGTATATGCTGCGGTTTCCAAGCACTCTAACTCGTCAATATTTTGTTACACGTCGCTCATTATTCTTAAATTTCTCTATCTTGATTGCATTCTCATATACGTTGCCTACTAAAACCTGTAATTTTAATGCAAAACACACGTAATGCTTGAACAATGAATCGAGAAGTACGAAACTGCTAATACTCCTGCCTCGCACACGAAATAATTCGCCACACATCAGCAAAAAATATGAAAAAACAAATCAGATCTATAATGCTGAACAACAGAGATGCAAATGGAATTGCACAAAGCTTAAAATAAATATTTTTGAATAACGTGCGAAACAAAAACTGCTGAATCTGACAACTTCAGCAAATGCTCGCAGAAGAAGCTAAATTTTGCTTTACGTGACTTTTCTGGATGCTGTTGCCGGTCGAGTAGGATTTGGAATTAGAAGGAGATCTGGTCATGAATAAGGTGCAACGGGAAATTCCCTTTGATCGAACGTGACTTCTCATGAGGGTGTTATGGTTTATCTACATACAAGAGCATCTTCCACTATTTTATTGCATTTCACAACCGTTTGTATTGCTCTTCTCATGAGGACACGAGTTTTGGAGGAGGAAATGAAGTAACCTGAGGTAGAATTACTCTTTCAAACAGATTTCGTTAATTCACAAAAAACCGTTTATGAAACAACAGCCCGCTTTAAATGAACAAGAAATCATTTAACACGTAGTTGATCCCCTATGGATAATAATTACTGGAGTGGAGCCAAATTGCAAAGAAGAAACCAATTTACAGGTTTTATGACGGGGTGAAGAGGAGGATGGTCGGATACACGGAAAAACGGAAGATAATCCTGCATTAATTTTGCACCTGACTCACACATGTCTCAAAGCAGGCCTGAAACTCTACAGTCATCCACCAAAGGAATTACTTGGATATGTTGAGGAGTTCACAAGCTCCAAAATAGTTTTTAGTCCAAAATAGTTTTTACTCCTAGAAGTGGTACTGAATGAAGCTACTCAGGGATCCGCGCTTCAAGTATCAAGTATACTTCAGTATTATACTAAAAAATCGCATAATAAAAATATTTAAATACGCTTGATTGCTAATAGAAATGAAATCACATGTGTAATCGCACATTCATTTCTATATTTCAAAAGGACAAACTAGAGATTATTCAAAGGCAAAGGCACAGTCGAGATGACATTCTTGTCAGTTAACATGGTATACGATAACCAACAAAAATTATGATCACTGCTCAGAGCACATGGTCGTCTCCGTTGTGAAAGAAGATAAATGCTTGTCCAAACGCTACTTTCGGAAACTAACTAAATCTAATCGCCAAAATGAAATAAAACACTTCCGAAAGTTCTAGAAATAAATAAATTTCTCCTGCTCAAATAACAATTTCGACGCTAACAGAAGTATGAGCACATTAATCTATGTTCCACAGGAACAACAGGTATTACCATTTCGGCACCTGGAGCTTATCTCCTCATTTTAAGACGGCCACTCCAGGAGATAGGAGCGCATTTTTTTTTAAATACCTGTGGGGGCTGGATGGCTCAAAACATCGCTTTCTAAAAAGCGGGAACTGTGAAATATAATAATCAATGTGCGATTACTCGTGTGATTTCATTGCCATCAGTAATCACGTGAGTTTAAATATTTTTATTATGCGATTTTTTTCGTGTAATACGGAACTACAATTAGTACTTGAAGCGCGATTCCCTGAGTAGCTTCATTCAGTACCACTTGTAGATGTAAAAACCTTTTCGGGTCTTGTGAACTCCTCAACATACCCAAGTAATTCCTTTGGTGGCAGAATGTAATGTTTCGGTCTTGCTTTGAGTCATGTATGAGTCAGGTGCAATATTAATGCAGGATTATCTTCCGTCTTTCCGTGTATCTGACCATCCTCCGTCTCACCCGGTCATAAAACCTGCTGGTTTCGTCCTTGCGATTTGGCGTGATTCGTCGAGAAAGAACTCGCCCGAATGTCCTATAGAAGGATATCAGCATCAGAAAACGACAAGCGCTTTGGTTCGTGGATAAAGAAAATTAGGAAATTCCTATGGAAGAAGCTAACAGAATCGAAGCTACAGTGTAGATTGTATAAGAAAACCTTTGTTTCCCTCGCTAGTCGCTCAGACACAGCAGCTACAGAAATTGACTAACCAAGGATTAGCTGTGGAACTGGTCAGGACGGGGAAAATGGAGCACAAAAAGAATACGCACTCTCACACTGCACATATCCTTCAGGGGACATATGGACGCAAAAGAATATGAATCGATCAGCAATGAAAGTCATATTCCATAGCAGTCTCTCAGTGTATATGACTTGTTGCTTTGCTCGATATTTACATATATCGGCATAGCTCAGTTCTTTAAATGTAATGAAAATGGATATATAGAATTAGCATTTGACGCGGTTCATGTTATTAAAGAAATATACCTAAACTTGACGAAAGTAAACTTTTGTAACTTGATTCAACATTTTAAATAAAAATTGGACTATAGAATTTATGATATTCTCCTGAAAAATAATCATTTTAGGTTTAACATTTGCTTTGGTACTTCTCAGACATTTTATGATACTGATAAAATGATCAGAGAGTTTTGTAACAACGTACTGGATGTCTTTATGAAAGACTGGCAGGTTTAGTTACTAGTAACGAAGGTTTTAATTTGCCAGGAAGATTCAAGAAGTGATATGTGGAACGAATTTTCTCGAATTCTTAAGAGCTAGACTTCACGTAACGAACATGGCCTTTCCTTTAATGCCTTCCATTTACGAGATATTTTAACGTTTCTCTGATACTCTCGTACTAGTTAAATAAATGCGAGGCAAAAACCCATTCTTCTCATAATCTAAGTTACAGTATATTTTATAATGAGAATACCCTTCTGTTAGTAATTCTACGGTTATAAATGTAGTAAAAGGTCACCTATTTGTCAACAAAAAGCAGTTTTATGCCAATACAAGAGTGATACAATCGCCCGTAAAAAACCGTTAAAGGATTTTTTTAATATTCATCTTTTTTTAATAATTATCGCTTTAGAGAACCCACATAAAGCATTTTGATTCACCTGTTTGGACTTCAGGCGCTTTTTTCCCGGTTTCGCATCGCAGGAACGCCATAACACATTTCTCAGGCGAACGAGCACACAACGCCACATTCCAGTCTGGCATGATAAGAAAACGTTTCGATGTGGTTGGGCGGCACGGTCGTGCGTGCCAGCGTTTTCCCCGTCGCTCCAGATAATGTTGTATCGACTTTGTGAGACGAAGCAACGAACTCCGTCTCAGGCGGTCGCTGCTTGCTCAGATATATATTTTATAAAACACACCGACTTAGAAAGCTTCAACTACATTATTCTTTACTCTGTATATGCAGAATTCTAAGCTGCTCCCAGATTTCTTGTAATTTACTAAATTCCGACAAATTGCAGATCCAATGTATGTATGGCAATTTATGGAAGATTATTTCCAAGAAAATATTTCGTTCGCACTCAAACTGTGTTAGAAGCAGCGTATTTAGCATAATAGACTCATTTGCTGCGGCCGAAATTTATACTTAGGAACAATCAAATTTTCAATGCCATGTGCTCTAGCGGTACTAGGTATCATCGGGACGTCGAGTTCACTGCGTCTATGTGAATATTCTAATTTTCTATGACATTCTACTATCTCATTTGCTTCACAATGATTAGCGATTTTGTTGATATTCTGGACAGCTTCAGATCCATTGTAGTTAAAGGACAACCCGTCTGTTTTATGTGTTGTACAGAACCAAATCTCGCAGGGGGCTCCCGTCTGGGGAGTATGTGGATGGCAGCCACACGGGCCCTTAGCTAAGCCTGGCATTGCTTCCACTTACTTGTGTCAGGCTTCTCCTGTTTCCTTTCCTATCCGGCCTCCCTCGGCCAACTCTTGGTCTCTTCGACCCCAACGGTATTGGGTTTCCGAGGCCCAAGGGTGTCTTTCACTTTCCTCTCTAGTATCTATTATCTACCCTTCGACCCAACGGCGAAGCGAGCGGAAGAAGAATCTTATATCCCAGGTTCTCAACGATCGTGGAGGCGGAAGAGGTCATGCCAGACGAACTGGCTGTAAAGGCGCCGCTCAGCCATCATTGAGCTCGCGGCAGTTCGTTGCAGTTCTGGTACCGGAAGTCACATGTCACATACATACGTGCCGTGATTAATTGTTCCCGAATCATAGTGCGTGGGTCACTTCCTCGCAAGCTGTAATCCACCTTAAACAAATTCACGCAAATGGCAATTTCTCCTGTCATTTTCTCTAAAGACCAATGGCGATGGGATAAGGACGATGGTAGCAGGCTCCAAGTGAGGCTGGAAGCTACTAGTCTGGACCTGCACATTGGCGGCAGGTGTGTGATGGTCGCCTTCCTGAGAACCCGTGTGACTACTCGGGAAACCGGTCCTGCATCTGCTACTGGGCAGGCCTATTTAGGATGACCGCTGCCTACCCTGAATGGGGAAAGCCCTAGAAAATGTGGGCTAAACATCGGAAGTCACACTTTAACCGGGCTGGGAATCCGCACCCAGTAGGTCACTCCTTGTACTGCGGACGTAAACAAAAGAAGAATGAAATGATTATGACAATAGGGACATGGAATGTCAGGACCCTCCTGGACGTGAACAATTACAGGCCAGAGAGAAGAACCGCTCTTATCACCCAAGAACTAGCCCGTCTAGATATAGACATAGCTGCCTTGAGTGAGACAAGACTCTCAGGTGAGGGACACATTAGTGAGGTACGTTCAGGGTACACCATCTTCTGGAAGGGAAAGGACGCAGGAGAACCACGCATCCATGGTGTAGGATTTGCCGTAAAAACGAAAATAGTGAAAGATCTTCGCCTTACACCTGTCTCAATTAATGAAAGACTGATGACTCTTAGAGTACCCATTGGTTCAGACAGATTCATCACCTTCGTCTCTGCATATGCTCCTACTTTAGACAGTGATGAAGACACAAAGAATCAGTTCTACCACCAACTGAACAGTACTCTCTCTAAAATACCCATTCACGATAAACTAATTTTACTTGGTGATTTCAATGCCAGAGTGGGAAGGGACAACTGTGTTTGGAGAGAGGTCAAGGGTAAGCAAGGGGTGGGAAACTGCAATGCAAATGGGTTGTTACTTCTTGGTCTATGTGCTGAGCACGAGCTTTTCATCTCCAATACCCAATTCCCGCTATAAGACCACATGGATGCACCCACGCTCCAAACATTGGCATCTTATAGACTACGTTATTACGCGACAGCGTGACAAGAAAGACATTCTCATCACAAAAGCAGCACTAAACGTCGATGAGTGCTGGACTGACCACAGACTTTTAGTCAGCCGTTTGAGAGTACCAAAGTATCGCATGCCACGATCCCACTTTTCAAACCCACCACGCAGAAAATTCAACATAAGCAACCTGAACAACAAAAACGTTCGCTCACACTTCCAAGACATACTGTCTGAACAACTTAACGAAGCTCCAGCAACCACAGATGACGTCGAACAAGAAGGAACCACATTAAAGAACATCATCAAAGAAACTGCTGAGAATGTTGTTGGTTTTAGTGCACGGAAAAGAAGTGACTGGTTTGATGACAACCATGGAGAAATCCAAGTCATCATCAATGCAAAGCGGGATACTTACCTATCCCTTGCTCAAGATCCGTCCTGCGCAGAAAAGAAAGCACACTTTCAAGAACTCAAGCAGAAATGTCAAAGTGAAATACGAGTAATCAAGAACAAATGGTGGCAACAGGAAGCCACAGAACTCCAAAATCTTTCCGATGCAAGGAACCTGCGTGGCTTTTCCGCTGGTATTAAAGAGCTGTATGGACCTATCCGCTCCTCATTAGGAACACTGAAAGCTGCTGACAACTCCACCATTCTTACTGAAAGTCAGGACATCTTAAATCGTTGGAAAGAGCACTTCAGCTCACTGTTAAACCGCCCTTCTACTGCCGCTAGAGATTTTCTCAAAAATGTCCCACAGCACCTTCCAAAACCCTGGATGGCTGATCCTCCAACTTTTCAAGAATTCTGCAAGGCACTCAAGAGTGTGAAACCTGGGAAGGCTCCTGGACCTGACAGCAACCCAATGGGGGTTATTGAGGGTGGCGGCTTGCCTCTAAAAACTAGACTCTTCTCACTCATTCTATTAATGTGGGAAACCAGCAAGGTACCAGCTGACTTGAAGAACTCCACAATTGTCACCATCTTCAAGAAGGGCGACAGAAGCGTCTGTGGTAACTACCGGGGAATATCTCTACTCTCTTTCACTGGCAAATTTTTTGCAAGAATCCTTTTAAATCGCCTTTCAGAGACTATACTACCTGAGTCTCAATACGGGTTTCGACCTTCAAGAGGGACAATTGACATGATTTTCTGTGCACGACAACTACAGGAGAAGTGCAGGGAACAGCAAAAGCCTTTACTATTTGTTTTCTGCGATCTAGAAAAGGCCTTTGATACAGTTCCCAGAGAAGCCATGTGGATGGTCTTAAAACGCTTCGGCTGCCCTGGACATTTTGTTGACCTGATTGAAGCTCTCCACGATGATATAACTGGACAGGTCCTCTGCCAGAATGAAACGACTGGTGCATTCCCAATAACAAGTGGGCTTAGACAAGGATGCGTTCTTGCACCAACATTATTTGCATTGTATCTGGCAGCTATGCTTTACGAGACAACGGTAAACAATGCAGGAATAGAACTAAAGTACAGGTTTGATGGAGGATTATTCAACCAGTCCAGACTCCATTCAAAAAGATTCACCAGTACCACTCGTGTGACATAGCTGCAGTATGCTGATGACAATGCTTCTCCAGCTCATTCACCTGCAGAGTTGCAGCTGTCAGTTGATTCCTTCAGCAAGGCGTACGAACGATTTGGTCTCTCCATCAATATTCCAAAGACAAAGGTGATGGCGCAGCCAACTCCTGGCTCCTCCGTTCCTGACTTCAGCGTATCCATTTATGATACACCCTTGGAGCAACTGGACCATTTCCTCTACCTGGGAAGCGTACTGTCATCTATCTGCTCATCTGGAAAAGATGTGGAGAATAGATTACGTGCTGCCCATGTACCATTTGGACGTCTTACAAAGCGTGTCTTCCTGAATAAAGACCTAACACTGTACACCAAACTGATGGTGAACAAAGTTGTAGTCATTTCCACCCTGCTATATGGTTGCGAAACCTGGACGTTATATCGCTGCGACCTGAAGAAACTAGAACGCTTCAACCAACAGAAGCTAAGGTATATCATGAACCTGAAATAGGATGACTTCATATCCAACACGGCTGTTCTTGAGAAAGCAAAAATGTATAGCATGAAAGCTCTTATCATTGGGCATCAACTCAGATGGGTCGGACATGTCCAGCAGATGAAAAATGACAGACTCCCACGCCAAATGCTGTACAGCGAAGCGAGCACAGGTAAAAGGCCACGAGGTGCCCCTCTCAAACGTTATAAGGATCAGTACAAGAAAAATCTGAAAAACTGCAATATCGATCCAAGTAACTGGTCCACAATAGCAGAAGGCCGATGTCGCTGGCGCTCAGTTACCTCAAATGCTCTTCAAAACTTTGAGCTGGATCGTCCAAGAATGGAGGATGACAAACGCCGGAGACGTAAACTGCTCCAGGCTCAGCCACGTCCTCCACCTTCCATCAGCTGTAATGTCTGTGGCCGCCTGTTCCACGCTAGGATTGGATTTCTAAGCCATCAACGACACTTCCACGCCTGAACCGTGACAAAGGAAATCTCAGGAGAGAAATGAAAACTCGGATACGAGTATCAGCCGACGACGACAGAACCAAAATAATTCACTAATCAGTGATTTATGAAGGCTGCACACAGCCCATAGCTTGTGGTGTATGGACGCTGCACGTAGCCCATAAACCTGTCGGGATGATCGACAGTACAATAGATCAGAAGATGTTCCGAATATGAACGACTTTGGTATTCACTGCAAAGACAAATGTGACAATAGAATGTAATAAAAAATACTATAATGACTATTCAGCTGTCCATCTTTTATCTCCACTTAGCATTATGTCAAGATTTCATAAAAGTTAATATCTTCACAGCCGTAATAGCCGAATTTCTCTACAGACAATAGAGAGAGCGTTTACTTGCAAAGATGTGGTATCTGGGAACAGTTCAGCTGGTATAACTCACAAAAGCGACTATATAGTACTCATGAAACCACTGAAACCAAGCTTTAGTCTACCTTCCTGTAAATTTGCAGTATTGATACTGAGTAAGATAAAAACAAGAATATTGAGAGCTGTGAGAAAAGACTGAATTACATGCCGATCCCTGAACCCTACAATGAGAAGAAAACTTGTAAGACCGATGTCGACTCTTTGCCCCTTGACGCATATACCCGGTACCGCCCTGAGAACGAATTTAAATTCTTTGAAAATATCATAATATTTTCCAGAAAAGATCATCACCTCGTTCTTAGCACTGTGCTAATACTGACAGCTAACATGCAAAAGGCGTCATCCTCAAAATCATTTGTATGCAGTCCTGCCACTTTCAAGACGTTATACAGGAAGGGTTTGACTGCAGACCATTAGATCCTCTCTGAAGTGATGCTTTCACAGACGATCTGAGACTACTATATTTGATAGAAAGGGTAAGATAAACCATTTAGTTGAAGTTCGTAAGTATTTATGCTATTATATGTGAAGATTTCGTCGCTCATAAACTTGACCTGTCGTCATATTGCTAGCCCACATGCTATCCAGAAAGTTGCTACAATCTCCTACAGATTAACGACAGTCTGACATTCTGATTTCAATCCCACGTTTTTATTGTTGTTGTGTTATTCAGGGAGAAGGCTGGGCTGTGCAAGCCCCTCTCCTCTGCACAACTACGGTAACGTACGTCCATTCAAAGCCGCTTACTGTATTCATGCCTAGATCTTCCCTCTACAATGCCTCCCCAGGACACACACACACACACACACACACACACACACATTCCTCCATTCTGTTCAGTACTTCCTCAATAGTTACGCTATCTACCCACCTAATCTTCAGCAATCTTCTATAGAGCCACATATCAAAAGCTTCCACTCTCTTCCAGTCATAATTGCTGATTGGCCACGTTTCACGTCCGTACAAGGCTACACGCCAGGCGAATACCTTCAGAAAACCCTTCCTAACACTTAAATTTATATTCTACACTACGTGATACAGGGTGTTTCAAAAATGACCGGTATATTTGAAACGGCAATAAAAACTAAACGAGCAGCGATAGAAATACACCGTTTGTTGCAATATGCTTGGGACAACAGTACATTTTCAGGCAGAAAAACTTTCGAAATTACAGAAGTTACAATTTTCAACAACAGATGGCGCTGCGGTCTAGGAAACTCTATAGTACGATATTTTCCACATATCCACCATGCGTAGCAATAATATGGCGTAGTCTCTGAATGAAATTACCCGAAACCTTTGACAACGTGTCTGGCGGAATGGCTTCACATGCAGATGAGATGTACTGCTTCAGCTGTTCAATTGTTTCTGGATTCTGGCGGTACACCTGGTCTTTCAAGTGTCCCCACAGAAAGAAGTCACAGGGGTTCATGTCTGGCGAATAGGGAGGCCAATCCACGCCGCCGCCTGTATGTTTCGGATAGCCCAAAGCAATCACACGATCATCGAAATATTCATTCAGGAAATTAAAGACGTCGGCCGTGCGATGTGGCCGGGCACCATCTTGCATAAACCACGAGGTGTTCGCAGTTTCGTCTAAGGCAGTTTGTACCGCCACAAATTCACGAAGAATGTCCAGATAGCGTGATGCAGTAATCGTTTCGGAACTGAAAAATGGGCCAATGATTCCTTTGGAAGAAATGGCGGCCCAGACCAGTACTTTTTGAGGATGCAGGGACGATGGGACTGCAACAAGGGGCTTTTCGGTTCCCCATATGAGCCAGTTCTGTTTATTGACGAAGCCGTCCAGGTAAAATTAAGCTTCGTCAGTAAACCAAATGCTGCCCACATGCATATCGCCGTCATCAATCCTGTGCACTATATCGTTAGCGAATGTCTCTCGTGCAGCAATGGTAGCGGCGCTGAGGGGTTGCCGCATTTGAATTTTGTATGGATAGAGGTGTAAACTCTGGCGCATGAGACGATACGTGGACGTTGGCGTCATTTGGACCGCAGCTGCAACACGGCGAATGGCAACCCGAGGCCTCTGTTGGCTCACCTGCTGCACTAGCTGCGCGTTGCCCTCTGTGGTTGCCGTACGCGGTCGCCCTACCTTTCCAGCACGTTCTTCCGTCACGTTCCCAGTCCGTTGAAATTTTTCAAACAGATCCTTTATTGTATCACTTTTCGGTCCTTTGGTTACATTAAACCTCCGTTGAAAACTTCGTCTTGTTGCAACAACACTGTGTTCTAGGCGGTGGAATTCCAACACCAGAAAAATCCTCTGTTCTAAGGAATAAACCATGTTGTCTACAGCACACTTGCACGTTGTGAACAGCACACGCTTACAGCAGAAAGACGACTTACAGAATGGCGCACCCACAGACTGCGTTGTCTTCCATATCTTTCACATCACTTGCAGCGCCATCTGTTGTTGAAAATTGTAACTACTGTAATTTCGAAAGTTTGTCCGCCTGAAAATGTACTGTTGTCCCAATCATATTGCAACAAACGGTGTATTTCTATCGCTGCTCGACTAGTTTTTATTGCCGTTTCAAATATACCGGTCATTTTTGAAACACCCTGTAAAAAGTATCCGGACATCCCCAAAAACATACGTTTTTCGCATTATGTGCATTGTGCTGCCACCTACTGCCAGGTACTCCATATCAGCGACCTCGGTACTCGTTAGACATCATGAGAGAGCAGAATAGGACGCTCCGCAGAACTCACGGACTTCGAACGTGGTCAGGGGATTGGGTGTCACTCGTGTCATACATATGTACGCGAGATATCCACACTCCTAAACATCCTTAGGTCCCCTGTTTCCTATGTGATAGTGAAATGGAAACGTGAAGAGACACGTACGGCACAAAAGCGTACAGACTGACCTCGTCTGTTGACTGACAGACAGCCGACAGTTGAAGAGGGTCGTAATGTGTAATAGGCAGACATCTATCCATACCATGACACAGGAATTCCAAACTGCATCAGGCTCCACTGCAAGTACTACGACAGTTAGGTGGTAGGTGATAAAACTTGGATTTCATTGTCGAGCGACTGCTCGTAAGTTACACATCACGCCGGTAAATGCCAAACGACGCCTCGCTTTGTGTAAGGAACGTAAGCACTGTACGAATGAACAGTGGAAAAACGATGTGTGGAGTGACGCATCACAGTACACAAAGCGACGATCCGATGGCGAATGCCCGGTGAAAGTCATCTGCCAGCGTGAGTAGCGCCAACAGTAAAATTCGGAAGCGGTGGTGTTATGGTGTGGTCGAGTTTCTCGTGGAGGGGGCTTGCACCCCTTGCTGTTTTACGTGGCACAATCACAGCACGGGCCCGCACTGTTGAAGCGCAATTCTGGGATGGCGATTGCATCTTTCAACACGGTCGAGCACCTGTTCATAATGCGCGGCCTGTGGTGGAATGGTTACACGACAATAACGTCCGTGTAATGGACTGACCTTCACAGAGTCCTGACCTGAATCCTGTAGAACACCTTTGGGATGTTTTGGAAGGCCGACTTTGTGCCAGGCCTCACCGACCGACGTCAATACCTCTCCTCAGTGCAGCACTCCGTGAAGAATGGGCTGTCATTCCCCAAGAAACCTTCTACCACCTAACTGAACGTATGCCTGGAAAGTGGAAGCTGTCCTCAAGGCTAAGGCTGGGCCAACACCATATTGAATTACAGCATTTCCGATGAAGGGCGCCACGAACTTGTAATTCATTTTTAGTGAGGTGTCCGGATACTTTTGATCACATAGTGTATGTTAGCAAACTCCTCTTTTTCAGAAATTCTTTCCTTGGTATAGCCAGTCCGAATTTTGTATCACCTCTATTTCGGACTTCACCAGTTTTTTGCTGTTAAAATAGGAAAACACATCTATTACTTTTAGTGTCTCATTTCATAATCTAATTCAGAGAATATCGCCTGGATAATCTCGGCAGGCCCACATATTGCCAAAGTTGTTTCAACTACCCTGCAGGAGTTTCGCAGTGAAGCTCTTACACATCCTCCAAACAGTTCCAATCCCTCTCCATGTGATTTCCAAATTTTTGGAGCCCTGAAGAAAGAAACTCGAGGCCGTCGATTTGCTTCGGACGAAGAGGTCCACATCTTACTATAGCCATGGTTCCCCAACCAACCACAGACATTTTCCCATGAAGGCACTGACCGTCGCGTTTCACAGTGCGATAAATGTATTAATATTCACGGCGATCGGTTTTGAAATAATAAACAGTTTACTTACTTTTTCCATGTGTCTGGTTTTCATTTGATTTCCCCTTATATATCTGCTTTCGTTTCTCCATAGGTGTCCTTAATTTTTCTATAGGCAGCAGCTATCTTTGTATGTTTCTATAGCTCTGCACTTGTCCTCTAACCATTCCTGGTTAGCCAATTTGCGTTTTCTATGAGTGTCATTTGTGAGACGCCTGTTGCGTCAGTACCCAACGGTTACTGCAAGTCCAGTTGCTCTTCTAAACAGCATCCCATACGGGCAAACCACCTGAGTCATTATTACCTGCAGTTACTCGTACTAATGTACTTGGGCTATGTCTCGCTAATTTTAAAAAGAATAGCTCGATGCAGTCATAGAGACGAACCGAGCACGTCTAGTTTCGTGCCCCGCAGCTTATTCGCTGCAAATAATAACCTGTAGCTGTGATCAAATATTCTATGCATTGGCTAGTACTGCAAATTAATAAAAAAAGCAGATATACAAATTAAAAGTCCAATGAATAATTTAATAGCAGGTGTTCTATTCTAACTTCTGTAATTCAAGTAGGCGACAGAGAATTATGTTGAATTATATTTACTCGGGAAAGAACATCTCAAATGAACGGGAAGAGGTCCTACAATATTTACTTAAAATACAGACAGAAAATACCCTTATCAAATGCAGTAAAATTACGTTGAGAGCATTGTGAGAATAGTAGTAAAATCCTCAAACTAAATAGTCATCAAAGTTACACGAAAACTAAGACCATTTCGTGATTACAATACGCAAATTATTCACTAGCTCAAAACAGTTCAGACTTCAACATGGTGGTTTAGAGGTTAACACAGGCGATGCAAAGAATAGTAGCTCATATTCTGCCTATCCTCAGTTCTGTAATACAAGCGGAAAAAGTCCTATTGTGGATTACATTCAGACCTCTCGACATATAACGTCCCTTGAGAAATTAAAGTATGATAAGCGCCATTCACCGCCCAGAATCAGTCATATACATGACTGAATATCACTCGTTACCACAGACAGGTCTGCCTCCTTCAAGCACAAACGTAGAAGTGTCCAGAATCATTTCCTTGAGTTCTTCACTCAAGAAGACCGACTCTCTATTTGACACCTCTAGTGTTCCACTGCTGTCTGCTTTTCCATTGATTGAAGGTCGTTCACACCAAAAATACAACATTCTTAAGCTCTACAGACATGATTTGCCTCAACGTAACCCCTTCCTGACCCAACTAATATATTGCAATAATATTCAAATAAAGAAATAGTATAAACATTCAGTCACATTCAGAAAACACAATAAACATGAATATAGGTTTGTCCATAAATAAATAAGCCATTGTTGTTATGCAAGTGCACTCATGATAAATGACAACAAATTGTCGTTAGATATTGTTTAAAGAGTTATTTAAGCCTGCTTGTCAGAAGCGTCTTTTGCACTTTTACAAAGGTGGTGTCAGCTGACACACGCAATTTAACGAAAGAAGTGTTATAACCATTCAGTCACTCTCAGAACACTCACAATAAACATAAACATAAGTTTTGTCCAAAAATAAATAAGATACTGTTATTGCGCAACTACACTCTTGATAAATGACAACAGATTGTCGTTAGATAATGTTTAAACAGTTATTTAAGCCTGCTTGTCACGAGCGTCTTTTGGCAATCTTATGAAGCTGGTGTCAGCTAACATATCCTGTTCACCACTTCTTAAAGTACAACGATTTTTTATTATCAGTTGCAGTTAATATTTAGATAACGTTACTACAAATTAGTAAACTTTTAATCAAATAAATACACAAGTGTGTCAAAATGTGATGTATTCATGGTGTATTCATTTGCTGTGTAGTTTTGGAGGATACGATATTCTTAGAAACATTTGTATAATGAAAACATACAAAAAAATTACTAACCAAGAAATAAAGTAGATGCAGATATACAGCTTTCAGAGATGATAGCTGTAGTGCTATACTACCATCTGAGCTATCATATGCTGAGATCGCGTGAAGCAGCTTGTTAATTCAGAGGTTCACTGTGAAAATGTTTATTCGCTGTCAATTGTTAAATTCTGTTGTTTTAAAGGTATTCGCTGTCGTCGTCAGTTCTATATGACGATATCTGTCATAATACAACTTTGGTGAAGTTACCAATAATCATATGAATTTCCGAATCCCCATTGATCAGGCCCTGAACACCCTTCCCAGTGGAATCGATACATTAACAAATAGGATATCAAGCAAAGACTGCTTTGTAGCGTAAGCAAAACACGTTTGATTCAGCTTGACATTTTGAAATTCAGAAAATGTTCAAAAATGTGTGTGAAATCTTATGGGACTTAACTGCTAAGGTCATCAGTCCCTAAGCTTACACACTACTTAACCTAAATTATCCTATGGACAAACACACACACCCATGCCCGAGGGAGGACTCGAACCTCCGCAAGGACATTTTGAACACTATGTCCATATTCCCACTATAAAACACGTCTTTTGTACTATAAAATTCGATCCACACTACACATCAAGTATCATTTATCATTTCCTTACTATTTTACCAAGTCTAATCGGAAAGTTTAAAACTAATACAAACCCGACAGAAATCGCACTTTTAACTTTCCTTTCAACTCAGCGGATGGCTGGATTCATTCAGAAAATGTTCACTCATATTTGAACTAAATACCATTTATCCCCAGAATTTTACTCATATAAATCTATTCAAAAACCCTTCGAAAATAACATGTATTATAGAATTGCTCAGTGAAATACACTCCCGAACTACGCACCAAATTTTGTGGGAACAATAATTATAAACAAGCTACCTATATCACAGGAGAAACCCATTCAAAATAGAACAAGTAAGCAATTAAATACCCTGTTGAATTTTCCCAAGTCTTAGGTATTACACATTTTATTCCTCTCTTACATACTAATAAATAACGAGATTAATTACTTTCTGCCGACTGTCACGCACCAAGAGCCGCGCAGCCAGTATTAGCTCACTCCTTCCACCAAGTTCTGCCTCCAGACATTTTACATGCACCTTAAATTCAAGATTTTTACTCCTTACGCAAGTAATCTAACCCCCAGAATTCTTAAAACTGTACATGAAAATACAGTTATTTACACTCTTACATTGACACACAACACGTTTTTCATTCACAATATCCAAATAAGCTCTGTTATCTCTTATAACATTTATCTCACCAGTGTGAGTATCTTCTCAATCTCAGTTTTTTCGTTTTTTGAACTGCCCAACCCGAGGCCTCTTTCCTCATTTATCAATGGACTCCTAATTTTGTTGAAAAATTTTTTGACTGCTGTTGGAACACTACTTTTTGGTTCGAGAAACCCACACTTTCTTTCCTCTTCAACATCGATAACTTCACTTACAAGTTGCTCATTCTTAGTTTCATCCCTGTCTAAACGCTGTTCTCTCAAAAGATCATTTTCAATGTCCCTTCCTTTTTCCTCCATATTTATGGTACACATTCTAACTTCAGAAAAACCCTCAACCTCATTATACATTTCTAGTTTCTCCTGATTTACCTCCAACTCCGCCATAAGTGAAATCACCCCCAAAAACCGGACGTTTCATCACTCTAGTAAGCATCAAATACACACCTCGCTTATCCCAAATTAATAATGCCAATAGCTGCAACATGATCACAAGTAACCACACAACTTAAAACTTTGTGTCTCTTAAACAAATCCTCACTTATGTCCGCCGAAACACTAGAAACTTTAACGAAATTAACTCCATTAACATCCACCGATAACTCATAAGCGTCTTTACTTAAAACATTCATTACGTCCGTCAATACGTTGTAGAAATCACCACCAATAGGTTTGTCTACCTCCGCCGATACATGATATAATTTGTCACTGTTACATCGTTCCACATGAGAACACAATACACGGCACCAAACTTGAATCTACCTCTGTCTCCGTTACATTTTCTCTCTTCTCAGATGCCTCTACCACTTTATGGTTTGTATACCGTTCAGCACATTACTTCCACGTTCATTTTTTCACATTCACTCATAATTCATGTTTTCATCAAGAGCCATCAGTTCACTTCTACGAATAGAAACAAATGCTCGAATTCCTTCCTCCCAGATATTTAAGTCAGTAGCTTCAACCCCCGCAACTTCAACACTTAGAACATCACCTTTACCCCGCTTTAACAATAAATCATCCACTTCCACCGATACGTAATAGAACTCGTCAGCAGCTGACGAGCCTACTGCAACACCATCTTCACAAACACCTTCACATACTTCCGCCAATATATCACAAAATACATCTCCAGCTGGTGAGACAACAACTTCACTGCCTCCACAGACATCCTCACATATTTCCGTCTATATAAAATCATGTATATTACTTTCTCCTACATTACTATAATTCTGCTACTGACTAGTGCCCTATCAGAATTCGCCATAGATTATGGCTACCATTGCAGTGATAATTATTTGGTGATTATTATGATTATTGTAATTACTATTATTCCTGTTCTGGTGCCGATTTCTTTATCTGCTATTCCAATTATGTGCCTTGAATTCAACGCCTGCCAAGCTTTTCCAGAAAATTCAGTGGAATTTGTCAGACTGTGCACGAGATCTCATTGTATAAATCCTTTTAGTCGTCTCTTGATCGTTGTGATCTCTGTCAACAGTCCCAGCGGACGATTATGTGCACCTACTTAGCCAATTCACGCACACAAAACTCCCGCATTGACCCGCTCCCGCGACTGAAATTTGCTCCGTTTAGGAACTCATTCTTAAGTCACGTTTGTTTTGCTCCACTCCAGAATTTGTTCAGCAAACAACTCTCAGACATACTGCAGATTGTAAATGAAGCACTCGTTAAATTTGCCTATGATTGTGCATTGCCCCCAGTGTGCTTTTTCGTGAACTGCAGAACACTTTGTCATTCACGGAGCACCTATCACAGTAGTAGCCAATTCTGCCCTCATGTCGTAAGCTATTAATGCTGCACAGCTTCTTTAATAAATACAGCTTCCAAATGCTCTCTGTTCTTAAGCACCTCTTCTCACATTCTACCACTCTGCCTGACAAATTGGTGACCGAATTACTGATCACTTCCTGAAGCGTATTTTGCTTCTGTACACAATGCTTTACATTGCCACCCAGACCGTCCCTTATCTTTCCCAACTTTTCTCCGAAATCGTTTTCTTCTGTGTCGACTCTGCGGTTAACCAGGTGAACCTATTCAAAATTTTTTGCCCATCTCTGCCCTTATAACTTCTAATTTTGTATCAACGACCCACTCAATATCTGATTTTATTTCTTACCTCAACTTTTACACTTTCGATATTTCAATTGAGATCGGAATTCTCCTGTTCGATTTCTGTGTACAATTTGAAATGTGACTGGTCCAACCAAGCAAAATGTTTCGAGTCATCAACAGTCCAATGTCGGTGTTGATGGGCCCAGGCGAGGCGTAAAGCTTTGTGTCGTGCCGTCATCAAGGGTACACGAGCGGGCCGTTAGCTCCGAAAGCACATATCGATGATGTTTTGGTGAAAGGTTCGCACGCTGACACTTGATGATGGCCCGGCATTGGAATCTGCAGCTATTTGTGGAAGGGTTGCACTTCTGTCATGTTGAACGATTCTCTTTAGTTGTCGTTGATCCCGTCCTTGCTGGATCCTTTTCCGGCCGCAGTGATGCGGAGATTTGATGTTTCACCGGATTCCTGATATTCACAGTAAGAGTGTAATGGTCGTACGGGAAAATCCCCAATTGATCACTACCTCGGAGATACTGTGCCCATCGCTCCTGCGCCGACTATAACATCACGTTCAAACTCACTTAAATCTTGATAACCTCCCATTGTAGCACCAGTTTCCGAACTAACAACAGCGCCAGAAACTTGTCATATATGGGCGTTGCCGACCGCAGTGCCTTACTCTCCCTGTTTACATATCTCTGTATTTGAATACGCATGCCTGTACCAGCTTCTTTGGCGCTTGATTGTATATTCGTTCGTTGTGTAACAGTGTCTCGATTTGATTTGCGTACCCTGGAGGATATTTTCGCTTTCTTTGCATTTAAGCCACAATTTGTGTCCAGTTAATAGTATGGAAAGAGAAGAAACTCTCTTAGGAAGCATCATGCGGATTTTCATCTCAATTTTTTAAGCATATATATTTCCCATTTACTTTTAATGGATTTGGACTTTATGGTAACTTTGTGGTCACTATCTACTGTATCTATCACCACGTTCTCTACTTGCTCAGGTATGTCGCTAAGAGGTCTAGTATGTTGTCACAACCATTTACTCATCGTATACCCACTTGAACGAATTGCTCATAATAATTTTTGGAGAAACTTTATTAGCGCTAGTACTGTATAGGAATATTTGTTGACAGAGACAACTTGAACAGCAATACTTATGCACACAATATCCTCTACAGCTCCTGCAATGGGGCTGCCATGATCCTCAGCGTGTATTCATTCGGTCCTTTTCGTTTCTTTAGGCACAGAGTTGTTGAAGTTCTATCTGATACTCTGAGTATTAGAGCGATGTCCATCGAGAAATAGTTTTAAGGGGTACCCTCTATGTCATAGTCATAAATAGTATAACATACACAGGAAGGAATCTTGTGAGTGTTCCTTATTTATAGTGGATTTGCTGGCTTTTTCCCCCACATCCAATGCAACAGCAACTCACCAACTGCGGCTTACAGAAGGTTAGTTGAGTGTGGTCTGCAGCTACAGATTTTACAAGTAAGTTTCTACGGATATGTGTCATTGATTTTAACTGTTTTCAGTTTATGTGGCTCGCAGATGAGGGTTTTATAATATTACTGTATTTAGGCGAATTAATCAGACACCTGGAATTGGTATGAGGTTGTAACAACAACTTCGCTGTGCTATTGTACATACACTCCTGGAAATTGAAATAAGAACACCGTGAATTCATTGTCCCAGGAAGGGGAAACTTTATTGACACATTCCTGGGGTCCGATACATCACATGATCACACTGACAGAACCACAGGCACATAGACACAGGCAACAGAGCATGCACAATGTCGGCACTAGTACAGTGTATATCCACCTTTCGCAGCAATGCAGGCTGCTATTCTCCCATGGAGACGATCATAGAGATGCTGGATGTAGTCCTGTGGAACGGCTTGCCATGCCATTTCCACCTGGCGCCTCAGTTGGACCAGCGTTCGTGCTCGACGTGCAGACCGCGTGAGACGACGCTTCATCCAGTCCCAAACATGCTCAATGGGGGACAGATCCGGAGATCTTGCTGGCCAGGGTAGTTGACTTACACCTTCTAGAGCACGTTGGGTGGCACGGGATACATGCGGACGTGCATTGTCCTGTTGGAACAGCAAGTTCCCTTGCCGGTCTAGGAATGGTAGAACGATGGGTTCGATGACGGTTTGGATGTACCGTGCACTATTCAGTGTCCCCTCGACGATCACCAGTGGTGTACGGCCAGTGTAGGAGATCGCTCCCCACACCATGATGCCGGGTGTTGGCCCTGTGTGCCTCGGTCGTATGCAGTCCTGATTGTGGCGCTCACCTGCACGGCACCAAACACGCATACGACCATCATTGGCACCAAGGCAGAAGCGACTCTCATCGCTGAAGACGACACGTCTCCATTCGTCCCTCCATTCACGCCTGTCGCGACACCACTGGAGGCGGGCTGCACGATGTTGGGGCGTGAGCGGAAGACGGCCTAACGGTGTGCGGGACCGTAGCCCAGCTTCATGGAGACGGTTGCGAATGGTCCTCGCCGATACCCCAGGAGCAACAGTGTCCCTAATTTGCTGGGAAGTGGCGGTGCGGTCCCCTACGGCACTGCGTAGGATCCTACGGTCTTGGCGTGCATCCGTGCGTCGCTGCGGTCCGGTCCCAGGTCGACGGGCACGTGCACCTTCCGCTGACCACTGGCGACAACATCGATGTACTGTGGAGACCTCACGCCCCACGTGTTGAGCAATTCGGCGGTACGTCCACCCGGCCTCCCGCATGCCCACTATACGCCCTCGCTCAAAGTCCGTCAACTGCTCATACGGTTCACGTCCACGCTGTCGCGGCATGCTACCAATGTTAAAGACTGCGATGGAGCTCCGTATGCCACGGCAAACTGGCTGACACTGACGGCGGCGGTGCACAAATGCTGCGCAGCTAGCGCCATTCGATGGCCAACACCGCGGTTCCTGGTGTGTCCGCTGTGCCGTGCGTGTGATCATTGCTTGTACAGCCCTCTCGCAGTGTCCGGAGCAAGTATGGTGGGTCTGACACACCGGTGTCAATGTGTTCTTTTTTCCATTTCCAGGAGTGTATAAATAATATTTTTTCTTCTGATTTTTCGATAAACTTGTGTAATTGATGTTCTGATTTCCTTTCTTTTTTGTTTCATGTCATTATGTTAAGAAAACTGTAAATAAGTTTCAATGTGAATATTTTTGTTTATGTCAAGTGTCAAGCAATATTGTAATAGAATTGAAATGTAACAAATGTTGAAACTGTTGTAAGATGTTTAAAATTGTAACTGTGCGTCTGGCCCATACGTAGGCAATGTGTTAGGATATGTAGAATGCAAAACCTCGGGTGAATACCCGATCTGTCAGGGAGCGGTAAAAGTTGGATGGCAGACGAGCGCGGGAAAATGCGCACGGGCACTGCACGGCACAACGGGCTCAGTAGTTAGTTGGAGTTTGACACTGGTCTGAGCAACACCTTCTGGAGCGAGGAGGCTTTCCTGGAAGACATAGCCTCACTGAGCCTCGGGTATGCCGTTCCAACGCCTACACAGCATGGCAAAATTCCATAGGCACTAAATGGAAAAATATTGCGACGCTAAGAAGAATTAAAGTTCCGATACGTCAAGAGCCATAGCTGTGGTTGTATGTGTGCTCTGTGCCTCGTCATCTCGCCGCCCACCAACCTCCGCATCGATACTAGCAGGTTGAAACTTTTAGTACTGTATTCGTATGGATCAGAAAGTGAACTGTGCAATAAACACCTAAATTTTACCAGAACTTTCCCATCATTTAATTATCCTCACAACTAACCTAGACAGAGTCCTTTCCAAATGTTGTGCAATCCGAGTGTCCCAAAATGAAAATTGAAATTTGTGTTATTAATAATTATTTGCAGAACTAGCTATGTTAGAATGGTGTTTAAAGAAGTGTTTTGTCAGTGAACCAGTAAATGAATAACGAAGGTCTAACGAAGTTGAAAGATAACATTAATATTGATATAGTAATGAAGTTTATTATTTCGAGACAAATATAAAGGTATTTAAATGAGCAGTAAATAAGATGAAAAGAGCAGTAACTTATATACTGGAAATCTTGAACGCATAACAAATTCAATAATCATTTTTTTAATACAGTGATCATAACAGTTTCAGGGCCCCCCCTTTTTTCATTTGAATTCTGAAGTGTTCTAAATTGGTTTGACCAGCAAAAGTTAAAGTCAATATAAAAGTCAAAATTTATCAGTGTTTTATCATTATCAAAATTGACATTTTGTGTGTGGCACGAAAGTGATATTTCTAGGGTAACCTATGCCCGATTTTAATCAGATTAATAGACAGTATAAAGTTTTGTAGTATACATTATAGTGTAGTGTTATGTACTCATGGTTTTCCCACATCAGTACCGAACGTAAAACTATCAGTTCAATAGATTTTCTGGTTCTAATATTCTACTATATTATGCAGTGTTACTACTTGTTGTTTTGCATGAATATATACCAACTTGTACAGGGAAGAAACTCAGTTAATGCCTAATTAGGCTGGCGACCGTATTATTATCACATTAGTAGCATCTTCTGGGTTGCTTTTGATCCATCCTGACGTGTAATTGCATTTCGAACTTACTTGACGGATAATTGTTATTACAGAGTGGATGTAAGTCTGATTTGCCACCATTCAGGTGCACGCGATCGATAACTATGCGAAAATCCTTTCTCATAAGGTGAACCCCGCTCACTTACCTTAGCACAGGCTTTGAGTACTGTGTCGCGGAGTTTACAAGATGAACTGGTTTTTACGGTTGAACGCTAGTGGGTTCAGGGCTCAAGGCGTGGAGCGGCCGCCTCAGTTGCAGCGACTGTTGTTAGCGAGCTCTGGTGTGGTTACAAAGATTTGACAACCAATAGGTAAATCCCAGTTTGGTGAATTTGGGTATCGTCACACTCTTAATAGAAGAGTTAATACACCAGTAGTGACTGTCAGACAATGTGAAAGATGGCTCAGTGAAACTCGACAAGAAATTTAAAGTATCTAATCGAAATTGTATTTTTTTATTCTGTGAAAGTATTAGTGATAAGGTTGTTCTAAATTAATTATTCAGCAAACCTGCATCTGGCTGCGTCTGTGAACTTGTTTCTTGCACTCCTCGATTTTGCCAAAAATGCTACATGTATTTGACTCAGCAATCAGGTTTAAGAGAATGATGCCGTTTGTGCCATGGCATTAAGATGGTACTGGAAAATTAACTTTTGGCCCTGGTGTTTACTTCGTTCTTTCATTGGTGGGTAACTTTAGTTTACTACTCATTTTCGTATGCAATACAAGCAAAGGATGTGGATTATGATTCAGGCTGTTAGATTCAAACACAATGTTGATCTCAATATATATATTGTTAAAATTTTAAGTCATACACAAAACCTACTATTTCAAACATTTTCGTAGCACGAATCACTCTTACAAAAAATTTTACAAACCGCTTACTGCGTCAAACCTTGGATATACAAATCCTAGCTCTGAACATTATCTAACAAAAACCAATTTGAAATGATTATGTATCTTCTCTCATTTACATTCTAAAGTTTGGTCAGGGGCAGCGGCCTACCTTAACGCTCTCACACGTCTGCTTCCTCCGCGCACCTAGCTGCGACTTCTCCCTTAAAGCTGTCTGCACACGTCTGGTTCCTCCGGGCACCTACCTGCGATTCCCCCGTTTTTTTACTGCACGCGCCCGGCTTTCTTAACCATCAAAGATCCTCCTACTCAAAGATATTATACTCGTTCCATCTTGCGGTTTGGCAACTACCGACTATTTTCTGGAGCTAACCTGATCAGACATTAGCACATACCTTGCAAAATCACACTTACGTAACAAAACCAATGCGAGTACATATGCGACCTCAGAAAAATGAGATCCATCCAGAGACTCAAAAAAATTATCAATATATTTCAAACTACAGAAGTTAATATTTTGCAGTGGCTAAACATTTTCATAACTAACCTACTAATTAACAACTACTAAAAGCTTCATGCGATTTCAACAAACGATGTCTCAGATTAACGCATTGCAATGTAGCTATCGTCTCTGAAAGCTATGTATCTATATCTAATGTACTCCTTGATTTGTGGCGTCTTTTATATCTTTTCATTAGCCAAATGTCTATCAGAACATCGTATTTTCCACAATCACATCGCAAATGAGTGCTGCATGAGTACCTTAAGTCTTGTCATACTTCTTTAGTTGTTTAAGGAAAATTTTACAATTTTGTTACCAACGTTATTTAAATGTTGATTACAACTTCTATTAAGAAACAGTGGCAAATTAAAAGCGGTCAATCGTATGTGTTAGCTGATACCATCACTAAAAAGAGTGCAAAAAGATGCTTCAGTCAAGCAGACATAAGTAATTGTTTAAATAATAATTAGCGACACTTGGTTCTCATTTAAGATGAGCTCACTTGTGCAATAATGGATGTTTCAAATGGATATCGTAGGACCATTTCCTTTTTGGTTGAGATATGCTTTCATGAACAGATATTATCCAACACAGTTCTCTGTCATCTAAATCAATTACAGATGTTAGGATAGAAACCTTTTCACTAAATTATTCGTTTATCTTTTATTTAATATTCCTGTGTCTTTTATTAAATCTCAATTCTAGCTAATGCATAAACTATATGATTGAACTATTACAGCAACATTATTACTTGCACCAAATTTGGTGCTTTTCATGAGATCATTCACGCATAGCTCAACCCTGCGACTACATCGAGTGCTGCATAGCCCAGTAACCTAAGGTATGACCAGTACCAGGTAAAGTCTGCTGGTTAGAGAGCTACTGCTTAGCAGAACCGATAGGTAGCGCCGTAGACACCATTCTGGGCCTCAGATTTGATTTATAATTTATCGTGATCACATCTAGGGATCCTAAAGGCACTGAACATCTTGAACTACTTTAGCCACAGGTCTTTGGCGTCATACATGACGCCTTTACTCCAGTTTCATAAGTTTTCGTGAAATCCTCACTAGATTACAGGTGCATAGTAAATGGATCAGTGATGTCTGTCTCATTCATGCGTTTTGTAAATGGTTAGCAAGCCACACAACCTTGCAAATGTATGAGTGGACATAAGTGATGTGGAGTTTACATATTTCAATTTTTTTAAGATGTAGAAGTGTTAATAAAATTCTGCTCTAATTATTTGTACGAAGACATTGATAAAACAGTGACTGAGTGCTCTTAAACTGCAAATGTACATACGCAATAACCGGGAAATGTATTAATTACATTGTCAGTACACCCTGAGAGAGGACGAGTCACTCTCTCAATATTCCCCATATTCAAGAGTACAATTTAATGTTGATTTCACACCCAATACGTTGTTTTTATGAGATTACAGAAAGTTACAAGCATAAGCAGGTATTTATGGGAGTATGTACATTGTTAAATCATGTGGAATTTTTATGTTGGCTGTCCTTATAATATTTTTCCGTAGTTGAGAACCAGCAGAAAGTTTGGTCATTTAACAGTGAATCTTGCAGTGGACGTTTGGGGCTTGATAGCCACATGCAGCTATTAGGGAAAGGAACATCTTGAAGCATTTACTGGGGACATAACGCTGGACCCACGAATTTCTTGCACAGGTGTGCAGACAAAGCATTTGGTCAAGGAGGCGAAAAAACAGCCTAGCTGGACCTACCTACTAGGCGCTGGAATCTTCCGAGATTTCAGGGCTCCATTAGACAGTAATTGCAATGCATCTAACAGATCGTCAACCTCGCCTTTGTGTATATCGTGCATGCGATATGGAAATAAAGGCACCGCACATTACTGCTCTGCTTACTTTGGAACCACGACTGTCACCTCAGACAGCACCACACATCGAGAAAACGGGTTCTGTACTGCTGATCTGGCTTGTTAGGGCAAACAGGATCACAATCTCACCACTTTTTCTCAGCTGCATCAACGTAGCATAACTATGTGTAGAATAAATCTGTCAACGTCTATTGAGTGTTAGATAATTTCAGATTCCGTTGTACATATGTTGAGCCAGAATAAATACACTCCTGGAAATCGAAAAAAGAACACATTGACACCGGTGTGACAGACCCACCAAACTTGCTCCGGACACTGCGAGAGGGCTGTACAAGCAATGATCACACGCACGGCACAGCGGACACACCAGGAACCGCGGTGTCGGCCGTCGAATGGCGCTAGCTGCGCAGCATTTGTGCACCGCCGCCGTCAGTGTCAGCCAGTTTGCCGTGGCATATGGAACTCCATCGCAGTCTTTAACACTGGTAGCATGCCGCGACAGCGTGGACGTGAACCGTATGTGCAGTTGACGGACTTTGAGCGAGGGCGTATAGTGGGCATGCGGGAGGCCGGGTGGACGTACCGCCGAATTGCTCGACACGTGGGGCGTGAGGTCTCCACAGTACATCGTTGTTGTCGCCAGTGGTCGGCGGAAGGTGCACGTGCCCGTCGACCTGGGACCGGACCACAGCGAAGCACGGATGCACGCCAAGACCGTAGGATCCTACGCAGTGCCGTAGGGGACCGCACCGCCACTTCCCAACAAATTAGGGACACTGTTGCTCCTGGGGTATCGGCGAGGACCATTCGCAACCGTCTCCATGAAGCTGGGCTACGGTCCCGCACACCGTTAGGCCGTCTTCCGCTCACGCCCCAACATCGTGCAGCCCGCCTCCAGTGGTGTCGCGACAGGCGTGAATGGAGGGACGAATGGAGACGTGTCGTCTTCAGCGATGAGAGTCGCTTGTGCCTTGGTGCCAATGATGGTCGTATGCGTGTTTGGCGCCGTGCAGGTGAGCGCCACAATCAGGACTGCATACGACCGAGGCACACAGGCCCAACACCCGGCATCATGGTGTGGGGAGCGATCTCCTACACTGGCCGTATACCACTGGTGATCGTCGAGGGGACACTGAATAGTGCACGGTACATCCAAACCGTCATCGAACCCATCGTTCTACCATTCCTAGACCGGCAAGGGAACTTGCTGTTCCAACAGGACAATGCACGTCCGCATGTATCCCGTGCCACCCAACGTGCTCTAGAAGGTGTAAGTCAACTACCCTGGCCAGCAAGATCTCCGGATCTGTCCCCCATTGAGCATGTTTGGGACTGGATGAAGCGTCATCTCACGCGGTCTGCACGTCCAGCACGAACGCTGGTCCACTGAAGCGCCAGGTGGAAATGGCATGGCAAGCCGTTCCACAGGACTACATCCAGCATCTCTACGATCGTCTCCATGGGAGAATAGCAGCCTGCATTGCTGCGAAAGGTGGATATACACTGTACTAGTGCCGACATTGTGCATGCTCTGTTGCCTGTGTCTATGTGCCTGTGGTTCTGTCAGTGTGATCATGTGATGTATCTGACCCCAGGAATGTGTCAATAAAGTTTCCCCTTCCTGGGACAATGAATTCACGGTGTTTTATTTCAATTTCCAGGAGTGTAGTTCAACCAGACAAATCTTAATCTTTGCCAACCAGCCACCTCCCAGGAGAATGTTAACTGTTTGTTGCATATTTGTGTTGTCATCAGATCATGTTTTATTTTTGTCACTTCGCTTAACATGTATCTTTATGTCCTATGTTATAACCAAGAAACTTGTTCCATAACTTTTATAAAACTTCGATCTCGTGTTGATATACACTCCTGGAAATTGAAATAAGAACACCGTGAATTCATTGTCCCAGGAAGGGGAAACTTTATTGACACATTCCTGGGGTCAGATACATCACATGATCACACTGACAGAACCACAGGCACATAGACACAGGCAACAGAGCATGCACAATGTCGGCACTAGTACAGTGTATATCTACCTTTCGCAGCAATGCAGGCTGCTATTCTCCCATGGAAACGATCGTAAAGATGCTGGATGTAGTCCTGTGGAACGGCTTGCCATGCCATTTCCACCTGGCGCCTCAGTTGGACCAGCGTTCGTGCTGGACGTGCAGACCGCGTGAGACGACGCTTCATCCAGTCCCAAACATGCTCAATGGGGGACAGATCCGGAGATCTTGCTGGCCAGGGTAGTTGACTTACACCTTCTAGAGCACGTTGGGTGGCACGGGATACATGCGGACGTGCATTGTCCTGTTGGAACAGCAAGTTCCCTTGCCGGTCTAGGAATGGTAGAACGATGGGTTCGATGACGGTTTGGATGTACCGTGCACTATTCAGTGTCCCCTCGACGATCACCAGTGGTGTACGGCCAGTGTAGGAGATCGCTCCCCACACCATGATGCCGGGTGTTGGCCCTGTGTGCCTCGGTCGTATGCAGTCCTGATTGTGGCGCTCACCTGCACGGCGCCAAACACGCATACGACCATCATTGGCACCAAGGCAAAAGCGACTCTCATCGCTGAAGACGACACGTCTCCATTCGTCCCTCCATTCACGCCTGTCGCGACACCACTGGAGGCGGGCTGCCCGATGTTGGGGCGTGAGCGGAAGACGGCCTAACGGCGTGCGGGACCGTAGCCCAGCTTCATGGAGACGGTTGCGAATGGTCCTCGCCGATACCCCAGGAGCAACAGTGTCCCTAATTTGCTGGGAAGTGGCGGTGCGGTCCCCTACGGCACTGCGTAGGATCCTACGGTCTTGGCGTGCATCCTTGCGTCGCTGCGGTCCGGTCCCAGGTCGACGGGCACGTGCACCTTCCGCCGACCACTGGCGACAACATCGATGTACTGTGGAGACCTCACGCCCCACGTGTTGAGCAATTCGGCGGTACGTCCACCCGGCCTCCCGCATGCCCACTATACGCCCTCGCTCAAAGTCCGTCAACTGCACATACGGTTCACGTCCACGCTGTCGCGGCATGCTACCAGTGTTAAAGACTGCGATGGAGCTCCGTATGCCACGGCAAACTGGCTGACACTGACGGCGGCGGTGCACAAATGCTGCGCAGCTAGCGCCATTCGACGGCCAACACCGCGGTTCCTGGTGTGTCCGCTGTGCCGTGCGTGTGATCATTGCTTGTACAGCCCTCTCGCAGTGTCCGGAGCAAGTATGGTGGGTCTGACACACCGGTGTCAATGTGTTCTTTTTTCCATTTCCAGGAGTGTATTAATCATCTATCAACAGTTGACTAAAATAACGATAGGACATCCATTTCATAAATATTATTTCAGCATTCAAGTTCATTTAGATTCAGATAAATGTGACAATAGACTTTCGATTAACCTGCTTATGAACTCTAATTTTTCTGTTTTTCTCGTTTTGGTCATTTGGTCATCTCAAGAGGCGAACGTGAGAGCAGCTTCTTCTTGCAATTTCAACAGTAAATTGCGCCGTAATACCCAATGCTTGTTTTACAGTACCTGCCATTGCACTTTTTTGAACTTTTTCATAGCTGTCTTGCACTTACTACACGATCCGGAGGCGAAACGCGTCGTTCTTTCTTTCTCGCCCCCCCCCCCTCGCTCTCTCTCTCTCTCTCTCTCTCTCTCTCTCTCTCTCTCTCTCTCTCTCTCCTATGAATCCAAACTTCTAAGGATCCAAGACTAGTGAGATATGTCCAAGAGGCTGTCTTACACGTGTTTTGCATCACACTCCTTTCGTAGGAGAATTACATCTCCTCAAGATTATTCCAGTTAATCTCAGCCTGGCACCTGCTTTTTCTACTATTAGTTTTATGTGGTCAATCCTCTTGATATTGCTCCAGATGGTTACTCCTATACAGTTTAAGACTGTTACTGTTTTCAGTCATTTATCCCCAATGGCAGTATTGGATCTCTTACCAATGCGCAGTATGTTGCAGTTATTTACGTTCAAACGGACAGTTCTTGTCAAAATAATGATCCTTCCTAGTTTTTCCCGCAATTCGCTTCTGTCATCTGGTTTTGAAACCTTCATGTACACAACAGCACATTCTGTTAGCAGCCACAGGAATCTTCCGATATTATGAGCTGGATAACACTGGTCAACAAAAAAGAATATTATGTTTCAGTTACAAGAGCAATTCACACTCTATCTGCAGGATTATATCACCCCGAATCCGGATCTAACTTCAGAATATCTTTCGCCTTAGCTTTCACATAATAATAGTTTTTGCAAATTCTTACGCAAACCTATGTGTTAGATGTATCTGGCAACATAAGGCGGTCTCGCAGCAAGACTTCCAAGTGCAAACAGCAAAAACTCTGTCAGTACACAAACGAATCAAAGAAATAAGTAAAGTTACACTAAAGAAATGCGAAGAATCATATCTCCCCTATGCTGTTCCTAAAGCACGTCTCTGCGGTACAGTTTCGTCCTGGAGAGGTAATCTCAGAAGACGGCAGATACCAGCGCCCAGGTAGATAACCGTATTTCTTGGCTTTCGTAAAGCGTTCGATACAGTTCCGCATTGCCGCCTAAAGAACAAACTACGAAGGTACGGGACCCATAACATACAAAAATGTAACGTATTGCGCATCTAAGACAGAAAGACGTATTATTTTATGATACGCAAAAGCAGAACAATCACTGGAAGCTGTTACTTCAATAAAATATCTAGGACTGCGCATACGAGGAAACTTACAGTGGAACCACTACATAAAACCCATCGCAGTAAAGATAGATGCCAGGTTTAGATCCATTGGAAGAAACCTCAGAATCTGTAGTTCGTCAAGAAATGACGAAGCTTACAAAACCCTCGTTCGACCAACATTTGAATATTGCTCATCAGTATGGGATCCGTGCCATATAGAACACCCCGATGAACCATAATGGACCTTGCCATTGATGGGGTGGCTTGTATGTCTCAGCGATACAGGTAGCTGTACCGAAAGTGCCATCACAATGGAGGACATCTGGTGAGAGGCAAGACAAACGTGTGGTTCCTGAAGAACTGCAGCAGATTTTCCACTAATTGCAAGGTCAAAAGTCTGGATAACTGACTGATCTGCCATAGCAAGATAAACCTAAATGTTAACCAAAACGGCCTTTCTGTGTTGGTACTGCACACTGCTGGAAACAAGGGAAACTGCAGGATATGCAACTCTACTGTGTGGTCGAATGATGATGTCAACCACTGGGGTGAAATATGTCAACCATTTCCCCCATTCGCATCTCCTGGCGTAGACTACTCAAGAGAACGCCGTCATCAGAAGAAACAAAACTGGCGTTCTACGGGTCGGAGCTTGCGATGTTAGACCCCTTAATCGGGCAGGTCGGGAATATGTTTGGAAAATAGTGGAGCTCGGTGGCAGGAGGAACAGGACTTCTGGTCAGCTGAATACAGGGCTATAAATGCAAAATGAGATAGGAGAAGTTTTAATAATGAATAAGTAAATGGATATGCGGGTAAGGTACTACAAACAGAATAGTGAACGCATTATCATAGCCAACATAGACACTAAGCCTAAATCCACCGCACTGGTGCAAGTTTATATGATGACTACCAGCGCAGATGATGAAGAGATTGATGGAACGTATGATGAGACAGAAGAAATTATTCAGAATAGAAGAAATTATTCAGACAGTGTAACCTCCCCACAAAAAATAATTAATTATATATCGTTCACATTCAGCGTAATCTCCCAACAGGTAAATTACGTAACCTACCAATAATGCAATGTGACTAACCTCCTAATAAAAATGTGACTCATATATAACCTTTCAATAATTGAATGACTGTGACTCTAAACTAAATTTGGACGTCAGCAGTGCTGCGTCATGGCCCTGAAAGATCATACTGAATAAATTGAAAAATCTTACCTCAATGAAGTCGCCGGATTACGCATACATATTTGTTCCTATAAGAATTTTTTCTGGCGCAGCCCATCGCAATGCTGGCCAATAGATTTGTCATGTATAAAAGGAAACAACTGATTTTTCTTTACAATAATCGGGATGACCATGGATTGGAGAAATTACTAAGTTCTTCAAATTGAGATGAATGATTGTCAAAAGTTAATTTTTTAAGAAAGATCATTATTAAGAGATTTTCTAAAAACATTTACATGGGACTTGATATAACAATAGTACATACGTGCGAGGCTGCTTTTACCTTATACTACATCATTCAGGCTCCACCATCGCTCCCCACGACTGGCCCAGCCAACTCGATACACCAGACTGCTCGCAACTGCATACTACAACTGCTATATACACTGCTCTTACCGCATACAACACTGCTCTCTGGTCTGAGATTCTCTTATAGCTTACATATCGCAGGCAGCCCGTGAGCAATCCATCGAAATTACATCTGCTCGAGTGTGCTAGCAACAGATTCCTTAATCATGGACCTCTTACATAACCCTCCACTGGGGGGGCAAAAATTTGGCAGCAATGGTGAGTCAATTGGACTTGCCAAGAGCAACAAATTTTTCTATAATCTATTTAGTTTACTAAGTGTACAGTCAGAGAGTATATATATATATATATATATATATATATATATATATATATATATATATATATATATATATAACATTACTGATAAATAATATAAGTACAGAATACATCAAGAAATGAAATAGAGTGCATGCGCACTGAGTACAGACTATATTAAGAAATGACAAAGTGTATACGCAATGAGTACAAAATATATTAACAAATGACATAAAGTGCACACACACTGTATAAGTCTTTACCATTTTACAAGAATTTAAACATATTGAGAAATGAAATAAAGTGCACATGCACTGAATAAGTCTTTACCATTTTACAAGAATTTAAATATATTGAGAAATGAAATAACGTGCACACACACTGTATAAGACTTCACCATTTTATAAATAATGTAAACATATTGAAAAATGAAATAAAGTACACACGCACTGTGTAAGTCTTTACCATTTTACAAGAATTTAAATATATTGAGAAATGAAATAAAGTGCACACGCACTGTAAAAGTCTTAAGCATATTTAGAAGAACTGATCATATTAACAAATGAAATTAAGTGCACACGCATTGTAGAAGTCTTTAACATTTTTCGAGAACTAGGAAAGGAATGGGAAGGATAGCATCATGGTTGTAGCACAGTGGGTTGCATGTAGCTGCACTGAAAGTCCACATCTTTCTATAGAAGCACAACACCAAGTGAGACAATCTGAAGTTCTCTTCCCTGAAGTATTTATCAGTGTAGCCAGGAGACTGAAGTGTTGTATTAGTATTGTATGTTATCATTTTGGTAGTACATTAGGTACACCAAACAGTAGGACCATAATAACATCTCCATCGTTCAAGGTGGTGGACAGCTTGATATGTTCACACCACATTCTTGTAGAATCCTCACTCTTATATCAACATAGAATTAGTGCAAAGCCAAATATAGTTCTCCATGATCATGAGGCTGGACAGGACATACGGATATTGCAGTAATTGCTGGTATTTAGGTCAGAAGGTGAAGGGCATTAAGTCTTAAGCTAGTCATCACTCAGAATTACTCTAGTGTATCAACCAATCTGGGTAATTATTGCCATTCATTGGCTATTTACATAGCATTTAAGTAGTATGTATGGAGTATTACAGAACATTATTCATAAGTCATCTCATTATAGTAATTATTGGCATAGCATTTATGTATAAGTCATCTCATTACAGTAATTATTGGCATAGCATTTGTGCACTATTACAAAACACCATTCAGTATTACTCAGAAGTCATCATTCAAAACAAGAGTTATTGTGTGGAGCAACAAATTGTTAGTGTTCATATGTGATATCATGCAAGTGACATAAGACATATTTAAAATATAACACATTGTAACTATTACTCAAGGTCTGTAGCCCAATAGTATGTAGTTATAATGGATTCAATACATAAGAGAAATTTGCATTATATTTAGTACTAGAAATATATCTTAAACTGGTAGCATTATTTAGTTGGATACTGGTAATAGTTGGGACTGGTAATAATTTTTTTGTGCTAGCAATGCATTGCATTGTGATCGATAGTCAATTGCTGGGGCATGAAAATATTTGGTTTTGACTGATTGCTGGAAAAAAGGATTAATAACGTCATTCGTCATGAATCAGCTGTAGCAAGGTTATGAAACAAATACAGTACATGTGATCACATTCATAAATGATAGACACACTGGGTAAAAAATGCAAGTACTAGAATAGATTTAATAATTAAGTGCTTATAGCATATTAGTATCATGAAAAGCTTCTCCCAGAAAAAATACGAAGTGGATTATTGAGCTCAAAGAAGAAATGTATTCATATTACGCTGAAAAGTAGTAAACTTCGAATTAACAGGTAACGAAACGTGTACTTAATATGTATGTACTCTAGCTGTCTTTCCCAAAACATTCAGTCGTTATACTATGCGGCATAAGACATACTGTCAAAAGGAACTGCAATATTTAAATAACTACATAGCATCTAATAGAAAATATATAAACTTCATCATTATCATCATCTGCAAAGAAAAACTTCATTATTCATATTACCATATACTTCATATAACTATTCATCGTCATTTATCATCATCTGCAAAAAATAGACACTTCATTATTCATATTCATATTACCATTTACTTCATACAACTATTTATTATCATTCATTACTTCATGTAGTATAGAGTTTCTTACTTCTAGCCTATTTCATCTCTAAAATTAACATGTGTAGTTCTGTCTGACAGCCTGCATTAAATCGCCTCGTATTCTGAAAGAAAAATAATTAGTTAAGACTGCTATCATACAGTGTGTATAGCATATTCTTGTTAATGCTTGTTAATTCTGATCCAGTTACTCTTCGTGACAACGTATTGCATTTTCTTTCGTTCATTCCGATGGTGTAATTTTTATTTCATAGTAAACCACTGTGGTTGTATAATTTATTTCTTTTACACGTTATTGCTTCCTGAAAATGACGAATATGGATTCATATCTCGCATTTAAGTCATATACTCATTAAATGAAAACTTGTTTCTAGTGATATGACTAAGCATACAGCATAGCATGACAGAAAACGTATTAGGTCAAAACCATAGACAATTTTCAAGTACAAAAACTGTACACACAGTATCATAATGTAGTAGCAAAAAATGTAGAATAGTAAAGATATTGAGATATCATAAGGCAAAGATGTTAAAGTCATCTGGTGTTCGTTATTTCTTAAAGATTTCATAGTGCACGCAGACAAAAATTCTACTTTCGACAGGATAACATTCATACATACACAAAAAAATGGAAAATGTGCACGGTCTGATATATAACGACAAGAAAAGCGACCTGCTAACCTTACCTTGCCGGGCACTTGCCAAGAAAAAAATACGATCATTATCAGTAAGTAGTCACATACACATAATTGCATAAGTGGTCATACAAATATCAGGAAATGGCATTACAGTATGATAAATCATAAAGTATGTTCATTCAATAAAGGGTTTAATATTGGAGAGATGGTGATTCCCTTTGCCTTTTCTGGTTCTCAAAGTCTCGACATGTAATACATTGGGGTGAGGAATGCTGCAAATTCTATATGGACCTGCGTATAGAAGCTCAAATGTACTGCATCTACTCTTTCCTCTGCTGGATAAATAGTGTGTGCGTACTAATAGCTTCTGTCCAATGTGAAAGTCATGGCGTGTACAAACCTGTTTTTGCTGTCTTCTCCGGCGCTCTGCGGTATGTTTGATGTTGCTCAGCGCAATGTCAATTATTTCGTGGTGGCGTAGTCGACGAGATGTAGGAAAAGATACTAATTCTTTAATTTTGTTGGGTGTTTCAATATTTTTCAATATAATAGTTGGAGATATCATAGTAGATTCATTTGGTATGGAGTTAATTACATCCTGGAATGAGAGTATGTGTGTATCCTAAACAATATGTCTTTTATGGCAGTATATTCTACATAGTTTACCAATTTCTTTCATTAGTCGTTGACAAGGGTTCGAAGAAGCGTGATACTTAGATATATATAGATCGGAGAATTTTTTCTAACTCGTAACATACGTGTCCATATCGCAGATCGAAACTGTGGTCCATTGTCAGAAATTACTTTCAGTACATGCCCTATATGAAACAGAAAGGGTTTTACAAATGCATTCGAAACGGAGTGAAGGTAACAGGTTTCGAAGTGAGTTCAACAGCGACAAAGATGTAGCAAAAACCTATATTAATTCTGGGAATCGGTCCAAAAATATCTACAGCGGCCATATGTCTCAATTTAACGGGTACAATGGGATGCAACGGAGGAATATGTGAAGTCGTGTCTGATTTAGCTTTCTGGCAGATTTTACATGACGCTAAAACTCGTCGAATACGTTTCTCCATGTTGGCAAGATAACAGTTCTGTCTCAGTATAAGAAAACATTTTCTGGCTCCATAATGTGCGTAACTTAAATGAATATACCAAATTAATTTGTTAACAAGCTCGTCAGGAATACATAACAACCAGTTGTTGCTGTCAAGGTGAGAACGGCGAAACAGAATGTTCTTGCGTACAGTGTAATGGTTTCTAATGGCAACGTCATTCCTATCTTGCCAAAGGTGTTTAATTTCTTTCCATACTTTGTCTTTGCTCTGCTCTTGTGCTATGTCTCGTAATGATGACGAAATGATATTTTCAAGCGCAACTTGTTGAATATAGATGACGCTAGAATTTGCTTGGCAGAAGTTGGTTGCGATGTCTTGGTGATTGTTGCTGAGAGATCAGGATAGTGCGTCTGCTACAATATTTTGTGTACCGGGCATGTGAAAAATTGTAAAATTAAATTCCTGTAAATAAAGTTTCCATCTGCTTAACCTGTCATATGTAAATTTAGCGGAAAGTAAAACCTGTATAGCTCTATGATCTGTGTACATGGTAGTATGTCTTCCATAAAGACAATGCCTAAATCTGGTAAATGCCCATACAACACATAATGTTTCAAGTTCTGTGACAGAATAATTACGTTCAGCAGGTGACAAAATGCGACTTGCAAAGGCAATGTTTTTAATTATTGTAGTACAGTCTTCTTCAATTTCTTGAAAAATGTGTACGCCTAAAGCTGTGCTAGAGCTGTCGGTGGCAATGGAAAAATTTCTAGTAGGATCTGGGTGTGATAAAAGAGGTGCATTCAACAATGCATGTTTCAGATTAACAAATTCAGGCTGTGCTTGGCTATCCCAGGACCAAATAGCGTTTTTACCCGTCAATTGGCATAACCTAGGGGTGTCTAAAGCAGAGTAATGAATAAATTTACGGAAAAAGTTAATTAATCCCCAGAAGCTGCGTAGTTGTTTCTTCGTCGTTGGAACAGTAATGTCACGTAAAGCTTGAAGTTTTTCCGTGTCAGGTGCAATGCCTTCTGCTGAAATTACATGTCCAAGAAATTTTATGGAAGTTTTGCCAAAGGGTGATTTGCTAAGATTAACTGCGAGTCCTTGTGCACGAAAAGTTTGCAACAGTTGTTCAAGAATCAAATTGTGTTCAGGCCAGTTAGCTTATGCAATAAGGATGTCGTCTACATACGTTGTGATTCTGTCTTTAAGTTCTGTTGGAAGTATAGTATTCAAACAACGAATAAATGCTGCTGAAGCAATTGTTAAACCACACGGTAATTTGCAAAATTGATAACAGTCACCAAAACAGAGAAATGCTGTGTACTTTCTGCAGTTCGGATGGAGCTGAATTTGCCATTAATCCCGATTTCAAATTTAATGTGGAATAAATAGCAGTACCATGAAATTTCTGTAAAAGTTCTTCTAGTGTCTGTGGGCGATCTGTTTCATTAATAATAATGTCGTTGACATGACGTGAATCAAGTAGGAGGCGAGGTGATCCATCCTTTTTCTTAATAATATGGAGCGGGTTTATGTACGGACTAACTGCCGGTTCAATAATTCCTTGGTCAAGCATAGCTTCCAATTCCTCCTTGACTTATTCGCTGTGAATATATGGAATCGGATAATGTTTTGCTTCAAATGTGTGGTGCTGTTTAACTTGAAATTCATACATAAAACCGGACGTAGTACCAGGGATGTTGTAAAAAACTGGAGCTTGCTGTAAAAGAACATTGCGTAGTTGAGTACGTTCGTCATCTGCATTTGCACTGCTCTGTTTAACTTTATCAGAAATCATTTGCATAACGTTATAGTCGGCTTCGTCTAGTGTATTGTAGTTGTGTACGTACGTTCAAATGGTTCAAATGGCTCTGAGCACTATGGGACTCAACTGCTGTGGTCATCAGTCCCCTAGAACTTAGAACTACTTAAACCTAACTAACCTAAGGACATCACACACATCCATGCCCGAGGCAGGATTCGAACCTGCGACCGTAGCGGTCGCACGGTTCCGGACTGCGCGCCTAGAACCGCGAGACCACCGCGGCCGGCTGTGCTTACGTATCTGTAAACAATCTGAGATGACAGTCTATATTACGCAATGTCGAAATGACCTCTGTTTGATGAATTGTTTGTTCTTCTGCACATAAAGAATGCTGAAATTCTAATGCCAATTGTACTTTTTCATCCTTTAATATTAAATAGGAATTTTAAAGTCAAAAATTGCGTCGCGTTGTACCAAAAAATTCGTTCCTAAAATAACGTCTGTTGTCAATAAGGGAACAATCCAATAATTTGAGTGGATCGTATGACCTGCAATACAAAATGATAAGTGTATCTGTAATTTTACATCTGCTCCTTTACCAGATACTGCTCCTTTTACTTTAAGTTTGCCTAATGGTAACGTGGCATAAGTATTCTCTTTGTTACATTCATTGAATGTTTCTTTGTTTATAACTGACATAGGTGATCCAGAATCTATTACTGCTGAAAATGTGGATGATCCAATCTTTACTTCAATGACAGGGTGAGAAATGGTTTTTTGAATAACTGGTTTTTCATGCAAAAGTGTGTGTCGGATATCGTCAAAAGTAATAACATTTTCGTGAACAAGATTCTGTGTGTCAAAAGTATTGCTTACGTTGCTGGAAGGTGCAACCTGTACTGTATCTAGTCAAATTCTTTCTGACGTGTTATTATTTGCGGGAGGGTGCTGTAGCATTTCGACTATTTGTACAGTTCTGTTATTTCTTCCTGACGTATTAGGTTCGGGATGATATCGACTGTCTGGTTCATTCACGATGATCTGTTGTTGCTGGTGATTCTGCTGCTAGTGAGACCTACTATTATGAAATGTAGGCTGAAATCTGTGCTCATTACTTTAACGTCTGTCATGATAGTCATTGCTATACGGTGCGTTGCGATAGGAATTGAAATGATGTGTTTTCTGTACATGCTGATTTCCTTGTTGCGGTGCGTTACTATTTGGTGGAGCCGACGCTATACGTGTAGGCAGCGAAACATTAAAGCTTGGTTGACCTTCCACATTACATTGTTGATTAGGTATGCTAACCAGCTGGTTTTGTTGTTGTTGTGGGGAAAAAGCTCTATTGTTACCAAAATGTGTTTCCTGTTGCTGATAATTTTGACGATACTGATAATTAAAATTTTGTCTGTTATTCAAGTTCTGGTGGTTATCATTCCTGGAGCGTCCATCACCTATGCTATTAAAATAGCTTGGCTGGTCGTAATTATTGTATGCTCTTTGGCCTTGGTTATGATGTGAAAAATTTTTGTTTATGAAATAATAGTCTGATTGCTGAACTTCCAAAAGCTGTAGCAGATCTCTAAATGCCGAAATATTTTCTTTCTGCTGTCCTGTTAAAAGTGATACTCTTAACGATCGTGGTAATTTAGAAATAACTCGACAAGTGCGGATTCGCTGTATGGCTCACGTAAGTATTGCTTTTGTTGTACAATGTGTTCAAAAATTGCATGACACTGGGAAAATTTGAGTGCTCATAATTCGATAAGGTAATTAATTGATCTTTGATTCTGCGCTGTATCGTCTTCGACCAAACACTGACAGAAAAGCATTCTGAAATTCTTCTACGGAGTAGCACTGTCTCGCGATCGGTCTCATACGAGTTGCCGGTTCGCCTTCCAAAAAACTGCAAATAAATTCAAGTTTGTGTGTTACGGGCCAAGTTGGTGGAAAAGCAAAGCTAAATTGTTGTATCCAGTCCAAGGGGTGAATCTGTGTTCTGTCATTTTTAAATACTTTAAATTTTCTCACGGATAGAAAGTGTTTGTAATCAAAATTTTCGTGTTTGAATGTCTGAACAGGTTCAGGATTGTATGTTAATCTGTTTGTCTGTGACTGTTCGGAATCTAAGTCACGTACTCTCTGTAAATTACCTAATTATACTGGCTGTGTGAGTCTGACAAATATTCGGAAAGTGGCATATGCTGTGATGTGTTAAAGGCTAAAATATTTTTCATCTACACCACTTCGTGCTGTAAAGATGACAATTTTCTACATAATGTATTATTGGATGAACCTATCTCACTGATTGTCTGCTGTAAATTTTGGAATTCGGGTTTTTGATTAAACGAAACTGGTGACGTATCGTCTGATTTGGTGTTATTGTTGTTTTCGATAACATCAATATGACTGGCCAATTCATCATATTTTTCATTCAGTGATTTTACCTGATTATCATTTTTAGTGTCACAAGCATTAATTTGTTTTTGCATTTTACGTGTGGTTTTGTTCAATTTCTTAACGTCTGTTTTAATGGCATCAAGATCTTGTATTCATTCCAACTTTTGAAGTCTGCTCGTCATTGTCTGAAAATCTACTGTGTGTGTGTCTGTTTTTGTTTTAAGATCGGAGATTTCATCATGCAGTTCGGTGTTCAATTGTTTGATTTCGTCTGATACTGTAGCAATGTTGTTGTCTACGTATGTTTTTGCTTTCGATAAACAACTTTCTTTTATCTTCCTGTCTCTGTGCAGTAATTGTGTCCATGACTTGTTTCTTTACTTTATTCTGTTCATGTATGAATGTACGCTAACGCGTTTCACTGTTTTGTAGGTGGTGATTAAAACGTTCGTCAATTTGGCTGTTCTGTTGGTCAAACTTCTTGTCTACTTTCGCATCCAATGTACGTGAAAATTCTGCTGACATTAATTTAAACTCGTCGCGTCACTGTGTTGTGTTCTCTGAACATTGTTTAGCAACTGCACTAATTTCATCTCTAAGTAATTTCGTTGTTGCTGCATGTGTATTACTTAATTCTTGTGCAACAGATCTAATTTCTTCACTACTGTTCCTAGCACAAGCCTTAATTTCCTCACCTAATTGTTCTTTAGTATCATGACATTGCATGGCAATGGCTGTAATCTCTTCACTAAGGTGTTTGTAACTGGTGTCTTGTTTTTCATTAAGTTGTTTGAAATTGTTGTCCTGTTTTTTATTCGACTGTTTGAGATTTACATTAAGTAGTTTGTTCGATTCATTAAGGTTGTCATGTTTGTCATTCAACTGTTTGAGATTTTCATTGAGTTGTTTTTAACTGTTGTCTTGTTTTTCATTTAATTGTATCAATAATGCCACAACTTGATCCATGCCAAAATTAGCGACTCTATTCTCTGTACTGTGTGATGGTGTATCTACATGTGTTCGCGTCCGTAGTTGAAAACTACACGTGCATCCTGGGTAACGCTAAATGAACTAGCACCATACTGGCGACCAGACAATCGGTAAACGATCTCCTGGTCATAATCAAATCACGATGACTCACAGAAAACGGAATGCTGAGTGTCCTTCTGAGGGCAACTTGATTAGACAGCTCGGACCGATTGTAGCAGCTTATTTCTCTATATACGTGATTTTTACTTGCGATACGCAAAATAAATAAATACATGTGTCACGTTTTGTTTGAGCATTTGGTCATTGTCTGATTCACGAAAAGGTTTGCTAATCGGATGTGCATTGTTGGTCACTACATCGGAATCAAATAAATCTGACGTATTTTGACTACATTGTTCATTTTCGCTAGAAAAATTTAACTGTTCACTGTGTAAATTTTGCAAATCAGGTGTGTCAAACTGGGCAGCGTTCATTGTTATGGAACATGCCGTGTAATCAATTGTCGCTAAATTAAGTGTGGACATAATTGAATTTGTTTGCTCATCATTAGGATTAAAATCATTACTAGTGGTCGGTACGCACTGATAATCTGTAATTGGCGGAATTTCAATATGAAACTGAGAGTCGTTATCATTATTTGTCAAATTATTGTAGTCCTCTTTTTCACTCACTGCACATCACGGTGTACTGTTAGCAGTTTTTCGCGGCATTTTCACAAGTCAAAGTAGGCATAAAATCAAAAAAAGACAAAGCAAAATTGAATACAATAACAACAAAGAGCAATAAATTGCCGATGATCTGTGAAAGAAAGAATGACAAATTAGTAAATGCGTTGTGCCAGATGCAAACTAAATTTAACATTAAGTAAATGAGAGCAGATATATAACTGACTACTTCTCAGAAATTTGCAAAGAAAATACGATCCTGGCAGGGTCGCCAAGTGTAACCTCCCCACAGATAAATAATATTTATAATAACCTCCCAATAGTAAAAAATATAACTATAACATTGACATTTAGCGTAACCTCCCAATTAATAAATTCCGTGACCTGCAAATAATACAATGTGACTAATCTCTCAATAAAATTGTGGCTCACTTATAACCTTTCAGTAATTGACTGTGAATTCAAACTGGTAAATTTGGACGTCAGCAGTGCTGCGTCATTCTGAATAAATTGAAATTCTTACCTCAATAACGTCGCTGGATAACGCATATATATCTGCTCCTATAAGAAATTTTTCTGGCAGAGCCCAGTACAATGCTGGCCGATAGATTTGTCATGTGTAAAAAGAAACAACTGATTTTTCTTTACAATAATCGGGATGATCATGGATTGGAGAAATTAGTAAATTCTTTAAATTGAGATGAATGACTGTCAAAAGTTAATTTTTATATGAAATATTATTATTAAGAGATTTTTCTTAAAACATACACATGGGACTTGACATAACAATAGTACATATGTGCGAGGCTGCTTTTACCTTATACTACATCGCTCAGGCTCCGCCATCGCTCACCACGACTGGCCCAGCCAACTCAATACACCAGACTGCTCGCTACTACTACTACTACTGCTACAGACACTGCTCTTACTGCATACAACACTCCTCTCTGGTCTGAGATTCGATTATAGCTTACATATCGCAGGCAGCGCGTGAGCAATCCATCGAAATTACACCTGCTCGAGTGTGCTAGCAACAAATTCGTTAATCATGGACCTCTTATAACAGTTAAAGGAGATAAAAATTTAATTGTGATGGGGAACTAGAATTTGGTAGTAGGAAAAGTTAGAGAAGAAAAATATGGACTGCAAAGAACTGGCGAAAGGAATGAAGGGAGAAGCTGGCTAGCAGAATTTTCACAGAGTATAATTTAATCATCTCTGACACTAGGTTTTACATTCACAAAAGGAAGTTGTATACGTGGGAGAGACTTAGAGACAGTGGAAGGTTTCAGATTGATTATATAATGGTAAGACGGAGATTTCGGAACCAGACCTTAAGTTGTAAGACATTTCGATGGGCAAATGTGGGCTCGGACCGCAATTTATTGTTGTGAACTGTAGAGTAAAACTGAAGAAATTACAAAAAAGTAGGAAAATGACGAGATGGGACCTCGATAAATTGAAATAACGAGAGTTTGTTGGGAGTTTCTGAGGGATTATTAGACAATGATTGCCTAGAACAAGGGAAAGGAATACAGCAGAAGACGGATGAGTGGATTTGAGTGATGAAATAGTGAAGGCAGCACAGGATCACGTAGGTAAAAAGACATGGCCTAGTAGAAATCCAAAGATATCACAGGAGATACTGAATTTAGTTGATAAAAGAAGAAAATACACAAAACAGCAAATGAACCAAGCGAAAGAAAATACAAACGTTTAATATAGGAGTCTGAAAGGAAGTGCAAAATGGCTAAGGCGGACTGCTATGAGAAGAAATGTAAGGATTCAAAAGCATATTTCTGTAGGGAGAAGACAGATACCCCCTTCAGCAAAATTGAAAAGGCCTTTGGAGAAAAGAGAACTACTCGTATGAACATCAAGGGCACAGATGGAAAATCAGTACTAAGCCAAGAAGGGATCCATAAAAGAGAGATAAATCTGAAGGCAACATTATAGAAATGGAAGAGAACGTAGATGAATATGAGATGGGAGATGCAATGCTGCGAGAAGAATTTGACAGAGCACTGAAAGTCCTAAGTCGAAACAAGGCCCTAGGAGTAGACGACATTCTGTCAGAATTACTGATAGCCTTGGGAGAGCCAGCCGGACAAAATTCTTCGATCTGGTGCGCAAAATGTATGAAACAGGCGAAATACCATCAGATTTCAAGAAGAATATAATGATCCCAGTTCCAAAGAAAGCAGGTCTGTCAGACATGAATAATACAGAGCTATCAGTTTAATAAGGCGTGGTTGCAAAACACTAACGAGAAGAATGGAGAAAGTGGTGGAAGCTGACCTCAGGGAAGATCAGTTTGGATTCCAGAGAAATATAGGACCACGCGAGGCAGTACTGGCCTTACTACTCCTTTTAGAACTAGGCTTAGGGAAGGGAAACTTATGTTTAAAGCTTTTGTAGAATTTAAGAAAACTTCTGATAATATTGACGTGAATACTTTTTTTTATGTTCTGAAGGTAGCAGGGATAAAATGCAGGGAACCAAAGACTATTTGCGACTTGTACCGAAACCAGACGGCAATGAATACCAACAAGAAAAAAAATCAGTAGTAAAACTGGCTTAACGGGGTAATACAAAGTGAAATTCAGTAGCACTATGCCTGGCAAACAGCAGCAGCAAATGCAATAACTTATACCTAAATATGACATAGCTCAAGCAGAAAAAATAAAGACAACATTGCAGATAAGGGAAATGTCTATTCACATCTTAATGTAAATGTCCATAAAGTGGTGCACCACAGCAACTTATTCTACAAAAAAATTACCAAGTACTTCAAAAGAAAATTATGTATGCAGATACTGTTATTAGTCCCTTCTTATTGTTCCTCACTTTCCAAGTGTTCCTTTTTCGAAGAATGTGGATCATAAAATTATTATTTAATAGATCTGTTGACAGAAAGTGTTCACATTAGCAAATGCATTTAATTTTATTTTATAAAACCAATGCTGCAACACAGCTGGAAACCAGATATCAAATGAAATAAGCAACTATGTACAAAGCAAAGCATAAAAACATCATTCAATAGCCATGTGGCATTTCATAAGTCAGTAGAAATTCTCTCAACTCTCGTAGAAAGACACTTGTCATAATCAGGTTTGCAGATGTAAGAATATTTCCCATCAATTCATAAGCATTTCAGTAAATATCAGAAAGTATGAGCTCAATACTGTAATCATATGTTCCAAGTATGAGCGTGTCTTATTTGAAATGCTTTCTACAAAGAAATGTCAGTAGGGAGGTTAATGGCCTTTTTTTTCGCCTAATGGCTTTTTCTCCAGGCAACTGGCACAGCTGGGCTCCCATAACGCATTACGTCAAGGTCACTTAGCCTTCTTACCGAAATATTTACGACAGCAGTTTGTGCTGCATTGACAGTCTCATAAAAAATTTCACAGGTCGAGAATTTGCGTTGCAAATGTGTAGAAACAAAATTCTATAAATTTAACAGAGTCCAAAAAGTTTTCGCCAGCATTGTGATACATTCACACATGTACACACATTTCATAACTCTTAAAGTACGATACTTGGTTTCCAACATCCTTTTTCTCAAATCAGAGTCCCTAACCACTACTCATTATTCATTACCTTATTACACATATACATATTCGTCAACACTTCTTCAATATTTCATCATAATAAATATGTAGCATAATCAAATTCCACATATCGCATCAGTTTATTGATCATAAACAAACCTCAACAGCATAATACACATTGTCGTCATAATAATAACATCATAACACCTCAGTCAAATCTCAAAAACGTCATAGCTTTCTGCAATAATTTAGAAACCTAAAAATATTTCTCTGCTCATTTCAATAGTGTCATCTACCTCAAACATACTTTAAAAATCATGATTCCATACCAAATACATCATTCAAAGCTCTCATAGTATCACAGTGGTTCCGAAAAAATATGAACAGTTCACAAATTTCAGACAAAATACAATTTCATAAGTGTGAAGTTATCCAACTGTGTAATTACGTAAACATCTGTCACTGACATAGTAAAAAAAAATGTTTGTCTCTCTCAGTTAAATGATCAGATAGCTGTGTAATTTGTGTGTTAGAGAAATATGGTACCGATGTGTAAAGTTGTATAAGCAAATACCGTGTTACCTAGGGCTCCTAGCGATCGCTAGACACTTAGTACACAAAGTGGGCGTGTACCCCCCCCCCCCCCCCCCCGAGGATTATTGTAATTATACCCTCAGGTGTTACAGATTACAGCAATGGAATGAAATGTATCACGGAAAACCTTTGTATCTTTGTAATTCAAAAATCTTTAAAAATAACTGTTTTAAGTACAAAATTAATCACTCAAATACGTTTACTGTAGCGCTAAACTGTGCGTCTTGTTGTAAGATAATCTCTGTCATTACTTAAGGGTAAAAAATGTGCCAAGTATCGTAATTATCGTCGTCCGTAAGCAAAGTTCTGTAGAAGTCAATGTACTAACCTTGTAACAAACAAAAGTGAAATGCTATGCGTATAGATATCGTAGTTATTACGTACATTACTGTGATCAAGAAAGTACTATACTGTAACGTATTATTGTGCTACGAAAAAGGCTGTCTCATTGTAGCAATACCACAAAAGTTACTACTAAAACATGTTTTACTTTCCAGAAGAATTCAGAAAAACTGTGCAAATATAAAACAGATACACCGCAAAAGCAATAATATAGTGTCTCATTAGTAGCGTTGTGATATAATCGTGTAGCTGTCAAATAAACTAATCACTGTGTCATTTGGTATCTCTCAGAAAGCACTTTAAATCCATAATGTATTTTCAAGTAAACCAAAATGTTGCATTAAAATCTCATTAGCATTACCAGTATATGTTCTAAGTATGTAAGCCTTATAGTCGTTGCAGAATCGTGCAACTAACAAGCAAGAATGTACACACAAATTAACACTGTGTCATCTGTTCACTATAACAATGCATTTGTAATTACTGTTTAAATAAGTTCTCTTGGTTCTTGAGTGGATAGTTAACTTCAAACATTGTTGCATGTTAACAGTTTCTAAGTGTGACAAAGCATATTAGTAACGTGAGTGCAAAATTTTATACCAAAGACTAAGTTAATAATTAGATTATCTCTCAATAAACGGTTTTACATGTGAAATGTGGTGCAATCCTTTACTCTTCCTAGTACGCAGAGTTTCAACTTCAACGCAATTATCATGTGGTATATGTCGGCAAGGAATGCTAAAATTTTTCTCTGAGTTATTGTCTATGTTATCTTTCTCTGAGGCAGCCGGCGCACGTGGCTGCCTGCGGTGCGAGTCATTGACTGTCTCTTTGTTGGCGCGCGTCGTTATTAGGATTAGGAGACCTAAAGTCTACAAATTCACCTTGTCGAGAGGGCCCTGCCCTGTTTGAACCTCGCCAGTTCTGATGAAATTCAGGTTTGTCGTTATGTTTATATCGTCTGTCGTCATGTCGGTAATTTCTGTAATTTTTTCTTGTGCGTCACGTGGTGGAGAATTTCTCCCGAAATCTTAACTGCGCGCTGAACTGTTGCGTCTGAAGTTATTCTGTCTCACTTGATAATAATTGTTTTGGTTCCCATATTGTCTGTTTCTCTGATAGCCTCTGTGATAGTCATTACCGCAGAGAGGTGATATTTCCCTGTAATTATTACTACTCTGCCAGCGGTTGTCATACGGGTGGTGTATGTTTTGGTCACGATTTGCGTTGTAAGAATAGCCTTGTCGTGTCCAGTTATTATTTCTTTCATCGCGGAATTGTGAAGGATGTGACCTGTAATTGTTGTGTTCCTGTTTTCGCGTCCTGCAATTATCAGTGTCAACTTCCAATTCTTGTAAGAGTACCTGAAAAGCTTCAATGTCATCTTTGCAACGTCCTGCCAAAATAATATGTCTTAAATGTTTGGGCAATTTGATTAAGCAAATGCGGATGAGTTCTGGGGGACTGTATGGGTTTGACAGATACTGCTTCTTATGCAACATGTCTTCAAAATATTTCACAAGACTGGAAAATTGAGATTGTTCGAAATGTTTCATCATTATGATGCTTTGTTTTACTCGGTCTTGTGTAGTGTGAGACCAATATGCTGAGAGGAAGGCATGACAAACTTCTCCTTCACTGTGAAATCGTGAATGACCGATCGCATTCTTACAGCTGGTTCATTCTCTAAGTAGCCACACAGAAATTCTAATCTGTGCTCTAGTGACCAGGTGGGAGGAAAACAATGAGAGAATTGATGAAGCCATGCTTGTGGATGAATGTCGATGCCGGAATTCTTAAATGTTTTGAATTTACGTGTAGTAATAAACAGCTTATAGTCAAAGCCATCGTGTCGGCGAGTCGCATATCGGTCATTGTTACGTCGTGTCGGCGGTTCCATCTCAAAATTCGGTGCACATTGCCAATTTCTTTCATAATTTCCGAAATGCCCTGTGTTGTTATTTTGTGGCTTTTCCGTATTTCTAACTCCCTCTTCCCTTGTTGGAGCGTGAGTCTCCTCTGAAATATGTAATTCCTGTATTACTTGTGCCAACTGATCTTGTACTACCCGGATTTCCCTTTTGTGTTGCGTATTAATTTGATTCTGATTTTGCTTGAATTTCCTAATTTGTTCGTGCTCTTCTGTGTCAGTGAAGGCTACCGGTCTTGTGTCATTCAGATTATCATCTACCTTCGTAGATAAATTATTTAGCTGATCCGAAAGTTCGACTACTTTCTCTGATAATGAACTAATTTCCTCCATGTGTCTGTCTGAACCAATTTTCAGAGTATCTACTGTGTCCTTTAAGTTTTCTCGAGTTTTTGCAAGTTGCGTAACCGAATAGGTAGATGCAACTGAGTCAATTTTAGCCCGCAAGGTCTCGTGATTTTCATGAACAATAGTTTGCAGTTCTTTTATCGCTACTCGTGATTCTGTAATGCATCTTCATGCCGCGAAAATATAGGTGGAACAGGCTCACAAATTTGTGTTTTTACGTCATTACAGACTTTTTGACATTTCGATTCGATGTTATGTAACTCAGTAGTTAAATCTTCACGTGTTTGTTGAAATGTTTCTTTAATTTGTTTCTGATTTTGTTCCATTTGTTGCTGTATTTGTCTCTGATTTTGTTCCTTTGTTTCTAACTTTTGAAGCTGTTGTCCATTTGTTGCATTAATTGTAATAACAATGCACTAGTGTCTGAAACATGTTCCTCTGTGCTTTTCGGCAGTGCAGTTGCACCGGCAACATTAGCATTTTGAAAAGCAGAAAATGTGTCTTGACTTGATTGAGAAACGGGTAATGACGCAAAACCTGAATCTACGGTATTTGCAAAATTGTGTCCTGTGGTGAGCTGTTTCCGACCGACCGATCGACAATACTACCCTCTTCACTAGCTGTTCCACTGTCTACACCATTATTTGCCACCCGCTCCATTTCCCTATGCACAATTACCAAATTACTACTTTGAATGTCTGTTAATTCATCACACGGTGGTGCTGATAAGCTACGCTCGTCGTGACTATCATTTCTCAGTTTACTTTGGAGCCTAGTGTTACGTTTTTCACACGCCATAATTATCACGTATTTCACACGATAACAAGAAAAGCACAATCTGAAGAGCAAAAATAATAAAACACATTAACATAGCATTGAAAATAATATCTAGTTAACTGCAAGCGCAGCTGCGAAATACTTGGTGCAAACCTACATGAATGCCACATCTGTTTTACTGTACAACAATGAAAAACTACAACTACAAACGAAATTCTCTCTACAATTACGCTCTAGCAATAAACAATAGCTACACTAATTACACAAACTACAAGAAAAAATCAGAAGATTTCAGTGAGGTATCCTCGGCTAAGGGTCGACATATGATACCTCCCCTTAGAAAAATTTATGAATGACTGTGCTGATAAACCTCTTACGTTATTTGATTTTCAAACAGCTGAGCAGAACTGAACGTACTCACACATTTCTCACTTTACTTATTCTGATCAACACTAAGCTAACACACAATATTTTTAGTGCAACGCAATCTGAAAAAAAATGGCTCTGAGCACTATGGGACTTAACTTCGGAAGTCATCTGTCCCCTAGAACTTAGAACTACTTAAACCTAACTAACCTAAGGACAACACACACATCCACGCTCAAGGCAGGATTCGAACCTGCGACCGTAGCGGTCGCGCGGTTCCAGACTGTAGCGCCTAGAACCGCTCAGCCACCCCAGCCGGCCGCAATCTGACTTTCAATAATTCCTACAAAAGAATGGCCCTGACTAACAATAACCTATTCCTTTCATGAATCACTTACCTCACAAAAATCTTCGTTACTCGGACTACTGCAATACAGCGAGCGCCAATACTGCCAGCTAAATAAATGATTCTAACTACTGAAGGCACTAACTAGTGATAGGCATACTTAGCAAATGAAAGATTTTGATAGGGAACAATCAATGTATTTACCTTAATAGTGTTCAAAAGTCGTTATATATATCAGTTCATGACATCCAGTCTTACAAATTTACTGTCTCTGATGGACACACGTCCAGATCATCCGCTCTCAAAACTCCGCCATCTCTCTCCCCATATCCACCACTGCTGGCGGCTCACCTCCAACTGCGCCACGCTACGCTCTGTTGACATCCAACTGCCCATCCAACAATGCCAACCAGCCACAGACTGCACACAGCACAGTCAGTGATTTTCATACAGAGCGCTACGTGGCGTTACCAACATAAAAACGTAAACAGCCTACTTACAGGACAATGAAACGCGCGATGGATTTTCCCAGCAAGCAACGACGGAATGTTCAGGCAACGGCTTCGGGCTCAAACCTGAAGATTCTGTTGCAGTACTTCTGCGCCGGTTGGCCACATTCAATTAAGCAGGTTAGGATCCAGTAGTACGTCATTATTTTGCTCTTCGGCGCAACTTATGTGTCCAGCAGGGTGTTATCCTATTACATTCAGACAATGACCAGTTACATGTGGTTGTGCCGTGTTTGCTTCAGAAGGAAAGGACATTGGGGTATTGTTCCCATTAAGCAGTTTACCCGGCACCATTGCACATGGGGCGGCACGGACAGCCAAACAGAATAACTGAATTCACAATGTCTGGCATGTACGGAACACCACGCTGCTCGAAAGTCCACCAGAAATGTTGGTTTCAGACAATAGACCTCTGTTCACATCAGCAGAATTTCAACAGTATCTACATCTACATCTATATCTACATGATTACTCTGCAATTCACATTTAAGTGCTTGGCAGAGGGTTCATCGAACCACAATCACACTATCTCTCAACCATTCCACTCCCGAACAGCGCGCGGGAAAAACGAACACCTAAACCTTTCTGTTCGAGCTCTGATTTCTCTTATTTTATTTTGATGATAATACCTACCTATGTAGGTTGGGCTCAACAAAATAATTTCGCATTCGGAAGAGAAAGTTGGTGACTGAAATTTCGTAAATAGATCTCGCCGCGACGAAAAACGTCTTTGCTTTAATGACTTCCATCCCAACTCGCGTATCATATCTGCCACACTCTCTCCCCTATTACGTGATAATACAAAACGAGCTGCCCTTTTTTGCACCCTTTCGATGTCCTCCGTCAATCCCACCTGGTAAGGATCCCACACCGCGCAGCAATATTCTAACAGAGGACGAACGAGTGTAGTGTAAGCTGTCTCTTTAGTGGACTTGCATCTTCTAAGTGTCCTGCCAATGAAGCGCAACCTTTGGCTCGCCTTCCCCACAATATTATCTATGTGGTCTTTCCAACTGAAGTTGTTCGTAATTTTAACACCCAGGTACTTAGTTGAATTGACAGCCTTGAGAATTGTACTATTTATCGAGTAATCGAATCCCAATGGATTTCTTTTGGAACTCATGTTATTTAGAGTCAACTGCCACCTGCCACACCATACAGCTATCTTTTCTAAATCGCTTTGCGACTGATACTGGTCTTCGGATGACCTTACTAGACGGTAAATTACAGCATCATCTGCGAACAACCTGTCACCCAGGTCATTTATATGGATCAGGAACAGCAGAGGTCCCAGGACGCTTCCCTGGGGAATACCTGATATCACTTCAGTTTTACTCGATGATTTGCCGTCCATTACTACGAACTGCGACCTTCCTGACAGGAAATCATGAATCCAGTCGCACAACTGAGACGATACCCCATAGGCCCGCAGCTTGATTAGAAGTCGCTTGTGAGGAACGGTGTCAAAAACTTTCCGGAAATCTAGAAATACGGAATCAACTTGAGATCACCTGTCGATAGCGGCCATTACTTCGTGCGAATAAAGAGCTAGCTGCGTTGCACAAGAACGATATTTTCTGAAAGAAAGCTGATTACGTATCAATAGATCGTTCCCTTCGAGGTGATTCATAATGTTTGAATACAGTATATGCTCCAAAACCCTACTGCAAACCGACATCAATGATATAAGTCTGTAGTTTGATGGATTACTTCTACTACCCTTCTTAAACACCTGCGCAATTTTCCAATCTGTAGGTACAGTTCTATCGGTGAGCGAGCGGTTGTATATGATTGCTAAGTAGGGAGCAATTGTATCAGCGTAATCTGAAAGGAACTTAATCGGTATACAATCTGGACCTGAAGACTTGCCCGTATCAAGCGATTTGAGTTGCTTCGCAACCCCTAAGGTATCTACTTCTAAGAAACTCATGCTAGCAGCTGTTCGTGTTTCAAATTGTGGAATATTCCATTCGTCTTCCCTGGTGAAGGAATTTCGGAAAACTGCGTTCAATAACTCCGCTTTAGCGGCACCGTCGTCGGTAACACTACCATCGGCACTGCGCAGCGAAGGTATTGACTGCGTCTTGCTGCTTGTGTACTTTACATACGACCAGAATTTCTTCGGATTTTCTACCAAATTTCGAGACAATGTTTCGTTGTGGAACCTATTATAGGCATCTCGCATTGAAGTCCATGCCAAATTTCGCGCGTCTGTAAATTTTAGCCAATCTTCGGGATTTCGCGTTCTTCTGAACTTCGTATGCTTTTTCCGTTGCCTGTGCAACAGCGCTCGGACCTGTTTTGTGTACCATGGGGGATCAGTTCTATCTCTTACCAATTTATGAGGTATGATCTCTCAATTGCTGTTGCTACTATATCTTTGAATTTGAGCCACATCTCGTCTACATTTGCACAGTCAATTCGGAAGGAATGGAGATTGTCTCTTAGGAAGGCTTCTAGTGACACTTTATCCGCTTTTTGAAATAAAATTATTTTGCGTTTGTTTCTGGTGGATTTGGAAGAAACGGTATTGAGCCTAGCTACAACGACCTTGTGATCACTAATCCCTGTATCAGTCATGATGCTCTCTATTAGCTCTGGATTGTTTGCGGGTAAGAGGTCAAGTGTGTTTTCGCAACCATTTACAATTCGCGTGGGTTCGTGGACTAACTGCACGAAACTATTTTCGGAGAAAGCATATAGGACAATCTCGGAAGATGTTTTCTGCCTACCACCGGTTTTGAACAAGTATTTTTGCCAACATATCGAGGGAAGGTTGAAGTCCCCACCAACTATAACCGTATGAGTGGGATATTTATTTGTTACGAGACTCAAATTTTCTCTGAACTGTTAAGCAACTATATCATCGGAGTCTGGGGGTCGGTAGAAGGAGCCAATTATTAACTAGTTCGGCTGTTAAGTATAACCTCCACCCATACCAATTCGCATGGAGTATCTACTTCGACTTCACTACAAGATAAACCACTACTGACAGACACAAACACTCCACCACCAGTTGTGGTACCAACGGCATTAAGCCTGTGACGACAGCACTATTACACCCTCAATGTAGTGGCGAAGCAGAACGCTTCATCCGAATATTCAAGAAACCGACGAAAAAGTTACGTGCTTCTCATACGTGGGGGTAGGCGTTAGTGCTCTTCCTTTCATCATCCCATTCCCAGGCGCACAACTAGAAGTCACCAGCTGCACCCTCCACAACAGTCGGCCCATTCTCCACACCGCTCTAAGTTTAATGTCTTTTCCAGAGTGTTTGGCGGACACAGCCGTTGGGAACAAAGAGTTATCATCAAAGTCTTGGGGCGCTTTTTGTATGTTCTACAGGCTCCTGCTGGATTACTGAACCGCCATTGGAATCATCTTCGTTTCTGTGTGGGCTGCGTGATCTTGACGCAGATTTCTCATTTGCAGGTTCGTTGAAAAGGGGGAGCCCACAGGCTCGGCCACCTTTGCCTCCCTCGGCTCTCACGCCGCCTGTGCCGGATGGAGAGCCAATGAACGTCGAAACAGCACTGTTGCCGCCGCTGGCACTGAAGCCAGCAATGGGTGGTTTCTCAGTTGATGTTCCCAGCCATTCGGGAGACGAATGTCGGGGTGGGGACAGGAGCTTGTCATCGGCACAAGTTCTGACTCCTGCCTCCACAGTGGCACCTGTGACAAGATCTCCTTCGATCCCTACCCCGCGATCACCTCCGGAGGTACCGGGCAGGAATGTGGTATTGTACACTGTCGACACCACACCAAGCAGTCACCATCTGGAGGTTGGCAGTAACTCATTTGATTGCCCTGCCAATCTGCATCCATCTCAAAGACACCCTAGCTACTGCACGTGCGAGTAGTGCCACCACTGTGCCGACGTAAGAAGACGCCTCTCTGACACTAGGAGAGTCGGATGCCGGAGTCCACTCAATGTATTGGAAGCCTACTAGTTAGCCTCACCTCTCAGAGCTGTTATCTACGACAGCTTACTTGTAATAAGGAACTGTTGGAATACAGTGACTTGCTGAACTGAAGTTAAGTAAACCAGAGTGAAGAACATATTACGTCTGCTTCTCATTATTTTGTTCTCTGTCTCAGCACTCGCCTGTTTCTCGTCATTCACCCCTGCACTGACCAAATGCATTTAGTGCTTGACCTTCTAATGTAGCCCTCTCGGCATCGCCTGATTTTATTAGACTGCGTTCTGTTACTCTTGTTTCATTTTCATTAATATTCATTTATAACCTCTTTACAAGACACTATTCATTCTGTCCAATTAATCTAGCAAGTCCTTGTCACTAGAAGAATTGCAATTCCGTCAACGAAGTTCAAAACTCAGTTCTTCTACCTAATGTCGCCTTGATTTCCTTTACTGCATGTTAAATATACAGATCGAATAATATCTGGGATAGGCTGCAATCTTATGCAGTTCCCTTATAAACCACTGCTTCCCTTTCTTGTCCTTCAACTCTTATAATTGCAGTCCTGTTTCTGTTCAAGCTTTTGAAAATCTTTCACCCCTTATACTTTATCCCTGCTACCTTTAGAGTTCGAGTGCATGCCAGTCCCAAAATCTACAATTACGCCACACGCAGGTTTTCCTTACTTCCGTCTCTGTGTATCTTAAAGACAAGTGGTAGGATCTCAGTACTTATTCAGCTACTCGTACATTTCTCCAAAATCGAAACTAATCTTTCCCAACAAATTATTGATAACAGAGGCTTTTTTTAGTAATTTAGTTTCGTGACTGATTGGAAATGGAAACGGTTTTGTCTTTACCTTTCAGGGAATATTTTATCTCAGAGGGAGTAACAACCTCCAGGTTGGCTACAGGTGCTCCGTTAACATCTTGTAATATATATTTGGATCGTTTGATGTTATTCGTGACGAGCACCACAATGGCAAAGCCATCACCGTAGGTACAATAGCACTAGTGTCTATGCTTTACATACGGCATATGACATACAGAATCGGGAAAACGAAGCTTACGGTAGTGGCATCAGGTGGTACACTTTCTCTTGCTACTGCGCTTTACAGTCGTTTGTACATGTAAACCACAAGTGTTCTCAGCCTCTAATACCGTCGGTGTTGATGGAACGTCAAACTCATGACCTCATTCTTCTTTCCGAATAGCTGGCTGTGGCCGAGCGGTTCTAGGCGCTTCAGTCCGGAGCCGTGCTGCCACTACGGTCGCAAGTTCGAATCCTGCATCGGGCTTGAATGTGTGTGATGTCCTTAGGTTAGTTAGGTTTAAGTAGTTCTAAGTCTACGGAACTCATGACCTCAGATGTTAAGTCCCATAGTGCTCAGAGCCATTTGAACCGAATAGCTGCTTTGCTCCCAACAAGGACGTGCCCGAACACGAGAATACAATCAGAGTGTAATTTCTGTAATAATTCACATATTGTTAAGTAAGTTACGAATTCATTAATCGATCGACGTACGTGTTATGCCACACATACATCTTCCGAAAATACGCTAATGCAGATGAAAAATAAAGCAAACGGACAGAGAAACCATCAGAAGAAAATTTGTCAGAGTCTTTATGCATATCTGAACAGCTGTTGTCTGGTAATGGAGGTTGCAAATATTTGCCGTTAATTAAGGCTAATCTGCAGTGTTTACGCAGCCGTGGGCACATAAAATGCGAGGCTTTCAGAGCGCCGCGCACGCAGAGTGCCGCGCCGTGCCTCGCCGCGCCGCTCTTTGCTAATGGCCGGCCGCCGGCCGCCGGCCCGCTGAGAGCTCAGTAATCGCGCCATCGCCGTTTGACGTCCGCGGCGCAGCGCAAGGCTGCTCAGCGTGGCGACAGCCCCGGCCGACAAGTGACGCTCGCAGACTTCCCAACAGGCTCTGGTCCGTACAACTGGCTGCACTCTGTTCTAAATTACTTCGGAACCGACGTCTCTGCAGGAGTGCCTGGAGGCGCTGTAATGGAATGGAGTGAGTAAACAAGGAGACAGCCATTTTCTTTTTTAAGTTCTACTGTCACTGCTTCATTTGTCAGTTATTTGGATCGAGATTATCAGAGTATGAGGGTCTCTGATGTTGTCCCTACGTGTGGGTATTGTTTGTTGTTGTGGTCTTCAGTCCAGAGACTGGTTTGATGCAGCTCTCCATACTACCCTATCCTGGGCAAGCTTCTTCATCTCACACTACCTACTGCAACCTATATCCTTCTCAATCTGCTTAGTGTATTCATCTCTTGGTCTCCCTCTACGATTTTTACCATCCATGCTGCCCTCCAATCCTAAATTGGTGATCCCTTGATGTCTCAGAACACGTCCTACCAACCGATCCCTTCTTCTAGTCAAGTTGTGCCACAAATTCCTCTTCTGCCCAATTCAATTCAATACCTCCTCATTAGTTATGTGATCTACCCATCTAATCTTCAGCATTCTCCTGTAGCACCACATTTCCAAACTATTTATCGGCCATGTTTCATTTCCATACATGACTACACTCCATACAAATACTTTCAGACACGACTTCCTGACACTTAAATCTATACTCGATGGTAACAAATTTCTCATCTTCAGAAACGCTTTCCTTGCCATTGCCAGTCCACATTTTATATGCTCTCTAATTCGACCATTGTCAGTTATTTTGCTCCCCAATTAGCAAAATTCCTTTACTACTTTAAGCGTCTCATTTCCTAATCCAATTCCCTCAGCATCACCCTATTTAATTTGACCACATTTCATTATCCTCGTTTGCTTTTGTTGATGTTCATCTTATATCCTCCTTTCAACACACTGTCCATTCCGTTCAACTGCTCTTCCAAGTCCTTTGCTGTCTCTGACAGAATTACAATGTCATCGGAGAATCTCAAAGTTTTTATTTCTTCTCCATGGATTTTAATATCTACTCCGAACTATTCTTTTGTTTCCTTTATTGCTTGCTCAATATAAAGATTGAATAACATCGGGGAGAGGCTACAACTCTGTCTAATTCCCTTCCCAACCATTGCTTCCCTTTCATGTCCCTCGACTATTATAACTGCCATCTGGTTTCTGTTCATATTGTTAATAGCCTTTCGCTCCCTGTATCTTACCCCTGCCACCTTCAGAATTTGAAAGAGAGTATTCCAGTCAACATTGTCAAAAGCTTTCTCCAAGTCTACAAATGCTAGAAACGTAGGTTTGGGTATTATTACCCACTAATACAGGCCCATCACGAGGTAGTGGACGGAAACTTATGAAGAAACAGCGCGTTAAGGGCAGAGGCAAACTGTATCACGGCAAGGTAATGGGAAAAAACCTCTGCGAGAGTGTGAGTGGATACTAAGAACAGCGGCGGACTTGCTGCGACACATCATGCAAGGAGACGTTATGTTAGTAGTGGGTATCGTGCAGCTCGATACCAGTGTCGTGAGCTAACTGCAATGCGCTGCTGTGGGACCACATCTGCTGTACTTTGTAAGTGGTGATTGTGTGCAACGGTAAGGCCAAGAATGGCTGCAGCTTCTTCTCTGATGTTGACCGCCCCCTCCCGCCATCCCTCCCCCTAACAGACAGGCTTTTGCTGGCAGGTGGGTTCCGCTGGCACAGTTTCTCTGTCAGCTGAAATAACTGGTGGTTCGCCCACTACTGCTGCTTGCTCTACATCTTCTGCCATCTTCTGCAAGGTGAGCGCAGGAGCCATGTGGGACTGTGCCAAGTCTCACAGGATTTTCTCTCAGATGCCTTCTACCTCGGAGTGCTGCCTCCACTGGATGTTGTGCACAGTGTCCCACCTACCATGGGGTGTCCGGCGTCTTCTCCATTCACCTCATTGGCCAGTTGGTGAAGGCGAAGGTTGGTGTTCAAAAATGGCTCTAAGCACTATGGGATTTATCATCTGAGGTTATCAGTCCCCTAGACTTAGAACTACTTAAACTTAACTAACCTAAGGACATCACAGACATCCATGCCCGAAGCAAGATTCGAACCTGCGACCGTGGCAGCCGAGCGGTTCAAAACTGAAGCGTCTAGAACCTCTCGAACACAGCGGCCGGCGAAGGTTGGTCTTCTAGGGCAGTGGCACTGCCGGTTTCTCTTCTGTGGCAGCTCAGAGGTCGTGCGATAGAATCGCACGTAGTTACTGCAGACCTCCTCCATCTCACCAACTAAGGCAGCTCGGAATGCGACCCTCTCTCTCGCCAAGTCGGCTTTCAAGGCCGCAGATGCCTCGCTAGTGCCTATGTTGTCCTTCCTCGCTACTGCGTCTTCTATAGCACAGGTTGCTCCCCCCGCCTTTGCACAGCTGCTGGTCTCTCTCACCATTTGTGCAAAATTACGCTCATGTTCGGACAGGGGGAACTACCACTGGTTCCCCTGTCTCTGCTCCAGCCTCTACTTTGCCAATCGTCGACTTCTTTCCCAGTGCATCCTCGGGGTCGGGGCAACAGTTCATCTGGCTACGGCTTGAGAAAGTCTGGGAGATTTGCCATTTGGCAACATAGGGCCCGTCACATCGATTGCATGTCTGCTTTCCTTCCTTCCTATGGTCGCAAACGGTGCTTGCCTCGACACTTTATGCATTTTGTGGCGTTGGGGCAGTGCCTCACAACGTGCCCTCCTTGCTGGCACCTGTAGATCTGAGGTTTATGGTGCAGTCCTAGTGGGAAGATAGGGTGGGCACCAACCTGCGGTTGTTTGCTGATGATGCCGTGGTGTACGGAAAGGTGTCAAAGTTGAGTGGCTGTAGGAAGATAGAAGACGACATAGACTCCACCACCCCAAGGAAATTTCGTCAGGTGGGAAAACAAAGGTGAAATCTAACTAAAACGAGAACTAGCCGTCTGAAGGTGAACCCGTCGGTTCGAAAGCGGAAACGGCGCTGTTTAAATAAATTAATAGCATTGTAAAATGTGGCTGGTTGCTGTAATCTTCTGTGTAAGAGTCAACCTATATTTTGTACACAGCCACGGGCTCAAAATATCAGTTTTTGACAAAATAGCACTTGTCTCTATTGCCTGCTGGGAAATTTGGAAATTTGTGGTAAGGTTTTATGGGACCAAACTACTGAGGTCATCGGTCCCTAAGCTTACACACTACTTAACTTAAACTAACTTACGCTAAGGACGACACCGCACACCCACGCCCGAGGGAGAACTCGAACCTCCGACGAGGCGAGCCGCGCGGACCGTGGCAAGACGCCTAAGACCGCACGGCTGCCCCTCGCAGCCATTGCCTGCTGTTGGTTGTGTTTGAAGCATCTGGGCGCTGGTCTTCCGCTTGGTATTTCAGTTGTTTCAGTTGTGCTGCGCTCCCCCGTTTCCCATTTAATGTGATTTTGAAAGGGTTTGTGGCACGTGCTCAACCCACTTCTATGTGGAAATTGGTTTATGTCTGCAGTAATTTTTTTTTAATTTTTGCACACCCAATTTTAAGTAAAGTGTAGACTGTTGTCTTGGCGATTTAATTTTAAGGCCCAGACGCGTGTGTCAGATTCAAAGTCACATTATATCACTATTTTGGTCTTCAGAAAAAGATCTACACTCCTGGAAATGGAAAAAAAAACACATTGACACCGGTGTGTCAGACCCACCTTACTTGCTCCGGACACTGCGAGAGGGCTGTACAAGCAATGATCACACGCACGGCACAGCGGACACACCAGGAACCGCGGTGTTGGCCGTCGAATGGCGCTAGCTGCGCAGCATTTGTGCACCGCCGCCGTCAGTGTCAGCCAGTTTGCCGTGGCATACGGAGCTCCATCGCAGTCTTTAACACTGGTAGCATGCCGCGACAGCGCGGACGTGAACCGTATGTGCAGTTGACGGACTTTGAGCGAGGGCGTATAGTGGGCATGCGGGAGGCCGGGTGGACGTACCGCCGAATTGCTCAACACGTGGGGCGTGAGGTCTCCACAGTACATCGATGTTGTCGCCAGTGGTCGGCGGAAGGTGCACGTGCCCGTCGACCTGGGACCGGACCGCAGCGACGCACGGATGCACGCCAAGACCGTAGGATCCTACGCAGTGCCGTAGGGGACCGCACCGCCACTTCCCAGCAAATTAGGGACACTGTTGCTCCTGGGGTATCGGCGAGGACCATTCGCAACAGTCTCCATGAAGCTGGGCTACGGTCCCGCACACCGTTAGGCCGTCTTCCGCCGTCTTCCGCTCACGCCCCAACATCGTGCAGCCCGCCTCCTGTGGTGTCGCGACAGGCGTGAATGGAGGGACGAATGGAGACGTGTCGTCTTCAGCGATGAGAGTCGCTTCTGCCTTGGTGCCAATGATGGTCGTATGCGTGTGCAGGTGAGCGCCACAATCAGGACTGCATACGACCGAGGCACACAGGGCCAACACCCGGCATCATGGTGTGGGGAGCGATCTCCTACACTGGCCGTACACCACTGGTGATCGTCGAGAGGACACTGAATAGTGCACGGTACATCCAAACCGTCATCGAACCCATCGTTCTACCATTCCTAGACCGGCAAGGGAACTTGCTGTTCCAACAGGACAATGCACGTCTGCATGTATCCCGTGCCACCCAACGTGCTCTAGAAGGTGTAAGTCAACTACCCTGGCCAGCAAGATCTCCGGATCTGTCCCCCATTGAGCATGTTTGGGACTGGATGAAGCGTCGTCTCACGCGGTCTGCACGTCCAGCACGAACGCTGGTCCAACTGAGGCGCCAGGTGGAAATGGCATGGCAAGCCGTTCCACAGGACTACATCCAGCATCTCTACGATCGTCTCCATGGGAGAATAGCAGCCTGCATTGCTGCGAAAGGTGGATATACACTGTAGTAGTGCCGACATTGTGCATGCTCTGTTGCCTGTGTCTATGTGCCTGTGGTTCTGTCAGTGTGATCATGTGATGTATCTGACCCCAGGAATGTGTCAATAAAGTTTCCCCTTCCTGGGACAATGAATTCACGGTGTTCTTATTTCAATTTCCAGGAGTGTATTTAGTGACACTGACTTGATTTTTGTCGCCAGTAAGTTTTTTTTTCCTCCTTAGATACTACACCAATCTTTAGGAGAAATAAGTGGAATATTTTATATGACGTTCAAATGATATTTGCCTCTGTTAAATCACATGTAAAATTGTGCTGAAAACAACTCCACGAGTACACCTGACGCTCCTGAGAACCTCTGATTTAATCACTAAGCTAAGCCTGTATACCTTGGGTTTTGGATACTAGTTTGAAGACTGCTTCTGCATTTATTATACTTATTAAGCTTTGGCCGGTAGCAAAAATTCCGGCTTTAAACGTATACCTCGCTCGAACCTGTTAACTTTACCTAGCATCGCGAGCTGAGCTGGCATTCAGTGGGGCTTTAATCTTAACTTAATATCAGTTACTGAATTTTCCTTTAGAGCCAGGGCAATGGCTTCGGTTTTATTTAATCTGTTCACTGGTTAATAGAGCCTTACTGTATAGGTTACATCTGAGGCCTGTTGTGTCGCTTGCGGGTTTATGCCCTGAACTGTCGTGGGGTCGCTCTATTGCTCCATTATAATTTTCAGATTAAGGTGTGCATCGGCATGACTTTCAGAGTAAATGATTAATGTTTAACATCTTGATTAATTTTAATTTTTTGAAAAAGGTTCAAAGAACATGCAAACTGTATAGTTTCTGGTATTTCACTTTTAATGCATTTTCTTAAGGATGAAAGTTCAAGTTTAATCTATAATGTGTTTTTTAAGTTGAGCCTTGTACCTTGTTGCTGTTGAGGAAAACAAATTATTGTTGGTCAACAGTTTGTTTTAAAAAGTACTCGGTAACAAATCATGATCAGTCATTTTCCCCAGTCCTACGTCTACGACCAGTGTCCTCCTAACAACCGCTTGTTGTCTGTATCACTCTGTGCAGACGCCTTATCGAATATAGAATGTTGTTGATAATTGAGATCTTTTTGGTTCCACGACCGCCGGGGAGCTGGTAATATGCGATTCGTCGACCTGAACACGCCATCCTGAGACATCCATCCTGGCATTAATGGTATCCACACCCCTGACCCAATTTTGGAATGTCACAGATTCTTATATTAGTATTATGAATTCAGATCGTAACAAAATAAAAATGGTAAGCTTTTAGTGTCACAAAAAACGGTTTTTCCCAATTCCATATCCAGTAGCAGTAGTCGAATTACAACAGGTAGCCAGTCGGTCAGAATTATCGCTTGAGTGTTTTGACACAAAGGTGTCACAGTTTTGACAACAACCCTGCTTTCCTTAAATCCATTCTCAAATGGCATGTGTATCTCATTGCGAAGCACACGTGTCTGTCGTTACTACAACAAGCTCTGAAACGACCCACTCCATCTCTCAGAATGTTCTCCTCATTGTGATTCGCAACCACAGCGCTCTCCAGTGGCAGATCTCAGCTACATCTGGGACGCCAATCACATGGTTTTCTTACGAAAACGGCCGAGCATAAAATAGTTGCGTTCACTCCGTTAGCGATCGTCCAAGAAGAGGAGATTCACTCGCGAAGAATATTCTGGAATTCTGGACTCCTCGATCGCATGAACAGCAAACTGCTGGTGGAGAAACACAACATAATGTTCTACAGCGATCTGAACTACGTACTGGTAGAAGTTACGTTAACTGAAATTAAATTAAATATAGTAAAGTATATTGTCTAGTGCCAGTTTACTCGCGCGTAATAAACATACAAACAACGTTGCATTGACTACCACCAATGTGAAGTAACATGCTTCAAGACTGGAAATGGTTTCGTCATTTTATTAGAATTGAAGAGATCGTTTCGAAGTTGTTCACCATCAGTGAAAAAAATATTTACTGGCAAGATGCAAACATGAGGCAGTCGATAAAACCAAGGGATAGGTGTATATATTTTACACAAAGTTTCATGATAACAAAAGCTTCCTCTGTATAACTTTTGTTTACTTTCTAATATATACTGACAATCACGTTACGATTTCTGCCCACTGGGAAAACATTATAGTCATTTTTCCTATGCAACAACCAGAATTGCAGTAAAGACATTGTTCTTGTTGTGGGTTTCAATCCGAAGACTGGTTTGATGCAGCGCTCCGTGCTGCTCTGTCCTGTGCGAACATCTTCACCTCTGAGTAACTACTGCTACATATATCCTCTTTTCAAAACACTGTCCATTCCGTGCAACTGCTCTTCCAGGTCCTTTGCGGTCTCTGACAGAATTACAATGTCATCTGCAAACCTCAACATTTTTATTTCTTCACCACGGATTTTAATTCCTAATCCAAATTTTCCTTTGATTTCCTTTACTGCTTCTTCAATGTACAGACTGAATAACATTGGGGATAAGATACAATCCTGTCACACTCCTTTCTCAATCATGGCTTCCCTTTCATATCCCTTGACGCTTACTCTACCGTTTGCTTTCTGTACAGTTACACTACGGGCCATTAAAATTGCTACACCACGAAGATGACATGCTACAGACGCGAAATTTAACCGACAGGAAGAAGATGCTGTGATATGCAAATGATTAGCTTTTCAGAGCATTCACACAAGGTTGGCGCCGGTGGCGACACCTACAACGTGCTGACATGAGAAAAGTTTTCAACCGATTTCTCATACACAAACAGCAGTTGACCGGCGTTGCCTGGTGAAACTTTGTTGTGATGCCTCGTGTAAAGAGGAGAAATGCGTACCATGACGTTTCCGACTTTGGTAAAGGTCGGATTGTAGCCTATCGCGATTGCGGTTTGTCGTATCGCGACATTGCTGCTCGCGTTGGTCGAGATCCAATGACTGTTAGCAGAATATGGAATCGGTGGGTTCAGGAGGGTAATATGGTACGCCGAACTGGACCCCGACGGCCTCGTATCACTAGCAGTCGAGATGACAGGCATCTTATCCGCATGGCTGTAACGGATCGTGCAGCCACATCTCGATCCCAGAGTCAACACACGGGGACGTTTGTAAGACAACAACCATCTGCACGAACAGTTCGACGACGTTTGCAGCATCATGGACTATCAGCTCGGAGACCATGGCTGCGGTAACCCTTGACGCTGCATCACAGACAGGAGCGCCTGCGATGGTGTACTCCGACGAACCTGGGTGCACGAATTGCAAAACGCAATGTTTTCGGATAAATCCAGGTTCTATTTACAGCATCATGATGGTTCAAAATGGTTCAAAGGGCTCTGAGGACTATGGGACTCTACTTCTGAGGTCATTAGTCCCCTAGAACTTAGAACTACTTAAACCTAACTAACCTAAGGACATCACACACATCCATGCCCGAGGCAGGATTCGAACCTGTGACCGTAGCGGTCTCGCGGTTCCAGACTGCAGCGCCAGAACCGCACGGCCACTTCGGACGCCGATAATGATGGTCGCATCCGTGTTTGGCGACATCGCGGTGAACGCACATTGGAAGCGTATATTCGTCATCACCATACTGGCGTATTACCCGGCGTGATGGTATAGGGTGCGACTGGTTACACGCCTCGGTCACCTCTTGTTCGCATTGACGGCACTTTGAACAGTGGACGTTACATTTCATATGTGTTACGAGCCGTGGCTCTATCCTTCATTCGATCCCTGCGAAACCCTACATTTCAGCAGGATAATGCACGACTGCATGTTGCAGGTCGTGTACGGGCCTTTCTGGATACAGAAAATATTCAGCTGCTGCCCTGGCCAGCACATTCTCCAGATCTCTAACCAATTGAAAACATGTGGTCAATGGTGGCCGAGCAACTGGCTCGTCACAATACGCCAGTCACTACTCTTGATGAACTGTGGTATCGTGTTGAAGCTGCATGGGCAGCTGTACCTGTATACGCCATCCAAGCTCTGTTTGACTCAGTGCCCTTGCGTATCAAGGCCGTTATTACGGCCAGAGGTGGTTGTTCTGGGTACTGATTTCTCAGGATCTGTGCACCCAAATTGCGTGAAAATGTAATCACATGTCACTTCTAGTATAATATATTTCTCCAATGAATACCCGTTTATCGTATGCATTTCTTCTTGGTGTAGCAATTTTAATGGCCTGTAGTGTATAAATGATGGCGTTCTCTTGAGTAAAATATTCCGTAGGTAAAATAGTCCACCATTCGTATTTGCGGGCGGGGACTACTTTGGAGGACGTCGTTATCAGGAAAAACAAAACTGGCGTTCTATGGATCGGAGCGTGGAATGTCAGATCGCTTAATCGCGCAGGTAGGTTAGAAAATTGAAAAAGGGAAATGGATAAGTTAGAGTTTGATATAGTGGGAATTAGTAAAGTTTGGTGGTAGGAGGAAAATGACTTCTGGTCAGGTGAATACAAATAGGGGTAATGCAGGAGTAGGTTTAATAATGAATAAAAAGTAGGACGACGACAAGCTACTAGGAACAGTGAACGCATTATTGTAGCCAAGATAGACACTAAGCCCACGCCTACCACAGTAGTACAAGTTTATATGCCAACTAGCTCGCAGATGATGAAGAGTGTGAAGAAATGTATGATGCGATAAGAGAAATTATTCGTATAGGTAAGGGAGATGAAAATTTAGTAGTCATTGGAATCCAATAGAAGGAAAAGGGAGAGAAGGAAAAGTAGTAGATGAACATGGACTGAGGGGCAAGGAATGAAAGAGGAAGCCATCTGGTAGAATTTTGCACAGAGCATAACTTAATCATCCCTAACATCCGGTTTAAGAATCATGAAAAAAATGTTGTATACATGGAAGAGGCCTGGAGACATCGTAATGTGTCAGATTGATTATACAATGGTAAGACAGAGATTTAGGAGCCATGTTTTAAATTGTAGTACTTTTCCAGGGACAGATGTGGGCTATGACCACAATTTATTGGTTGTGAACTGTAGGTTAAAACTTACGAAACTGCAGAAAGGTAGGAAGTTAAGGAGATGGGACCTGGATAAACTGAAAGAACTAGAGGTTGAGAGAGTTTCAGAGAGGACATTAGGAAACGATTATTATTTTCTTCGAAAAAGGAAATTTTTCTCTCTATTTTGTATGGAGCTCTTTAGTGGCAACTGAAAAATAAATGTTAAGAGGAAATAAACTGGAGTGCAGTTAATTAAAAGAAGAAGCCAAGTAAAAAAATGATGATAAGTTTAAATTACCTCTAGGCGCTCAGTCCGGAACCGCGGGACTGCTACGGTTGCAGGTTCGAATCCTGCCTCGGGCATGGATGTGTGTGATGTCCTTAGGTTAGTTAGGTTTAAGTAGTTATAAGTTCTAGGGGACTGATGACCACAGATGTTAAGTCCCATAGTGCTCAGAGCCATTTGAACCATTTTTTTTAAATTACCACACGACTCAGATAAATTTACCACTAAGAGAGAGAAAATTAATAATTCAGATTTTGTTTAACTTGCTTTGGCACCGCTGGAGTGGACTAAGAGCGCACATCGTTTGTTGGCGGTATGCCGATCATTAATATTACGCTTTATGCACAGAAGTGCTGCCCAGAAACTGCATTTACAGATCGGCTTAGCACATCTCAGATACGCACGAGTGGCTGCTACAAGTTCAGACATCAATGATGTTCGGCAGCGGGCAGCAGACGATATGTCGGTAGTGTTGCAGTTCTCCTAGATGAAACACAGAAAGGTTGGCAGGCAAAGTTGACATTATTGAAACATTGATAAACAATAATAATTATTCATATACTGGCGATTCTTTTACGTAGATGAATACTTTACACACCTTGAAAATATAGTTCAAGTTCAACTGCCTGTTACAGGGCAACAAGAGCGGACACATCAATAGAGAGCGGGCCTCAGGAGAGCGCAGAGAGGAGAGACTTCGAGAGAACGAGTCAGACACTGTTCGTGTTTATATACAAGCAGACAACTGAATACAACTTTACTGTCATCTGTCCTCAGTCTATTACCGTTCAGGAAGCCTCATTCATGGAAAAATGTTCGAGAGACATCGATGCGCTTCTTTCCGGTGTGGTTCAAATGGCTCTGAGCACTATGGGACTTAACATCTATGGTCATCAGTTTCCTAGAACTAAGAACTACTTAAACCTAACTAACCTAAGGATATCACACATATCCATGCCCGACGCAGGATTCGAACCTGCGACCGTAGCAGCCGCGCGGCTCCGGACTGAGCGCCTAGAACCGCTAGACCACCGCGACCGGCTTTCCGGTGTGGCTGACCGCATAAAGTTTGATTGTTGTCGCCCCTTGGGCTGCGTCTGATGCACTATTTGTCAATTAAAAAATACAATTGCTCTCTTTTGCTAGTTTCAACATCTGTATGCTCTGTCATAGTTAAAGAAAATTAATAACAATTTTACATTATAAGACAACTTAAAGACAATACGCAGAATTAATACAAAAATACAGCGTTTCTTACGTAGTTTTACATAAATTATTTTAATTTTTGAGGCTTAAATTTATTTACACCTAAAAGGAAACATTTCAGTATGGGTATCTGTATCGCTCAGGCACGTAAACCACCCCACCGACGGCAAGGTCCATAGTTCATGGAGGGGGAGACAAACACATTATTTAGATTAAATTACATCGCCGGCCGCTGTCGTCGCGCGGTTCTAGGCGCTTCAGTCCAGCGCCGCGCGGCTGCTACGGTCGCAGGTTCGAATTCTGCCTCGGGCATGGATGTGTGTGATGGCCTTAGGTTAGTTAGGTTTAAATGGTTCTAAGTCTAGGGGACTGATGACCTCAGACGTCAAGTCCCACAGTGCTTAGAACCATTTGAACAATTTTTGAAATAACATCGAATATTGCAGATAATACTTCTGTTAAATTAATAAGAAAGACTCAGGATCTTTTATAAAAGAAAGGTGGAGAAAGAAACTGGAAGCTGCTAGATAGGACGTTGGTACCTTTCTCTTCGTAGTTTGCGGCCGTATCAACTACGCTGCAACTTCGTCATAGCAGGTGCGAGTCAATTATGTGGTACACGCTGTGTATAGACTGTACCTACAAATATCATCATTTGATATTTAAACACGGCAAACTGTACCAAAAAATGACTCGCATTTAATAGATCTTTGCGCTGTACCATTGGAACGACATACGTCCATAGCAGACAAGTTATAACAAAAAAGTATTAAATATGGGAAGACTTCATCTAGCGATATTCAGTGTCCTGCCATTTCATTATAAGACATCGTGCTGACAATGACACGTTTCGCGAGAACTTCGATGTACTAGTACGACGAAGCAGCTTATATTCATAGAATGGAGCTATAAGAAAAAATGCACCAAACACAGAGTTCCGTACAATACGTCGTCTCCTATATTCTGATGACGTAAAACCGATGCCACATCTCATTGGCCACGTTCCTCTGCACGAGCCAAAAATCTTACATGTCACTTTTTTTTTTTTCATTTGACGCTTCACACTGTAATGAAATGTAAAATTCCACGCTGTGGCGTCACCAGTTCCTCGTCCACATACGTTTTCACGACGTAAGAGAGCACAAAACAGTAAAAGGGCGAAGATAGGCGGTGGGAAGTCGGAAGTGCTTCATTTCTCGTGTTTTGCACGTCAAAGTGAGGCGTTCCAGCGGGAATAAGAGGTGAGGTGATAGTCAGCTGTCAAGCTGCATAATAAAATGTGTCTGGAGGTTAAGTGGCGTGCGGCGGCAGCTGTCTATCTGTCTGCGGAGCGCCGCGCCCCCGCCTGCGCGCCCCCACGTGCCCCTACTGGGCGGCGCTGTACCACACCGCACAGGCCGAGCTCCCGCTGATCCCGTCACGGGCAAAAAACCCACACAGAGAGCGGCGGTCATTTGTGGCTTGTCGAGATAACGCCGGGGTGGGAAGAGGCGGCCGCCTTCCAGGAAGTCCAGCACGTGTCCAGGTCGTCCACCCGCGCACACCACGCGCCTCGCCTCCAGACGGATGCGCCTTCCGCGGAGCCCGTCTCTCTCGGTGCGACGCACGATTTTTATGATGGACAAAATATATGGTGGGGCACAGACACAGAGGTGGCAGCGGCGGTGGAACGGCGCCCGAATAAAGAACTCGGAATCCATCAAATGGGCGGTGGGTGGAGGGGGTCTGGGTTGGCAGGGGGGCGGGGGGGGGGGGGGGGGTGGCGGAGCGGGGAGCTCTAAGCGAGGCTGCTGGGCCGCCGCAGCTTCCGGGTCAGCAGGGCTCGCGAGCTCCTTCCGGCCGCAGCCCTTGGCAGCCGTCTGATCCGATTTCTTTCTTGGAACTTTCTTTTTTAAAGCTAGCAGACTTTCGACTGGTGCGTCGCGATCACAGAGTAATAAATGCCGAACAAAGGCAGCTCCTGTCTGAGCGCCCGCGCTCTGTTTTCCAGATATCACTGCCGTCCCGATATTTATTGCCTAGCCCCTTCCTGTTTGCGAAAGAACTGGCGGAGCTTAGTGTGTTCTGCACCTCACCGATGAACAATATTTACTTATGTCAGCATACTTCTCTCTTTTGTCGTGGACAACATACACTACGTGATCAAAAGTATCCGGACACCCCCCAAAAACACACTTTTTTCATATTATGTGCATTGTGCTGTCACCTACTGCCAGCTACTCCATATCAGCGACCTCAGTAATCATTAGATATCGTGAGAGAGTAGAATGGGGCGCTCCGCAGAACTCAGGGACTTCGAACGTGGTCAGATGATCGGGTGTCACTCGTGTCATACGTCTCCACTAGAGATTTCCACACTCCTAAACACCCCTAGGTCCACTGTTTCCGATGTGAAAGTGAAGTGGAAACGTGAAGGGACACGTGCAGGACAAAAGCTCACCTCGTCTGTTGAGTGACAGAGACCGCCGACAGTTGAAGAGGGTCGTAATGTGTAATAGGCAGACATCTATCCAGACCATCACATAGGAATTCCAAATTGCATCAGGATCCACTGCAAGTACTATGACGGTTATGCGGGAGCTGAAAAAACTTGAATTTCATAGTCGAGCGGCTACTCATAAGCCACGCATCACGCCGGTAAATTGCAAACGACGCCTCGTTTGGTGTAAGGAGCGTAAACATTGGACGATTGAACAGTGGAAAAACGTTGTGTGGAGTGACGAATAGCGGTACACAATGTGGCGATCCAATGGCAGGGTGTGGGTATGGCGCATGCCCAGTGAACGTCGTCTCCCAGCGTGTGTAGTGCCAACAGTAAAATTCGGAGGCCGTAGTGTTATGGTGTGGTCGTGTTTTTCATGGAGGGGGCCTACACCCCTTGTTGTTTTGTGTGGTACTATCACAGCATAGGCCTACATTGATGTTTCAAGCACCTCCTTGCTTCCCACTGTTGAAGAGCAGTTCAGGGATGGCGATTGCGTATTTCGACACGATCGAGCACCTGTTCATAATGTACGGCCTGTGGCGGAGTCGTTACATGACAATAAGATCCCTGTAATGTACTGGGCTACACAGAGTCCTGACCCGGGTCCAATAGAACTAGATATCAGGAGGGGATCGGAATGTGCATAGCTGTTACTGAGGGTCAGTTAATCCTTCCGGTTCAAACTACGTAGAAGTTTCTTTTTAATACACTGACGAAAAAACACAGCAGTTCTCACAAACAATAAAAATTGTAAATTAACGCTAACGGAAAGAAATAGTAAGACTAAGAAGGAGTTGTGCGAAATAGGCCAGGGTTGGTAAGCCTGTTTCTACATCTAAAAGGTGATATCTATTCAAATTTCGCACCAGTCGCGTAAAGTGGCGTTAGTAGTGCCGCTATGAGAATGAAAAATCAGGTTTGCTTTAAACATATGCTACAACGATCGTGAGCGTCAGCTGCCTTCGTGGTGAATTGCTATCAGTCAAGAATGCCTTTAAGGCGAGAAAGACGCCATTATCAACACCTCCCTGAGTCTGAACGAGTCGTGTAACTGGGCTACGAAAAGTTGAATGTTCCTTCTTGAGATATTGCAGAGAGACTTAGCACGAATGTAGTCACTGTACGTGACTGCTAGCAGTAGTGATCATGGGAATGTACGCTCGGAAGAAGACTGGTCTTCGGACGGCTAACTGCCACAAACGAGAGGGAGGACCATCGTGTTCAGCGTATGATTTGGCGCATAGTACTGCATCTGCAGCAGCAATCCGAGCAGCAGTTGGCACCACAGTGACACAAAGAACTGTTACAAATCAGTTACTTCAAGGACACTCCCAGGCCAGACTCCCAGTAGCGTGCATTCCACTAACCCCAAACCACCACCATTTGCGACGTCAGTGGCGTCAAGCGAGAGCTCACTGGAGGGCAAGCTAATGAAAGCTAGTTCTGCCTCAGCGCTAACGATGGCCGTGTGTTGCTTAGGAGGAGGCCATCTGGGGCCTGGAACCAATAGTTTGCGTGCTAGACACATTGGACCTACACCTGGTGTTAAGGTCTTGGGTGAGATTTCGTACGATAGCAGGAGCAATCTCGTGACTATTCCACGCAACTGCAGCTTTGTACGTCAGTATGGTGATTCGATATGCCATTCATGAACAGCATTCCAGTAGGGGGGGGGGGGGGGATGAAGGGAGGGGTGGGGACGGTTCAACAGAATAACGCTTGCCCACATACAGCTGTTGTAACCCAACATACTCTACACTGTGTTGATATGTTGTCTTGGCATGCTCGATCACCATACTATGCCTCCAATCGAGCACATATGGGACGTCATTGGGCCACACCTCCAGCGTCATCCACAACCGCCACTGTATTGACCGACAAAGTGCAACAGGCATGGAACTCCATCCTACAAACTGACATCCTCCAGCACCTGTACGGCACAATGCATACACGTTTGCATGCTTGCATTCAACATTCTGGCGGTTACACCGGTTATTAATCTAACAGCATTACACATTTGCAATGGCGCATCTCACGTTTTCATTAACCTGTGGTCTTGTAATGTTAGTGACTTAAATACATGACCTAGACAAATATATCCCCGAAATTTCGGTCCTCTACATTAATTATTTTTTGGAGTTACGATTTTTTTCCGTCAGTGGAGTTCATCTTTCCACGTCTAAGTGTCTTGAGGTATTTTGTCTTGGTGTTTCTTCTTAATTGTGCACCATCATCTTCCTGTATGAAAAGCGTTGGCAATCTTGAGCGTTGATATCCTTGCATTTCATCGATCGTACAAACGGATATTGGGTTTTCGAAATTATCAGGTAGGCCTCTCCCCTATTAAAAAAAAAAAATAACCTTGTCTCAAGGGGTGAAAATTTTGTAATGAGACTGGCGACACAAACCATTTCATTTAGAGCTATTTATGGGATCAGAAAGAGGCAGCTGAAGGTGTGGTTTACGTGCCTAAATAAAAGGGTGGCTCCTACAAGTTCACTGAAAATTTATTCAGTTTCGTCTTTTTGTAACGCATAATGGTTAGTAATAGTGTATTCAGGTCTATATAAGTTTGCTAGCTGATTAGTTACATAATTCCAGAGGACAGATGCAGATCTCTTTGCCTCCATCCCTATTTACTCCTTGGATTTTTATCTGTGACTTCTTCCTTCACCTTTTTCAGTGTTTGTTAATGTTAAAAATCCCAAGTTGCGCCGTGGTACTGATTACAAGTTAAACCGTATGTCGCCCAATAACTGGCTGGGTACATCAGTTCAGACATCGGATGAAGGCATTATCTCTCCGAGTCTCTCTAACTCTCGCTATCTCCTGTCTCACAGCGACAGCCCCCTTGTTCTGCCCTCTACTGCAGTCTCACTGTCACCGTTCCCCCTTGCTCTCCATTATTGCTATCACCTCATTCATTCCTTCCCACTGCTGCTGTCTCTTCCCACTGTCATTATCCCTCTCTTCCTCTCTTTCTTTTTGTCATTCTCATGGACTCCGTCTCTCAGTGTCACTGACTCACACCCACTTCCACTTTCCCTTTCTCTATTCCTCTTCCCTCCCCCCCCCCCTTCCCGCCCCACTCTCTGGTACTATTTCCTTCACTTTTTTCCAAGTGATACTCAGTCACTGTCAACTATGCTACACTGCCACTGTTTTCCTCTCTTTCTCTGACACTGCCACTGCCTGCTTCGCTCGTTCTACAACACAGCCACCGTCTGCTGTCTTCCAGTATTTATTACTTTTCCGTGTCTTTCCCACTGCCACTGCCTCCTCTCTCAGAATAAAAAGGCGCAGATATAAAAACAATCCAACAGTTGGCAAAGCCTAAAAGAAGAGTTCATCGCAACAGCACAAAATTAAATTCTGCTTCGAAAGAAGCAAAAACTCCCTCGGTGGAAAGGGGACTGTGAAACAGCATTCAAGTCTAGGTATGAGGCATTCAAAAATTGGAATAGTAACAAAACTGAAAATACGTACAATGCCTTTCTAATTGGAAGAAAAGAAATATCGAAATTAATCCGACAGTGTAAAAGAAAGTACGAAAATGCCCAACTTTTAGAAATCTAAAAAACTTCCAAAAGATCAATACAAGAAACATTCAAAACAAAACTAACGGGTTACCAACCTCAAAGTCTTTCTTTAAAAGTGAAAATGATTGTTTGGCTCTTAACAACCAGGAAAATTGTAACGTACTTGCCAATTATTTTGAAAAGCAATTAAACTGTCCAGAGTCAGCTAATAAATTCCAACCACAGTAAACTAATAACACCAACCCTAACGCTAAAGAACCTGACAAAGTCGAAATAATTAAACAACTTAAAAGACTCAAAAACAATCAAGCATCCGAGAAGACGTGAACCTCTTTTCCAAATTTTAAGGAAGCAAGGGCTAGATAATAAAACTCTAACACGGATTAAGCAAACATTAACTGATACTAGCTCTAAAGTTAAATTCATGGGAGAACTTTCTGAACCATTTGATATAAAGACTAGCGTAAGACAGGAAGATGGACTCTCTCCATTATTGTTTAATCATATTTTGGAAAAGGTGATTACAGAATAGCGAGAGCAAAAGTCGAGTCAAAATAGAGATCAATCAATCAATCAAGTTAGGCAAAGATTGCCTCGCCTTTCCAGATTATCTGAAAATTTTAACTAGGGATATTACCGCAGCTCAAAAACAAATTAAAATTCTTAAAGAAGTTGCGGAAAAAGTAGGACTACAAATATCCCTCGAAAAAATGGGATATATGACATGCAACAACGCCAAAGTTTTTTAACACAAAATATGGAAAAATAAAAAGGGTTTCTCAGTTTAAATACTTGGGGAAAATCATAGAAGAAAGCGGTCTGGAGAAAGTTGCAAAAGAAGATCACTGTCAAAAAATGGCAACTGCGTTCAGATAACACAAAATATTTATGATAAAAAATCACTTTCTAAATTCAGTAACTTTAGGCATTACAGCACTGTGATCAAACCCGAATGTCTTTATGGAGCAGAAACTTTAATTTTAAATGGAAAGAGGGATATTGAAGAAATTCAAAAGAAAGAAATATTGTTAGGAAAATTTTAGACCCCGAAATTACCGATGGAGAAACTTGTAGGCTGAGAAGTAATAAGGAAATAGAAGAATATACAGACATACATGGTGACGTGAGAAAACGAAGACTTAAATTTTATGGCCACATTAAAAGAGTAGCACCCACTAGATTGACAAAACAAATAGGAAAATTCTACGAAAACAGAAGTAATGCCAAAATTGAGCCAGTTAAATGGATCGCTGCAATTAATGTGGATCTTAAAGCAGCAGGTATAGCTCAGGCAGACGTTACAAATAGAAAAAAATTCAGGCAGAAGATGTATGCTTGAAAGTTGGTCAGAGGGAAATTAGACAACGGACTGGAACACCGTGCTCTGATGAAAAAAAGCGACTTCATTCTGAAAGGATGAAACAAATTTGGACACAAAGGAAAGCCAAGCATCAAAATGGACATTGGTGGATTGTACCTCACGTGTTCCTATTGGGCCCATACGTGTTTAATAATAATAATAACAAGAAGAAGAAGAAGAATATTATTATTCATTATAATTATTGTAGCTATATTTCTCCCTCCAACATATATATATAGGGTGAGTCACCTAACATTACCGCTGGATATATTTCGTAAACAACATCACATACTGACGAATCGATTCCACAGACCGAACGTGAGGAGAGGGGCTAGTGTAACTGGTTAATACAAACCACACAAAAATGAACGGAAGTATGTTTTTTAACACAAACCTACGTTTTTTTAAATGGAAGCCCGTTAGTTTTGTTAGCACATCTGAACATATAAACAAATACGTAATCCGTGCCGTTTGTTGCATTGTAAAATGTTAATTACATCCGGAGATATTGTAACCTAAAGTTGACGCTTGAGTACCACTCCTCCGCTGTTCGATCGTGTGTATCGGAGAGCACCGAATTACGTAGGGATCCAAAGGGAACGGTGATGGACCTTAGGTACAGAAGAGACTGGAACAGCACATTACGTCCACATGCTAACACCTTTTTATTGGTCTTTTTCACTGACGCACACGTACATTACCATGAGGGGTGAGGTACACGTACACGCGTGGTTTCCGTTATCAATTACGGAGTGGAATAGAGTGTGTCCCGACATGTCAGGCCAATAGATGTTCAATGTGGTGGCCATCATTTGCTGCATACAACTGCAATCTCTGGCGTAATGAATGTCGTACACGCCGCAGTATATCTGGTGTAATGTCGCCGCAGGCTGCCACAATACGTTGTTTCATATCCTCTGGGGTTGTAGGCACATCACGGTACACATTTTCCTTTAACGTACCCCACAGAAAGAAGTCCAGAGGTGTAAGATCAGGAGAACGGGCTGGCCAATTTATGCGTCCTCCATGTCTTATGAAACGCCCGTCGAACATCCTGTAAAGGGTCAGCCTAGTGTTAATTGCGGAATGTGCAGGTGCACCATTATGCTAATACCACATACGTCGACGCGTTTCCAGTGGGACATTTTCGAGCAACGTTGGCAGATCATTCTGTAGAAACGCGATGTATGTTTCAGCTGTTTGTGCCCCTGCAATGAAGTGAGGACCAATGAGGTGGTCGCCAATGATTCCGCACCATACATTTACAGTCCACGGTCGCTGTCGCTCTACCTGTCTGAGCTAGCGAGGATTGTCCACGGACCAATAATGCATGTTCCGTAGATTCACTGCCCCGTGGTTTGTGAAACCCGCTTCATCGGTAAACAGGTAGAAGTGCAAAGCATTCTCTGTTAATGCCCATTGACAGAATTGCACTCGATGATTAAAGTCATCACCATGTAATTGCTGATGTAGCGGCACATGAAACTGGTGAAAGCGGTGACGATGCAGTATGCGCATGACAATACTTTGACTCAGTCCACCGGCTCTCGCAATGTCACATGTACTCATGTGTGGGTTCATGGCAACAGCAGCTAACACACCAACTACACCCGCTTCTCCTGTGACGGGCCTGTTACGGACCTGTTTGCGTGCTACGACCATACCTGTTGCATACAGTTGGCGGTAGATGTTTTGCAATGTGCGGCACGTTGGATGCTCTCTGTCCGGGTACCGTTCTGCATACAACCTGCAGGCTTCAACTGCATTTCGTCGACACTCGCCATAGATGAGTATCATCTCCACCTTTTCAGAGTTCGAATACACCATGGTCACAGTTCCTACAACACTACAGTATCACAGACGTCTGGTAACACGGTGTACTACAGTTGGTCTGCGGGCGGAGACGAATGCAGAATAACAATAGCAGCCAGCGCTACATGCGGACACTGCGACAGCTAGACCAAACCACAACAGTGCACTACAGCCACACTCGTAAACACGGTCGTCATCGTAAACATGTCCCTGCAGATGCTGCTCGCCGACTGTGGCCAGTGTTTGTTAGAACACGAAACTGAACGTCGGAGGTTTCAAGCGTCAACTTTAGGTTCCAATATATCCGGATGTAATTAACATTTTACAATGCAACAAACGCCACTGATTACGTATTTGTTTACATGTTCAGATGTGCTAACAAAACTAACGTGGTTCCGTTTAAAAAAACGTAGGTTTGTGTTAAAAAACATATTTCCGTGCATTTTTGTATGGTTTGTATTAAACAATTACACTACCCCCTCTCCTCACGTTCGGTCTGTGGAATCGGTTCGTCAGTATTTGATGTGGTTTACGAAATATATCCAGCGGTAACTTTAGGTGACTCACCATATATATATATATATATATATATATATATATATATATATATATATATAACAGGTTTTGTTAGTGAATACAATGGATTTCAGAGCTGTAAGCCTATCTACACTTTGTTAAGTAATTTTCTCATTACATGTTTGTCAAATGGTAATCGTGATATAAGTAACAGAAGTGTTCAGGGGTAGTACGGCAGGATTCATATGAGAAGTAGGTGAATGGCCATAAAAGAATGGGAAATTAAGTGACAAGGTTAGCAGATGAGATAGAAGTAAATGTCGAGAGGCACAAATTCGCTGTTGGACTGAAAGAAAACACCTAGGGTATGCCGAGAGGGAAGCTATGTTGAGGATAACAGATAAATCTTTAATCACCTCCTGAATACAGAATGGTAGTAGATAAGACTTATGTTACTGGGTAGTTTGTTCCAGAGTCTAATTGCTGAAATGAAGAAAATGGAAAGAGATTTAGTGCTATCCATATGAACAACAAAGACATTGTATGTATCATACCTTGGATTGCAGCAATCGAACAATACCTATTTGATATGTAAGGAAAGGGACTGAACACAACAGTGACTAAGGAACCGATGAAGGAAATAGAGCATGTGACAAGCACGCCGCCTACCAGACCGTGACCAGACAATTGTAAAATACAGACACATCTTCCGCCAGCGTTCATGACAAGCTGTAATCGTCTGGACTTGTCGCTATTTGTACCGTGCTGAGAAAGTTAGGCAGGACTAAGGTTTGGGCTAACTACGTTTTGTTTTCGGTGGCATAATTTTCTTTAAAATTTTGGATGAAATGTAGGCCAGACAGGGAGAGGTTTGTGTGATGCGCTATTTGGATGATAGCAGAGATTTTAGGAGGAATTGGTTCACACATACGTTCGCTGATTACATTGTGGCGTGATATGATGATGACCTAGAACTGCTTATGATGTAGCTTAAGATCCAGGATTTGTGTCCATCGTCATACTTCACACCAGGTACGGCTACAGCAGTGTTCTCAGAGCTGTTGCTTCGGTAAACTGAGTGTTGTCAGCATGTAAGCGACAGTTACAAGACTGTCTTGCAGATAAAATATCATAGATACACAGCGAGAAAAAACAGTGCACTAAGAACTTAGCTCTTGCGTATCCCGAGACTACCGACAGCTTATGTTCCCATGGTGAATTCTCAGATCCACAAACAACTCTTTAAAATATATTTTAAGGTAGCTGTCGGACCGTAGTACTGCAGTGTCTGAGAAGTAATTGAATATTAAAAAATGTTCACAACATAGTACTGGAGTAAATTATAAACTTGAAAGGAGCATAAAATTTTATTTCTCTGTGCAGTATCAGAATCTAACAAGAATCTGTGAATGATGTCGACTTTAGTAATACGCTCTAACATGACGCTTACGTTAACGGTAAGCAAATAAATGTTCCCGACACGCTTCAACAACAGCCAGTGCCTGGCTGGGTAATCTCACGTTCCCTAGAGACAACGTACAGACACTGCTACTTCACTTGGTCATCAAGTGGGTGTGTGGAAGTTGTCTGCGAACTAGCTACAGAAACAGGATTAAAGTCATCGTCCGCACCTGTCTCTGCAATGAGTAACAAACTCTGGGGGCGTAATGGCTGTGTGCTGTCATGTGAGACCCGTAACAATCTTTCTTTCCTTTCTTGTCATCCAGAAAATCGTTAAAAACCCGTCATTCCCAACAGGAAGCCCTTGGGGCCCACACAAAAAAATATTTAGCGACAACGAGCAGAGGCAGCTAAGAGGTGTCACGAAACCACGTAAATCAGAGTAACGAGTCGCCATCAGTTAAACAACACGACCGTTGCAGCTCATGCAACACTAATGGGGGCGATACAGGACGTAGAAATGCCCAAAACTGTAAACTTGTATATACATACATATTGGTGGCGCAAGTGAAATTGACGGGATGTGGTTTGTAAAATGAAGATTAAGCCATGTTTTCCTAGGAGCATTAATTTTAGGCCGCGAGAACGGGACACGGCATTCTGTGTCAGCATGGACGCAAAACGTAAATACTTTACGCATTTGTGTTTTCTCAAAATCTGAAACGACATGCGCTTTGGCTATTCTGTCCACACATCCTGTCTGGAAACAGTTATCAAATAAATTGTTGTTATTTTCAACCAAACTGATAGTATACTGTACAGTATTGATGGACCGTGCTCAGGAAAAGAAAAGGAAACTTTTGTGTTTGCTGACAGCTAAACATACAATGGACGATGAAGGACAGGATTATTTGGTGCAGATGTACTCGAATAACAGAAAACGTCAGCAACACATTTCTGACACTGCATCAATATTAACAGTTTATCTTGGCACTGGAACACACTTGTATATATGTAGCATACTTTGTAGCAATTCTGCACACGAACTGTAACTGACTTGCGGCAGTTGCTTGTTTAAACCTTATACGATTCGTCTACAACCAGTTGGCCAGTCACGCGTGACATGACACACGTTGTGCACAGTCGGAAAACTTCTTCACCATTTTGTCACTGTTGAGAGAAAGGGAAACTATGTCAAGCGCATTACGTGCTGAGCGGCGCAAAATTACTGCTCCTACGAAAACCCGACTTTAAGCTACATGTCCTCGTATTTGTCCTTTTCCGTCAGCTCAAAGTTGTAACACTACAAAACAATGCTTCATGTATTTTACCGTCATTTCATGCTACGATTTTAAAATCATTTTTGTAATTATAAATACTTACCGGTTTTGCCAGTAATTAGTTTTTATGAAAATTTAATACGATGCTGGAAGAACAAGTTAGAAATAATTATGTCAAAGCTCTGTAGTACACGTACTGGCAATGTCAGAAAAATGAACACTGGGGCCGTAAGAATATCTTTCAATGTAACAATAACGTCGTTGATATGAGCGTGCGCATTCGTAATAATGGAGGCAAAGAAAACAGTAGCGAATCATCTGTGGTGAAACATGGACGTGAAATGTAGACGCGCCAATGCCAAATGGAAATTGTTCTGATGGTTGTTTTGTAATATGTGGCAGGGCAGAATATGTAAGAGAGAGTACAAGCGCACATTACATGGTTATAAGATTTCGTAATTAAGGAAGATTACTTTTAGGCCAAAAGTCAAAGCTGCTCGCTAACCAAGAAGAATCTGTTGCTAATAATTGATACCATAAAAAGCATTACGTCGCACCCCAAGCAACTCGTCGCAAAATAAGGTCAAGCTAGCTATTTTTTAGTGGTGTATAAGGTTTGCCAGCGTAGTAGTTAACTTTTTTTAACATTCTAAAGTTGTTTATTCAAATCTTAAACTTAGTGAATGAAGCTAATTGTCCGAAGGCATTGACTATCGGTGGGGCCCTCTCTTTCCGATAAAGTCACAGGTGATAATTAAAAGAAGATAATAATTTTACAGTTAAATATGATTCAAATAATTACTGAAATCAGTGGTAGTAGTAATTATAGTTCTTCATACATTATTGCACTAATACTGCATACAATGAGTCAAACCAAAAGTTATTTCAAAGCGGTTTATATGTCAGCGATGAAAGTATGATGACACTATTGCAGCCAAAGTAATTTTATGTTCTATTACAAATAATATCATGTGCGTATATCCTCGTAACATTGACACTGCTGAATGTTTGTTGCTAGAAATGAAACCATTTACACCCTTAAATTGAAAAGTAACCATTAGGTAACAGTAATTAGTTTCGGCCATGTTTTTGCACATTTCCAAACAGTCAGCATTACAGTGAGTTAAGTATTCAGTACAGTTTCCATAAAATGTTGGTCATTACGTATTGTTGGTGTTCATAGTTATAAATAACGTGTGTTCAAACTAACATTTTATGTTACACACGTCTTTAACATCTAAGCTCACATGAGTGCATATCGTTCAGTTGCTGCATTCTTATTTACTCGCAGTTATTACGTCATTTCAAACTTATGTCAGCCATTAGCGAAATTTAACTTTTGCTCGTTTTTGAGCTGGCGACCGTAATTATTGAGCAGTCTAAATTTATTCAACCATTTACCATACGGTAACGATCAGGACATAACTACTTTCTTTAAAAGTTGTTCTTCGGAGCTGATGCCTTGTTCCCACTGATTGCGGAACATTAGGTACCTCTCACAAAACCTTTGATACACTGGAGAATATAGGGACGTTATGGAGTTACCACTAAAAGCTCGTAGTACTCTGCCGTCAGAATTCGTAGAACGTTACAGTAGAAACAGTTTTCGAAGCTGAATCCCGGAAATGATTGCAAAAGCAGCACAGGCGTTGTGTGGGAACGAAATACTACCTTCTTACCTTCAAGGGCAAAGTACCAGTACATTTCTCATCTTACATAAGATACTCATACAGCAATTTCCCATTAATCTTGATACGGGGAGAAAATTAAGCTCATCGAGGCATCTAACAATGTGACAGGAAATGTTACGTAATCCACTCATTCATGACGTAGATTTACACATTTCAGATCACGCCGATGATACATTTTTGTCAAAAACAGAGATTAGTCTTTCGATTGCTTTGATTTGGTCGATAGTTTGTTCCCAATTTATTCTCGTGTTGCCTTTCCAGGATACCTGCCACGTCAACTTCAGTAGCTGGGTCAGCAAGTAATTGTCATTAGAAAAAGGTGAATAACCCACAACTAGCTGTAAAAGACAATTAATCTGGACTAGTTATTGTTTCTTCCGTCAAGACACGTAAGTCATATATGGATACTGGCTTGCCTCATTCAACTTTCCTTCAATAACCTAGAGAAGAACGTGATTTTTATAATTATTTCACCACAGAACATCCAGAGATAATACTACAAGAGCTAGGAAGCAATTACAGCGGTTGAATAAAAAAATTGAATCAAAGCGAGAAATACATCCTTGAATATAAATGGTGATGATAGCCAAGCCTACAGGTTGCACTGTTGTATTTGACTATGAAAGGCACCTGTGCAATTTCCTCAGTAGGTTGTGTCAGTCGCGGTCAGATCAGTGTTCTGCATACTTTTGAGAGCACTTTATCGTAGCCTAACGTTGTCATGCTGTTGGATCTCGTATGGTAGGCGCTTCCATAATTAAGTTAGCTGGCGTGTGGGGGAGGAATTATACTGCGTACAGAGAAACCAGAAAAACATCATACGCTAAGGCACTGCGCGAACGAAAGTTGTGTTGTGTGATCGTGAGAGATGGTCATTGAAGAGGACGCCAGCTGTAAACGTTACTGCAGAAGTGAATGTAGCGCTCGCCAATCCTGTAAGCACCAAACACTCACGAAGGTAGCTCCATAAGTTGGAATTGGTTCAAATGGCTCTAAGCACTGTGGGACTTAACATCTGAGGCCATCAGTCCCGTAGACTGACCTAAGGACATCACACACATCCATGCCCGAGGCAGGATTCGAACCTGCGACCGTAGCAGCAGCGCGGTTTCGGACTGAAGCACCTAGAACCGCTCGGCCAAAGCGGCCGGAAAATTGATATTCTTGAACCAAACATCTGAGGTGGAAATTTACATTAAACGTGGTGTCAGTGCCATAAAACCTGCGCTATGGAGCAACGTAAGAAAGTCATGTGGGCGAATGAGTCTTGTTTCAATCTCTTTCTAACTTCTGGTTGAGTTAGAGTCCCAAGGGTGAAAGATGGCGGCGGGTCGGTGATGATTCAAGCAGCCATATTGTGATATTCCATAGGTCCCATGGTTACCCCACCAGGTCGCATTACTGCCAAGGATTATGTGACCACTTCATCTGATCATATCCATCCCATGGTACAATGTTTGGTCCCCACCGGTGATGATGTGTTCCAAAACAACAGAACCCTGTTCAGAAAGTTCGCATCGTCGTGGTTTGGGTTTATGAGAACGAAGACAAATTGTCGCACCTCCCCTGGCTATCATAGTCATCAGATCTCAGTATTTTTGAGCCTTAGTCTTCTACTTTGGAGAGAAGGATGCGTGATCGCTATCAACCTGAATTTGCTACTATTTTGCACGAAGACTGGTATACGATTCCCTTGAATGCCACACAGGGCGTGTACCTATCCATTCCAAGACGACTATGGGATGTTTTGAATGCCAATTAGTTTCGTACACATAGGTCATGTATTGCGTTTTATGTGCTTCCATATTTTATCCACTCTTTCTAACATGTGTGTGACTGCTTCTGATCTATCTTCCCACCTCAGTTGCGCAAGGCTGCTCCGTGAGTGTTTTAGGAATTTGTTGCTGAACCTACGGCCTGCAAGGCAGGAAGATACCATCTCACACATGCAGAATTCAGAAGAGTGCATCAGTATGGACAGTGACAAGGATCGCAATGTCGGTGCCACTACACTACCTGTAAAGGAAACATTATCGCTAACAGCAGTTAGTGTACGGGTTCAGGCATGACTATATGTTAGTAAAAAAATTAAAATGTTAGATTTTCGTTATTAAGGTTTATTTTGCCTATAAGTATGACTTCATGACATAAAAATGTTAGCAAAATTACGTACAGGATGGTAAAATATTGATACTGGGTTTTCGCATTATGAAGCGAAATTCCTAACTGTTATAGGGTTCTTTAATGGTAAGATGGTTGATGACCATGTCTGGGGGTCGATGAAACTACAAACAAATCAAATAGACCTGGCGCCAGAGATGTCAATTACGACACAATGCACATTGGAAATACCCAAAAGTGACTGGGGGTCGGTAAAGAACAATAAAAAAGAAGTACACAATTAAAACAATTCATAACTCTACAACGGCAGAGGAATCCTTTTCTTGAGGTTGGGCATCTCGCGTTTCTGGTTCAATTAGCCATGACAATCATGAGTATCTTTAACTATAGGTTATGGCTGAATGCAAAAAAAAAAAGGAAAAAAAAGGAGAGGCGGATACAAGCTCAGTTCTGAGTCAATTGCTGCCATGGCCCAAGCCCACGGCGGCAGCAGTTTATGCTGTTGGCGCGAGCTGCAAACCTGAGAAACTATTCTAAATCTCTCTCGACTGTTAAGCACCAGTCGGATACATTTCCTACGTCTTCGGTGAAGCCGAGATTCCTTGTTATTCCATAGCTAAGTACATTGGCATGGTATACTCTTTGGCTGGAATAGCGTGTACGTCATTGCCCTCAAATCGCTCGCGGCCATTAACTGTCAGCGCTCAGTGCGATTCTCCGTACCAGGAGACTTCGCAGTTTAACTCCTTACGCGTTAAGACGAGCCTGTGGACAAGTGTTCACATAATGACTCTCACAATCGTCTCAGTGCGGCGCTAGTCGCCTTGCTCAAACAGTCGACGGTTTCTGCCAGAGAAGAGCCAATTACACTGTCCACAATTTGCCTATATCACAGCTGGTGGCCATGCGTTTTCTTTCTGGCCAATCAGAGCGTTCATACTTTCTTATAACTTCACCCACTAGGACTAGAGTTTTTGTAGCTTATCACAGGTGTCGTTTCTTTTGTAGGGCAGAGTTTAACTTCTGCTACGTAATACTGAGATAAACAGGTTTTTCTTTCGTACAATGAATCACCAACGTTTTGAGTGAGGTTTCTCCAGATGTTTTATCTGGCATCTCCTTCCGTGCTCCTGTAGAAAAGCTTTCGAAAGGGTTGATGTTAAAAGCAGGGACAAGGGGTGGCTTTTGCTGATGGCCTACACAGCCTTGGCGCCATCTCATTGTGTCTGCTATGTATCCCGTGGCGAGAGTTCATTTAGCTACGCGGGACAGCACACTGTCGTAAAATTCTCATTTCCCTCAGAACTCCATCTCGTAGCTCAGGTCAGGGAAATTACTTGCGAGCAATTACTAGTGTGAGCAGATGCTTGGACAACATGGTTGTAGAGTAACAGTGATTGATATAAACTAACTTAATATTGTCCGCAGCTCGTGGTCTTGCGGTAACGTTCTCGCTTCCCGCGCACGGGGTCCCCGGTTCGATTCCCGGTGAGGTCAGAGATTTTCTATGCCTCGAGATGACTGTGTGTTGTGTGTCTTTCATCATCATTTCATCCTCATTCACTCGCAAGTCACCGTAGTGGCATTAAAGAACTTGTGGAGCGGCGGCCGAACCGTCCCGAGAGGGGTCTCCCGGCCACCAATGCCATCCGCCCATTCATTCATCTTAATATTAAGAAAACTGTCGCCACCACGTTTTTTTATTTATTTAGTGCCGACCGGCCAGTCTCCTGCCACACTTTGGTAGACGTGACGCCACCAGCAGTCGGCCAGCGGTATGTTCGCCCTGTAGATGGCCCCTGCGATGGGTTGAAACAGGTCGGCACTAAATAAATAAAAAAACGCGATTAAGACTTTTCTTAATGCTAAACTAGTGTGAGGGTTAGTGGTTTATATTCATGAACTGCTGGCTTGTGTATTATATCAGCATATTAATAAAATTCCTTCAGTTAACCGGAATTGTTTCAGGGATTCAATGTAAGGTGTGTTATTTTCCCCTCAGGGACTCACACCTAGTGAGTACGTGGCTGGCGACCACGGGGTCCCGAGCTGAGTACTGGCATTGCTTCCACTTATGTCAGGCTCCTCACTTTTATCTTTCCTATCTGGCCACCCTCGGCCATCTCTTGTTCTTTTCCGACCCCGACGCTATTAGGTTTCGAGGGCTAGGGGTCTTCCATTTCCAACCTATACTTCTACTGAGCCGAATATCTCCCGGGATAAGGAGATTACCTTCTATCAAGTGCAAACGGCCTTCTAGGAGGGCGGATGAGCGACTAGAAGGAAGGGCACTCTCTTGCCCTTGGGGTGGGAAACTGCTCCTAAAGGCGGAGGAGCCACAAGGTGGCCAACGGCATAGAATGGAGAAGGCAACGGGAAACCACTCCATTAAAGACCCGGGCGGGTATCCCAAGTATCAACAGCTTATGATGGAAAGCTCTTTGGTTAAATTCTCCGAAGATAAAATAGTCCCCCATTCGGATCTCCGGGCGGGGACAACTAAAGAGATACCAAAATCCAAAAGCATTAATGTAAGAAGGATAGCAACATGGAACGTCAACTCACTTCTTAAATATGGTAAACTGGAAAACTTGAAAATGGAAATGAAACAAATGGATATTGATGCACTGGGAGTCTCAGAAATGAGATGGCCAAACGCTGGCGACTTTTGGTCAGGGGATTACAGAATCATCCACACTGGAACAGCACAAGACAGTCCCGGGATTGCAGGAGTGGGAATTATTCTCAATAAAGAGATGGGGTTAAGAGTAAAAGGATTTGTTCAACATAGTGAGAGGATAATTTATGTCCGATTGGAAACTAAACCAAGAGACACAATCATAATCCAAGTATACATGCCAACTACGAGGCACGAGGATGATGAAATCGACATGATGTATGACCACCTTGAAGAAGTAATTGGCATAATTAAAGGAGCTGAAAACCTTGTCATCATGGGAGATATGAATGCCGTTGTTGGGGAAGGTAAAGAAGAGGATGTGGCAGGGAATTTTGGATTAGGATTAAGAAATGAAAGAGGGGATAAACTTGTAGAACTCTGCCAAAGAAATAAACTTTGCATTCCAAACACCTTCTTTAACCATCATACAAGAAGAAGATATACTTGGAAAATGTCTGGTGACATTAACAGATATCAAATTGACTTCATATTAGTGAAGCAAAGATTTAAAAACCAAGTTAAGGACAGCAGATCATATCCAGGCTGTGATGTGGAAAGTGACCACATACTCGTTATGATGACAACTGAACTAAAATTCAAGAACATTAAAAGAAGAAGTACATGTAAATGGGATTTGACAAACCTGAAAAACGAAAATACACTGAAGCACTATCAACTAGAAACAGACAAGAAAAATACACAGGGCTGCAATGACATCCAAAGCAGCTGGGAAAAATAAAAACTGGTATTTTAGAAGCAGCAGAAGAAGTAATAGGAAAAGAAAGGACAGAGAAAAGGAAGGAATGGATCACTAATGACCTACTAAATATGATGGAAGGAAGAAGGAAATTAAAAAATTCTGTGAAGAAGGAAGACCAAGAGAAATACAAGAGTCTGAAAAACAGAATAAACAGAGAGGCAAAACAAGCAAGAGAAAAATACCTTGATGATCTCTGTATTTCAGTTGAGGACAACATGAGCAAGGGAAATATCGACAAGGCCCATAAATGTGTGAGACATTGCTTTGGAGACAGAAGAAAAAAATGTGGGGTTGTGGTGGATGAAAATGGCAATATGTTGGATGACGATGATGAAGTTGCAAGAAGATGGAAACAATATATAGGAAAACTGTACAGCGGACCAGACCTGTCTGAAAACATCATGGAAGAAGAAACAGAAGTAGATGCACACAACATAGGTGAACCTATATTAAAGGTAGAGTTTGAACTAGCTCTGAAAAAATTGAAAAACAACAAATCGCCTGGTATAGACAATATCCCAGCCGAACTTCTGAAATCTGGAGGAGCAAAACTGAATCAGGAGTTGTATAATCTTGTTTCAACATGTACGAGCAGGGTAAAATTCCTACAGACTTTGAGAAAAACATTATGGTCCCCATTCCAAAGAAGGCAAATGCTACAAGATGTGAAAATTATAGGGCACTCAGCCTAGTTACTCACGCCTCTAAAATATTAACCTCAATTATCCTAAAACGCATAGGACAAAAAGTCGAAGCTATACTCTCCGAAGACCAGTTTGGATTCCGGAAAGATAGAGGAACCAGAGAAGCAATATTTGCTCTAATAATAGAGAAACGACTAGATAAGAACCTGAAAACATACATAGCTTTCGTAGATGTAGAGAAAGCCTTTGATAATGTTAAATGGGATAAGATGTTCGAGGTACTCAAAAAAGTAGGAATAGACCATAAAGATAGAAAAATGATATGGAACCTGTACAAAAACGAGACAGCAGTTATCCGTGGACGGACAAAACAAGAAGAGGTGCAGATACGGAAAGGTGTCCGGAAAGGTTGTGCACTATCCCCTGTTATCTTTAACGTATACATTGAAGAGGCGCTGAAAAAAGTAAGGGAAAATTCACAGACAGGTGTAGTAATTCATGGCCAACGAATAGATATGATAAGATATGCCGATGATATACCTGTCCTGGCTGAAAGTGAAGAAGATCTTGTAGTCCTACTGAATAGAATGGATGAAGTTATGGGTGAAGAATATAATATGAGAATTAATAAAGCAAAAACAAAAGTAATGGCATGCGACAAAGAAGATCAAGTGAAAGTCCAAGTTCATGTAGGCAATGAACTGCTTGAACAAGTTGATAAATTTACTTATCTGGGCAGTAATATTACCAGGGATGGAAGGAGCAATGCAGAAGTGAGAAGTAGAATAGCTCAAGCAAAGACTGCTTTTAACAAGAAGAAAAACATATTAATATCTAAGAGCATCAGCCTTGAAACCAGGAAAAGATTTTTGAAATCATATGTGTGGAGTGTGGCATGCTATGGGTGTGAAACATGGACTCTCGGGACAGAGGAACAGCAGAAGCTAAATTCTTTTGAAATGTGGTGCTATAGACGCATGCTCAAAATAAAATGGATCGACAAGGTCACAAACGAAGTGGTTCTGGAAAGAGCAGGTGAGAAGAGAGGCTTCTGGAGTTTCATTGTTAAAAGAAGAGTACAATTTACAGGCCATCTATTAAGACAAAGGACTCCTGAACACAATCATACAGGGATATGTCGAGGGAGTAAGACCAAGAGGAAGACCACGACTGAGGTACATGGATCAAATAGTGAAAGATGTGGGATGTAACACCTATAAAGAAATGAAGAGAAAAGCTGAAAGACGCACAGAATGGAGACAAGCTGCCATTGTAGCTGTTGCAAACCAATCCTTAGATTGACCACTACAGAAGAAGAAGAAGAAGAAGAAGAAGACCTTACACCCTGTATGTATATCAGTCGGTTTCAGAGATTCTTTACCATCCCGTTACCGTCAATCTAACTCAACACCAAGGAAAATCAATCTAAGAAGTCAAAATGCAACTCTTATAAGATTACTTTGTTGTCTGTCTGTTACTAAAAACCGCTTTCCCTCAGGTTTCAAATGCTAAGGTGGGCGGTCCCTTGGCACTGTAAAATTTTTCGCCTCTAAGTCAGCGCACTCAACAGATACGGCGATTTATGCACATTTACTGACACTCTCAAACTCAAACTATAGACAGGCTATCTATATACATAATTTTGTACTGAACCGTCAGAGCACGAGTTCGAGTGCTACTCGCGCTTATACCTTTTATTTATTTATTTTACAATAATTAAACTAGCAAATGAGAAATCATCTAATATACCCCATAATAGCATTTGCTTCCTCACCTTGAACTTTACGTGTCTATTCCTTCTTTCAAAGCTACAGTTGTTTACCCGTATGTATGGAAAGGCCAAGCACAGATTCGTTGTTTGGGTGGAGGAGACGAAGGGAGGGACGTTCTTGGTGCTCGGTGCTCGATTCCTCTTTGAGCTAAGAACATGGGGTAAATAGTTTTTGGTTTAGCCGCAACCAGCGGCCATTTCTTTAGCCATTCGAACATCTCTCTTACTGTAGCAATATTAATGTATATTTAAGCAAGATCTGAACGACAAACCAAAGCTGGCGCCCAGGCAAATTGCCTGAATCGACAAACTCCTTTTGCAAAAGATTTTAATTAGCCTGAAATAAGTGCTGAACTAATGGAAGCATTTGTATGTGAACCGTTCGGATTTTACGAGGAAAATTTCACCTTCTTTCGGATTTCACGTACAAAAGCAGTCACCCTTAAATAACTCCGGACTGGAGTAAGACTGATACTTCAAATTTGGACCACCGATATATCCGACCTTGGTATACGATAAGTTTTAACTGTTTGAAAAAAATTTTGTTTCGTTTGGATTTTACGTGTAAAAAAAATTTTTCTTATGCGCATCACATATGCTTCAGATTTATGCAAATCACTTTAAATATTGTAAGAAGATGTAAAATTTCATCAATACATGTAATTATTTGTCGTCCTGTTGTTTTGTGGAAGCTCTAACCGTTGTCACAATATAGCGGTCTAAAGTTGCACAGAAAATGCACGTAAAATCCGGTTTTACGCGTCTAGAAAGTCTTGATACGGTTTAAAGTGAAGCAGATGAGAATAAAAACATATTCTTGTGGTAATTACAAGAAGCGTTTCCAAAAATCTTTCATAGTTTCAGTTCCACATGCAAAAATCATGCGTTGCTCATAAAACTGTGGGTTGTAGAAATGTATTTTAAACACTGCATTTGGATATCATTTAAAAAATTGTTGTTACAGATGGTTATCGTTTCGTTGTTTATACATTAAAGATTTCATTCACCAGTAGCTTAATCACTGAAACGTCTAAAACAATGCACGTACAAAACCACAATTATGCGCAGCCTTGTGCAAAATGATATACTGTTTGACCGAGCATTCAAAGCTTTATCGATGACCACGCAGAAAATAACCCAAAAATTGCTTCAAAAATCACTGTCAGAAAAATGACATCTTATTTCTAACCAATCGAAAATGTTTTACTGAGGTTTCTTCAACAACTACTATCTCAATTTGTAGAAACTTTACTTTCTGATAAAACAAGAAAAATTCATCGATTTCCGCACAGGATTAAAAAGTTGATAGTATTTTGATGTGTATACATTGTTTCGCAGTTCTTCTGCTTATTTCAGGCATTCGTAATCATAGTTAATTCGAGTTGGTTGTTACAATTTTGTGCCAAAATTATTCACACAAGTTTTTCTAGCGGCGGTATCCAAATTTTCAGTTACTGCTATTACATGCTTTAAATAAACAATGATAAGAGTTTTAAGATACGAGATAATAACGAGACATATGCTTTTCGATAGTTCGTTTGTTGTACGAATCATTCAGCTTGCGATGTAATAAGCTTTTATGTTAGTTTATCTGTGTAATATGGTCATACCATAAATTTCTCTACGTAATATAAACTATTTCCAAACATCATTCACACTGTATGTGATATTTCATTCGGTGTCGTATTTATGTTTACTGTTATTTTATGCACTGTAATAAGTATTTATCGTTTTTTTCATACGTTTGCGTATACAGTCACGTGCGTATGGGAATAAAATGTTTGCAAGTATAAAACAAAAAAAATTTTCAAAAAAAAAAGAAATACACAGACATTCAAAAATTTTAATATAGAAAATAAAATAACAAAATAATATAAATAAATAAATACGAAACATTCAAAAAAATTTAAAAGTAAATCAAATACCTTCCATGGGTATGTGACCTTGATGTGGTGGTGTGCTCTGAGGCCACGATAGGCTCAGTTCAGCCATACCAGGCAGGTAACCGTAGAGGAGCCAGGCTAACGATGCCCATCTCAAGCACCCTGATTCGGAAGACAACAAAGAAGCCTATACGAGAGCAGTTGTCGCACGAGTCAACCAAAATCTACACGTACGTTGGTTGCCGAGTTATGGCGGTCTAATGCCTAAATTGTGGTAGAGACAAATGTGGAAACCAGAATGAAAAACGGTCATATTAATGCAACAAAAAAGTCGAGAATGTGTGGGCAGAGGAGGGACTGTAAGAAAGGAACTAGTTTTTCGACTTAACTGGCAGCTTCAAAGACATTCAAATCAAAACATCTTGACACATCTGCAGTTTTATGCGAGTTAACCCTTCTTCCCCAGCGGACTGAGCTCTCTTAGCTGCAAGGTGTTGGCACGCCTGCATCTTGCAGTTTATATGCTTAAGTCCCTGATGTTGCACCCAAGTTCCATAAGATTCGGCAGCCATAGTAAACAATATATAATGTCATATGGATGAATAACATAGATGAAATAGCTAAGAAAGTTTTTCTGGAGGGATAAAATTTCTGGTTGTAGATTTGTTCTGGGTGGGACACTAACACATTTTTTTTTTAATTTCTGGGTGGGAGGGCTGATTTTTTTCCCCCAGGGGGACCATAACTCCCTCAAGCCCATCCCCTGTTGTTTGTGTGGTGAGGAATGTAAAAACAAGTAGACACACATTTACGTTGTTCTAGAGAGTGGGATGTATCTACAGTAGGAGATATCCAAGAAGGAGGGTGCATGTATAGCCGCTATGCTGCATGACATGATAGAATATATCACGTATTATGACATGATACCATGTATGAAGTTAATTTGACGTGATGCATTATATTATATGACATGGGCACTAATGCCAACAAGCAAAAAAGCGCGAAAATATCAAGATGTTTTGATTTAAATGTCTTTGAAGCTACCAGAGTTGTCGAGAAACTAGTTTCTTTGTTTTACATCCCTAGCTCTGCCATTTTGTGCTATGACAAGAGCACTTTACATTTTGGTATAACTTGTATTTCTTACCAACGCTGGTTATTTATCCACTGTGGTGCGCTTTCCTCTTATTTGTAGCGCAATGCGTAGTTTTTACTATTACAATAAAAGCCAAAAGCGAGTCATTCCACAGCATGTCATTTTCTTGCAAACATCTTCGTGTGATGCATCTATTCTGTAGGCAATAAGCTTGTCCCAACAAAGGGCTACCAGAAGCACCTGCTTGGTCATATCTGTAAACACAGAATAGCAATAGCTTTAACATTCTTCTCCAGTACTATCGAATACGTCATTTTTGCCTTTGTTCACACAAGGTACATCGATCAACTGAAAACTTTTGAAAGAACATGAACAGTGGCGAGCGGTAGCAGAGAGTCAACCTGACGAATACAAAAATGCTACCAACTACAGAGTCCAAAGACACCTTAATAATAATCAGTTCACTGCTTCAATAAAGAAAGAATGAAATTTTGTGATTAATAGTCTGTCCAAATATATATTGAACACAAATATAATTGGACAGATGTGTAATCGATCGCTGCTACTTCTTAGAACCATCCATCTATGAGCCTGAAGCGATCTGACAACACTGTAGAAAAGGACAGAAACTGTTCTTTAGTCAAACGCCTAAACATTGCACCAGCATTATCAATAGTACTTCAGTCCACTACTGGACATGTTCGCTTCCAATTTCCAATACATTGCCTCTCAAACTAGATACAGCACCCTGTGTCAGTCTCAGATTTTCAATGCAATACCTCTGCTAAATTTGTAGTTAATATCTTTTTTTTTCAAATTTCCAGTACCGTCGTCTATCATACATTATTTAATACACGTAATACACGTTTATGTGCATCAATAGACATCTGTCTAGCTATATTCACAGAGCAGGTTTATCATCCATCTTGACTGTTAATTTTTACAATACTTTTAAAAAATTAATGCAGCAAGAACGGATAATAAATCTGTTTTAAAACCAGTGACTGTTGTTTTTATCTCCAAGGAAGATATGTCAATTTTTGCAAACATTTGCAGAGGCTATCTTTATTCCTATGTATCTGGTTGACTGCGATTCTTCTGCGTTCTTAGTTCACCCCCCCCCCCACCCCCTCCCAGGGATCTCGCCACTTTTTGCCAGGTTCATGCTTGGCTACCACTGGTCCCAGCCTCTGCAGCATCTTTTCCCTTCCGTGCTGCAAGTCTTTTTCCACTCCCTTGGGGAACACGTCTGGTATGTTTTTTGGGAACGTGTCCTGTATTTTCAATTCCACTGTTTTTCGTTCCTTTTTTCTCTCTTCGTTCACCTTCTCCCATCCTTCCTCCGCTTGGGGTTTGAGGTTCCTTATTTTCTTCTTCCTCCCTGTGTCCTTCTGAAGGCCGACACACGCGTGTGATGCGTGACAGGTGACAGGGTAATGCGTAATTCCCAGCCCCAGGTCGACAGGCAAGATTCGCACATACACTCTGGTACTGGCCACGCCCAGGGAGGGGTGATTACCTGCCGATTTGTCTCTCTGTCAGGTGTTCGAGAGGTGTGACCTGAGGTGTGAACCAACATTTTCTCGCAATGATCCAGTCATCTTCTTCGCAGTCAACGTCCCCCAAACGTAAATGGAATGAAGTTCACAATTCACAGACCCTCACAGCTGCACCACAGTTCCTCATGCTTTCACGTACTGAAGACAGTCAGTCCTTTGCAATGGTAAAACCGTTTATTATTCAGAAAGGTGTTGATGCAGTTGCTGGCCCTGTGAAATCCTGCTCTCGTTTACGCAATGGCGCTTTGCTTTTGGTTTGGAGACGACTTCTGATTCTCAAGCACAACAACTGTTTGCAGCTGCGCTCCTCTACAGCTATCCAGTTCAGGTCGAGGCCCAACGCACGCTGAATTCTTCGTGTGGTGTTTTTTACACTAGGCTGCTCGATGGTCTGACCGAGGCAGAAGTTCAAACGTACCTCTCTTATCAGGGTGTCACTGCAGCCCATAGTGTGATGAGGAAGGTAGATGCATCCTTAGTGCCCACACATACTCTTTTTCTGACATTTGACAGAGTAGTGCTTCCATCCATGATCAAAGCAGGCTATGAAGTATCACAGTCCGACCATACATTCCGAACCCGATGTGCTGCTACCACTGTCATTGTTTCAACCATATTCGAATGTCCTGTCGACACCCAGCCAAGTGTGTAACCCGTGGTAGGGATGCTCATGAGGGTGAGTGTCCGCCTCCTTCTCCCCAGTCTATCAATTGCAATGGCGACCATGCAGCCTTCTTCCGAGACTTTCTCGTGTATCTCGATGATACAGGTGAAGGAAAAAATGCCTTACCCTGTCACTCGTAAGCTGTTGGCTAATCAGAAACCCTGTGTTCTACCATCCAGCACTTACAGCACTGTTCGTGCTACATCTCGCTCCACGAAGGGCATGGTCACATAGACATGCGACCTCAAATTCAGCAACGTGGTTAAAAACTCGCCCACTGTCACGATTGCATCCACGTCTCCTTCCTCAGCTGTGCAACAAGCCACGAAGCTTTCGCCTCATGGGTGAAGTCTCCTGCTACATCACTGGCTGGCTGGAAAGGACAGGAGGAATACTCCCGCGACGACTTCTCACGTCACTTCGGCCAACAAACATCTGAATCGTCATCTGCCACCCGCAAAGGCTACAAGAAATCAAACAGAGGAAAACGGTCTTCTCCTTCAACGACTCGGAGATCATCTTCAACGTTATCGCCCTGTGATACCCTCACCTGGCTGACCTTAATGTCACTGGTGTGCATCGCCAATCATTTCTCAGCCTTGGGCTCCACAGACCGACAGAGGAAGAATTTCAACGCTTTTATAAATCTAATGAAGCAGGACCCTCAAGCCTCTGCCCCCAGAACAATGTGTCTCCGAAGGCTGGCATCGAAAGGCGCCGAGGTCACACCCCTTCATTTTATTTCCGTCCTCCCCTTTTCTCGTTGTTGCTCTCTTCCAATGGAGCGTTCGCAGCCTTAGATCCAAAAAGAGGAATTACGGCTGCTCTTGAAATCACAGCGTCCACTTGTTCTCTGCCTTCAGGAAAGAAAACTGCGTCCTCACGACTGCTTTGACCACGCACATTTCTTTCCACTCCATGTTGACCTTCCCCCAGTGCTTGGCATACCATCTCATGGGGAGTCATGCTACTCATCAGGGATGACGTTCACAGTCAAACCATCTCCCTGAGTACCCAGCTTCAAGCATTTCCCATTTTATCGTTTACATACTTCCGTCATTTGGTGTCACCAGGGCAGACTTCCTCCAGCTCATTGGCCAACTCTTTCACCCCTTTCTGCCGCTCAGTGACTTTAATGCACACCATCCCCTTACGGATACTCCTCAAACCTGTCCGAGAAGTGTTCTCTTGGCTGACCTTCTCAGTCAACTTAACCTCATCTGCCTTAACACGGGAGCACTCACATTCCTTTCAGACTCCACGCACATCTATTCCCATTTGGACCTATCCTTCCGCACTGCCCAGCTTGCTCGTCATCTCGAATGGTCCATTCCCTCTGACACATTCTCAAGCCACCATTTTATGTGCGCTATCCGTTTGCTGACTCCTACCCCGCCTATGTGCACACCTAAATGGCAGCTTTCTAAGGCCGACTGGAGGTTTTACTCTTACTCCGCGACTTCCACAACATATCCCCAATTGTGGCGACCAGGTAGACTACCTTACCAACGTTATTCTTACCGCCGCAAAACGTTTCATTCCTCGCACTTCATCTTCACTTTACCTATTCCGATCCCTCGGTGGACAGACATGCCGCGATGCAATTAGTGCTCGGAGACGAGCTCTCCGCGTTTTTAATAGTATTCCTACAATGTCAAAATTTATTCGTTACAAACAGTTTCGTTCACAGTGTCGTCGCGTTCTTCTAGCAAGAAAACTAGCTGGATTTTATTTACTAGTTCCTTTAACGGTTCCACTCCCATCATGCGAGCTAACCTTCAACGGCTCTCTGGGTCCAAGTTCCATTCTCCAGTTTCCGGCCTGACCGTTGCAGATGACGTCATAATGTACCCTATTGCTGTCTCTCACACCTTGGGCCGCTATTTTTTGGGGAGATTTCGAGCTCCACCCACTATCATCCTGCCTTCCTTCATCGGAAACGAGTGGAGGAGGCTCAGGTGATACCCTTATCTTCTCATAATCTTGCTACAATGCTGCCATTACTATGAGGGAGCTGGATCATGCTCTCACTTCATCCCTATCCTCTGCTCCAAGGCCAGAAGTGGATGGTTTACCCTCGCTGTCGTCCGATGTGAGAATGCCTCCCTACCTGGATTGGAATCATTCGCCGACCGAGATGTCATCGCTTATAAGACGTGGCATTGTGGAATTGATGCTAAATCCCAATCTAGACCTAGTTATGTGTATAGTAATATGCCATTTACATTGTATACGCGTTCCTGTCGTAAAGTTAGTAATGACGAAAAAATACATGTATGGATTAAAGGACTTGGTGTAATTGCTGAGAATGTAACTCTGACTGGTGATGTAACCTTGTACTATAATTATTAATAAAGTGTGATCTGTAGCGTCAGCCGCCAATCGCTAGACGTACATCTGGTGAACGGGGGCTCAAGGACGCAACAATTGGAAAAAAATCGAAAACATAGTGCCGCGTTGGCCGCTGAGCCTGCGAGGCTGCATGATGCAACCCGCTTGGGCCGGCTCGCCAGCGGGTACGCGCGCTGACAGTACGACCACAGCGCGCCTAAGCTATTTTGCTCCCGTGCCTGCCCTCGCTGCGGCTAAGTCCGTTATCAGCGCTCTTACGCAGTGAAGTCATGCGCTCAGTATATAAACGGCCAACGCAGGTCTTTGTGCTGTACATCTTCCATCCCTTAGTTCAACGGGTCCAGGAGAGGTTTCACTTGCTTACTATTGATGGAGCCACTGTGATGTTTATGTGGGTCCCTGATCACGCCAGTCTGACAGGCAACGAGGCCGCTGACGCTGCTGCCAAGTCTGCAGCCCTTGAACCTCAGCCCGCTGGTTCTTCCATTCCCTCAGATGATCTCTGTGTTGCCCTCTGTCAACAGGTGGTGTCACTTTGGCATTGCCACTGGTCTTTCCTTCATGCGAACAAATTCCGTGGAATTAAACCTCTCCCAGCGGCTTGGCCGACCTCCTCGCTGCCCTGTTTTAGCTAGGATGCGTAATGGGCACTGTCTTTTTAGCAATCGCCATTTGTTAAGTGGTGATCCCTCACCACTATGCGCTCGTTGTTCTCAACCTTCACCATTTCCTAACGGAATGCCCTTTTTAAACCACTTACCTTATTTATGTTTGCCGTCTGAGTTATCAGCCGTTTTAGCAAACGACACGTGGGCTGTCGACCGCGTTTTACTTTTTATCCCTCGTAGCAGTATGGCGAAGGACATTTAATCATTAATTCAGAGCCTCCGTTGTCTTTATGGAGTGTTTTACGGGCCTTTCTCCAAACCCATGTTTTTAGCGGTCTTTCCTTCCGTCGGTTGGGCATAACATGTAGTCGTGTTCCGCGGTTCTCACATGGACGCATATGACCCTAGTTCTTTTTGCGCCCTAAAACAAAACGAAACAAAACAATACTTAGTTTACTACCATTTCCTTGTATGTCCAGTATGATACTGATGGAATTCTCAGTGCATTAACTGTATCCTAGATTTGTATTACGCCGTATTTCCTATAAACTTCCCAGCACACTAAATATTTCCTACCATTGCAAATGACTGGCGCTATCATGACCATCCTATATTCTCTAATGTACGAGACGTAGTAATAAATTTTAAACTATCACATCGAAAAACATCAAGCTGTGATATGAAACATATCTTCACCCTTCAATGTTACACATTTTTTCCATCGGTGGAAGACTCAACGAGGACCTGGATTTGAAAGTACAGTGTCTTCTACACTCATACGCTTTTTTTAAGATACCGATCGATGAACAACTGAATTAACAGTAACAGACGTAAACTCAAAAGAGAGTGCTTACTTTGTTTTTATTACTCTGTGTTTTGGCTGTTCAGTAAATATTCCAGTTCGTAGACATTCTGGGAAGGCATGCCACGCAATGATTCCTTCATGTGAGGATACAGAAGTCGTCACTGGGTGCGACGTCAAGCGGATCTGGTGAGTGAGACAAATTTTGGTGACTCAAACATACATCACGTCTGATTTCGCTCTGTGGAAAACGAGCTGGAGTGCTTTCATGGAATGAATGAGGCCCAGGGACAATTTCCTCCGACGCTTCGTCTGAACAGACTTCCGTAGACTCGTCAGGGTAGTCTTTTAGTATGCTCCTGTGACGGATGGTCCCTTATAAGCGTTGTTAGCATCACTCTCACCATCTTGATTGGTGATGGTTTGGCCTTTGCCCCTTCCTACGATGGTGAACCCCCATATGTTTCCACTGCTCGTTTCGCTCTTAGTCTAGCGATGATAGCCATACAGCCCGCAGTTGTTCACGGGGATTAAGCTGCTAAAGAAGTAATCTGGAATGGCCTGACACATCGCCAACATAATCGCTAACGTCACAGCTCGATGGGTTTTCTAATGGGTGTGAGCAGTCAGGGAACCTAGCGGGTTGCGTGCGACCTTTTGTCACGTTCAAAATGTTGAGAAAAATGTTGCGAACTGATACATGATTGATTTGCAGTTTTTCCACTGTCGCCTCGATTGCGGTTCGCCAATCTTGGAGCACCACGTCTTCCGCTCCTCTTGTCGTTTCCGGTTCTTCAGATTTGTTAAATCGAACTGGAAGCGTCTACAACATCTAACAACCGTGTCATATGTTGCATGATTGCTGCGTGATTGCACCAATTCAGCATGGATTTTTGCAGCGTTGTTTCTCTTTGTATGCAGAAAATGAATTACTGCACTTCACCAATGCTCTGTGCCCTTTTGATTTTGTTCCTACGAAGGCGTGCTATTGCAAAGTGGCGCAGGGTTTAATTGCCTTGTAATGTAGCTGGTTAGTCGCACGTCACGAAGTGATTATAAATATAGTTGTTGGCCTTGTATTATGCGAAATTTTCTGGATGGAGTATTAAACTCGATAATTCCCCGTTGCTAGAACTTGGTGAGAAAGGCCAACTGCCGGCCGGGGTGGCGCTTCAGTCTGGAACCGAGCGTCCGCTACGGTCGCAGGTTCGAATCCTGCCACTGGCATGGATGTGTGTGATGTCCTTAGGTTAGTTAGGTTTAAGCAGTTCTAAGTTCTAGGGGACTGATGACCTCAGAGGTTAAGTCCCATAGTGCTCAGAGCCATTTGAACCATTTGAAAGGCCAACTGCAAGCTTAGGACGTTGGGTGGCGGAGTGGCGGATTATCGGGACTTTTCCCTGAAGTCCCTGAATGACACCAGAGCCAACTGAGAAGGCTGGCAGAGGAAACGGTGCCCCCAGAGCAGGGTACAATAAGACGCCTTCTCAGAGCTGTACGAAGTACAAGTGGTCTCTGCAGGGGTTAGCCAGAAACGCCCTCGGCCTTTTGTAGAAGCACAGGCAGAGAAAGAGCCACTGCCATATTACCGCACACAATGTGGGGACAAGCTTCATTTTCCACCCAGACGAATTTTCCGCTAGTCGGTATGAAAGCGTGTCCATTACCAACATTTGCTAAGTTTACGGAAATACAACAAGCGCTTTTCGAGAAAATTCGGCTGGTTTCCCCTGTAATTTTGAATGTGAGGAGAAATTCTCGGTTGCCACGGCTACAAAACTCGGAATTCCTCCCCTCCACCAACAACGAAGAGGAGCGGTGAGGAACATAAGAGAGGACAGTCCGACCGAGTTCGGTTCGAGGATATTCACCACTCCGGGATATCCCACTGAGGAAATATCACAAGGTATCCAGCCCAGCCTGGCGCTTCATTCGCTGTTCTTTTTGGGTAACTGTTGCGGTCAGCATTTACCCTGCTTTTCCTCACAAAAGTAAGTCACAATTTGTGTGTTTATTTCACGACAAGAGTTCGCCTTTTATAATGGATTTCCTGTACTAGGATCGTGAGCTGCTCCAACTTCGAGCTCATTGAGCAGCACTCTTCTACAGAGCATTCAAGAGCCTTCATCTGACAGGGTGCCTGTGGCGCGCTGAAACTAGTCCTTTGATTTGAGTAAAACCTGTATCTCAATGTTGTGAAGATACACAACACCCCCGAAGAATCGTCTCTCTCCGTATTCTGCACTAGGATATTGAAAAATCTATTTGGGCCTGTTTCTTAATGGCCAATCACGGGTGATGCCCTTTACATTATGTACAACGTACTGAATAATCTCCACCGAAAAATGTGATTAAATGCAGCATATTCTAATAAGGAGCTATGATTGCTGAAATGACAGCAGGCTTCAGCATCACAATGATATGTATTGATTTAAAGCAAAAATGACCCCAGTCTTCAAGGGGTTTGGTATCGCAATGAGATTTATTGATTTAAGGCACAAATGAATCAAATCCCCAAATATGGTATCATAATGAGATTTATTGATTCAAAGCACAGATGAATCTAATTTTCTAATATTATAGCTATACATGGCACTTCAAACACATGACAAGAATTACTTGTTTCCACGAATAGTTAGTTAGCAAACTTCAAGTTGGGGCCTATCAAATGATTGTAGTTCCCTTTCCTCCAATATGAGTGGGCTGAGTATCCTAACAGATTGCTAATTCGCTAACTTAAGGTACAGTGATCGAGTAACAGAATTCATCTGCAGAATCCCACATGTAAATTAGATCTCCTGTGGGCACTGTACGGGGAGGCGTGATTTTGGGGGCGTCAAAATAACTGACTTAGTCCTAACCTTTCCCGGAGCTGCCAAATACTTTACTAAGCGACGTGCTCAATTTTGTGGAGTCACCTATCAGCTATGGGCTGCACTGCGGGCTGCAATTAGCGCTGCTGACAACTTCGAAAAGATGCGACCGAGGACGATGTTCCGATAAGTCATGAAATCGAACCCGAGATAAGCTGACTGGCGGTCTGGATCAGCACTTACAAAAACTCTGTCGGGGCTACCGAGACAGTGGATACTCTTAGCTCGACCAATCTCTGATCTCTACTTCACGTCGTCTTCTCTTCGATGGTCCAGAGTAGAGTTGCACAAGAAATTCCGTTTTTACACAGACTCCGAAAAAAATTAAGTGGTGACGAGCGAACCAAGCCGCATGGCTCCCAAAAGTGACTGGTTGCGGATCTTAGCGCCAGTCACAGGTGTACAAATCGCCGCATACAACCCCTTCAAAAACAGCAGGAAAAAATCATACACCAATTGAAAGGCTTGGCACCAAAAACTAGCGGTGCCTTGTCACGTCAGCAAGCATATCAACTCTTCGCCAGTCAGCTTGCTGTTTTAAGGAGCATGCGGGAATATCACAGCATGGTTAGAGTAACTGACATAGCAAAATACTGTGCCTATATCTGATGCTGGCTTGGTGGATATCCCACTGTCACTTAGCCACGATTCTAAGAACGCGGCGATACAAATTCCGGCCACACTGGCCCAGGTGCGCAATGTCGTGCTGGCAGATTCCACTAATCATCGCAGCTTTGCCTCCAGCTGAGAGAAAGGCGAGGGCACCTTTGAAAGAGAGTGCCCCTGACCAATGCTATTGTCACCTTGGCCCAACATTCCTGCAAGCCAGCGGACGTTGCCACACGTGCCTCTCCCACACAGAATGTCCACCAACAGATCTTGAAAAATATAGCAAATGGAGTAGGAGGCATCACCTGATTTAATTTGGCAAACAGTAATTAAAACCTATGATGCTCAATCATCTTCCTATCATCGTCCCCTAAGAAGGCAGTTAAAGAAAATAAAAGCGAGGGCAACCCAAAGGGTTTGGCGACTCTCACAGCATCTGTTCGATTCAGTCAATATAGACAGATATATTACTTCATGACTGTGTCTCTTCTTTCCGTTTGTAATTCTATGGACAGAAATTTAATTATACATGACACGCTGAATTGTCAACATGGTTTCCCTTGATCTGTGAATGGTATTCTAGTTAAATCAATGAATTAAAGATTAACGAATGAAATTGTCTTTTCTGTTCTATAATCATTTGATGAGGCTACTCTTTTAACTAAATAAAATTCCTCATACAGTTCTATATATCTGAAATATGCTCTCACCGTGTTGGCATTCCAGTGCGAAACAGGTACCATTATCTGGAACATTTTTTGATTAACCGGTAAAGATATTTCAGTCCGTTTGTTAAAGAATTTTGGGTGGCTATCATTGACACTGTCATTCTGGGGTGTTGTTAAACTACAAAGTGTCGAATATGTGGCAGAATTTATCATGTTTTGAGTTCACAGATGTGGCAGCTAGCATGCACTCACTACTGCTGAATCCCTGACGGGTCACACGAACCTTGATGCGCTTCACACACCAAGGCATTACAGTCTACCAGGTCTGGAGAAGACACGTATCTGCAAACAAACAAAATACTTACGTAACTTGATTTGTTCATGGTAATAATTCATACTTTGTGGCTACTCCTTGCATGTGCAATTTCGTTTTCTTTACTTCGTTTCTCCTGTATATATCCTATATTTTCAATCCCCTATCAGACTTCTGCATTTGCCGTTCACTGACTTTTCCACGTGTACCGTTATGCTGATTCGATCCAACTTTTCAAATCACCGCAGATGTCTTGATGTAACGGAGCAGCTGGATTGAGCAGTTCTTCAAAACTATTCATCTAAAGCGAAAAACAGTTGCGTAGTAACATGTGGACAAAGGAAAGTGCAAAACTCTCTGGAAGACTACAGCTGCGTGTCAGGCTGTGTAAGCGCGCAGCACTGCGACGCGGCCGCCGCTGCTCTGACATGAGTGGGAGGGAGTCCCACACGGGTGGCCGGCCGCACCTCTGGAGAGGCGGGGGCGGCCCTAATTGTTTAATTACGCTCCGGTTACGGCCGCGCGACAAACTGCGCCCGTCCGGCGGTGTAGCGCGATGCGCGGGCGGAACAAGTGGAGCGAGCTCCCGCCGTCTCCCCAGCGGCAGGTCGCGTACATCATCGCTCCAAATGGGGGACTGCTAATGGAATCACTCCGAAAGGAAGCGCACAACCAGCTACATGGCGGCGCTGTCAGCTACCGATAATATACGGCAGCAGCTCCGAATTCGTAATTAGAACCCGTTGTCAACAATACTGGAGCTCGATGAGAGTCGTGAGGGAAAAACCAAGATGAAATCCTAACACTCGAGTAGAGTCGATCAGTGGACGTGATTAACCGATGGAGAAAAGTAAGGAAGATTAGTATTTAACGTTCCGTCGACAATGAGGCCATTAGACCCATAAGTACAAGGAACCATCCCAACATTTGACTTAAGAGATTTCGGGAAATCGTGGAAAGTCTAAATCTTGATCTCCGGATCGAGATTTTAACCGCCGTTGTGCTAACCACTGCGCCACTTGGCTGATAACTGATGGCGAAATAGTGGTTTTCCTCCAGTACTGTTGTAGGATAGACTTGTGTGTTACGTAAACCGTCTTGTGTGACTGGGAAGCAATCACGCGTTTTCAGAGATTCCATCTTACAGTTCTCTTTTCTTCCTATGTACTAGTCAGTATATGAGTGACTTTTCTACATCTACATTTATACTCCGCAAGCCACCCAACGGTGTGTGGCGAAGGGCACTTTACATGCCACTGTCATTACCTCCCTTTTCTGTTCCAGTCGCGTATGGTTCGCGGGCAGAAAGACTGTCTTAAAGCCTCCCTGCGCGCTCGAATCTCTCTAATTTTACATTCGTGATCTCCTCGGGAGGTATAAGTAGGGGGAAGCAATACAGGGTGATTCAAAAAGAATACCACAACTTTAAAAATGTGTATTTAATGAAAGAAACATAATATAACCTTCTGTTATACATCATTACAAAGAGTATTTAAAAAGGTTTTTTTTCACTCAAAAACAAGTTCAGAGATGTTCAATATGGCCCCCTCCAGACACTTGAGCAATATCAACCCGATACTCCAACTCGTTCCACACTCTGTAGCATATCAGGCGTAACAGTTTGGATAGCTGCTGTTGTTTCTCGTTTCAAATCATCAATGGTGGCTGGGAGAGGTGGCCGAACACCATATCCTTAACATACCCCATAATAAAAAATCGCAGGGGGTAAGATCAGGGCTTCTTGGAGGCCAGTGATGAAGTGCTCTGTCACGGGCTGCCTGGCGGCCGATCCATCGCCTCGGGTAGTTGACGTTCAGGTAGTTACGGACAGATAAGTGCCAATGTGATGGCGCTCCATCCTGCTGAAATATGAATTGTTGTGCTTCTTGTTCGAGCTGAGGGAACAGCCAATTCTCTAACATCTACAGAGAGTGTGGAACGAGTTGGAGTATGGGGTTGATATTGCTCGAGTGTCTAGAGGGGGCCATATTGAACATCTCTGAACTTGTTTTTGAGTGAAAAAAAAAACCTTTTTAAATACTCTTTGTAATGATGTATAACAGAAGGTTATATTATGTTTCTTTCATTAAATACACATTTTTAAAGTTGTGGTATTCTTTTTGAATCACCCTGTATATTCGATACCTCATCCAGAAACGCACCATCTCGAAACCTCGCAAGCAAGCTACATCGCGATGCAGAGCGCCTCTCTTGCAGAGTCTGCCACTTGAGTTTGCTAAACATCTCCGTAACGCTATCACGGTTACCAAATAACCCTGTGACGAAATGCGCCGCTCTTCTTTGGATCTTCTCTATCTCCTCCGTCAACCCGATCTGGTACGGATCCCACACTGATGAGCAATACTCAAGTATAGGTCGAACGAGTGTTTTGTAAGCCACCTCCTTTGTTGATGGACTACATTTTCTAAGGACTCTCCCAATGAATCTCAACCTGGTACCCGCCTTACCAACAATTTTATGTGATCATTCCACTTTAAATCGTTCCGCACGCATACTCCCAGATATTTTACAGAAGTAACTGCTACCAGTGTTTGTTCCGCTATCATATAATCATACAATAAAGGATCCTTCCTTCTATGTATTCGCAATGCATTACATTTATCTATGTTAAGGGTCAGTTGCCACTCCCTGCACCAAGTGCCTATCCGCTGCAGATCTTCCTGCATTTCGCTACAATTTTCTAATGGTGCAACTTCTCTGTATACTACAGCATCATCCGCGAAAAGCCGCATGGATAGACTGGTGTGCATACATAGCTGTGCCGTGACTGGTGGTGTGGACTTTTTTAATGCTAAAACTGCAAAATCGAGTGAACGGTAGTGTGGCAGAGCTATTTGTCGTAAGATCATCTACATAAATTGCAGTTGTTGGAAAGCAAGAGTATCCAACAATCTATGAAGGAATATGGAGTCAATGCAACAACAAGAAAAATAGCTACCTCGAGCAACGTGGTACAAAATAATTAATTCCGTCTTACTGCGGACGTGTAGAGGCTAGCCAATTATTCTGCAACCTATAATTACAGCACCACAATATTTACTATGATCAAGGCTACACCTTTTTCTGTCTAAGAAAATAGATAAATTGTAATAAATATTGCAGTCACAAACTTCAAACATAGTTACTGAACAGATTCATATATTTAAAAGGTTCTATTAGACTATTTATCATAAAGTCACAAATTGAATCCTGATTTTCTTGTCGCCCTGTTTAATTTTGAGTAAATCTAAACTGTCGGAAGAAGTATAAAATGATTTCAGAATCACGACGACAAAAGACTGTCGTGAGTTTAGTGGAAAAGACACCTTTAAATTTATTTGTGTGGATATAAAATTGACTGGTTGCATTGCTAATTCAATTAATGCTTCAGATTTTGAGATTATTTTCACTTAATTTTGAGTTATTTAATTCTCATTAATAACGTAACTGCTAAATTTAACGATGATAACCGTTGAGCTACGTCAGGATCTCACAGCTTGCATCCATCTTGATTCCAAACAGAACACTGAAAGTTAATTGTAATAACGTGAGTTCATTTCAGTAATAGTTAAGTAACTTCTGAAGCAGTAAAAGTAAATTTCCCCTTCAGAGCTGACGATGACAAATCTTCGTAGAATTAACATCTTTTTCAGATGGACCGGCGTCCACAATCCGTTCGCTACTGTGGTGAGGATAAAGCCAGCAGGTAAGCAGTGAAATGTTTATTTAATGTAATATCCTTTGTTGTGTCCCGAAATTATTGCAAATCGAGCCCCGTTATACTCTGTACTCTTTGGAGGGAGGTCCAAGATGAAATTAGTTGCCTAAAAATTAACAATATTCCGTTAGGCTGCACATGGTCAACTCAGTAACAAAGTTTTTTTTAGTCAGCAAAATAGGAAAAGTTATATAGTGCAGATTAAATGTCAGTGCACAACTGAGTGAACAAAAGGCTTTACTTTTCTGGGAAGAGAGTGGTTGGCGAGTACGATGTTTTTGATGATAATACGCGAGACAGCGGCCGGGTCGGGCACTGCGCTGCTGTAAAAAGACGAGATACAGCAGCGCAGCCGGTTTTTTCGTAGCTCTCTAGGCGTCGAGCCAATTTCTTTCCAGTAACTTAAAATATTATTCTGTACCATATTAAACATCATAGATATCAAAGACGGCTACAACAGTAACTGCATATTGCTAGTTTCGTAGTTAAAAATGAATAGTTTCCCTACTATGAAAACATTAAAAAGTTCGATTATAAGCGTTTCTTGCAATTTAAAAGGCTTCGACGAATCAGTCACACGTGAAATCGGTGGTTTCAGTTACACGTGACGATTGTGATGACTTTTTTCCTGGTGAAAAAGGATTTAAATTCTGTTCACATAGGAACGACATACCATAGTTTTGCGTAGGACATGACAACAACGTGCAAAGTAGAGGACCAAAGGAAGCTGGTAACCAGAAGACACTTTGTATTACGTTGTATTAGGACACTAGTGAGACAAGGTAAAAAAATTATGTAGTATGGCTAGACTTAACTATAGTCAGGGGCTGGAAGAAATCAGGATGGTACGGGACCGTGTTATCAGTGACGATACATTTGCAAATAGCGGATATGCGGGCGGAGGTAGGGTTTACAATGGTCAACAGGTAGCAACACAACTGACTGGTGACAGCGTGGTTGATAGAATTCGAATAATGTGAGTGGAATAGCAAACTTCTAGCTCCAAAATTCTGGAAATGTTGAAAAACATGGCCATTAACATGACCCCAATGAATCGTAGTATGTGGGCTCCACAAAATAAAGTTACGACTGGAAACCAGAACTTTGAAAGTGATATGTTGAAACCACCAAGTTCGTAGCTCCGAGGTGGTTGGAGCAATGTATACCCGTCCGTAGCAGTAGCAGACACCGCATGCGCAACACGTCAGGCACACATCCTTGATTGATGGCACATCAGTAAATAACAAGGCACAATGCGATCGTAATTTGTAATGTGAATTTCGGTTTCCATTGATAGTTTCAGACACAGTTATTCACAGTTACTATTTAGTGGAATTTGCAGCTCTATTAATATCTACAATAATTAGCAGTTGTCTTTGCAGTATTGCTAAGTGTTAACAACGGAAGTACAACTGAATTAAATTTCTTTGTGTTTTGTTCGTATATGTTAGCTAATAACATCTGTTTACTTGCTGTTTCCAGAGGTTCACGGTAATGTGGTATCCAGTTAATGTTTACAACCTCACAAAAATAAAATAAGAAGAACATGGAATGAAATCGATATCCCTTCCTTCTCCTGAAGACCTACGTATGTGGTAGTTATTAGTCAATTTCTTGGACATTCATTCGAATGATATTTCTTTAGCTATTGTAAAAACACTAGAGGAAAGAAGTAACTCTGACGATTCACTGAATCGTGATTCGAACGAAGATTGTTTTGATAATCAAAGTCCATAGCAAAAATACTGTACCTTCCTAGCCCAAAGGAAACATGAAGAGTAATATCCTTAGTGACTGGGGTGTGGTCCTTAAGCACACCGAAATCAATCTAAATCGGTTGTAGTTGCCACACACTTCTTTATTACAAACACATTGCTCATAATACATTCACAGTAACCATAATTATAACAAAGCTTGACTTATAGAACACAAAAATCTTTTAAGATTTCTTCCACATGCCGTTTTCTTTCTACCACTTACATTAATTTAAACCATGTCCATGGACCCATAATTAATTCAATATGACAAAAATAAATCACACCTACTTCCATCACTTACATGGAAACTTATCTATCTTTTCATCAGATCCAAGTTCGGAATTCAACAAACATTAATATTTTAAGGCTTCTTTGCCCAACTTTTCATAATTCAAACAATATTCGTAAAAGCATGGTCGTAAAGTATGACTAACATAACTATCCCAGTTAAAAGTTCTGAGTTCAAACAAACACCGAAATTTTAAGGTTTACTCGGCCAACTTTTCATTGGCTAATGCAATGTTCATAAAATCTTGATTCATAAAATATGACTAACATGACTCACATCAAAGTTCTGAGCTCAACGATCCCCAAAATTTTTAAAGTGTACTTGGCCAGATTAATTAGCACAACGCTACTTGCATAAACCAGTTCTTATGATTTCAGCACTTGACTATAACAAGAAGATCTCCCCAAGAAAAACTTATGAGGCCACTTCCACTCTACATGAGAATTAGTGATGGACGTGAGCACATCAAAAGATTTTAACCAATACAAGAAATTCACGGGACAGGAAATGAAATAAAAAGGTACTCAACTTTGCACTGCGATTGAGCTTCAGAAACCATAACTCTCCACCGAAATGATGGAATTACAGGACAGTAACAAGATAACCCGAGGCGTCGGGAGGGGGAGGGGGAAGGGGCAGGGCCTTAAATGTCACCTGGCACCGTGGTAGTCCGATACCAGTTTGCTCGCGTCAACCACTACCAATTATCTACAACATAAAACATCAGCGGCAGGCATGAGATATACAATCCTAACTGCACAACTAGTTATCAATATCCACAATTGAAGCCTACAGAATTAACCTCCGAGACTTCCTTGGGCAGTCACGACTCTTAAAATCTGGTTAGCCAATCACTTAAAACCATCACTAAAATAATGGCATAAAAGTTAGAATAGCAAGAATAATCTCGGCGCACGTTTAAAGACCAGACTAAAATAATGACATAACAGCTAGAATGAGAAACATATTTCAGTGCAGCTTGGAACGCCAAACACAGACGTACACACCACTTAGTTACACTTCTAGCTACGTGTTTAGCCATGCTTCATGTCTGTTTGGTGGGTGTCGTTACACTTCCTTAACTGCCGTCAAAGTATCAAGTGACGACACTAAATTCAGTGATAATCTACTGGAACAATTCCAAATGGTTTTTAGTAGACTGGAATATTTAGTTAATATGAACACGACCCACCGAATCAACTCGACGACTCCAGTTCATTCGGCCTGTGTAACTTGTAACCAACTCGATGGAACTTGTCCTTCCAACCTCGAGGAAATCCCGACCACCATGGACAGAAGATTTGCATTGTAACGGTTAAACTCGCAATATCGACTGGCCACGCTCCTTCGTCTTGCCGACTCGGCCTCTCGCCGTGCTGCATACAAACACAGTCCCACATCACACCACGGATACCCGCACACCAGCCCCCAGCCACCAGCACTGCAGTTAAAATCCCCTGTCGCCAAAGATGTGAAGAGGACAAATAAGCATCGAAGTCGACTCAACGATGAAAAAATCGATGGAAACTGCCGCCAGCAACGCACCAGCTCAGTGACAAAGAAAAAAATGTAAATTTTTGGTTCCAAAAAGAAAGAAGAAACGCTTAATGTTAAGCTGTCTGAAAGGCTCGTTTCTTTTCGCAAAATCGGAACGTGAATTGCATAGAGAGAAAAAAGATTTACACGCAGTGTGAAAGATGCGTCAAAATAAAACTCGTGAAGTCTGAAAGAAAAACTATTCAGAATATTTGTAATTGCTCGTGAGAGTTGATGCACTGTTACCGCAGGAAATCTCTGAATGGCAAGTGAGATGAACATTTTGATTTCCAGGCTTCTTCGATCTGATTAAAGTTACGAAAACTACGTCAAGCAAAAGTGTAGAGATTTCATTAATAGGCAGTACTATAGACAAATTCGTAGCTTCTTGTTATCTCATAAAATGCTACGTACAAAGCCAACCAGTCAGGTTTTGCACAAGAACTGCTTGCAAACCGTACCTTGTCAATTCGAACGAAAAGAAAGAGTCGCTTGTGCAGTCGATGAGTGCTATGAAAGTTTGTAGGCTACAATTTCTGTTATAAGTATCAGTGAAAATGGTTTCCGCAGCTTTTTATTTGTCTCCAGGAACCTCAAGGGAAATTACGTCAAAAAATTTAAAAAAGAAACACTGTTTAAGTGCAGAAATCTTGTAAACTACGTGACAAAATGTGAAAAATAGGAGGGAATGATTTTTAATACTACATCCGTGGTGTCCTTTTACTAATTTCAGAAAATCATTCGTTGCTCCTGAATGGATATAACGACACCTCTGTCTTTAGGAGGAGGTCTAAGAGACTGTTAATATAATTCCGATTGCACCTCGAAACATAGTGTTATTCAGCCCTCCAATAAGGAATTTTTGACAGTATAAAGCATTTTTCATAAAATTGTGGGAAAATATAATTTTAATAGCTCTTTGTCATTTCAAGTTTATTAGCGTAATAGTGTTGTTAGGCTTCATTTGTGCATTGTCGGTTCGCACCATCGCATTTTACGAATTTTAGCAAGTACGCCTGGTCACCAGCACCGTATGCAGAACAACAGCACGACCATTTCTTACTCGTTCCAGTTCTCTCTAAATAAATGTAGTAACTACTGTGAAGTGTCTGAATGCATTAATTTAAATTTTATGAACTGTAGCTTACGTAAGGAGAACGTTTGTTCTCGATGTCTAAGACACAGTACACAATATTGTGATGACTGTAGCGAATAAAATAAGGAACCTAATCATTGTTAGTAATCTGTACGTTAATCAAAAATTATCATAAGAAGTGGGCTATACGAATATTTACTAACTGTTTCATGTCTAGAAATTAATGTCCCGATTGATGGAAGTCGCCTGTAATGTAATATAATACACTTCCTTGATTTTGTTTCCTCTGTCAGTCACTTGGGCAACGGCCTTGCCGCCATGGTAACACCGGTTCCCGTCAGATCACCGTCACCGAAATTAAGCGCTGTCGGGCTGGGCTAGCACTTGGATGGGTGACCATCCGGTCTGCCGAGCGCTGTTGGCAAGCGGGGTGCACCCTTGTGAGGCAAACTTAGGAGCTATATGATTGAGAAGTAGCGGTTACGGTCTCGTAAACTGACATACAGCCGGGAGAGCGCCCCTCCATCGTCGCATCCAGTGACGCCTGTGAGCTGAGGATGATACGGCGGCCGGTCTGTACCGTTGGGCCTTCAAACGCCTGTTCGCAGCAGTTTAGCTGTCAATACAAACTGCAATTTATTAAAAAAATCGACAATTTGAGACATTTCTGATACGGTTTAAGTGCTTAAAACTCGCATGTGTGCACGGGACTTCGCGTTACGCGGTGCTTCGTTGTCTTGTCACGGCTGTGTCTGCTCATTTGTTCGATCGCAAGCTACACAGGAAGAGCAGTACATACCGCTGTTATAAGCGGTTCTTTGTGAGAAAAAGAACTGAGTAAATTAAAAAAACGTTTAAATACTTGCAGTGAACCTTAGTAACTAAAATTTTGACAGTGCGTTTCTATCGGTGTATTCTTCCTGTGTGAAGAGGTTGAGGGTAGGTTTCGACACGAGATGAATATTAAAACCGAAAACCATCAACTGGAAACTAAAATCTCTGATTTAGATGAGAACGAATATGATAGAAGTGAATTTGGCAAACTGAATTTACAGAACCTATTGGCTGGTCTCAGTAATCCAATTCTTCAGTAGAAGGTGGCTTATCGCAAGTCCAGAACCAAGAATAAGGTATCAGCGATAGACTTGATACTGAATTACAAGGAACACTAAAAAAGTGTAGAACCAGTGATAGAACCAATGGCAGAAAATAATCTGCAAGAACTCGTTTCGATAATGAAGACCAAAATTACGAACGAGACGAAAGCTCAGGTCGTGAAACTCAGATACTGTCACGAAAGTACAGTACAAATGTAGAGAATTGTAGGTGATGTGACTCCCAAAATTCGTCATGAAGTTGAATGATTACGCATAGAATTACAAAATAAAGCGAGTATTACTTCTCTGGCTATGCAAAAATCAGAGTTATTGAGAAAAAAGGAGATATGCAGTTCTCATACCTAAACAGGGACGTTGGCATCCGGCGGATTTCATAAGAACTGCGAACGAGTGCTACCAGAGGACATGAAAGATTAGGAAAAATTAGTGTAGCAATTGATGCTATTACGAGTACTGCTGAGAGATGTGATTTTAACTTAGACGGGTAAAATATGACGTTCTCAGAGTTCAATGGAAAAATTTTAGAGGAGCTTTGGTCTATGCAAAAACGGGATAAGTAGTGGCGTCAGTTCCTCGTCGCAGAAATGACAGAGAATCATGGTCGTAGTACCATGAAACACTACTGTGAGTCCTGGTTTAAGAATTTAGAAAAACTAAAAATAGGCGTTCAGAACCAGAGATAGTGTTAGTGTTATGGAAGAAACTGCCTGACGATTCGAAACGTTACGTCAGCGGCAGGCATAAAACGGTCGTTGATTTTTTAGAGAAAGTTGAAGATGGAGATCGGTGGCGTGAAACACATGATCAAAGAACTTTCAGGAACAAGTTGTACCTGAGAGAACAGCCTGAATGAGCACTAAACAAATATGATTGAGAGGACGTGGTAGAGGAAGTTTTGGTAACCGTAGTAGAGGTAAGTTCAACAACTGTATGGGCGACAAAGATGAGAAAAATTAACACCCGCATAGATTTCGGGTCTGCCGGGCGCAGAAAAGAGAAACTGACCCAAGAAAGGACGACAGCAAAGGTGCTATAGCTACGAAGATAGGAATAGAAGGGTAGAGCATTGTCTTGTTGGAAACAATTTCCGCTGACGAACCAGAAAAAGGGTTAACATCAGGATACAGATACATGGAATTAGAGTAGAAACGATCGCTAGGAAGAAAGATGAAATTAAAACGATCAAACGGAACAGAGGAAGAGAATTAGAAATAACGTATTAAGAAGAAGGAAGGTGGTTCGGAAGTACCAAAGGAGGGATACATTGTTGGGGAAGATAGTGATAACTGCAACGTAGAAGACGGAACAGATGACGTTGCGTCGTTTAGGGAACGGTTTTGGAGAAGTCAAGCAAGATACGGAAGGTATTGAACTAGAAGAGGCTCTACCCTCAACAGTAGAAAGAGAGGAAAGGAAGAAGCCTTGTACGTCGATGCATGTGCAGAAAAAATTTGATGAATAAAACAACAATTAGAGAGCACTGACGAAAAAGTAACTTTCTAAGGGGAAAATGAAGAGGGTGATCCTAGATAAAATTAATAGAAACCCATTCCAATTATGATGCATATTCATTAGCGGCGGAAATTCACAACGGTGCAAGACGTTACGAAAGAAGTAGTAATATAACGTGCAGAGCCAATGAAATAAAGGTTCATGAGTCCGATAGTATTTTTTCTGACGTCATAGAAAAAAACAATTACTTCGAAACAAGGCGGCAAAACGGGAAACTGGCTGAGGATGAGATTCGTTGTCTTGACAAAAATTTTCAACTTGATTCTCATGAAGATTCATGAAAATTCGAGTGAAATTAATCACAGCAAGTAGGCTGTTTAGGTTTTTATGTTGGTAACGCCACGTAGCGCTCTGTATGAAAATCACTGACTGTGCTGTGCAGTCTGCGGCTGGTTGGACTCATTGTTGGAATATTCGCTTGTGTAGTGTTGGGCAGTTGGATGTGAACAGCCCGTAGCGTTGGGCAGTTGGAGGTGAGCCGCCAACAGTGGTGGATGTGGAGAGAGAGATGCCAGAGTTTTGAGAGGTTGCTTTGAGCAGACGATCTGGACGTGTGTCCGTCAGAAAAAGGAAATTTGTTTAATTGAATGTCACAAAATTATATGATTTTTGTGAGGTAAGTGATTCATGAAAGGTATGGGTTATTGTTAGTCAGGGCCATTCTTTTGTAGAGATTATTGAAAGTCAGATTGCGTTGCGCTAAAAAAAATATTGTGTGTCAGTTTAGTGATCATCAGAATAAGTAAAGAGAAAACTGTTTGAATACGTTGAGTTTTGCTCAGCTGTATGAAAATCAAATAACGTAGAAGTTTACCAGCACAGTCATTCATGATTTTCCAAAGGGGACGTTTCACATGTCTACTTTTATCCGGGGATACCTCACTGGAATGTTCTGATTTTTTCTTGTAGTTTGAGTAATTAGTGTAGTTATTGTTTATTGCTAGCGCGTAATTGCAGAGAGAATTACCTTTGTAGTTGTAGTTTTTCATTGTTTACTGTAAAACAGTTGTGACATGCATGTAGATTTGCACCAAGTATTTCGCAGCCGCGCTTCCAATTAAGTGGATATTATTTTCAGTGCTATTTTAATGTGTTTTCCTATTTTACTCTTCAAATTGTGCTTTTGTGTGTATCGTATGAAATATTGTGACAATTGTGGCGTGTGGAAAACCTAATACTAGGCTCCAAAGTAAACTGAGAAATGACAGTGAAGACGAGAGTAGTGTGTTAGCACCATCGTGTAATGAATTAACAGACATTCAAAGTAGTAATTTTGTAACTGTGTAGAAATGGACCAGGAGGCAAATAATGGTGTGGACAGTGAAACAATTAGTGAACAGGGAAGCATTGTCGATCGATCAGTCGGTAACAGCTCGCCTCAGAAATCCGAAATGACAGGACAAAATTTTACAAATAATGTAGATTCAGTATTACCAGTTTCTCAATCAAGTCAAGACACATTTTCTGCTTTTCAAAATGCTAATGTTGCCTGTTATGCACTGCCGATAAGCACAAAGAAACACGTTCCAGACACTGATACGCTGTTATTGCAATTCATGAACGAATGGAACAAAATCAGGAAGTAACACAGCAACAGCTACAAACGCTAGACACAATGGAGTAAAATCTTCAAAAGTTAACTGTGTTTGCTCAACTCTGTTTGAGCAAACGCTTGAAGAAACACGTGAAGACTTAACTGCTGAGTTACTTAAAATCGAATCGAAATGTCAAAAAAGTCTGTAATGACACAAAAACCAAATTTGTGAGCATTTTCAACCTATTTTTTCGCGTCATGAAAATGCATTACAGAATCACGAAGCAGTCATAAAAGGAATGCTTACTATTGTTCATGAAAATCACGACGTCTTGGAAGCTAAAATTGACTCAGTTGCATCTACTGATTCCGTTACGCAACTTGCAAAAACTCAAGGAAACTTAAAGCACATAGTAGATACGCTTTCAACACAAATGGACACTCAGAAACTTGGTACAGAAAAACACACGGAGAAAATCAGTTCATTATCGGAGAAAGTAGCCGAACTTTCGGATCAGTTCACTAGCTTATCTACAAAGGTAGATTATGATCTGAAAGACACAACACCAGTAGCCTATACTGATACAGAAGAGTATGAACAAATTAGAAAATTCAAACAAAATCATAATCAAATTATTACGCAACACAAAAGGGAAATCCGGGAAGTACAAGATCAGTTGGCACAAGTAATACAAGAATTACGTATTTCAGAGGACACGCGCTCCAATACGGGAAGAAGGACTTACAAATACGGAAAAGCCACAAAATAATAACACAGGGAATTTCGGAAATTATGAAAGAAATTGGCAAGGTGCACCGAATTTTGAGATGGAACCGCCAACACGCCGTAACAATGACCGACATGCAACTCGCCGACATGATGATTTTGACTATAAGCTGTTTATTACTACACATAAATTCAAAACATTTAAAAATTCTAGAAACGACATTCGTCAACAAGCGTGGCTTCATCAATTCTCTCATTCTTTTGCTCCCAACTGGTCATTAGAGCACAGATTGGAATTTATGTGTGGCTACTTGGAAAATGAACCTGCTGTAAGAATGCGTTCGCGATCGTCACAGTGAAGGAGAATTTTATCATGCCTTCCTCTCAGCATAATGGTCTCACGCTACTCAAGATCGAGTAAACCATAGCATCATAATGATGAAACACGTTGAACAATCTGAGTTTTCCAGCCTCGTCAAATATTTTGAAGACATGTTGTACAAGAATCAGTACCTGTTTAACCCATACAGGCCCTCAGAACTAATCCGCATTTGCTTAATCAAATTGCCTGAACATTTAAGACATATTATTTTGGCAGGACGTTGCAAAGACGACATCGAAGGTTTTCAGGGACTCTTACAAGAACTGGAAGTTGACACTGACAATCACGGGACGCGAAACCAGGAGAACAACAATTACAAGTCACATACATCACAATTCCGTGACGACGGAAATAATAACTGGACACGACAAGACTAATCTTACAATGCAAATCGTGTCCACAACAGACACCATCCGTATGACAACCGTTGGCAGAGTAATAATAATTACAGGGAAAGATCACCTCTCTGCGGTAATGACTATAACAGAGACAATCAGAGAAACAGACAATATGGGAACCGAAATAATTATTATCAAGAGAGACAGAATAACTTCAGACGCAACAGTCTACCGCGCAGTTACAATTCAAGGAGAAATTCTACACCACTTAACCGACAAGAAAGAAACTACAGAAACTACCGACATGACGACAGACGATACAATCATAACGACAGACCTGAATTTTATCAGAACTGGCGGGATTCAAACAGGGCAGGGCACTCTCAGTAAGGTGAATTTGTAGAATTTAGATCTCCTAATCCCAATAACAACGCACGCCAACAAAGAGACAGTAGACAATGACTCGCACTGCAGGCAGCCACGTGCGCTGGCTGGCTCTGAGAAAAATAACATAGACGCCTACCTTGAAAAAAATTTGAGCAGTCTTTACCAATGTATACCACATGATAATTGCGTTGAAGCTGAAGCTCTGCATACTTGGAAGAGTAAAGGTTTACGCGACATTTCACATGTAACACCATTTATTGAGAGATAATTTGCTTTCCTAATTAGTCGTTTCCATAAAATGTTTCACTTCACATTACTAGAACACTTAGAAACTGTTAACATGCAACAATGTTTTGAAGTTAACTATCCAGTCAAGAACCTAGGGAACTTATTTAGACAGTAATTACGAATGCATTGTTATAGTGAACAGATGATACAGTGATATTGTGTGTACATTCTTGCTTGTTCCTTACACAATTACGTAACGACTATAAGGCTTACATATTTGGAACATATATTGGTAATGAGACTTTAATGCAACATTTTGGTTTACTTGAAAAGACATTCTGGATCTAAAGTAAGTTCTGAGAGATACTAGATCACACAGTGGTTAGTTTATTTGAAAGCTACACTATTATATCATGACGCTACTAATGAGTGACACAATTTACATTGTTGCTTTTGCTTTGTATCTGTTTTATATCTGCACAGTTTTTCTGTATTATTCTGGAAAGTAAAACATGTTTTTGTGGTATAGGTACAATGAGATAGGTATTTTTCATTACACAACAATACGTTACAGTACTTCCTTGACCATGGTAATGTACGTAATGACTATAATATCTGTATGCATAGCATTTCAATTTTGTTTATGGCTAGGTAAGTACATTGACTTTTGCAGAATTTTGGTTACGGAGGACTATAATTACAACACTTGGCACATTTTTACCGTTAAGTAATGACAGAAATTATCTTACAGCAAGACGCACAGTTTAGCACTACAGGACACGCATTTGAATGATTAATTTTTGTACTTAAAACATTATTTAAAGATTTTTGAATTACAAAGATACAAAGTAGGCTTTCGGTGATACATTTCATTCCATTGGTGTAATCTGTAACAGCTGAGGGTATAATTACATTAATCCTCAGGGGGTACACGATTACTTTGTGTACTAAGCGTGTGGCAAGCACAAGGAGCCCTAGCTAATATGGTACTTGCTTATACAACTTTACACATCAGTACCATATTTCTCTAACACAGAATTACACAGCTATCTGATTATTTAACACTGAAACAAACATTTTTTTACTACATCAGTGACATATGTTTACACAATTACACAGTTGGATAACTTCACACTTATGAAAATGTATTTTGTCTGTACTTTGCACGCCGGCCGGAGTGGCCGTGCGGTTCTAGGCGCTACAGTCTGGAGCCGCGTGACCGCTACGATCGCAGGTTCGAATCCTGCCTCGGGCATGGATGTGTGTGATGTCCTTAGGTTAGTTAGGTTTAAGTAGTTCTAACTTCTAGGCGACTGATGACCACAGCAGTTAAGTCCCATAGTGCTCAGAGCCATTTGAACCATTTTTTTGTACTTTGCGAACTCTTCATATTTTTTTGGAACCATTGTGATACTATGAGAGCTTTGAATGGGGTATTTGGTATGGAATCATGATTTTTGAAGTACGTTTGAGGTAGATGACTTTATTGAAACGAGCAGAGAGCATCTTTTTTCAAAGGTTTGGAGATCATTGGAGGAAGCTACAACGATTCTGAGATTTGATTGATGTGCTATGATGATATCATTACAATGACGATGTGTATTATGCTGCTGAGGTATGTTTATGATCAATAAGATCATGCTATATGAGGAATGAGATTATGTGTTTATATGTATATGAATAATGAGAAGAGTTTAGGGACACTGGTTTCAGAAAAGGATGTTGGAAACAAAGAATCGTACTTTAAGAGTTATGAAATGTGTATACGTGCGTGAATGTATCACAATGCCAGCGAAATTTTTGGAGACTGGTATATTTATGAGATTTCGTTGCTACACATTTGTAAAGTAAATTTTGAACCTGTGAAATTTTTATATGAGACTGTCACAGTAGCCGAAAATATTTTGGTAAGGAAGGTTAGTGACCTTGATGTAATGCATTGTGGGTGCCCTGCTACATGACAGTCACCTGGAAAAAAGCCATTAGGTGGAGAAAGGAAGAGGCCATTAACCTCACTATTGGCATTTCTTTGTAGAAAGCATCGAAAATACTACATGCTCATACTTGAAGACATATGATTACACTTTGGAGCTAGTAATTTCTGATATTTACTGAAATGCCTAATGGAATGATGAGAAACATTTTACACCTACTGTCTGCTAGTTCAGAGATTTTTTTTACTGCCTTATGAAATGCCATATGCCTAGTGAATGACGTTTCATGCCTTGCTTTATGTATATATTTGCTCATTTTGTTTCATATCTAGTTTCTAGCTGTGCTGCATCATTGGTTAAAACAAAATTTAATAAATGTCCTAATGTCAATATATTTTTTATCCCTTAAAAAAGGGAGCACAAATAGACATTTTCCTTCACAGGAAATGCAAACATAAATTTTTTCAACGATTTGGTAACTTGTTTGGTAGAGTAAGTTATTGTGATACATCACTCTAGTGTTAAAATCTGGCATAGGGATTAGACATTTCCTGTCTTTACTGTCGTATTTTTTCTGCTTGAGCTTTTTCGTGGTTAGGTATAAGTTATTGCATTAGCTTCTGCTGTTTGTCAGGCATTGTCTTACTGAATTTTGCATTCTATTAAGCCAGTTTTACTACTGATTTATTTTTCTTGTTGCTGCACATTGGCTCATATTAGTTGTAATGTTGTATTTGCTTTGCTAATTTAGATATACTGCTGCTTGCTCTGCCAATTTCCATTTTTTTGTCATTACTGTTTGTGTTAATTGTTTTGTGCTGCTGCATTGCCTCGTCCCTTAGTTTATGCATCTTAGCTCAGTACATTTAAGTTAGCTTAAGATGCGGTAGGCTATATAAGAGAATGAGTTGTGATGAATTAGAAGAAATGCATTGAGAAGCTGTAAGTAAAAGGTTTGGCCAAATAGTTGTGTGCAATGGAGAATCATTATTTTGAAAGAGGATATGAAGAAAAAAGTAGGGTTTAGAGATAACAGGTTTAGGTAGGATTTTCTTGGCAATAAATGATGAGGTAAGAAAATGGAAAATAAATAATGAGGTAAGAAATATGTGGACATATAAATACAGAAAGCATGCTTAGATAGGATTTTTATGTAGGAAACATATGTTGAAATAAGAGGAAAGATCTACGAAATGAAGATTTGAGTTGGACTGCAGTACCAAACGTTATACTGAAAACAAACCCTGTCCTTTCCTTTTGTGTTATTCTGCTATGTGTTTGTGTACCCTTGTGTATTTGTGTTCTTCCTGTCTTTATGTGTTTAGCTGATAAGAGTTGTGTTGTAGAATTTTTCTAATACTCAGCTACATTCACTATGATGAGGAATCTGTTATCCTCAAATATAATTTGCATTAATAATATTTTATTTACTTTGTAAAGATGTTTAGACATTATTTATTCTGTTCTGTTTTAATGCTCATGTGTGAAGTTAATGTTTCGAAAACTATTGTCATTATTTTATTTATTTACGTATGTCATAATTCCTGTAACACTGATGTATATGTTTATTTCTATTCTTTTGTAAAGCCTGTATAGCTACAAATGTTATCTGTAGTATTATGTTCTTTAATAACGTTTTCTGTACCTTTGTAACTGTATTCTCATGTCATAAAATTGTATAGACACCAGTTCTTCGATTTGAGTTTCATTTCACTGCACACGTTTCTGTTAGTTATAGTATATGCACAATATATGAGAAGATAAAAAAAGGGGGGACTCTTAGTGCTCGCAAGTGTGTTGATAATTCAGCATGGCACTGGTTAACGCATTGCTGGTTCCAAGGACATTCCAAAAACTTTGTGAGTGCACAAGTGGTGGTTCATGGACTTCCTATATTATCCGCTAGACTCTTTGATGGTGATTGTGTGCTCTCACAATGTTGCAACAGATGGCTGCTGGCCATCTCTACAAGGACTACCGTGGGCCTGCACCTTTGGTGCCCCACAAATACTATTACCTCTACAAGGACTACTTTGGGTCTGCACCTTTCGTGGCCCACCATTACCATAATCTTTACCAGGACTACAGTGGGCCTGCTCTGAAATGATCTACCTACCAATATTCTTCAAAACTTCGACTGACTCTGCTGTGGGTCTGCTCTGTTTTGGCCCATTACTTGTCAGCTTGTCAAGAGTTAGCACTGTCTTTCCATTGGAAGGATAACCTGACTTCTTCAAGATAGCATGGAAATCCACTACTTCTGTGTACATTTTCTTTTACTGGTCAGATTTTGTACAATGTAATTACTACTGTGATGAATGAACAGGACTGTCTTTATGGACTGTGAGAAAATTTTTGCTTTTGATCAACATTGTATCAATAAGTGTGTGCATTTTCTATATTTGTTATCGTTAATATAAAAAAATTTAGCAAATAATTATTGGGCACTGCCCAAAACAATTTGTGAAATTTTTTGTGGGGAGCATGGGGGCTATGTAAGTAGGCTGTTTAGGTTTTTATGTTGGTAACGCCGCATAGCGCTCTGTACGAAAATCACTGACTGTGCTGTGCAGCCTGTGGATGGTTGGACTCATCGTTGGAATGTTAATATACATTGTGTAGTGTTGGGCAGTTGGATGTGAACAGCCCATAGCGTTGGGCAGTTAGAGGTGAGCCGCCAGCAGTGGTGGATGTGGAGAGAGAGATGCCAGAGTTTTGAGAGGTTACTTTGAGCAGACAATCTGGACGTGTGTCCATCAGAAAAAGAAAATTTGTTTAATTGGATGTCACAAAATTATATATGATGACTTTTAAGGGAAATACATTGTGTGCTCTCTATCAAAATCTTTCATTTGCTAACTATGCCTATCACTAGTTAGTGCCTTCAGTAGTTAGAATCTTTTATTTAGCTGGCAGTATTGGCGCTCGTTGTATTGCAGTAGCTCGAGTAACGAAGATTTTTGTGAGGTAAGTAATTCATGAAGGGTATAGGTTACTGTTCGTCAGGGCCATTCTTTTGTAGGGATTATTGCTAAAAAATATTGCGCTAAAAATATTGTATGTCAGATTAGTGATGATCAGAATAAGTAAAGAGAAAACTGTTTGAGTACGTTGAGTTTTGCTCAGCTGTTTGAAAATCAAATAATATAGAAGTTTACCAGCACAGTCATTCATAATTTTACAAAGGGGACGCTTCATCACAAAACTAGCTAATTCAGATTTATTTACAATCGACTTCCCAAATTGTAAATACTTCTCATGCTAACACTTTTTGGAATATCCAGCATCATGAATGAGTGTAGGAATAAGAAACATACATCTGAGGAAATATAAGCCGTTAGTTAAAAATAATTAACAGGCATAAAATATAGTCTGAAATAAATATATATTTAAAATGTGCAATAATTTCATTATTTAGTGTTACTTCAATGTAATAATTTTTTATTATGAAGCACAATGCACAACTATGATTTTCATGTTCCAGAAAAGTTAATTTCACATAAAAAGTAACAAAAAGTGAGTTGTGATGTACTCATTATACAGTGAGAGAGTAGACGCCAAAGAGAGTGAAAAAGACTTACTGAATCCACTATAAGTGAAAGCACAATATAAAATGAAGTGTAGGCAAGAGACACTATAGTGGGCAATGCCTATTTTATTTTAGAAAATTTTTCAGTGTAGTTATTTGTTTATTTTGAATGTCTCATGTCTCGCAGTAAGTACAAAGAACATGCATATAGCAATTTAATCTGCATGTTTTCAAACTGAAAGCGATGACAAACGTTGTATTAAATAAATGATAAATATGTTATGCTGATGTAATGATAAACATACACACTATATTGAAAAAGTTATTACCTAATAAGTTTTTGTATCTATATGAACCGTAAAGCGTTTTGTCAGTGTACGTTATCCTGTTCGAAAATATGATACTGTTCAAAATAAACCAATTATTCAATGAAACTTACACTGTACGAAGAAAAATTTCTCCGAAGTAATCCTTACAGGGTATTTCGACTCAATGTGGGTCATATGTATCGAAACAGTTTTAATTTGACCAATAAATTTATTAATTTTTTTTCAATTAAACTGTGACCATAAAAATGGATACATGAAGTATCTTTGTTTTCTAAATGTTTAATGTTTTTGATGATCTGTTAAAAAATGAAGTAACCGTTATGTTGAAAAATCAAAAGCATGACGGTGAATTTTTTGTAATTATAGCGACTGTAATATTCATAGCTTACTTGAAAATGTATAAAACTTTCGACAAAGCAACTAATCAAATCGGGAATTTGCAATGGGCTTTCAATCTACGGTTTTGTGGATGACCTGGGTGCTGTGAGGCGCAGAAAGGACAGAATAGAACGAAAAGACAACAATAGCAGGCAGGGTAGCCAGGATGCACCCATAGCTGTTTCATGTCTGGCGACGTTAATATTTTTTGAGTGCTAACAGTGTGGATAACCAAGTGGCAGCGACTTTTGTCTCGTAACGTCGTATCCGGAAATTGCGGTTGTTGGATAATAAGATTATCCAGCATAAATCTATGATGAAAACTGGAGTCAATGCAACATCTAGAAAAATGGCTACCGTAAGCAACATGGTAGAAAGAAATTAATTCCATTTCACTGGAGACATGAAGAGCCTGGCTATTATCGTTCTACATCTACAATTATAGCACAACAATAGCTACCTGCACGATAAACAAGGCACGACTTTTTTTAAATCCAAGTGAATAGATTAATTGTAATGAATATTGCAGTCAGGAACTTAATATGCACTTATTTAAAAGTTTCTGTGATATTCACTATCGTAAAGTCAGAAACTAATGCCGATTTCCTTGCCACTATGTTTAAATAATTTTGAGTAAATGTAAACGGTCAAAAGACCGCTTAAAATAATTTCAGCATCACGACATGAAAGATTGTCATATGTGTATTTAGCTGGAAAAGACAACTTTCAATTTGTTTGTGTGGATATAAAATTGATTGATCGCAGTCCTAATTCAATTAATGCTTCAAATTTTGAGATTACTTTCACTTAATTTTCAATTATTTAATTTTCATTAATATACAACTGCAAAATTTAAAGATGGTAGCCGTTGAGCTACGTCAGAGTCTCATCCATCTTGATTCCAAATAGAACGTTTAAAATGAATTGTAATAAAATAAGTTCATTTCAGTAATAGTTATATAATTTCATGAAGAATAAAAGAAAATTGCTCCTTCAGTGCTGACGACCACAGATCTTCGTAAAATTAATATCTTTTTCAAAGAGACTGTCGTAAGATAAGATTACACCAATCTGTAATCCATTCGCTATAATGGTGAAGATAAACCTACCACGTAGGCAGTGAAGCGCCTAAATTATTGCAAATCGAGCCTTGTTATCCTCATTGTACTTTTGAGAGAGGTCCAGGATAAAACTAGTTGCCTAAAAATTAGCAGTATTCCATTAGGTAGGTTACACATGTTCGCCCAGTATTCAAATATTATAAGAGTCACAAAATAGTGACAGTTATGCAGTGCAGATTAAATGACAATGTTCAGCTGAGTGAAGAAAAAGACTTTAGTTTACTGGGACGATACGGGAGACATCGCCTGGGTCGAGCAATGCGCTGCCACAAAAAAACGCGATAAAGTGGTCTTTTTTTTTTAGCTCCATAGGCATCAATGCAGTTTCTTTCTAGTACCGTACTGCAAATCCTAGAAAGCAAACACAGCTATTACAACAGCTAAAAATCGTTAGTTTCGTAGTTACGAAGAAGTACTTTCCCTACTACGAAATCATTAAAAAAATTTGATTACATGTACAAATTGTGCTTTAAGACGCTTAGACGAATCGTCACACATGGAAACATAGAGTTTGGTTACAAGGTGAATACACCGGTACCTGTCAGATGACTGAAGTCAAGTAGAGATGGGCATGGCCAGTAGTCGGATGGGTGGCCATCCTGGTGTGCGACGCGCTGTTGACAATTTTCGATTTGCTTTTACGGCAGAAGTGTCAGGAAGGGTGGCAGCGCGGAGTCCGTGATGACCAGCCTTTGCGTAATGTCCTGGTTTCAGTTCCAGTGTCCCTCCGCAGTGTCTCGTGAAAAGAGAACATGCGACACTATTGATGTTGATCCGTCCCTCTCAGATGGGACGTTAAGCTAGACAGCCACCTCGCTGCTCTTCGAGAGGCGTAGGCTATGTGCCGGCACCTGCTTTCACCCTCTCCCTTCTCTCATGGTCTCCAACATATACACGACACACATTACAATCACTTGTACTTGACAGATACACTTACTCACGTAACTCTTACATTTCACGAAGGGAAGGTGCCTGTGGACGCGGGGGACAGAGAAAACCTTTCAAATTGTGTGGCTGAATCTGCCATTGAGGCCCCAGCCAGTTATGCCACATGCGACTTCACCTTTTACTATATTACTAAAATGGTAAGCTAGTACTACACATCACAGGGATTAGGATCATGATAATATACCTAAAGAATTTTAAGCAACTGGACCATTGTTTTCGTCTCAAAAATACAACACTGTTTTATAAAGGAGATATGAAAGCAATATTTGAACAATCTTTCGTTTCGCAGTTGCGATTATTTGTCGCAGGTAAAAATACAGTCACCAGTACAAATTGCACTCATAGTTTTGAAAAAAATGCTAATAATTTTAACTTTAACAGAATCGTCAGATAAAACGGAACCTTCTAGCATATATGTCGCGTGTCAAAAGATTCGCAGAATCAGTCACCATCAACACATTTTGTATATACATGTCTTCAATAAGATATTAACAGACTAGCAACACTCTCACAATAACTTTTCCTAGCTGCACTGTCTCGCTTTGCAAGAATATCGCTCTTACTATATCTTTCAAGCAATATGTAAGTCTACTTGTAGAACATAGGGCTCTCTCAATGCAATAACACTTGGCAATATTTGTTTGGAACACTCTTAATTCTGAATTGCCGTACACAATTTTTAATGTTCTAGTGACTATGCTAACTGTATGGCACAACCAGTTGTGTATTTTTATGTATATTTAAGCATTTATACAAGAATGTAAAATTACCATGTAAACCATACGAATATTAATAATAATTATACAATTTTCAACTTTTTTTATCAATTACTTTTATAGGAATGACTTCAAAACAGAATGAAATAGGAAGCTAGTTACTTTGTTCAGCAAGCAAATTTTCGGTTCAGATTATATAATTTAAGAAGTGCAGTTTTCTCTGACTTTACTAGTGATGTTACATTTTAGCAACTTGTTTATTACTATTATTAACAAAACTAAACAGTCTCTTTATAATTAGATGCAACATTATTGATACACAGGTTATGTGACTGATGTCAACAACTGTCTCGAAACAGACGAAGATTAAATTCCACAAATTAAGTCAGATCAAAGAAGATACTGATTCATGCACCTTTAAAAATCTAGTAAGACAGCCCATTGGTTGGAGGCAATGATGCTTGATCTGCGGCAGTGATGGTGGATGCGTGGTTCACCGTACAAACGGCTGTAATATAATCTTCCATTCCATACCCACACACCATAGAGCATTGCACACTATAGTAATCTGGTTATGCGTCCAACCGAGACTTATTTCCAGCAAGGTTGCACGTAATATAGCCTCGGTTCCACTACAAAGTGCTGACAATCTAAACCATGGCCAGCCATTGGGTGCCAAACTTCATGCGGACCTAGTGTGTAGGCCCCGAGTGGGCCAAGGCTCGCTCTGTCTCGGCTTTGGGCGGCACTTCTCGGGAACACTCCCTACAACGCGACAATTCATTTAATATTGCGGTGTGTCATTTCTCGGCCGCCAAAATTCTCTTCAGTTCAGCAGAATCGTGGCGTCAGCGCTGTTTACCCTTGATATTTGTTCTTGTATGAAGCACATTCACAGATCCAGTGGCCGTCTGCACAAAAAGAGGCAGTCTAGCGATCTATCGTCACAAGCCTTTAAAAATGAATGTGAATGACAGAAGAGAGGGATGGAAATTCTCAGTATACATATTGTAGTCGCATAAGCAAAGGGTACTACAAATGTTCTATGAAAAGACATTACAATACCACACAGAAAAAAACATAAAGATTTAGTTGACAAAGAAGGAGCAAAAATTATAACGATTGACCAGATGCGCTTCATTGAGGGAGCATGGTTACAACGATTTTTCGATATATAACACTCCCTATTGTTGAATTAATGAAGGAAAAATGAGTGCAGGTACGAAAATTAGAACATCCTGAATGGATTGCAGACTGCACCTTTTAAGTGGGCTTGACTGCACACCGTCCACAGTAACACGCTGCAAGGTGAGAAACAACTTTGTTGTGGTTTAATTGGGATGCATTTAAAAAGCAAATCGCTTTGCTGAAGGGACTCATTCTGACAAACACAACCCTGTTCCCGAAGCTCACGTTAAATAAAACGCGAGGTTATAGTAGTATTGTGGCCTTGAAATAAGTAAAAGGATATGAAACTTCCTGGCAGATTAAAACTGTGTGCCGGACCGAGAGGCGAACTCGGGACCTTTACCTTTCGCAGGCATGTGCTCTACCAACTGAGCTACCCAAGCACGACTGAGGCCCCGTCCTCACAGCTTTACTTCTGCCAGGACCTCGTCTCCTACCTTGCAGAGTGCAAATCTCATTCTGGAAACATCCCCCAGGCTGTGGCTAAGCCATGTCTCCGTAATATCCTTTCTTTCAGGAGTGCTAGTTCTGCAAGTTTCGCAGGAGAGCTTCTGTAAAGTTTGGAAGGTAGGAGACGAGGTACTGGCAGAAGTAAAGCTGTGAGGACAGGGCGTGATTCGTGCTTGGGTAGCTCAGCTGGCAGAGCACTTGCCCGCAAAAGGCAAAGGTCCCGAGTTCGAGTCTCGGTCGGGCACACAGTTTTAATCTGCCAGGAAGTTTCATATCAGCGCACACTCCGCTGCAGAGTGCAAGTCTCATTCTAGTATAAGGATAGCGTTTTGAGGACACTGCCACTCTTACATCTGTTTTCGCCGCGCGGGGCAGCCGTGCTGTCTTAGACGCCTTGCCACGGATCGCCACCCCCCCCCCCCCCTCCCGCGTCGGAGGTTCGAGTCCTCCCTCGGGCATGGATGGCATAGATCTGTGTGTAGTAAGAGTAAAAGATAGATTAAGTAGTGTGTAAGCCTAGCGACCGATGACCTCAGCAGTTTGGTCCCATAGGAACTTACCACACATTTCTATCGGTTTTCGAACTATTTCGAGACCATTTGCTGTTTCAGACGTTTGCGTGTGCGGATGTTGCTGATTGATCTGCAAGGTAGTTCTCGTTTTAAAGACAAAAAAAATGGTTCAAATGGCTCTGAGCACTATGGGACTCAACTGCTGAGGTCATAAGTCCCCTAGAACTTAGAACTACTTAAACCTAACTAACCTAAGGACATCACATACATCCATGCCCGAGGCAGGATTCGAACCTGCGACCGTAGCAGTCGCGCGGCTCCGGACTGAGCGCCTAGAACCGCTAGACCACCGCGGCCGGCTTTAAAGACAAATCCTCTTGCGTCAAAACTGTCCACGACTTCTACATTGATTTCCTCAGATAGAGTTCTCACGTCTCCATAATGAATCTACATGAAAGACCCTTTTTTCGATTATGAAACTAAGAGTCACGATTATATGGCAACCTGAGTGCGAAAATCTGTGAAATTGTTTACATCTATCCATAGGCCGACAGTTTGTATCAGATAAAAATTATATTATGTCTTCAGTATGCCAAAAATAAATAAATAATACTGAAAACTTGTTTTTCTGATCTGTGTTGTTGAGAAATGTGAAATATAAAAGCAAGTCGTATACAGTGCATTTGCACTGCCATTTAAATGTGGCTCGTTCGCAGTTCCCCCTGTTCACTGTCAGACAGCAGTAAGTGAAATATGCGCGAGGCTGAGTGATATGGCACTCATGCTAGGCCACGTCTCGCCTGCCGACTTACTGGCCGCCCCTGGTCTGAACTAGAGGCTAGCTACTCACTGACTGCCGTTCGTCTCTTGGTGCGATAACGGAACGCTCTTAAACTTTCCACTTTGGCGCCCTACCTCTCATACCGGTAGTCTGCCCTAAGAGTCGTCAGTTGCATTTTCTCTGGTGTTTCGGTAGATATTTGCAATTTTGTTTCTGCAGTGTGTATCTGGAGTCAGCGCAAGCAAATAGTGCTCGTCACGACATTCAAGCGACGCCCAGTGTCAGCAGAAAGTGTCAGTTTGTTTCCCGTTACAAACAAAACTATTTTTAAAGCAGAATTTTATGCGTCCATTCGACAGAGCAGTTCCACATTAGTGCGACATACGTTTATTCAAAAGGTGTTGATAGGAAGAGCAAAATAAGGATAACCAGTACTGCAGCAAAGACTGAGTAGTGTTGCGCTGCACTATCTTCTACCGGCATACAACAGCACTTCTCAGTTCCTGCTGGATTACTGATTATAATTTGTATTTTGCTCGTCCTGTTAACACATACCTAAAAAAGGCCAATATCGCACTGGGCTAATCTGGGACCTCTCTGTCAAACCGACACACAAAATTCTGCTTGAAAAATCATTTTGTTTGTGACAAGAAAGAAACATTAGACATGATAAGTAGTATTTGTTTGGGTGGATTCCAGCTACACATTGCAAAAAACGAAACTGCATATATTTGTCGAATCGTCAGAGAAAATGTGCCTGACGACTCTAAGGAGAGACACTTTGTAGACAGAGGGACTTACCTATATCTTTTCCCTCTCTAACATTTCTAGCCATCGAACCCTGTGTATGAATCAGTAACAGCAGTAACAGAATCACTATTTTTCATACATAACCACATATAAAAATATTCTTCATTACTACAATTAGTGAAAAAATACGTATTTTTTGAACAGACATTAATAACACTGCAATATATGCAGTAACAGTATAAAGTGATGATGTTACAATCTCCGTTTCGTTTTCACTACAGCCATAAATTCAGGAATTTATACAAATGTAAATGCGTTGCTAATTTATCTTATAGATACATTCACAAAGAAAATAGTCACAGCCACGAAGGTAAGGTTTTCTGTAAAAGCGCCAAACATAATAATTCATACAGTCCCGCGTCCGGTGCGTCAGCCATGGACATAATATTCATACCTGCTACAATACCCGAGAATCAACTGGCAGAGAATTTAAGGGCCGAACTTGTGGCAGGAGCGCAGGAGATAAATTGAGAGATGACTTCCACCGTTCTTACTGCACATTAAAGACAAACTACGTTGATTTACTGACAGACTTAGTCGAGTATATGATAAAAATGCTCCCCAGAGCAATGAGAAGGAAACTGCAGCTCGGCTGACGGACGAGCTGAAATGGTTCATTAATTGTCAGAGACGCTGCACAGTTGTCATATAAAAGAATTTCCACCGTGGAAAAACGTATTGCTTACAAGCAGGTGCTCAGTAGTAAGTCAGCAAAAAAGCTTATAGTTCAGACACAGACTAGCTGTCGTGTGAAAAAATCACCGTGGTCTAGTGATAGTCAAAGTAAAAGATGCAGTTTATTCCGCTGTCTGTGCATTGAAAATGAATTGTTACTTGAATTTATCGACAGTCAACATTGCACCGTAAACAAAAATATGATTTATTGATTATTTCACGGGGGTAAATGAGGTTAGCTACGAAAAATTCTTTCTTGAGCATGTTATTGACAATGCCGTCAAAAACATCTATAGTTTCAGTTCAGCACTAGCGGGCATAATGAAGACATAGTGCGTATGATCAAACTTATTACTGATCCGCTACCACCCGTAGTAACGTATTACCTGTTCGACCACTTCTTGTCCGCAAGAGTTTTCCCAGCTGCTTCATCAAATAATTAAACAACAACGACACTGCTACAGCACCCTCTAGCATTCTGTTTGCATTCTTCTGGCGCAGACCAAACCTGCTAAGTTGTCCGAGTCCTTCACCGATGTATCGTCTTCACCGATGTATCGTCAAGTTAACGACGAACAAGCTGCAGCACAAATACCTGTCAGAATTCTGCAAACATAGTAGCACAACTTGTGCTAAAACAAAAGTACGCATAATTATTACCATGAATATTAGTGGTAGTAGTATGCACAAAACTATAATTAATAACATTATACAATGGCCCCGTGATGTAAAACGTTCCTTATGTGAAATAAGAGACTGTTTTGGCGCCTAAGTTGATCAGATAAAGTAAATAAATAAAATAAAAATAATGAAGACTTCCGACTGAATCTTTCCCGTGGTCAAATGGCCTGACTTCACTTTCTATTTATTTCCATTAATTCCTGTTATCTGTATCTTCATTGCTCTTTGGGTAATCTTCAATTTTTGGAATGATTTTTTGGAATGTTTTTCGTACTTAAGCCCGTGTCCTTGCCAAAAGTCAAAATTTGTAATACATTTTGTAAACTTCTGTTTTAAACACAGTGGGAATTTCTATTCTTCAGTTCATTTCTTTTCTGCCCATTCGGTCGTTGTTTCCACTCCTCTAAATACAAAAATTGATGAACTGAAGCGACATCTGTCTCCAACTTCATTACAACTACATCTACATCCATACTTTCCAAAGAACTGTGGAGAGCATGGCGCTGCCCATTGCACCATTAAAAAAATTAGGACTTCTTACTGTGCCATTCACTTATGGAACACAGGAAGAATGTTTGCTTAAACGCCTCTGTGCGTGCTGTAATTAGCTCTTACGTGAGCTCATTAAATTATATTTTTGATTACCTGATCTGAGGCTTATTATAACTGATTTCCAGGGCTAGTCTGAAGTTGATTGTATTAAGTTCTTCTCTTTCTTGGTGTTTATCTATACTAGTAGTGGACAGTACAACGAAAATGGTTCAGGTGCATTTCACCAACACTCAGTACTTTTTCTTTCCTTGTTTAGTGTTTAGAATACTTTCTTTACGACTACTGAGAGTAGTTTTAGTCATATAGAAATTACTCCTCTTCCCTTTCTCTGTCCATTTCCTCCTTCCCTTCTGTCTGTTCATCTCCTCCTCTCCTCTCTCTCTGTCCATCTCCTCCTCGTCCGCTCTGTGTCCACCTCCTCCTTCCCCCTCACTTCTGTCCATCTTCTGCTCCTTTCTCTCTCCGCGTTATCACGTTCACCAAAATGGGAGGCAGGTGGTTCTTACCCCCACACTATTTCATTCCAGATTTTAACTAAAACGTGTACCAAATTCTGATGAAATCTTTCCTTGGGTTGAGGATGAACTTTTTACCAGTCTCTCTGTCCACAACGCACTTGCCAAATATCTACGACAAAAGGACGACCTGCCTGATCTCCAGTCAGTTGATAGTTGATGGGTGGAGAGACAACATTACTGTTGTAATCTGCGAAAACCAGTTATAGATGTTAACCACTGATGTATCGTGTATACGAATGGTGTTATCCCCTCAGCATCAGCTAAGGCCTGAAGACGGTGCACTGAAGCACCGAAACTGTTGACCACACAATAAATGACATCATATGGATGGCTGTAGGTGTTTCATTTTCTTACGTAAGTGAGCGGCCGAAGTCCCCCAGCCTCCAGTCACAGGGATAGACACACAAACGTCAAGAATGCTGTGCAGCGATCATCAGATCAACTGGTCGTAGTGCTGAAGTAGGAGTCGTCGGAGAAATCGCTCTCTTCGTTCAGCAATCTACCAGGTACTTCATTCTTGCAACATAAATCGCTATTCCATCTAAAATGTCCTTTCCGTGTACGATATTCAATTGTCCTCGAATAGAGCCAACATTGTGATTCTCCTTTACCAAATGTGTACCTAAATTAGTTTTGCTGGTTGGGTGAGTGTGTCCTCTAAATCGTTAGCATATCGAATGCTCTACTGGACTGACGTAAACGTAGACTACACTCACTGTTATTTTTTTCCATTCTGTAAATAACTTTGAAATTTCCTTTTAGATTATTTTTCCTTTAGCTTCAATCATTTTTATGAAAAAAATATTGATTTCTATAGTGCAGCAGAAACCTACTCAGTGCGAGACCTGCAGCGCGGATTGCTGAGAAGGCCATCCGCATCTCTATGAAGCAATTTATCAAGGTAGTTTATGTATAGATGATAACAGCTGTACGGCTTGAACGTCTGCACACAACAGTGGGATCTATCCTGAACGGTCTCTTAATCGTTGCTAAGACATGAATAAGGAATCTGCTTCCTGCTTTTGGTAGACGCACCTTTTGCATCTATTTACCTGGAAATATGGCACTGTTATAAAATTAAATGCTAACGCTCATGGACGATTTTTAAAGTATTCAAATTCAAGAAAACGTAATGTTAATGACTGAGTTGTGTAATCAGCGTATAATGGTTCAAATGGCTCTGAGCGCTATGAGACTCAACAGCTGAGGTCATCAGTCCCCTAGAACTCAGAACTACTTAAACCTAACTAACCTAAGGAGAGCACACACATCCATGTCCGAGGCAGGATTCGAACCTGCGACCGTAGTGGTCGCGCGGTTCCAGACTGAAGCGCCTAGACCTGCTCGGCCACACCAGCCGGCAATCAGCGTATAAACGTGCTTGAAAATAATACTCAGTTTCGTAAGGATAAGATTGTATGTTTTCAAGCTATGTGGCGCTCTATAAAGGCAAAACATACTCTACTTGAGTCTTGGTTGGAGTTGTCAGACCATAGGAATTATCATCGCGCAGCCGTTCAGTCACAATGTGCGACTAGAAACTGTAGCAATGTTATGTCGTCCAATGTTAAACTGTGATGTGGAAACTAAGACTGCTTGTGAAGGACAAGTGAAAAGTTATCTGTTTCAGTTATTTTCATTTTCTTCCACGAGGCGCTTCGCGGGATTACCCAGCATCTTCCGGTGGATCAGTTGATTACAATACATTTTTGTTTCGTCACTGACACGAAAGCGCATTTATAACGATCTTCATTGTTGTTTTTGCTTCAAAATGAAAGTTATGACAGACGACGAGCTGCATCCAGACAAAGAAATTTTAATCTAATATACTGAGGAACCTGAAGATGATGTAAGCCCTCGAAACGCGTCGTAGAACAAAAGAAAGATCAATGATACAGATAATTGTTTTAATTAAAAAACTGTTGTTCCTATATTACCCAGTGTTACGCCTTTACCAGGAACTAATACATTAAGTTTCATACATGAAAACAGTTCCAGAAGATTTGAAAACGGTACAGCATTAATTACAGTACACACTAGAACAATTGTAGTTACATCTACTTCACTGAGCAATTCAATTAATTTATTACTGTAGCTCGCAGGTAGGTCAGCGGTTTTATAGGCGCTGCCGTCGATGGTGTAGTCTCAGACTGGTGACATCAGGAATTACCTATATAAACCAATCAGTAAAGGAACTCACATGTGTTAACGTACTTTTTTCCTTTACATACTCCAAAGACATGACTCCAGATTGTGTCGACACAAATGAGACATCCTCATGTTTATTGACAACAAGCTGAGTGGAAGACTTGCGTGTACTTTTCTCCTGAGTCACTTGCAGCTACGCGCGTGAAAAAGGCTGGACGCGTGAATTGTTTCATTGCTGTTTCCAATGGGTACTTTACCTCAGCTGAACTATGAGCAATAAAGCGGGTATGATATTGCTCCCTGCCAGCGGGCATGCGTACGAGAAGCGGGGTAGGCGGCGACCGACATAAATGAGCGTACTCGGCGAACGGCCACGCCACTTGGCATTCCGACCATCCAGTGATTAAGCCGTAGTGACGTGCGATACAAGAGGCAGGTGGGCAGTGCGCCTGTTGGGCGGAAATGGCCGTATCGTTCACTTCTATTGCGCCCGTCCAGCCGCTATGTTCCATGTTAAAGAATGGTGCACCAGCTGCATCTGCTGCAAAGCACCACAATAAAAAGCAGGAGCGCCTTCACTTGCTTACTGCAGACAACTCTTCTCGTTACTTACCATTATATCATAGTAAACTTTACCGAGCGCTTCGAGCAAGGTGGCACAGAGGGTAGCACACTGGACAGTTCAGATCCGCGTCCTATCATCCAGACTTAGGTTTCCCGCGATTTCTCTAAATCTCTCCAGGCAAATGCTGAGATGGTTCTTTGATAGAATCCGAGCTAATTACCTCATTGTCGACTACAAGTTAATCCCTAATCTTCCTTATCTTGTCGCGTGTGGCAAGTAGTCAATTAGGCAGAATACAGTCACCGCAAACGCTCCATCTCGTTCCTCGGACTTTTCCAGGTGACTTGCCGGTTTCAGGAGAACGAGACGAGTTAGCAGCGGCTTTAGAAGAGGCTCCCAGAAAGTCGTTGCGCTATTTGGCACTTCATACTGATGTGTCAGGCGATCTGTTTACAGGGTCCATGAAGAAACGTAAACTGAAGTATTACACAGTAGCTATACTGCATCGACCTACAACGACCCTGTCGTCTATTCTCTCTAAATATCGTGGACTTCTGTCATCTACTTTACGAGTGAGTAGCCTCTTCAGCTCATTGCTGCAGTCTGTAGCTGCTGTTGCATCGTGAACTATGCACTTCGACGCCTTCCAGAACTGCTTTCACTGAAACTTAATTTTATTAATGAAAGTGATCCGTGTATAACGCCTGCTTGAATGTTGTTTAGGTTATCACATTCCGGAACATTTAGCGAAATTTATGGAATTGGGAGGGGGGGGGGGGTTCTTTCTGCATAGAAACAAATACTTATTTCTTCTCTTCACTCTTATCTTACTTATCGTTGTCATAACTTCATACTTTCCACTAAACCACAGCGCTTGTTTTTACAGCTGGGTCAAGTACCAGTACAAGCTCACCTTCAGTATTTTTCTTCTGCAAATAAATATTTCTGCCTATAGCAGTTATTTGTCGGTCTTGAAGGGAGAAATAGTTATTCTAATTGAAGTTGAAGTACTTAAATTTGCCTTGAAAGAATGAAACTTTACCTTTAGTACGAAAATGAAACTAGCATGATATTTAGTGTCGACTGTCTTAGCAATCAGATTAACGAAATGTCTACAAATAAAAATCAAATTATCCGTTTCGATTTATAAAATTTATTTTTAGTCTGAGAAACGACAGAAGCTAACAGGCAGTTCGTCAACAAGTGGCCACGAAAGCCTTAACAATCAAATCAAATTAACCAACGAATACCACAATGCGGTCTTCCACAGTAGCACTTCACCACATTCTTGTTAAATGTTGCCACAGAAAACATGACGCTAAAAGAGATACATTTCCAGTTAATAAACTGATCTTAAACTGGTTTACAAATAGACATAATGTAACTGTTAAACATGGTAACACTAGTTACTGCACATTGTTACTGTACTGTTTCAAGTAAGACAATCACCACTATCTAATATACCTGTTTCCCCTGTAACAATTCTAGATGTATAAATGAAAGTCACCAGCTTGATTTAGATAGACAAAAATGCCGTAATGCTCACCTCATAAAACATTTCTTGATATCATGTTGCTGAAATATTTTCAACACACAATTTTGCCTGGAAATATTTTGCCTCCAAGGCTATAATTTATATGAAATGGCTTACTTTTGCTAAATGTGCTAAATCATCACCTTCTTCCATAAATTGCAACATATTTCTGCATAAATGCCAACTTCACGTAGATTGCACCTTTACGTGAGCGACACTGTAACTCTCTCTGTAAGCTTCCGTGTTCGATGCTGGCTCCTTGCTGCACGCGTCGCCCTAAGAACAGGCGTCAGAATACGGAAAAACAAGCCAAAAGGCGTAACTTTTAACGGTGTGGTGACCTGCTACGCACCTCTCTCAAAGGAGAGGCGTCCAGATACGGGAAAGCGAGACAAAAGGCGTAGCAGTTAAAAAAACGTAGCGGCTCTCCTAGTTTGGTGGTCGAAGACCACACACTTTTCTTTACAATAAAGTATTCTTTCCTCCCGAGGAGAACGGACATTTATAATTTGGACGGATTAAAATAATGATATATATATATATAACAAAGCTATAACGCAATAAACTGTTAAGTGCAAAATACGTACAAAACAATATTACGTCCTTGGTTTCTCAGAAGCAGAACATCGATATTAAGTTTGAACTATTACAGACAGCACATTAAGGAAAAGTTAATGTAACGCTTTTCCGTTAGAGACTGACCGAATCAGATGCCGCTGCATTATGTTAACACTGTTACAGCACACACCGCCAATGTGTCTATGACAACATAACGAGGACATTTTCAGTCGACATAAAGACCTCGTTACAATGTCACATACACATTGGCGATGAGTGTTCCTGAATTATCCTGCGTGAAATTTTACTATCATACTCCGCGTCGGTAGCAGAAGTTCAGTATTACTCACGCAAAGACATACAGTGGAACAAATGGCAGTTCCGAATGGTTGGTGATGACTTACTTTCGGTAGCGGATGACTAGCTGGAAACACAGCATATTATCGTAAGTGTACATGACAGCACACAGTGAACACCGAAGAAGTGGAAAAAGTGCAACAAGCAAACGTCAAACACTGTACCAGATGGCTCGGTCCGAAGACTTCAAGAAATAACGGGCATCTGTCAGTACACTCTCTCCTTTTCGTTCCCCTCGCTGCCAGAAGTCCCATCACTTATTGATCCGTACTTCCTAGGTGACACGATAGGATTTTTAGTTCTTTTTAATCATTCTCTTACGCTGGAGTTTGTAAAGACATTGCTTTCCCTGAAAGTCGATAATATTTTTTTTTCTTTTGTGCATTACTTTGTCATAGTACGTATGTATCATTTATTTCAACTATTCTTTATTTGTTAATACGTCACATTGTTTCTTCATTCATTTTGCTACTGTTTTATATTTTATATTGTACGAATATGAGTCTTACTGGTTTTATATGCTTTGTAAATCTTTGGTTAGGCTAGGAGAAGTACTGTGTCAGAGAGAGAGCGAACGACTGTCGATAGAAAGCGTGTGAGTTGTTGTGGTATCGTGACCGGTTCGCGGGCGGAGAAACGTTGCAAAGTTCAGCGTGAAGGACGGTGATAAGTGGAGGAACAATTAATTACAGTGCGTCCGCTGTGCATTATTAAGTGAACAGTAAGTGCTGAAAAGTATATCGAGTGTCTGCGGTGACGATTTTACATACTGTGTGAACTTGTGACATTTAGCCGTGAACCAGACACCATTTTCGTGTGGAGACACTAACTGTTAGAATTGCGTGAAAGTGGGACAAATGGTTCAAAATGGTTCAAATGGCTCTGAGCACTATGGGACTTAACTTCTGAGGTCATCAGTCCCCTAGAACTTAGAACTACTTAAACCTAACTAACCTAAGGACATCACACACATCCATGCCCGAGGCAGGATTCGAACCTGCGACCGTCGCGGTCGCGCGGTTCCAGACTGTAGCGCCTACAACCGCTCGGTCACCCTGGCCGGCAAAGTGGGACACACCAAAATGTTAAGTAAGGAACAGTGCTGTGATTTGATCAAGAAACTGTCTTAAAGACGACGACGTAAATTGAATTGATGCTTAACGGAATGTTATAGTGATAAAAACATGTAGTTGTTTTACTGTGGCAACACGGCGATAAAACTGTGCGAAGTATTGACATTAGCCGGCTATATATAGTAAATACTAAAGACATTGCATAATTCCGACCTACCCGCACTGCGTGATTAATGAACTTTTAATAATAAAACGTCGCGCGCTTAACGACAGCGCACACACTGGAACTATTATTATCGCGCCAGTGCTGCCCGCTGATTCGACTACAACGGAGACGTGGATCACCGCTGAAACTGGAATATTAATGAAACAGGAGGATCCATCATTATCTTCAGGCCACGAACCAGGATTAACTTCACACATCGTCCGCGCGGACCACCGCTGATATCATCGCACTGCCTGCAGCAACAGTGAAGACATTAAAAGAAAATTATTAAGCTTTCTCTCATTTCAAAATTAAACACAATTGCAGTTAAATTATCTATTTTAAAAATACTGTCACAATATCAAGGTTCAATTTTGTTTTGTTCTAATAAATATTCTTTCCATTATTTCGCCTTGTTGACAGTGTTGAAAACCCGCCAAGTTAAAGTTCAATTAATAATTTTCTTTCTAAATTCTTCTCAAACATTTTGCTGCTCATCATAATTTTATTTTAATGTATGTGTGTAGCTTCTTTTGGAGGGAGTACATATTTTATTTTTGTGCAGCAAAATTAGTTACCATAAAATTCCGTATATTACCAGCTGATGCTGTTCTCCATTACTGCTTGAAAACTGACCAATAGTATTTTTGCACCTATTTTCTCATTGTCTGCCAGCTTCAAAACAAAATTACGTATTTCGAGGGCACCTAGCAGATGCGCAATGTCTATGTCGGCCTCTACAATACTTTTTTTTTTGTTACTTTTGCAGGTTTACTGGAATTATATTGACTTTAATTGTTCATTTGTACCCCGTTAAAGGGATTTATCGCATCTATATAATAATTGTACTGAATTACCTAATTTCTTTTTGTTTATTACGTAAACATTGGCATACCATTTTAGATTAAAATTGACGTCTTATTGGCCCCACGTAAGATTCTGCACTTTCTGACAAAGACTATGCCAATTTTTTTTCGTGCTTGACTAACAGGGATAGTCAGATTCCTTGTATAGGTCATGTTTTATTATTTAAAAGGGTCGTTTTTTCAGAAGTAGAGAACCAGTTTCTTTACAAGTTGTATTTCTCTCTTTTTCTCTTGCTGGCCAGACCCCAAGACATGCTACCAGACAATATTTTTGATTGGGCAGTAGCCTTTTACTTTCACATTTTAGTGTGATTAGCAAGCTCAGTGCTTATAAATATGGAGAGCAGTTCGTTTACCATTCCCGATGCCTTGTGCCAGAGATCTTGTATGTGGTTATGGAATAAGATTTGTCTATCCTTAATTACTCCCAGATATTCGACCTTTGGGCTCCATGGAATGTTTTGAACATCGAGATTTAACGACTTGTGTAAGCACGTTGTCTTCACAGGTCTATTTTGATCTTGTTGTAGCGACACCATTGAACTTTTACGTTAAGTTGAGTTTACAACCTATTTATATTTGCTGTGTGATGCCGTCCTCTTGTGAGCAAGGCCGTGTCATCGGCGAATTGTGCAGCTTGACGTTACTTCGTTCGGCATGTCATTAAGGTAAATTACTATGTGTAACATTGGCGAAAAGACAGAACCTTGTGGTATAGCTGCTCGTGATCTTTTTCCGTTGATTTTAACTATCATTGTCCTGTCTTTAAGAAAGATGGTGACGAGCTTGGTGTAGTAGAGTGGTGTTGTCGTTTATTCATGTCCCTTTCGGATGAGGTGGATTTGCCAAACCTTACCATACGCTTTCTCGACGTTGAGGAACACCGCTGCAGTTGATGAATTGACATTTACTAGTCGGCCTAATTACTTGGTGCACCACAGAGACCTTCCGCTGAAAAACAAATTCTGTTCTCATGGTTTCATCTTTGACGAGAGGTTCTTGGTTCAAATGGTTCAAATGGCTCTGAGCACTATGGGACTTAACAGCTGTGGTCATCAGTCCCCTAGAACTTAGAACTACTTAAACCTAACTAACCTAAGGACAGCACACACATCTATGCCCGAGGCAGGATTCGAACCTGCGACCGTAGCAGTCGAGAGGTTCTTGGATCTGAATCGTTATTACTCTTTCAAACACGTTACCCAGACTGCTCAGGTGGTTTATCGGTTGATGATTTACAGCTCGTGAGAGGTCCTTGTTAGATTTAGGATTAGAGGCAATACTTACTGATTTCCATTTTGTTGGGAAGCAGTAGTTCTGTAAACAGCTGTTATAAATTCTAGTTAAGAGCACCATTGTTTTCTCGGTAGACATTTTAGTTGTTTCTTCATTATCCTGTCAGTTACCAGTGTTTTGGAAGTAAGAGACGAAGATTAGGTTTCAACATGGCATCGACACCGAGATTATTAGATACAGAGAATAAGCTTGGATTGTATCAAGGATCGGGAAGAAAATCACCATTTCAAACGAACTATAGTAACATTTGCCTGGAGCGATCTAGAGTAATTGCAGAAAACCTAAGTCTGGATTGCGGGAAGCGGATTTGACCCATCTTCCATCTGAAGGAAAGTCCATTATGCTAACCACGATGCCACCCCATTCAGACAGTGCTTTGATCTGTTCAGTCTTTCTCGTTGCTCTTACTTCACTTGATGGAGTAGGTTTGAATTGTTATTTGATGTCTGTAGTTACTACTATCCGCCATATAGTCCTTTGTGATCTCCCTTCCACATCCTTTTATGCTGAGCTTTTCCTTAAGAGATGTGTTTTGATTTTCATACACATCTGTGAAAGTTTCATGGTTGGCCAAAGGGTCTGTTATGTGTTCTTGATCAATGAGAAAAGGGATCTTGGGCAGCTACTGAGACTGTAATCTACAGACTAATAATCATTACTCCTTTGTTTATAATAGAAAATTCTTTCTCTTCTCCCACTTCTCTTGTTACCGATCTGTTAAACATCTGCCAAGTTATCTCTGCACTCTATGGGTAATGAAATAGGAGTGTCATCAGGTACAGAATGCATTGTTATCCTTGTATAAAAATCATGTAAACTCAAAAATAGGTAGAAAATTCAAAATTTGGTGAGAAATTCAATTGTATTACAGGGTTTTCTCCACTACTAAGACATCACTAAGGAACTAGGACTGTTATCCTAAATATACATTGGCACAAAATTCAAAAATCAAAGATGGAACATCGTCATGTTGGTGGAAGTAGGTCACTTCTGCTAAGTATAGAATTCAAGATGATCACTGGGTTTTCCCCTGCTTTCACACAGCATGTAATAAGCACTCTGAATTTGCCTGCTGACCTAGTTTCAGTGACGTGAAAAATCACTTAACATGATCTATTAAATTTCGGGTGTGCAACCGCATTAAGTATTCTTCTTCTAATATTTTGACTATATATCGCTCACCCATCTTCTGAGTGAACCGAAAGTCGTTTGGCTCACAGAAAATCGCTAGATGATGTCCAGCCTGGGCAGAAGGGCAATTCATGTGGCTGGACACCCGAAATTTAATAGAGCAGTCACTCTGATGTGAAAATATCAAGAACCACTTGACATGTTTTCCCGAAATTGTTATTCACCCAGACGTGTAGAGACCTGTCGGGCTATTTATTTACAGCAGTCAGGTCGCTTGTTCTAAATATAACATTTAAGATAGCCACCGTGTCTCCCCCCTGATGTCGCACATACTACATGTTTTGAGTTTGAGTCCACTAGTGCTATGTTTAAAGAGTTCCCCTCTGACGTCATAGTTGAAACAATTGTCACCCTAAATTGGAATCTGACTTCCGAAGCCCACTTATGCTCTCCTTAAAGAACTCCTGGGAAGGACAAACATTTCCCTTACACCTCTGAGGTTACAGCTGAACAATTTCTCCCACGCATTTAACGTCACACGTTAAACAACTTACTTATATCTTATCCCAGGTTAGGAGCTCATGTCTCCTAAGTTCAAACTGGTGTATAAATTTGAAATTCCCTTCTCTTAAGTTTAGAATGGTGGTAAATTTACATATCCTAATTTTAAAATGATGGGAAGACCTCTTGTTGTCTGAATTAGAGCAGTTGTCCTAATTTTAAAATTATGTAGCTCTCTAGTACAACATGCGTAGTTACGAAACTCTTGTCACTGCAACATGTAGAGGGATAGGATTGGGGTAGGTATCACCTTGAAGCTTAATTTAAACACCGTGCAGAAGATCATGGGCACTACCCGCGCCAGCACCGTTGCAGCCGAAACATCGCCAGCTCTGCACCATGCCTCTTGCTGCTGCAAGTTTCAAACTGCTACACTGGATGCACCGTATGCGCAACAGACAATTAGACACTCCAGTGGGCCACTTGGCCCAGTGTACCCAGTTGCTTTCAACCACAGACCACGGGACTGAACTTTCCGGCGTCATGTCATCAGTTGGGAATGCAGGGAGATGTTTAGTCAATCTCCTACTGTTCGATACGGGCTGGAGACATAAACACAGCCAGTTACTTGATTTTGCACTTACCGTTGTATATTTTTACAACTACACAGTGGTTTACTATATTGATGGACGTCCAGGCCAAGCATTGAGACAGGAACCAACATCGCACTTTCACTGTACAAACAGCACTGCTGGTACAGGCTATGATAATACTCCGTAAAAAAATGCATAAAACCTGAGATTTCTTGTAAGGTTTTAGCCACACAGTCTCCAAACCTATCATAAATCTAGTTTGATATTCTGTATTTCCTTCAATGGTGACAGTGCAGAACTGTATCGAGCATGGTGTGAACATAGTTACATGAATCTACCAGCTTCAGGGGTTCTACAAATCTGCTAGGTTGTACGACATTGAGCCGTGGCGCTTTCTCTTTATCTCTTTCGCCAGCTGTGTGCCGGCTCTTCGTCTTAGCTTGGTTTGCTGTGGCGTGATTGGCCACATGACGTTTAAAAGGAGCGGGCTAAGACGGGCTGAGAAGTTGGTTTCCAGCGACGATGGAGGAAGTTACAAGCACGTTCGGGAGGGGCGAGCCTCTAACCGTCATGCTGCAATTACAGGCAGCATTCTTTCTAACTGGTGAGTTGTTTTAATTTCTGTGCTCCGAAATACCAAGTTGTTGGCAGTTATTTTTCTGCTGGAAACCGTGCCATGTTGTGATTACACTACTTTACTTTCTGGCTGAGCAGTGCCAAAGTTCTGCCACTGTTATGCGTATTTATTGTTTTGCCTGTAAAATGACTTTTGTATGGACGTGCTAGGCACGTACCATTTGAAATGTTGTAATCTGAAGCCAGTGACTAACACTAAGCTGCTGTACTTCGGTTAGTGATTCTTTAACTACAGTTATTCTAGGAATTGTCACTATGTACACTGTAAATTTCAAATTTGTTTGCTGCAACGTTACTAGTATTCGGTGTTACTTGGGTTAGTTAAGCCGCTTAATCGCCTATTACTTCTATAAATTGAGTTGCGTAATTAAATACAGCTGCGCGGTGTGGCCGCGCGGTTAGAGGCGCCATGTCACGCATTGCGCGGCCCCTCACGCCGGAGGTTCGAGTCCTCCCTCGGGCATGGCTGTGAGTGTTGTTCGTAGCAGAAGTTAGTTTAAGTAGTGTGTAAGTCTAGGGGCCGGTGACCTCAGCAGTTTGGTCCCATAAGAATTCACACACATTTAAACATTTGAATTAAATACTAATATGCTGTCCATACCCACTATGGTTATGTAAAGACAAAAAGTAGAAGCCGGCTGGTAATAATTAAATTTTACCTCCTTGTCTGAAAGTTTGTCTGTATGAGCCACAATATGAGCTGTGTGGTATTTACAGAAATATTTGGTTCCACTGATCGGTTACTTCATTGTTTGCTACCTTAGAGTAGTGCTCAGTAAAACGTTAGCGGCTTCACAAGAGTCACATCGCGTGGCTATAAATTTGTTGGTTGTTCCACATGTTGTTTAGTGCAGCCTGGTTGTCTGTGTCGTGTCCGAGGCAGCCTTAGATATCAGCAGTCAGTGGGGCTTACGCTCTCTCAAGTGCACCGATACGATGTCCGTCTTTCTTAACAAATATTTTAG